>NC_053161.1:166175962-166830962 GCF_016835505.1 Polypterus senegalus | reverse complement strand
TGACAAGGATGAATGTCGCAGGCGGCTTGTGATCTCGCACTTGTAGTTGTTCATTAAATGCTTTTCTGATGATCAGATGGAAACGGGTGCACGTTGCTGGTGCCCTCTTCAGACATCACTCTGTTCCCTTCTCCTGACATCTTCATCCCTTCTTCTTCTCCCTCCTGTGTCGCTCTTCAGACGAGGCTTATTTATTATAAAATTCTGCCAGAGGGTTTTGTAAGATGTGATTGTTAGATATTCTGATTGGCTGGCTATCAATATGATGAATGAATTCACTGTCCATTTTTCCAAACAATAAAACTTTTTTGATGTTGCTTAATACCTCTTCCTTTCCCAGCCTGTAAAATAATTTAACTCCTTGTTGTCCCAGATGCCCAGGTTATAAACTGTTCAATAGCCTTAGGCACGAGCATGTCTTCCTTTCTTTGTCGTAACAGCTGTTTTAAAAGTGAGCTACAATGGGGAAGAGGATATGCTTTAATGTGTCCTGAAGTTAGTTCATCTGTTGTTGTGTCTTGAACAAAATATCTAAATGTACAGATTTTGTACCCCACAACAGTGTGATTGTAAGAAGATATCCACCCGGGGGAGTAAATGCGAACATTAATTTTACTTTAATTTTTTTTTTCATTTTTATTACTATTTAATTTAATATTGTTTCTTCGTATCAGTATACTGCTGTTGGATTATGTGAATTTCCCCTTGGGATTAATAAAGTATCTATCTATCTATCTATCTATCTATCTATCTATCTATCTATCTATCTATCTATCTATCTATCTATCTATCTATCTATCTATCAATCAATCAATCAAATAAGTGATTAGGACCTTTTTAGTTTGCATGTCATTGTATTTAGCTATGCCATAATGATTAGTGCGGTGTCACTGACAAGTAACCAGACCATTGACAAGTTCTCCAATCTCAGTATGATACAGCACTGTCTTTACTCACCTTTTTAATCTTTTTTCTGAGTTCTTTTCCAATCGAATTACCTCATCAAGGCACTCTATGAAAGAGAGGGTCCGAAAAAACTCTGAATTAAATTGTTGTTAAGTTTGACTCTCCCAACAGCATCCCAATGAACACAGGCACCTCACTGGCTTAAGGAGAAAAGACCAACTTTGTGTAACTGCTCAAGCCAGCGTGCCAGACACAAAGCTTGCTGGGCGGACATTAGGCATGAGAGCAAACTGTGTTGCACTGAATATCAATATATAAAATAATTCTATGCGTAATGGTCATAACTGAATCCTACTTAAGTACATATATACGGCCATAGCCTGCAGCTCGGTCGCCGTGTGAGGCGGAGTTGCGTCCCCCATCACCACGCCTCCCACATAATTGAGTGCCTGCCCATATAAGGCCGTCTGTCAGCAGCAATCCAATAGACACGCTGCCCCCTACGAGGCGTTTGTCATGCCTAAGATGAATACGATATTCGTGAGATACAAGTTTAGTGAGAAGACGCAAGGTATAAACGAGACTTTTGATCACTTTGTAACGGAGTTAAAATTGCTGGTGAAGGACTGTGCTTATGCAAACGTAGATTAGATGGTAAGGGATAGAATAGTGCCAATTCAAATTGTGTGTTTTTGTGACACTGTCACATTACTGAAATGAAACACAACGGGAAACTAACATTTCTTGAACACAGGGAATTTAAAAATCTGATTGAAAAACAGCAACAAAATTTGAATATGACAAACTGACTGCACTTTACAGATCTGTTATTTACTGCCTGTATCATAATGCAAAGGAGAAAGCACACAACATGGACAGTAAAAGAGAGCACACACACGTTTAACTTAGTGAATTGCTTCCTCAGATGAGTACAGCGAATCACAATTTTGTTCCATAAATGCACCACTGCATCCCCAAGCTTTTTTTCAAGCTAAACTTTTTTTGGAACCACAAAAGCACAAACTTAGTATATTGGAAGAACAACAACAGTTTATTTTGTCTATAGCCCAAACTTGCGCAAGGAATGACTCTGTGGGCTTTAACAGGCCCTGTTTTTTGACAGACCTCCAGCCTTAACCCCCTAAGAAGGCAAAAGACCCCCCCACAAAAAGGAAAAGGAAATTCAGAGAGAGAGACATCCCCTTCCAGGTAGGTTGGGTGTGCAATGGGTGTCAAAAATGGGGCAAATGCAACACACAAAACAGAAGACAAATAATTATATGAGTTGAACTGAATTATAAGACTTAATGTAAACCTTAACTGAGAGGGTGTTTCCAAAATGAATGCAAATGCCTTTAGATCTGAAGGCTAGTTTTGTTCAAATGATATCCCATTTTCTTCACAGGGAGAAAGAAAATGCTGCCGATTACTGTAACATGTAGGTGGATGTGAAAGAGAAGACAATGGATGGCATGGAGAAAAGAATCTTAAATATTAAGGCAGAGGACTGTGAGTGGGAGTCTGTATACATTAAACAGGAGAGACTGGGCATTAAGGATGAGGAATATGAAATGGAGTCGGTGGGCATTAAAGAAGAGGCTCAAGAAAAGTCTATCAGCATTGAGCTGCACAAATATAAATGTATGGAGAGTGTCCAGGAAGATGACAATCATGACGAGTATCAAGGTGGAGCGGTGAGTGGGTCAGTCTTTTCTCAAAGCATTCACTGTTCATCTTCACAGCTGTCTATCAGTATGAAGTCTGAATCATTAGAGTCCGACACAAAGAGGACTGAGGAAATGTCACCTGTTGGAACTCAAGAAAATCAGCCACCACCTACAAATAAGCCCGGAGCAAGTAAGTGTAAAGTGAAAACATTAGCAGGCTTTAGGGTCAGGGCTTATAGACCCTTAGGGTCTTTGTGCTTTTTATGAGAAACTTGGAAATGAAGTGTTTTATGGTGTTGTGTTTTATGTCTTTGTTGTTAAGTTTAGCAAATTGCTTCTCTCATATTATGCTTGTACCAGTAACGGCGTACTTCACGATAGTGTGCAGTGAATACACTTGACATATAGTTTTCATTCTCTTTCCCTGTACGTTTAGCACTCATTTGCTCAGAGGTTGATGCACTTGTTGCTTCCTGAGCAGCTCTTGTTTTCTGCACTCTAGCATCCCACTTCTTTTCTTCTTCTTTTGGCATCTAAGTCAGTTTTTGTGTTGGAATTACTTAGTACGTTTTTCTTAATTTTTCACTTAAGCTTGCACTTAAGTGATCAATCTGCCTGAAGAATGATTTAAGATATGAAGTGGTAGAGGAAGTGATGGCAAAGGTGGTAGGGATGAGAACGGCGCCCATACGCATGCACCACATGGCCTGCTGCCCACTTCCGAGTGCTGATTCTACAGTAAAATAAAATAGAAATAGAAAGAGTAATACAAATCATTACCCCGAAAGTGGGCAGTAGAGGTCACGTAGTTTATGTGTGCCAAATTTCAGGTCAATAGATCAAACGGTTTGCAAGCTACAATACAATACATACAATTTATTTTTGTATAGACCAAAATCACACAAGAAGTGCTGCAGTGGGCTTTAACAGGCCCTGTCTCTTGACAACCCCCAGCCCTGACTCTCTAAGAAGACAAGGAAAAACTCCCAAAAAATCAATGAAATGATCAATCAAAATCTTTATTGTCATTGTTGCAATGAGACATTGTACAATGACATTTTTAGGTGCAATTTTCCAGTGCAGAAAAAAAATAAAAACAAAACACGATTGCTCAAGTTACAACTAAAATAAGGGAATAAAGTAAGTATTCAAAATTGTCCATAACAGCAGAACAATGATTTCCACTCATACATACATTCATACATTATATTGCACTTGTCCCTTATCTAATGTTAACTTAGAATGAAGGTGCACTCGGTCAGATTGACCACTTAGCAGCATTCAGCATGGTGATGGCTGAAGGATAGAAACTGTTTCTCAGTCTATTTGTCTTAGTCTTTATGGGTTTGAAACGCCATTCAAACAATGCATGTCCTGGGTGTGATGGGTCCTGAAGAATTTTCTTGATGTTCCTGAGACAACGGGAACTATGTAGTTCTTCTAGTGAGGGGAGAGGACAACCGACTATCTGCTGGGCGACTTTAATGACCCTGTGGAGCTCTTTCTTTTGTGCTACTGTGCAGCTGAAGAACCACACACAGAGACAGTAGACCAGGATGCTCTCTACTGTGCAGCGGTAAGAGGACACCAGCAGTTTCTCAGGGATGTTGTTCTTCCTGAGAACCCTTTTGGGCCTTCTTCACTACCTCAGCAGTGTGTGTTCCCCGGGCCAAGTCCTCCATAATGGTGACTCCCAAGAAGCGGAAGTCTGAGACCCTCTCCACAAAGTCCCCATTGATGATGAGTGGCTGGATGTTGTCTGCCTTCTTCCTGAAGTCCACGATGAGCTCCTTGGTCTTGGTTATATTTAGGAGCAAGTTGTTATTCCTACACCATGTTGCCAGCCGCTCCACCTCACACCCCCCCTCCCAGGCAGAGATGAGCCCTAATACCATGGTATCATCAGCGTAACAATGGTGTTATTGTGGTGGACAGGAATACAATACAATTATGGGTGTAGAGGGTATAGAGCAGGGGGCACAGCACACAGCCCTGTGGGGAGCCATTGCTGAGGCTGGTGGGTGTGAAGATGTAGGGGCCCACTCTAATCCTAAAGTTACGATCATTCAGGAAGTCCTTGATCCAAAGGCAGGTGGAGTGTGGAAGCCCTATGTCTGACAATTTGGTCACCAGTCTGTGGGGTAAAATGGTATTAAAGGCAGAGCTTAAGTCTATGAAGAGCAGCCTTGTGTAGCTCCCCTGCTGCTCCAGATGGGACAGAACAGCATGGAGAACAGTGACCACAGCATCGTCTGTAGACCTATTTGCTCTGTAGGCAAACTGGTGCGGATCAAGTATGGGAGGAATGGATGACATGATGTGGTTCCTGATAAGCTTCTCGAAGAACTTCATAACCACAGGGGTCAGTGCAGCTGGCCTGTAGTCATTAAGACTGGTGGCGGTCTGTTTCTTGGCCAGAGGCACTATGACAGAGGATTTCAGGCAGGATGGCACAGTGGACTGAGACAGAGACTGGTTGAATAACCTGGTGAAGACCCCAGCCAGTTTGTCTGCACAGTCTTTCAGCACGCATCCTGAGATGCTGTCAGGTCCAGCTGCCTTTTGTGGGTTGACAGCCCACAGTGCGTGTCTCACCTTGTGCTCCCCCACTGTGAAGATGGTGCTGTTTTTTTGTTATCTGGATGGGGTCTGGCTGTTTCTGGTGGATCCACTTCAAACTGGCCAAAGTAGTGGTTCAATTCCTCAGCCAGCGATAAATCACCTCCCACAGCTCTGGGACTGGTCCTGTAGTTGGTTGTATGCTGGACACCCATCCACACTTGCCTGCTGTTGTTGCTATCCAGATTTTCCTCGATCTTCTTTTTGTAGTCTGACTTGGCCTCTCGAATGCCCCTCTTTAGGTTGGCATGGGCTGTACTATAGAGACCCTTGTCACCAGACCTGAAGGCAGTGTTCCTCTTTTTCAACAGCCTCTGGACTTCCCTGGTCATCCAGGGCTTCTGATTGGGGTAGACTCGGATATGTTTATCCACTGTGACAATGTCTGTGCAGTTCTTAATATAGCACAGTACGCTGTCACTACTATAAACACTTCAAGGTCTGGGTGTTCAAAGATGTCCCAGTTGGTCCTACTGAAACAGTCCTGCTGCTGCTCAGAGGCTCCATCTGGCCAAGTGGAATGTATGCTGGGATTAGAAACGGTGGTGTGTGGTCGGATTTTCCTAGGTGAGGTAGCGGTGTAGCCCTGTGGCCCTGTTTAATGCTTATTTAGACTTTATCCAAAGTGTTAGCTCCTCTAGTGGCACACTTGACATGCTGATGGAATTTAAGGAGCACAGGTTTTAAATCCACATGGTTAAAGTCCCCAGCAACGATATACACAGCATCATGATGACAAAATATTGTTGTGATCAGCGTCATTCCCTCCACCCAATTAACATCTCTGTTTTATCGATGTTTAAAGACAAGTAGTTCTCATCCATCCACTCCTTTAATTCACTAACACAACTAATTAGAGATAACTTCGGAGAAACTTCATTTGATCTAAATGAAAGGTATAACTGGGTGTCATCTGCATACGAGTGAAAAGTAACATGATGTTTCCTAATGAGAGATCCCAGTGGAAGCATGTAAAGTGAAAACAGTAAAGGTCCGAGTACTGAGCCCTGTGGGACACCATATTGAACTTCTGTGTATAATGATGGAGTACTGTCAGCACATTTCTGTACGTATTGGAATCTATTTGATAAATAAGGACTAAGCCAAGCGAGCATCGTTTACAACACACATTAGTGCCGTTTCTGTACTATGACCAGTGCGAAAACCAGACTAGAATTTCTCAAATTAATTGTAATGTGTAAAGTGAGACTGAAGCTGATTGGCGACTACTTTTTCTAGTATTTTAGAGAGTGTTTTATCTTGGTAGAGAAATATATATATATTATTGATCTACTTTCCCCTATTGTATTATTAATATGTAGCCTTAGAATGCCTAATCTCACAAACTTACCACTATATATACTGTAACTTATCCCCACCTTCCCTTCTATATCTATAACCTCAGGCAATTAGATGTAGTAAAAAGACAAGCAAGAGTTAAGTTACACATAAAATAATGTATTACTGATAATATTCATAAATAATAAGAAAATGCAAAGTACCTTTGAATATTGGCAACCATACAACCTGATAAAATGGTGATATGTAATTCAGGTGTCACACAGACTTGTAGTTACTTAATGTCTCTAGTTAAGGCATCGTTGGTGCTCAGCTTTCAGCCACATGTCTGTTCAATATGGCTGCTGAGCTGTGCTCTTCATTGTGTTGTCTTCATCATCACAGGTTAGCAAGAGAGATGCCTCTTCATCATATGTTGGTTAGAGAGAGAGAGATAATGTGGTTGAGCAAGCAAATTTATAGGTTTTCTGTCCAACTCCCTACAACCAATAGGATATCATGGTACTTGAAGGCCTCTGAGACAAGCCAATTCCAAACAGCCATATCTCAGACCAATGGGTGAAATAGAACATCTTATCTCCTGCCCCCCCCAAGACCATATATTACGCTAACCTGGCTTTGTGTGGGAGATGAGAGAAAAGACTTTAGCAAAGAAATACTCATCAAACTGGTTTAAGACACATCCACCAAGTCCTGTCGTTAAATTTACAAAGAAAAGTCATAAAATTGGGGTCAAACAAGAATGCCTCTCACCAAAGTAACACTAAATTACATTGGTTTGCCTAAATTATATATAAAGACTTACAAAACATTTATCAAGTTATATGCAAAATCTCACATCACAACAGAGGGAAAGGGTAAATTTGAATTAGACCTATAATTATTTAGTATGTGTGGGTCTAGGTCTGACTTTTTAAGTAATGGTTTAATGACTGACACTTTTAGTGCATCAGGTACTGTGCCATGCAATAATGAACTACTGATAATCTTTAGAATAGGCGTTGCAAGAACATCCATTGCACTTTTTTCTAGTTTTGCCAGCACTGGATCTAGGGAACAAGTAGTGGGTGATTTAAAATCCTGGACAGACAAACGGACAGCCACAGTAGCGTATTATATAAGAAGACATTTGTGCAAATACTTCAAAGGCTGGACTCGATAAAAAGAAGTGTACAAAAGTAGAACTGCAGGAAAAAAGATAGTGAACACTTTGGAATTCCTTGAATTTCTTATTTTTGCATTACGTGCCTACAGTGATATTCAGCCGACTCCCAAAAACGGACAGGCATAATCATCTTAGATTAATAACACAAAGGCAATTGTTAGTTCAGAAAACTCTCTCCTTGCACATTGAACATTACTTTTTTTGTGTTGCGAAGGAGCTCGGGGTCATGAAGGAAGCTGAAAATCCTGGTGAGATATGGCAAGACTCCCACGTGCACACAATTTTGGTTCTAGAAGCAAAATTCCTCATCAAGGGTGATCTTTCTTTTTAATCAGAAGTTGTCTCACCAGTCAGGCTTCAATGTTGGGACAGTCAGTCACAAGACCTCAGCTGGGTGCCTGCAGTTTGGGTTTCATCCAATAGATTAAAAATTTGCCTTGGCAAGATTTTGAGTTGCATAGAGGAGAACATTCACAGTTGTTAGTGTTTGGGTGTTTGGCCTTTCCAGAGACTTTGTATTCAGTGCTTAAAGCTGTACCATCTGCAGACTGTGTAGTCCTACTTTGAGACTTCAAGACGTTTGTCCGGAAAGACCAATACATGCGGAAGGGTGTACTTGTGAGGATTTGATCCCAAGTGGCGAACTGTTATTGGATTTCTGTTCTGGTCATGGTATATACAAAACAAACACCATGGCCTTCGCTCCTAGAACCCGACATGGGTGTGTTGAACACCAGATTTAATACCTTGGTCCTGCACTAAGTAATAGGCTGTGGCTATGTTGTCAACTCTGAGGCCTCATGTTGTACACATTAGGTGCTGAGCTGTGAACTGTTCACCAGTTGGTGCTGAGCCAACTCAGGCGGATGACCCAAACAGAATGTGAAAGCCTCTTTTCAGAATGAGCTCAACACTAGAGAAGCTTCTCTTGCTTCACTTAATGTATCAGGACATAAGGTCTGAAATAGGCACATTCAAGACCCCAGTAGTAGAGGGCGGCCACTGCAAGGATCTCTGAACAGATACTTGTTTGTGCCTGTCATGACCGCAGCCCTGGAAGGCATTGGAGGACAATCGTAATAAGGGAAACCGTCAAGGTGCAGAAAAAGGCTTTCAATGTAACGTCGGCAGGCGAATCTCCTGATGTGACTAAAATGAATGAAACTGTTGGCAGCCATCTTAATTGGATTAACTCTTCGAGGGCTGAATATTTTTTCCAAACAATACAGTTTTCTTAAAAGCACAAAAAACAATGGTCTCACACAGAAATTGACATGAAACATCTGTTACTGCAAGTTATGGCCACCAGTTCACCAGGAATGCGCAGCAGGCTGGCTGCCATGCCATCTTTATGCTATGTCGCAGTCGCAAGTGCATCGCAATCTGGTTTGTACCTCTTGTCATTGTAAGTGGCCGTCCTCTCAGGCAAATGTTGCCATGAGGACCGATCAGGAATAAGGGGGATGTCCAGAACCACAGCATGAAGTTATGGGAAAGAGTAGTGGAAGCTTTGTTAAGAAGGAAGGTGGTGATAAGTGAGCAGCAGTATGGTTTCATGCCAAGAAAGAGCACAACAGATGCAACATTTGCTCAGAGGGTGTTGATGGAGAAATGCAGAGAAGGCCAGAAGGAGTTGCATTGGGTCTTTGTGGACCTGGAGAAAGCATATGACCGGGTGCTTCGAGAGGAGCTGTGGTATTATATGAGGAAGTCAGGAGTGGCAGAGAAGTATATAAGAGTTGTACAGGATATGTACGAGGGAAGTGTGACAGTGGTGAGGTCTGCGGTAGGAGCGACGGATGCATTCAAGGTGGAGGTGGGATTGCATGAGGGATCGGCTCTGAGCCCTTTCTTATTTGCAATGGTGATGGACAAGTTGACAGGCGAGTCCCCGTGGACTATGATGTTTGCTGATGACATTGTGATCTGTAGCAATAGTAGAGAGCAGGTTGAGGAGACTCTGGAGAGGTGGAGATATGCTCTAGTGAGGAGAGGAATGAAGATCAGTAGGAACAAGACATAATACATGTGTGTGAATGAGAGGGAGGTCAGCAGAATGGGGAGGGTGCAGGGAATAGAGTTGGCGAAGGTGGTTGAGTTTAAATACTTGGGATCAACAGTACAGAGTAATGGGGACTGTAGAAGAGAGGTGAAAAAGAGAGTGCAGGCAGGGTGGAATGGGTGGAGAAGAGTGTCAGGAGTGATTTGTGACAGATGGGTATCAGCAAGAGTGAAAGGGAAGGTCTACAGGACGGTAGTGAGAAAGCAGGAGACAGAGCTGGAGGTGTCAGAGTTACAGATGCTAAGATTTGCATTGGGTGTGACGAGGATGGACAGGATTAGAAATGAGGACATTACAGAGTCAGCTCAAGTTGGACAGTTGGGAGACAAAGTCAGAGAGGCGAGATTGTGTTGGTTTGGACATGTACAGAGGAGAGATGCTGGGTATACTGGGAGAAGGATCCTAAGGATAGAGCTGCCAGGTGAGAGGAAAAGAGGATGGCCTAAGAGAAGGTTTATGGATGTGGTGAGAGAGGACATGCAGGTGATGGGTGTTAAAGAACAAGATGCAGAGGACAGAAAGATATGGAAGAAGATGATCCACTGTGGCAACCCCTAACAGGAGCAACCAAAAGTAGAAAAAGTATTGCGCTCTTCACTGAGTACAGGTTTGAAATGCTTAAGGTTTCCAGCTCTAATGCTATGAGAAGCATTATGAAACTAGACATTTACAACCATGCACACACACATTTTACATTAAATACACAGTGAAATTGTGCACATTTCATTTTGATTAGTATAAATAAATCATAACAGTACATATCCAGTATAATGGAGCCTATAAAGGAGAGCGGTTTGTCATTAAGCAGACCATTCCTGGTTTCACTTCTCACTCCCCTTCAGTGCAGACACTCATAACTTTGCTGATCTGCAGTTTTCTCTTATTCTAATTTTTCTCCCAGACCACTGCAGCTTCTGTATGCCTGTGCATTAATACTTTTAATGCTTTGTTGATTTAAATGTGCCATTTTGCTACTTGTTTTGGATGCACGTGGCTTTGCTCTAACTGTGCAGAATTGTAGGGGCACATTGTGATTTTTAAAGGTGCATCTTACATGCTTGGCATGGCACTCTGTTTGATAAATGTAACTCTCTTCAGTATCATAGTAACTGCAGTTTATCACTTCACATCTCCATTAATTGAATACAAGTACAACGTATACTTTTGAGTTATACTTTACAAGTATAATGGCAAAATGAAGATGCAGATCGGTAATGGAGTCTTGTCAGATATGTGTCTATCACAGGTCATTTGTTTAGTTCTGCTGTTTTAGCTTCTTGGCAGCAGTTATTTTGCTCATGAGGTGAGTAGTTGTAATACGGAAAACAAAATCATCAGGTTGGGTGGCTTTCTAAGTGCAAATTAACTTGTAATTGCTTATGCTTTCAAAAGGTTGTTGCTAATTTCAATCATCATGTATTTGATTTTGTAATTTATTGTAAACAATTAGTCAGTAGATTGATTTTTTTTTTTATGTCTCCTTTTAAACTTCATACAGGAGTCAACCCTCACAGCTGTTCTGAATGTGGCAAACAATTCTGTCTCCTGACTAATCTTAAGAGACACACTAGAATTCACACAGGACAGAAGCCATATTGCTGTAATGAATGTGGCAAACGATTCAGCGATAGTAGTAATCTCCGCGGCCACATTAGATTCCACACCGGAGAGAAGTTATATTGCTGTAATGACTGTGGCAAACAATTCAGTAGCAGGCGTAATCTTTGGAGCCACAAAAGAAGTCACACTGGCGAGAAACCATATTGCTGTTTGGAATGTGGCAGACAATTCCGTGACAAAAGTACTCTTCAGGGCCACAAAACGGTTCACACAGGAGAGAAGCCATATAGCTGTTTGGAATGTGGCAAACAATTCCGTGGTAGGAGTAGTCTTCATTGCCACAAAAGACGACACACTGGCGAGAAGCCATATTGCTGTTTGGAATGTGGCAAGCAGTTCCGTGACAAAAGTACTCTTCAGAACCACAAAACAATTCACACTGGAGAGAAGCCGTATTGCTGCTTGGAATGTGGCAAACAATTCCGTGGCAGGAGCGGTCTCCATAGCCACAAAAGAAGTCACACGGGAGAGAAGACATTTTGCTGTTCTGAATGTGGCAGACGATTTGTGCATTTGAACAGTCTTAAGAGACACTTTATAATCCACACAGGAGAGACGAAGGAAAGCCTGAAGGAGTAAGTTGGCAGGTGGAGAAGGAAGAAACGGAGGAAAGAGTGAAGAGTAAGCTTTCTAAATAATGAAATCTTCAGAAGTGCCATCATGTGTGGGGCTTTGTAGTACAAGATCCATACCAAATAACATCCAGGTGAAACTACTATTACAGTATGGAAAGACTGTGTAAAAGTAATTCATACTGGCCAAGGATGAAAAGGTGCCCACCCTTGGCCTTGACACTCTGGTCCAGATGGACAATAACAGGAAACGATTAAATAATGCAGGAACAAGAAGCAATGGGAATAGAACAAGCAAAGACCTGGCATAAATAGAAGGGGAAGCTCCTCAGATTGTGTGGCATTTATGCCAACATGAAAGCATCAGCTACTTAACTAAGTAATAAAGCAGAAAACAGACATATTTGAAAAGAAATCCTGTATGAATGGCCTGACAACTCATTTTTCTACCAAGAAATTAAATTTTCCTCAGAAGCAGCTGATTGGCAAATAATGTTATACAAACTGTGGGGAGAAGTCTTGGAGGACCTAAAAATGGAAGGGATGTGTGTTATTGTATAAGTTTGCTTTTTTATTTTGGTTCACTTGTGCTACACACTTAGGGTTAGATGTGGTGTGTGTGTCTGTGTGTATGTATGAACACTAGGTGCCCACCATAATGTTTGGGAGAAATACATCTTTCCTTGATTTATCCCGCGGCTCCACAGCTTAACAGTACAAATCAAACAATTCAGATGTGGTCACACTACAGACTTTAATTTAAGGGGATTTGCAGACATTTCGGTCATACAACACGTTTTTTACTTGTTCCCCCCATTTCAAGACACCATAATGTTTGGGATGATTGGCGTCACAGGTGTTTATGATTCCTCAGGTGTGTTTCATGGATTCATGAGATGCCTCGGCTTGCTTCTGCCCTTTGGAGTCTGTAGTTGCCAACAAGACGACAAGAGCTGAGCCAATGAAAGTCTCATAAATAAGCCATTATGAGGCAGAAAATCAAGAATAAAACCATTTGAGACATCAGTAAAACCTTAGGATGACCAAAATCGACTGTCTGGAATATCATGAAGAAGAAAGAACACACTAGTGGGCTCAGTAATAATACAGGTGCTGGTAGGCCAAGTAAGACCTCCACTGCTGAGGACAGAAGAATCCTCACTCTGGTAAAGAAAAAGCCCCCAAATGCCTGTCTGACAGACCATACACAGTCATCAGGGGGCAGATGTGTGTGTGTCAGAGACGACTATCAGCAGAAGACTTCATGAACAGAAATACAGAGGACACACAGCAAGAAGCAAACTACAAAAATAGGACGGCCAGATTACAGTTTGGGAAAAGGGACTTCAAGGAGCCTGCAGAATTCTGGAAGAAGTCTTGTGGACAGACGAGACAAAGACGAACCTGATCAGAGTGATGGCAAGAGCAAAGAGATGTGGAGATGAAAAGAAACTGCCGGAGATCCAAAGCAGATCTGTTAAACATGGTGCTTGGGGGTGTGATGGCTTGGGCATGTATGGCTGCCACAGGTCCTGGCACATTTCTCTTCATTGATGATGGAACTGCTGATGGCGGTGGCAAAATGAATTCTGTGGTGTGTAGAAGCATCTCATCTACTCAGGTTGCAGTAAAGGCCTCCAAACTCACTGGGCGGCACTTCATCCTACAAGATTTGCTTTCGGGATTTGAACCCGGCAGTCTGATGACAGTGCACATCACTCAAGGATTTAAACATTTTATTTCAGTGCTCCTCTGCTCAAGTGTATCTCAGGAAGATTACATTGATAATACAAAGTAGAATAACTTCAATGAAAAAAATGTATAATAACGTTAAGATAGTCCAGAATAAATTCTACATGTAATACCATTAGGCAAGAGCATAATAAATATATTAGGATAAATATGTAAATACCTTTAAAAACGTAAAATGCTTAATGAAATAAGGGTTTAATTTGGGTTTAAATAAGTCAAATGGTCATTGCATGCTACTTAAAACAAATTGAAAATGGCTAAATTACCTATAATTAAAACAATGAAAATGATCTTTGTGTTTGCATTACGTTCTTATGTTACAAATCTTTAAAACTGAAGCAAAGTGTGAAATGATGAACATTAACTGCTATTGTGACGCTGACTTGGGTGGCACAGACGCAGAAGAGGCCTGACTGTGACTTGTGGTTCTCGACACGTCCACAGCGACTTCTTTATACTCACGAGAAGGCGGAGGGCACACTGTGAGCAAATAACATCAGAAGAAGACTAAATGAGGAGCTCAGGGTGGGACGTACACTTGAGGCTATTAAGGTAAGCCCTGCTGGTGGATGAAGGGGCTTTACTGGGCTTTGAGTTTGTGTTTCAACAAACCACCTGTCCTGTCAACATGAGGGTCTGCTTAGGGTTAAGTCAGGAGACTGGAAGTGCTTGGAGGTGCAGAAGTCACTAATTCAGATGAGAATCAGAAAAATGAAATAGTAAGGCGACAAACCCAAGGGATTATCCAGGAGGCAAAGCCTTAAATTTAGGCACAAGGCAGGAAGGAGTTTTTATTTTTAATTCAATCTTTATACAGCCATATTGATACAACTGCTTTCTCGTTTAGCTGGATTTGCATTTTATCTTTGATTACAAAGTTGATCTCACATCATAAATGGCTTAACTTTACTTGCATTTGCCATAAAGATTTAGTATAATTATTTAGTGGACGTTACCTTTTGTACAATTAACAGTAAATTAAAATGAGGAAGAACAGTTTATTATTAATAATATTATTATTATTGAAACTTGAAGTTGGACAAATTAATTTGGGTGGTACTTTAGCTCGTATAAAATATCAGATGCTCGCCCCCATAGTTTATGTTTCATGATTAAGGAGACACACCAGTTTGGTACTTTCCTGAACTTGTGGCCCTGGTCATTGGTGGTGACTTTTTATACAGATGTTTGAGTTTCTGTTGCCAAGTGGCACACGGTGTCTTTATTAATTGTCATCTTAGTGTAGCTATTCCAGAACAGCATACAAGGAGTAGCTGAATATTTACTCCACGTTTTCTTCTTTTTTTTTATTACAGTTTTATTAAAATAAAACTGCCTGACATCCCCATTTGTACCTCAGACATGTAGACAAATGCTGCCGCCTGACATCTGCCTACATGTTAATTAATGCCAAAGATTTCCGAATTAATACCAGAAATACTACAAAGAAGAACAACCAGAGGTAAACATACAGGAACAAAACTTGGTGTGCCGCCAGTCCATCAGCGTGTGCACTCAAGTGGCCAGTTAGCGATAGAGATATCAGAGAGAGTCCATATGAATCAAATATCCTCACTGACTGAACCACAGTGCCACACAAGAAGGGCATCGTCAGCTTCTTCAGTTTGGATAACATTTTGCTTGACTATTTAAAAACGCTTCAAATGAAAAACAATGAAACATAACTGGAGACGTTTATGTCAGAATATGCCAGGAAGTATCAATTATGAATCATGAGAAAAGACAAATTGCTAATTTAATTTAGCCGTCCTAGTCTTATGTGTCCAGTGACACGACACACTTTATGAGGGAAGCTCATTCTCTTTGGGTTGGCTCTACTGCTCTCCCTATGCGCGTGTGGACACCTGGAGTTGTCTGTGGTCTCGGCGGTGAAGGTTCAACCGCAATCCATCAGCTTCGCTTTCTTGTTTTCTATTTGTAATCCTGGCCACGCCATATTTTTTATTATTGAACATAAAGTAACTGTTCAATTTTATAATATTTTATGGACCTGCTTGGTTTCAGTGTTTTATGAAGTATTCCAAAACCACACTTGAGTGAAAGTAAAGATTCCTTTTTTGAAAAGTTACTCCGATTAAAGAAAAATGTGTCCATAAGCAAACCACCCAAGTAAACGTTTTAAAATATCCGATACTAAGTTGACTTAGTATCAAGTACAATAATGTGGGATCTCCGCATTTTACATCTATTCAGACATTTTTGAAACGAGAAGCTGGAGCCTCTTAGGACATATTGAGCGCAAGGCAGGAACAAACACTGGGCAGCAGCTCGACACGGAGTGAAAACACAAACATCAGAGGCCAAGTCAGCATTGCCACGTTTTTTTTATACATTAGAAGAAAAGTGAAGCACCGAGAGAACGCCCACAGGGAGAACATGCAAAATGTACACAGAGAGCACTCTGGATGTAAAGGCTGGTCTCCTTGTTGCAAGGCAGGAAGAAGAAGGATTTAGGAGTCCATGTTAGTAGACTCTACGTTATCAACTACCAGAAGCCATTAAGAAGGCTAACAAAAATGTCAGGTTATATAGCGCCTTGATGTGTGGAGTACAAGTCATAGGAGGTTCTGCTCAAGTTTTATAACACACTGGTGAGGCCTCATCTGGAGTACTGGGTGCAGTTTTGTTCTCCAGGCTGCGAAAAGGACACAGAAGAGCTAGAAAAGGTCCAGAGAAGAGCAACTAGGCTGATTCCAGGGCTACAGGGGATGAATTATGTGGTGCTGAGCCTCTAAAGGAGAATAAGAGGTGACCTGATTGAAGTGTTTAAAATTATGAAGGGAATTAGTCCAGTGGATCAAGACTGTTATTTTAAAATGAGTTCATCAAGGACACAGTTGGAAACTTGTTAAGGGTAAATTTCACACAAACATTAAAAAAAGATTACAATATGCAACCTTTCGAGGCAACTCAGGCCCCTTCTTCAGGTAAGATGTAATCATTGCCTGAAGAAGGGACCTGAGTTGCCTTGAAAGTTTGCATATTGTAATCTTTTTTTAGTTAGCCAATTTTGCTTGACTTGTCACTACATTCATAACGGCTAACACGGTATAACACCCAAGTGCTACATACAAACAGGAAGTGTTCCTTCACCCACAAAACTACAGGCACATAGAATAAGTGACCAAGTAACAAGAAGGACTTTCAGAACTCGACTTGATGTTATTTTAGAAGAAATAAGTGGATAGGACTGGCGAGCTTTGTTGGGCTGAGTGGCCTGTTCTTGTCTAGAATGTTCCCACTGTGCCTCTATATAAAATGTTCTTATAAACTTAAGGTAATTCATACTACCTACTTTTTAAGTATGCTTTGTATTATAGCTACTAAGGTATGAGCCAAGTAACTGAAGCATAAAGCAGTGACATTCAGGTTGAGCGGACATCTTAATGATTCGGTCCTAAATCGACAGCTCTCCTTGTGTCCACATGAGTTTTTTTCCGGGTGTTCCGCTTTCACCCTACTGTCCAAAGACATAGTGACGCTACAGTGGCCTCTGATCTCTGTGTGTGTGTGTGTTTTAACTCTGCAATGGACTGCCAGCCTCCCACACATTCCAGACGTTGTTCCTGTTTTGTGCGCATTAATCACTGGGATGGGTTTCAGATGTAAAAATGAGGAGATAGCTTACATGTATTTGTACTAAAGTACTCTTGATAACAGGTATTTTAAAACATCTATTAGAGAATTTTGCTCATGGATGAATCGATCTTTTACTTGAGTCACTTTTCAGAAAATGGAATCTCTGCTGTTACTCAAGTATGGCTGTTAAGGACTTTACGACACAAAACATGAGCCATGCAGTGACATGAAAGATCATTCACTTCAGCAGTGACGTCATATCCAATAAAATAATGAATAAAATGTATATAAAATGTAAAATTCATAATTAATACTTTCCACCATTGCCCGACATAAAGTTTGAAACATCTCCCGCTGCCTTTCATTGCCTTCTGTTTGAAATGTTTTTAGATCCTCGAGCAAAATGTTATCCAAACTGAAGAAACTGATGATGCCCTTCTTGTGTGGCACTGTGGCTCAGTCAGCGAGGCTATTTGATTCATGTGGACTTTCTCCGATATTTTAGGTTCCCTCTCCTGTTAAGCTAATCGTCCACTCCAGTGCCACGCTGATGGACTGGAGGCACACCAGAGTTCTTCTCGTCTTTGTTACTTTTGCTCCTCATCATCATCATAGCTTTTTGATTTTAATGAAGCATTTTTTATATTACTTTTGAAATATTTGGTATCGACAGTTTGACATCAGTGGCAGAGCGACGGGCGCTGAGCAGACTCCTGTCAATCATGGAGAATCCACTGCATCCACTAAACAGGATCATCTCCAGACAGAGGAGCAGCTTCAGCGACAGACTGCTGTCACCATCCTGCTCCCCTGACAGACTGAGGAGATCATTCCTCCACCACACCGACTCTTCAATTCCACCCGGGGGGTAAACGTTAACACTACACAAGATTATTGACTGTTATACCTGCCTCACACTCTCCACCTTGCATTTTTTTAATTTGCACTGCGCTTTCATCACTCTTTAATTTAATATTGTTTTTTACCAGTATGCTGCTGCTGGAGTATGTGAATTTCCCCTTGGGATTAATAAAGTATCTATCTATCTATCTATCTATCTATCTATCTATCTATCTATCTATCTATCTATCTATCATATAGTGCCATTCATATCTATCTATCTATCTATCTATCTATATATCTATCTATCTATCTATCTATCTGTTTATCTATCTATCATTTAGTGCCATTCATATCTATCTATCTATCTATCTATCTATCTATCTATCTATCTATCTATTATATAGTGCCATTCATATCTATCTATCTATCTATCTATCTATCGTCAGGTGGCACTTCCCGTATCAGTATCTTCCAACCTGACGGAGTTAAAAATGTGGATGACAAATTTTACGCATTCTCCCTATTTTTTTTTAAGGTTAGTTTATTTTAAAAAAAAAACAAACTGATTAATTGTCCATTGTGTGTACTGCCCTTTAAAGTCTACTTTACAAGAGGAAAATGTATAAAGACACAATGTGCCACACTGTAGTGAGTTAGCAGCAGAAACTCAAACCCCCATAATAAAAAGTGTACCATCACGATCACATCCACAATGTCTCCTTATGATTAAATAGAAACAGTGGTGGTGAGGAGCTCATCTTTGATGGCACAAAATGTACTTTTCAGTTTCAAATTGGAAAAAAATTAAAAATTTGATCTAATTGTTAATTGTGCAAATAGAAATGCCCACTAAATTATTATATTGAAGCTGTAAGACAATCTGATGTCAGATGAACTTTGTAATCAAAGATAAACTGTAAATTTAGCCAAAAGAAAAGCAGATGTGTTCATATTGCTGTATAAAGATTGAATTAAAAAGAAAACTCTTTCCTGCCTTGTGCCTAATTTAAGGCTTTGCCTCCTGGATAATCCCTTGGGTTTGTCGCCTTACTATTTAAATTTTTGGTAGCCATGTTCTGATTCTCATCTGAATTAGTGACTTCCACACCTCCCAGCCCTTCCAGTCTCCTGACTTAACCCTAAGCAGACCCTCATGTTGACAGGACAGCTGGTTTGTTATCACAGTGCGGTTGAAACACAAACTCAAAGCCCAGTAAAGCCCCTTCATCCACCAGCAGGGCTTACCTTAATAGCCTCAAGTGCACGTCCCACCCTGAGCTCCTCATTTAGTCTTCCTCTGATGTTATTTGTTCTCAGTTGGCCCCCCGCCTTCTTGTGAGTATAAAGAAGTCGCTGTGGACGTGTCGAGAACCACAAGTCACAGTCAGGCCTCTTCTGCGTCTGTGCCACCTCCACACTGCTCGGTGTCACCCAGGACAGAGTCACACTAACAGGTAATGCTTCTCATGTCGCACTGTATTTTACTTTTAATGATTCACAAGGTAAGAACTTAATTTAAACACAAAGGTCATCTGCTTTGTTTTCACTCTGGATTATTGATCCTGCTTTATAAATGCAATTTCAAAATATCTCAAGGAAATCGAAAAGTATAATGCAATGACCACTTAAAACCTAAATTAAACATCTTTATAATTTCTCCCTGACTTTTTAAGGGAAGAAAACATGTGGAGTAAATATTCAGCTACTCCTTGTATGCTGTTCTGGAATAGCTATACTAAGATGACAATTAATAAAGACACCGTGTGCCACTTGGCAACAGAAACTCAAACATCTGTATAAAAAGTCACCACCAATGACCAGGGCCACAAGTTCAGGAAAGTACCAAACTGGTGCGTCTCCTTAATCATGAAACATAAACTATGGGGGCGAGCATCTGATATTTTATACGAGCTAAAGTACCACCCAAATTAATTTGTCCAACTTCAGGTTTCAATAATAATAATATTATTAATAATAAGCTGTTCTTCCTCATTTTAATTTACTGTTAATTGTACAAAAGGTAACGTCCACTAAATAATTATACTAAATCTTTATGGCAATTGCAAGTAAAGTTAAGCCATTTCTGATGTGAGATCAACTTTGTAATCAAAGATAAAATGCAAATCCAGCTAAACGAGAAAGCAGTTGTATCAATATGGCTGTATAAAGATTGAATTAAAAATAAAAACTCCTTCCTGCCTTGTGCCTAAATTTAAGGCTTTGCCTCCTGGATAATCCCTTGGGTTTGTCGCCTTACTATTTCATTGTTCTGATTCTCATCTGAATTCGTGACTACCACACCTCCCAGCACTTCCAGTCTCCTGACTTAACCCTAAGCAGACCCTCATGTTGACAGGACAGCTGGTTTGTTGAAACACAAACTCAAAGCCCAGTAAAGCCCCTTCATGCACCAGCAGGGCTTACCTTAATAGCCTCAAGTGCACGTCCCACCCTGAGCTCCTCATTTAGTCTTCTTCTGATGTTATTTGCTCACAGTGGGCCCCCCGCCTTCTCGTGAGTATAAAGAAGTTGCTGTGGACGTGTCGAGAACCACAAGTCACAGTCAGGCCTCTTCTGCGTCTGTCACCTCCACACTGCTCGGTGTCACCCAGGACAGAGTCACACTAACAGGTAATACTTCTCATGTTGCACTTTATTTTACTTTTAATGATTCACAAGGTAAGAACTTCATTTAAACACAAAGATCCTTTTCTTTGTTTTCATTCTAGTAGACACTGGCCTGCTTTATAAAATGAATTTAAAAAACTGAGACAGCACAATGCAGTGATCACTTAACTTATTGAAATGTAAATTAAAGACTCAGTTATTTCATAAGTCATCTTTATACTTACCTTCTGACTTTTTAAAGGTTATTTACATATTTATCTCAATATGTTTATTATGCTCTTGTTTTACGCTATTACATGTAGAATTCATTCTCGGCTATCTCTGTGTTTTGATGCACTATTTTCATTTGAATTATTTGGTTTATTTTGTGTTTATGTCTTATTTGAGTAACATGGCACTGATATAAAGTCTCTAAATCCTTGAGTGATTCCCACTGCTGTCTCACATCATCAGACTGCTGGGTTCAGATCCTAACAAAATTAAATTAGCCCTTAACGTGTATCTCTTTGTAGACTTGATGTTCTTTTATACAAATCTTTATTTACCAATGGACATTTTACTGCACTGCTCACATTTCTAACTGTGTTGAGTTTCTACATTTCCAACATGTCCACTCAGATATTCTCTGGTGCTCTGACTTCTATTCCAAACCAAAGCTGTGCACCTTCAGTTGATCGGTTTATTCTCAAATAGCTCAAATAGGGAATGTTTCATGTGGCACACAGACGCCATGTTCAATGTTATATTATGGCGTGTGCTCGCCTGCTATTCTGTATTGGAATTAAAGGGACTGAAAATGAATGAATAAATGAATGATTGATTATGTCAACGAGAAACGAAATGCTGATCAAAGTGACATGATGTGAGACCACGCAAGGGAACCTGTTAATTTCACTTCTGATGCTGACTTTTTACAGTTGACCATGAAGGCCATCTTTTTTATGGTGTGTCAGGCTCTTTGCCTTTACCTCATTGTGTGTATTGACAGTCGTCTGGACTTCAAGTGGCAGGCTTGGAAGAAGACCCACGGCAAACAGTACAAGAAGGTAAGGGAGAGATGAGGGACAGAATTAGAGGCGTCTGAATGTCCTGCTTGTTCTCTTCTGATTTCCATCTTGCTCAGTTTGTCTTTTCTAAAGAGATTTCTGTGTTTCAGGCAAGTGAACTGCAAAAAAGAACAATATGGGAAGAGAACTTGAAGAAAATTAATGCCCACAACCTACTGTACAAGAGAGGAAAATCAACCTTTAAGTTGGGAATGAACCAATTTGGAGATCTAGTAAGGAGATTTGGTATTACAAGTTAGCATACAAAGCCAGACACCTGACTAATATCTTCAATCATATTTCAATTTCCTCTTTACATTTCTAACAGACATCTTCAGAGTTTGCCAGTATGCTGAGTTCCTATTCTGTGAAGCACGTGAGGGACGGCACACTGTCTGCCACCGACCTGCGGAGTGCTGCCAGTAAGCTGAACCTGACCAGTATCGATTACAGGACACTGGGGTACGTCACATCCGTCCAAGACCAGGTGAGTCCATGAATGTCTCTTCCTGATGTGTCACCGTGTGTGGTGTCTTTGGCATCTTGTCATCTAGAAGTAGCTCTCTACTCACATCTTTCCTTGTAGGCTTATCAGGGCTGCGTGTGAAATATTAATGAGAATTAAAAGCTTTCAGATAACTAACAAGGGGCACTACGGAGAGGACAAAGACACAGTCCTCATATTACTACAACAACAACAACAACGTTTATTTATATAGCACATTTTCATACAAACAGTAGCTCAAAGTGCTTTACATAATAAAGAATAGAAAAATAAAAGACACAATAAGAAAACAAAATAAATCAACATTAACATTGAATAAGAGTAAGGTTCAATGGCCAGGGGGGACAGAAAAAACAAAAAAACTCCAGACGGCTGGAGAAAAAATAAAATCTGTAGGGATTCCAGACCACGAGACCGCCCAGTCCCCTCTGGGCATTCTACCTAACATAAATGAAACAGTCCTCTTTGGATTTAGGATTCTCACAGAAGGACTTGATGAAGATGGTCACGTAGACTTCTGCCTTTTAATCCGTCCATCATTGTTTGAGCATCATGAAGCTTTGAGTAGGTGGAGGTGGCGCAGGCCACCACCACAAAGAAACCGGAAAAAGAAACAGAAGAGAGAGTTGGGGTCAGTACGGATTTTAGAGCCACCATGAATAGTTATTATGATGAATTGAATATACAGAGTATCAGGATTAAGTTAAAGTGAAGTTATAAAAAGGCCATGTTAAAGTAATGTGTTTTCAGCAGTGTTTTAAAGTGCTCTACTGTATTAGCCTGGTGAATTCCTATTGGCAGGCTATTCCAGATTTTAGGTGCATAGCAGCAGAAGGCCGCCTCACCACTTCTTTTAAGTTTTGTTCTTGGAATTCTAAGGAGACACTCATTTGAAGATCTGAGGTTACAATTTGGAATATAACGTGTCAGACATTCCGATATATAAGATGGGGTGAGATTATTTAAGGCTTTATAAACCATAAGCAGTATTTTAAAGTCAATCCTGAATGACTCAGGTAACCAGTGTAGTGACATTAAAACTGGAGAAATGTGTTCGGATTTTCTTTTCCTAGTTAGGATTCTAGCAGCTGCATTCTGCACTAGTTGCAAACAATTTATGTCTTTTTTGGGTAGTCCTGAGAGGAGTGCATTACAGTAATCTAGCCGACTGAAAACAAACGTGTGAACTAATTTCTCAGCATCTTTCAGTGATATAAGAGGTCTAACTTTACTTATGTTCCTTAAGTGAAAAAATGCTGTCCTAGTGATCTGATTAATATGTGATTTAAAATTCAGATTACAGTCAACAATCACCCCTAAGCTTTTTACCTCCGTCTCGACTTTTAATCATAATGTATCCAGTTTATTTCTGATAGCCTCATTGTATCCATTATTGCTAATCACTAAGATTTCAGTTTTCTTTTTATTTAACTTGAGAAAGTTACTATTCATCCATTCTGAGATACAAGTCAGACATTCTGTTAGTGAATCAAGAGAATCGGGGTCATCAGGTGCTATTGATAAGTACAGCTGTGTGTCATCAGCATAGCTGTGGTAGCTCACGTTGTGCCCTGAGATAATCTGACCTAACGGAAGCATGTAGATTGAGAAGAGCAGCGGACCCAGGATAGAGCCTTGTGGAACACCATATCGGATATCATGTGTCTTCGAGTTGTAATTACCACAACTAACAAAAAATTTTCTCCCTACTACACATAATGACCTCGGAAGCAAAGACTGTTTTAAGAAATATTGCAGAATTATTTATTTAATGGTATTATCAAAAATGATCTTAGTGCTACTGAATGAAATTTAGGAAATTGGGGGAAAAAAAAATAAGTTAACAGGTGGCACGGTGGCACAGTGGTAGCACTGCTGCCTCGCAGTAAGGAGACCTGGGTTCGCTTCCCGGGTCCCCGCTGTGTGGAGTTTGCATGTTCTCCCCGTGTCTACGTGGGTTTTCTCCCACAGTCCAAAGACGTGCAGGTTAGGTGCATTGGGATACTAAATTATTCCTAGTGTGTGTGTGCCCTGCGGTGTGGTGGTGCCCTGCTTGGGGTTTGTGTCCAGCCTTGCACCCTGTGTTGGCTGGGATTGACTCCAGCAGATCCCCATGACCCTGTAGTTAGGATATAGCGGTTTGAATAATGGATAGATGGAAAATAAGTTAACAAAATCAGTAGTAAAATGTACATGTGCCACGCCTCTGTAGGTGGGTCAGGAACATGGCTGGATGGCTAAAAACAGGATCTCAAGTCAAGACGACATATAATGACTGGATTATCTGAGAGGAGTAAGAAGAGATGATCTTTTTGTTTCTTAATGTCGATATAACACCAATTAATTCTTGATATCTAATGCCGAAATGTAATGCTATGTCTTATTTTGAAGAGAAAACAATGGTGTAGTGAAGAGCAGTAATGGTAGCAGTCATCAAATGGGACAGAGGCAAGGAGAAGTAAGAGCAGAATGGCGCAAGAAACATGGACAGCAAACCAGTGATGCAACAAAAAGACAAACCTCTGCATTCACTTGAGCAGAAAGAAATAACAAGGGCAACATTAGTACACTTTCAGCTCCATTTAGTAATAATTCTTGTTCTTTTAGACATTTAAAAAAATAAATCCAAACAATAATAAACTGAAAATAACAATGAATATCAATCAAATCGTACAACTTCATCTTCTCAGGGACTCTTTAAATGTTTCAAGCATCACCAGTTTCTATAAATTCCAGTACTACTGTAGCAGAAGCATAAAGAGACTGACAGGCCTTGTTTCTTTTACTCTATTCAAATATTTTCTATGGCGACATTTTTGACTTTGCCTGATGAATGAAAATGAAAATGAATCCTTCAGTGCTTCCACCATCAGTGAGCTTCAGTAAATGAATTTGCATGCGAAGAGTTGGATTCAGGTGAATTTAAGCATCAGTAGGACATAGTAATATGACTTCTGACGTGTGACTGGCTCTACATTAGCTAGTGATGAAAGACCCCATTAGAAAATGAATGCAGCCTGTCCTCCCACCATCAGAACGGTAATGAATTCATAGAAGTCAAATTAATTTAGGGGAATTTACCAAAAGGTTTCATTTTTTTTTTCCAAGATAGACTCAGCTGAGCGATCTTCTCTTTTTTTCCGCAGGGATATTGTGGCTGCTGTTGGGCATTCAGTGCTGCTGGAGCAATCGAGGGGCAAACCTTCAATAAAACGGGCAAGCTGATACCACTGAGCAAGCAGAATCTGCTGGACTGTGCAGAGTATCTGGGGAACCAGGGCTGCTCAGGCGGTAGGCCCTCTCTGGCCTTCCAGTACGTGATCAACAGTGGAGGAATTCAGGCTGAGGCGACCTATCCCTACAAAATGGCAGTAAGTACTGAGGTGGCAAGTCAGACTGTTAGAAGTGGCACCTGGAAAGCTATTTAATCTGATTTCAGTGATTCTTGGAAATGTTTGGGTCACAGGAAATGACAAGGATGAGCTGAAGGGTTTGTTCTCATCAAACCTGTTCTAATGTATTTTTGTAGTCAGAATTACATATCAAACTGTGGCCTTTACTGTAAATAAAGGGGTCTGGTAAGTCGGCTTTGTGGGGGTACCTGCAATACACAGTGACCTTACTGGCTTCAACATGAAAACTACTGTTGATGGAAAAATGCTCAGTGTGATCCACTTGTGTAACCCTATTAACTCTTTGAGGGCTGAATATTCTTTCCAAAAAACTCAGTTTTCTGAAAAGCACACAAAGCAATGGTTTCACACATAAATCAACATAAAACTTCTTATGCTACGTGCTGTGGCTGCTGTTGGCGCATGTTTGGTGTCTCTGGCGGCAGTCGCTGCGCAGGGACACCTCGATGGTCAGCAGGAATGCACGGTGGGCTGGCTGTCTGGTTGTCTTCGCACAGCAGGTGGGTGGTGGTGGCAGTCACAGTGTGATGCAATATGGTTTGCACCTCTTGTCATCATAAGTGGTGGTCCTCTAAGGGGAATGCTGCTGTAGGCGCATCAGCTACACGAAAGTGTTCAGCACCACAATCAGACGATGCTGGTACTTCACTGTCGTTTTTGATATCAATCTCCAGGTTGGAGTTCGACAAGTCAGAGTCGTATTCAACAAAATTACGTGAAACGTCCATGGAGCATTTTGCTTTGCACAATCGATTCGGTCTCTCACCAGATGTCGGTGCCATTTTAGAGGTTGTTTACTCTTCGCTACTCTTGCACGCGCGTAGGTATTTGAGGTTAAATCAGCAAAGCTATGTAACTCTCCTTCTAGCGAAGAGAGTCAAACTAAAATGTAAGGACGAGTTTTGTTGCAGTTTACAGCTGATTACCGTCCTCTACCCCTGAATTTTGACAAAAGTCGACATCAGCCCTGAAAGAGTTAATGATGTTAGGCAAGGCTGGGCACATGGACTCTGTGAAGTGCTTTGAGCATGGGATGGGTGCTATATAAATAAAACTTCTTCTTCTTCATTTCTTCGATCTGAGGCCTTAAAAGGGTCACATGAAACTGTGCAGACAGCTCTGGTCCACAATGAAGGTAATTTACAAAAGGGAAGTGCATTATATCAATAAAGGACAATTTTGAATAGCATTTCCAGTTGGGTTCAGTTGTATATGTACAGCTGAGTTGGAAAGCTATCATATTTGGTGTGCTTTGCCTTCACAATCAATATTATTTTTATAGCAGCAGATGAGAAAGCTTCAGAAATGAAAGGGCAAAAGAATCATTGAGGGTGCCATAGTAGGTGAAAGATAGAGAATGAAGCAGAAATGTTTTTGGTCCAATAGTTCGCTACTGCTGGGTCATCTGCCTGGCATCCTGGGGAGCATTGTATGTAACAGAACACATGTAAGATATCCGGCCCCATTACTCCTGTGTGCTTGTATTCTTCCATCTACTGGACCCGTTCTCTCTTTTGCATGGAGTTTTTCTGTGTGACTTAATCTCGCCCTGTGACACCCAGTCATACATTTGGCCCATTCACATTCTTCCTATCTAGTCACAACTTCACAATATTGTTAATAAAGTTTATATAATATATTACTGAATTAAATTGTTTCATCATTGAAGTTAAAGTTAAGTCATTTTTGAGAGGTCAAACTAGATGCTAGCCAAAATATACAAGGAATGTGTAAGGAGAAACCAGCACAGGAAATGTTACAGTGTCATATGAAAGAACAGTGAGTCACAATATGATGTGATCTGAAGTTCATTTTGTGTGTTGTCATGCATTGCAGTTTTAAGCTTGGAGAGACAGAAACTACAGTATTAACATCACTGTCATGGAAACATCTCTTAACGTAACTGTAAATTCCTGTGAAACAAAAGAAAACTAAAGCAGAAGAACAAGATGCCCTTTAATATGCTGTTGGTAATCTTGCATCAGAAAATGTGTCATGTTTCACAACCTTAACATTTCAATCAAATGTGTTCTTCAGCCTTAAAATGTCGCACTGGATGGTGGCAGCTCTTTAGCTTTCTGCTATTGTGCTAAAACCCTATCAGTACCTAATCCGAAATGTTACTGAGTGATGGTAAAATCCTAAGTTCCTTTCTTCGTACCATTCTCCTCTGCCCTTTTTTATCTCCACAGGTTGGGTCCTGTCGTTTCAACAGCAGCAAGGTTGTCGCCACCGTGGCAAATTACAAGTACCTCCCAATTGGCAATGAGCAGGCTTTGGCAGATGCCCTGGCAACCATTGGGCCAGTCTCAGTGGTCATAGATGCCACTCAGGTCAGCTTCCAGTTCTACCTGTCAGGTAAGTGACACTCTTCAGTTTCAGCTTTCAAAAGGGAACAACTTGATGAAGCAACCATGTCAGGACAGAGGTGGACACACTCCTTACAGTTAAGAATGACCTTAAGTGTCCCAGTTTTAAATGTGCAATGAACTTCTTGTGATCTTTATGCTAATACTAGAGTGCCAAGCAGGGCAGACATCTGGTCAAAATAGCAATGTGAGAAAGGAACCTGTGAACGTTTTTTGGAGCTGGTGAGAATGAGGGTCCAACAAGGGGTATTTACCAAGAGTTAGGCATCAGTTAATAGATAGATAGATAGATAGATAGATACTTTATTAATCCCAAGGGGAAATTCACATAATCCAGCAGCAGTATACTGATACAAAGAAACAATATTAAATTAAATAGTAATAAAAATGAAAAGAATTAAAATAAAATTAATGTTCGCATTTACTCCCCCGGGTGGAATTGAAGAGTTGCATAGTGTGGGGGAGGAACGATCTCCTCAGTCTGTCAGTGGAGCAGGACAGTGACAAAAGTCTGTCACTGAAGCTACTCCTCTGCCTGGAGCTGACACTGTTAAGTGGATGCAGTGGATTCTTCATGATTGACAGGAGTTTGCTTAATGCCCGTCGCTCTGCCACAGATGTTAAACTGTCCAACTTTAATCCTACAATAGAGCCTGCCTTCTTAACAAGTTTGTCCAGGCGTGAGGCGTCTTTCATCTTTATGCTGTAATATACCATCTGTGTAGAACTTGAGGATGAAGGAGCCCTTTCAAGAAGAATAATGTGCTTCCAGTGGAATATATCTAGGGGTGTACTTTGTGTACTTGTTGTTCTGTAATGACTACAGCTTAAAATAAAACATGGACTATACATTTATTCTTGCAACCTGGAATTGACTCCTTCCAGCTTACATAAGGGAAGACTTGAGTTTCTCCTAAGGAAGAACAAAATTTTGAACAACCTAACCTCTGCTTGAAATTCTCTGCTCATAATATTTGTTTTGAGAGTGCTGGAAAATAAGGTGCACAGGAGACATGACATGATTTCTATCCTTCATGCGTGTTTTTCTCTGTCTCTATTTCACTCAGGAATCTACAATGATCCCAAATGCTCCATATACAACTTAAGTCATGCCATGCTGGCAGTTGGCTATGGATTCCAAGGAAGTAGCAATTACTGGATTATCAAAAACAGGTAAAGGCTCCTGGAAAATGGAATTATCGTTTAGCTGGAGACTCAAATCAGGCTCTTCACAAGAGTCCCATATAGATCTTTAGTGTGTCACACAAGTGTAGTCTATGCATTGGTTGTTGATAATTTGAATATCCGACATATTCAAGTCCATAGCTTCAGAGATGTAACCTCAAAGGACATAAAGCAGCCTTGTTGAGCAGTGCCTTTTAGCCTTCAGCCTTGTACAGCTGAAGTGGTTCTCCACAAACTGAGCTTCAAGAAGTTGTTAGATGTTTTTGATGCCTTTGTACATACAGCATATACTGTGTAAGGGGATAGTGTATGTTGGATCTTCTGATCAATTAGTGATCCTAGCTTGATAAGGTTATTGAGATTGACACTAAATTTACATATGTGGGATTGTCTATTAAACATATTCTTAGTTGATCTCTGCCTCATTCATTGTTAAGTGATTTATGAAATCGAAGAATTTAAAGAGAAGTAGAAATACGCTTGTCGTGTTCTGATAAATTGAGGCATAGAAAGTTGCCTACAACTAAACATATCAGTCAACTAGTGATCAGAATTCCAATCCTAACCACTTTATAGCACCACGTATCTCCTCCAGTTCCATAACACATCAAGTGCAGCATGCAAATTACAAATTAAGTCTGCAAAGTACTACTTAATATTATTATTCATATTTCCCTAAAAAACTGATGAAAATATCTTCCTCCTCCTTATAATTCCAGTAATAAGTGCTAAACCAAACACTCGGCCTGCTCCAGACTTTCTGTCTAACTTTGTCTTTTATTTTTTTCTTTCAGCTGGGGCACCATGTGGGGTGTCAATGGGTACCTGTTGCTGGCCAAGGACAAGAACAACGCCTGTGGAATCAGCCAGTATGGCGCTGTCCCTTTTGTCTGAGACACGTGACTGGCTCCCTTTGTGTTCCTCTGATTTGAGTGCAGTCTTAAGCCGGACTCCCATCATTGGAGTTGTGTAGAATTAGGAATCTGGGGTGTGGGATGTGGTGGAATGCGAGTGGCACTAATGGGAGGAAAAAATGAAAACAAGCTGATAAACACACACACACACACACTGTCATGGAGAGCTAAAGAAAAAGTCAATCATAATGATGGCTAATTAGAGTTGAAAGGAAATTTGTGTAAAGGGAACCAACTACTTTGTAATTCTGTGTCAGATATGGGAGCCGGAAAAGTTTACCAGCTTTTGTAGTCATAAATCTGAGCTGATATCATTTATAACTGTACTTATTCTTCGTGACAAGCCAAATGAAAGAAACTGTGAATTTAAATAAAGTTTTTTTTCTGAAATATCTGTCTGTTCGTATCCTAAGAGTTTTTTTAAGCAAGCTCAGTGCTGCAAGCCTGAATTTCAAACTCATGTCTTATTTTGAAGTTTTTATTAGTGTTGTAGCAGCTATGGCTTAAGTGGCAGTTTTCTGCTTTGTTTTAGGTGAACGTTTTGCTTAGGAGTCCCAGTTCTTAATCTCTTCATTAAATCTCACAAGGCTGCAGTCACTTATTGTAATACAATACAATATAATTTATTTTTGTATAGCCCAAAATCACACAGGAAGTGCCTGCCTCTTGACAGCCCCCCCAGCCTTGACTCTCTAAGAAGACAAGGAAAAGCTCCCAAAAAAAACCTTGTAGGGAAAAAAAAAAATGGAAGAAACCTTGGGAAAGGCAGTTCAAAGAGAGACCCCTTTCCAGGTAGGTTGGGCGTGCAGTGGGTGTCAAAAAGAAGGGGGTCAATACAACACAATACACAGAACAGAACAAATCCTCAATACAGTTTAAAAATACAAATTTTATAAGTACAGAGAAGAATTTAACAATGGATGACATCACATAATATGATTTGTATTTGTTTAGAGTCCTGAAGACCTCAGCCATCAAGCTGCCTCCCCCATTTGGCCATTCCACAGCTGAAACAGTGCTGGGCCAGCCAATCCGATGAAAGTCCCCCTCTACCCCATGATTCCTGCAATCCTCAATCAGGGATTACCTTAAGCAGGCAAAACAACTTGGCAGGTGAGCCGTGGCACCAATTGCCGCATTCGAGTACCAAGAAGAGAAACAGAATAGATGAGGGTTAGTATTCAAATATAACTATCATGTTACTTATGTTATAGTGCTAATGACTAACAACAGAGATGCAGTATGTACAGTTAATCAGCAGCTCTAGTCAGGTTATGCTAAACTGAAGTAGTGAGTCTTCAGCCGGGATTTAAAGGCTGAGACCGAAGGGGCATCTCTTATAAAAGCAGGCAGATCATTCCACAGTTTAGGTGCCATGTAACTAAAAGCTCGACCTCCCACTGTTATTTTATTAATCCATGGAATCATAAGCAGACCGGCATCTTGAGATCTTAATGTGCGCTCTGGTTTGTAAGTCATGATAAGTTCAGACAAGTAAGCCGGACCTTGGTCATTTAATGCTTTATATGTTAAAAGGAGGATTTTGAAATCTGCCCTAAACTTAACCGGGAGCCAGTGTAAGGATTTAAGAACTGGAGTTATGTGTTCATATTTTCTTGTTCTTGTAATAATTCTTGGAGCCACATTTTGGATTAACTGGAGGCTGTATAAAGAACAGTTTGAACAGCCAGTGTACACCGCTTTGCAGTAGTCAATCCTACTAGAAATAAATGCATGGATTAATTTCTCACAATCCTGTTTAATTAGGAAGCACCTTAATTTCCCAACATTTCTAAAATGGAAGAAACATGATTTGGACAGCTTTGTAATGTGTGCTTTAAATGACATGCTAGAGTCAAATGTGGGCTGATTCAGTAAAATTAATGGTGATTCCTACTGATTTAAATGATGAAAAAATATTGTAGCGATCAGCATCATTCCCTCCAACAATTAACATCATTCATCCACTCCTTTAACTCACTAACACAACTAATTAAAGACATCATTGGAGAAACTTCATTTGATCTAAAAGGAAAAGTGTTACTGGGTGTCCTCTGCATATGAGTGTAAATGAATATGGTTTCCTAATGAGAGATCCCAGTGGAAGCATGTAAAGTGAAAACAGTAAAGGTCCCAGTACTGAGCCCTGCGGGACACCATATTGAACTTCTGTGTATAATGATGGAGTACTGTCAGCACATTTCTGTACGTATTGGAATTGATTTGATAAATAAGAACTAAACAAGGACAGAGGACAAGGTACCAAGTAGTGTGGTAGACAGTAGGAGTTTAGGAAGTTTTAAAACTCAACTTGGTGTTATTTTAGATGAATTACTGGATAGGATTGGCAAGGTTTGTTGGGCTATCCTCAAAAAGTGAAAATTGATGATAAAAGAATGACCTGATGAAACGGAATGAAAACTCTGAAAAGTCATTAATTTAAATAGATTTCTATTATTGGCAAGAATCATCTCCTAATGAAGCAAGTGAATTGGAATACGAAGCTGTAGGCCCTGCTTTCAGAGGTTGTTGGTCTCTCGGCACAGTTTGATGGCTCCATTACTTCAGAAGTACTACATTCTTTCAGTTCTGCTCTTTTTTCCTCCCAATGCTTAGCTTTTTGCTTCTGTCTCCTCTTGACTCCATACTGCCTTTTAGTCTCTCCTTATTCAAGCTTGAAACTCCTTACTGGGGAAAGTAGCAAGCAAGTCAGCAGAAACACTTCTGGTTTAAGGGAATAGCCAGTTCTGGTTTACTTTGTTGTTTTCTGGAACGATTCAAGTATTAAATACATTGGACACCATCTAATCTGACTGCCATCAAAGGGCATGAAAGGTCCCACTCCTCCTACTCCAGAACAATGTTTTGCCACAGGATGGTTGGAGGATGAGTTCTTGTCTCCTGAATTTCTACCCCAACCTTAGTCATAGAAGGACAGCATGGCCCCCAGTTTTCCTAAGCTATCATGTGCTCTGCCTCATATGGAACAGAACGTTTTTTGTCTTGCTGTCTCTTTGCTGTTCTAAAATAAATGAGCCAGCACACTGAGAACAGAGCTGTTCTTGGCTCATCTGTTTGTTGATGTGCACCTCCATTACCATTGTGGATTTACATCTCACTGTATCAGCCATTCAGAGTCTTTGGCCCAACTTATGCCTACCACACACTCTGCAGATTGGACAATCCTCCACACTATAAAAAGTAAAGGCATTTATTCTGCAGTTTGTGATGGACAGTGTTTTGTCTTGGTAGAGTAATATTTTGTTCTGCTTTCCCCTTTTGTATATTTAATAAGTAGCCTTTGTCAGAATGCCTCAAGTCTCCCAGACTTACCACTTTTTATAAGGTATTATAGCATATAACTTTTCCCCACCTTCCCTTCTACATTTATAACATCAGGAAATTAGGTGTAGTAAAGGACAAGCAGGAGTTACGTTACAATTTAAACAATGTATTATTGGTAATATTCATAAATAAAAACAATATGCAAAGTACATTTGAATATTGGCAACCATACAACCTGATTAAATGGTGATGTGTAATTTCAGGCGGCACACAGACTTGTTTGTTACTTAATGGCTCTAGTTAAGGCATTGTTTGTGGTCAGCTTTCTTCAGAACAGACCACATGCCTGTCTCAATATGGCTGCCGAGCTGTGATCTCCATTGTGTTGTCCTTTCAGTTCATCAGTTTGGTAAGAGAGAGAGATGCTCCTTCATCAGATGTTAGTAAAAGAGAGTGTGTGTGAGGAAGTGAGCAAATTTATAGATGTTCTGTCCAACCCCTAGAGCCAATAGGACGACAAGGTACTTAAAGGCTTCTGATACAAGCCAGTTCCAAACAGCCATACTTCAGACCAATGAGGGAATAGAACATCTTAACACCTGCCACCCCCCCAGGGAGTCATCCTACTTCTGTCAAGCTATGCCCCAGTACTGGATATACTCCAAGGTGTGACATAAAAGTGAACCATTTAATCTCCTCAGGTGAGTCAGAGTTGAGAGTCAGAAGACAAAGCTCACCTGGAGGAGGAAAGGGAGGATTGTGGATTGGAAGATTGTGGATAGACCCATATTTAAGGTATTTTGTGAAAATAAAAACCTTTATTTTGCACCTGAGTGGTGTGGTGTGTCTGAGGTTTTGGTGCTCCATGGCGCCTCCTGTCTTTTACAAGGGACAACTTTCCTAATCCCAAAATCCAACCAAACAAATATTCCAAAAAATTACCACACAATAACATGTCTTTACACCATCTACAAATGATAGACAGCAACAGACACAGATAGAATTTACATGCACCTGGATCAAAACAGCTTGCTTCTACCCTTTGGAGTCTGTAGTTGCCATTGTTCAACAGGAGGACAAGAGTTGTGACAATGAAAGTCAAAGAAGCCATTATGAGGCTGAGGAACACTAATAAAACCATTGGAGACATCAGTAAAATCTTAGGATGACCTCAATCAACAGTCTGGAATATCATGAAGAAGAAGGAACACACTGGTGATCTCAGTGATCACACAGGGACTGGTAGGCCAAGGAAGACCTCCACTGCTGACAACAGAAGAATCCTCACTATGGTCAGGATGGTACAGTCTTCAGGGGGCCAATGTGTGTGTCAGAGATCACTATCAGCAGAAAACATCATAAACAGAAACACAGAGGACACATGGCAAGATGCACACCACAAAAACAGGCTGGCCAGTTTAAAGTTTGAGAAAAAGGTCTTAAAAAAGCTTGCAGAGTTCTGGGAAAAAGGTCTTGTGCACAGTTGAGACAAACATGAATCTCACCTGAGTGATGGCAATAGCAAAGTGAGGAGACGACAAGGAAATGCCTGAAATCTAAAGCAGACCACCTCACCTGTTAAACATGGCGGTGGGTGGTGTTATGACTTGGGCATGTATGGCTGCCACAAGTCCTGGCACACTTCTCTTCATGGATGATGGAACTGCTCATGGCAGAGGCAAAATGAATTCTGAGGTGTGTAGAAACTTCTGACCTGCTCAGGTTCCAGTAAATGCCCCCAAACTCATTTCACAGCGCTTCATCCTACAAGATTTGCAGTTTCTTTAGATATCAAGATGATGTTATGTAGCTTTCTGATACTAATGCTAAGGGTTTGCAATAATAATAATAATAATAATAATAATCAAAGTAGTAGAATGAGAAAAAGAAGAATAAACTCTGGAGTCACGTGTTGAACTGGGTCAATTCGCAACAATATCATAACAGGATTGTACTGAGCCCTAAGGCCAAAAAACCGAGACACAAACAGTGAATGTGAGTTAAGAACATGTATATTTATTTAGAAATGAATCACAGCCACACATTCCAAAGAATCGCCTTCTCAGTGTTTAGGCCACATTAAAAGCCTTGTAAAATAGAAATTACTGAAATTATCCACAGCTATCCCTGCCCTGTTTCTGAAGTCACATTCACTCTTCCTGTGTGTCTGACATTCTACCAGAGTTGTGTGCTGTGTGTCTCCCTCCGTGGTTGCCCCTTATCTTCTGTGAGGTTCTATTTATCCAATACCATGGGAGTATCCCCCTGCCTTCTTGAACCTTTTGAGGCTTGTTAGTGGGCTGCAGGTATTTCAGGGGTTTGTGGCATACAGAGCTCAGTGGACATTTCAATGTCAGTCACCCATTCAACTCTACTTGTCTTCAGGTTAATATCCTGGCTACTGAAATGCCATTTGCATCCATGATCACCTGTGTGTTGATGCCATGATATCGCTGCTCATCCACACTTGGGGCAAGCAATGGTCTTTATGTGTGTGCCATCAGTCACACCAACAAGTCCAGTAAAACCAGCTTTTTATATGAACTCAGCTTGCTTTAACATTACCTCATGTGTCCTGGTGGGGAAAAGTATAAATCTGTGTATCACCCAAGAGCAGCGTTTGGGGGTGGCAAGTGGGGTGACGGCCCCAGGCCCCATTTTTGAGGTTGGCGTGTCCCGTTCAAGTGGATTTGTCCAGTTATATTCTCCACTATATATATATATTTGAGATGCTTCTAAGAGGAATCCTTAAAAAATCCCTCTTCAGGGTCAAATTCTATACATGTCAGAGCAATAATTCTTTAATAATTCTTTGCATTTATATAGTGCTTTTCTCACTACTCAAAGTGCTTAGCAATTGCATCTTAAGGGCCTTGCTCAAGAGCCCAACAGAGCAGAGTCCCTATTGGCATTTACGGGATTCGAACAACGTTTTGCAACATTCTGATTGCCAGTGCAAATCCTTAGCCACAGAGCCACCACTCCACCTATAAAAAGTATACTTATAATTTGGGTCCTTTTCTAGAAGAGGCCAGGCTAATTTCCGCACGACACCGCATCGCATTTTGCCCTGTCATGATATTGGCATGAATTATGAATTGCATTTTTTTAATAGATTACTAGGGGGTTTTGCTTTGCTCTCCAACCCCTCTCCCTCCCCGCCAGTGCTACGCGCTGTTCTGAAGTTTTTGGCTGAATGCGCCTCAAGGAGACGTGGCCGCTCCTCCGAAACCCCTCTTAAACGGTGATACAATGTGAAACAAATACATTTTTCGTTAACTACTCTTTGCTCAAATAGCTGCTGGCTTGCTTCCTTGTCACATGATCTGCACTTTGCTCACCTACCCTGTCCCTCCCTCCGCCAGCGCTTCGCACCACTGTGAAGCGGGGGGCTGAACGCACCCCAAGGAGATGCGGCCGCTCCTCCGAAACCCCTCTTAAATGGTGATACATTTTCCTGCTTCCATTATCTCTAACCTGCTCTGAATGTGCATCACGGGACTTGCTTCCAGAGTTTGAAAGTATGACGTGACTTGTCCGTTTCGCGGGAAGTGAAAGTGTCTCTCTTCAAAAGATCATGTCTCGTCGCGAGATATTTTTATATAATAGAGATATATTGTTATATCTTGATAAAGTCTGCATGTTATCTTGCAAAAATTTAGCTGAATACTGTCATGAGAAAATCTGGTGTATGTTAACATTATTTTTATTAAATTGACTTCCACATCTCCCAGCCCTTGCAGTCTCCTGACTTAACCCTAAGCAGACCCTCTTGTTGACAGGACAGGCGGTTTGTTTTCATTGTGCAGTTGAAACACAAACTCAGAGCCCAGTAAAGCCCCTTCATGCATCAGCAGGGCTCACCTTAATAGCCGCGAGTGCACCTCCCACCCTGAGCTCCTTATTTAGGCTTCCTCTGATAATATTTGCTCAGTGTGCCCCCCCTTCTCGTGAGAATAAGAAGTTACTGTGGACGTGTCGAGAGCCACAAGTCACAGTCAGGCCTCTCCTGCATCTGTGCCACCTCCGCACTGCTTGGTGTCACCCAGGACAGAGTCACACTAACAGGTAATACTTCTCATGTCACACTTTATTTTACTTTTAATGATTCACAAGGTAAGAACCTAATTTAAACACAAAGATCCTTTTCTTTGTTTTCATTCTAGTAGACACTGCATGCTTTATAAAAGTAATTTAAAAAACTGAGACAGCACAATGCAGTGATCACTTCACTTATAGAAATCTAAATTAAAGACTTACTTATTATTGGATAAATCATCCTTATAGTTACTCTCTGATGTTTTAAAGGATATTTACATATTTATCTTAATATGTTTATTATGTTCTTGTTTTACACTATTACACGCAGAATGTTTCTATTTACACAATCTTCGTGTTTTGATGCACTATTTTCATTTGAATTATATTTTGTGTTTATGTCTTATTTGAGTAATGTGGCACTGATATAAAGTCCCTAAATCCTTGACTGATCCCCACTGCTGTCTCATATCATCAGACTGCTGGGATCAGATCCTAAAAGAATTAAATTAGCCCTTAACGTGCATCTCTTTGAAGACATTACTTTCATTTATAGGGTACACTTCATGTCTTTATTTACCAATTAACATTTTCCTGCACTGCCCACTTCCTGACTGTATTGAGTTTCTACATTTCCAACATGTCCACTCAGATATTCTCTCGTGCTCTGACTTATTCTCTCTAACCAAAGCTTTGCACCTTTACTTGATTGGTTAATTCTTAAATAGCTAAGTGAAGGAGAAAATGTTTCATGTGACACACAGGCACCATATTCAAGGTTATATTTCAATGTGTATTTGCCTGCTATTCTGTATTTCAATTAAGGGGACTGAAAAATGTACGAATAAATGAATGATCGATTATGTCAATGAGAAACTGAATGCTAAACAAAGTGATTGATATAAGACCAGTCTACATAACCTGTTAATTTAATTTCTGATGCTGACTTTCTACAGTTGACCATAAAGGCCATCTTTTTTATGGTGTGTCAAAGTCTCTTTGCCTTTACCTCATCATGTGTATTGGCAGTTGTCTGGATTTCAAGTGGCAGGTTTGGAAGAAGACCCATGGCAAACAGTACAAGAAGGTCAGGGAGAGGTGAGGGGCAGAACTAGAGGTGTCTGAATGCCCCAAGATGCTTGTTTTCTTCTGATGCTCAGTTTGTCTTTTCTGAAGAGGTTTCTGTGTTTCAGGCAAGTGAACTGCAAAAAAGAACAATATGGAAAGAGAACTTGAAGAAAATGAATGCCCACAACCTGCGGTACAAGAGAGCAAAAACCACCTTTAAGTTGGAAATGAACCATTTTGGAGATCTAGTAAGGAGATTTGCATTGCATTTTAGTATTCAAAGCCAGACACCAAACTAATATCTTTAATCATATTTCAATTTCCTTTTCTGACAGACATCTTCAGTATGCTGAGTTCCTATTCTCTGAAGCACGTGAGGGACGTCACCCTGTCTGCCACCAACCTATGGTGTACTGCCAGTAAGCTGAACCTGACCAGTATTGATTACAGGACACTGGGGTACATCACACCTGTGGAAGACCAGGGGCCTCACGTATAAATGGTGCGTACGCACAAAAATGTTGCGTACGAACATTTCCACGCTCAAACACGATGTATAAAACCTAAACTTGGCGTAAAGTCACTCACATTTTCACGGTAGCTCTAACCCTGGCTTCCACAAGTTCTCTGTTTGGTTTTGCAAACTGGTGGCACCTAGCGTCAAAGCAGTGCTGCTGTTCCACTGTGGTTTCCCTTTCTTTTTTAGATTCACATCCCTGATGTGGCTTTATAAATACACTGAAATTAACCGCATATTGTTTATTAGTTTCATGCATCTGATTGTAATTAACCAGTAACAATATAATGGTCCACAGAATGGTCAAATTATTCTAAATACCATAGCTGCTTTAGCGTTGTTACTCTCACTGCACCTTCTTCTCCTTTCAGCTGCTCCCGTTAGGGGTTGCCACAGCAGATCATCTTTTTCCATATTACTCTCACTGTACCACTAGGAGCATTTATATCTGAGTGTGGAATCACAGATCTACAGCAGCTGATTGGAAAGAGAATTATCGGTATATGGCATCAAGCACATGCTGCCTCAGCCATGCTGTCTACTGAACTGCTTGCTCTATTGAACCTTGTAGAACTGTTTCTTCAAAGTAGTATCAGGCGTGCTAATTGATAGTATTCTTGACATAGTAAACTCGTCATTAGTTACGGGAGTCTTCCCAGACTGTCTTAAGACTGCTGTAGTTAAACCCCTTCTCAAGAAAAATAATCTTGACTCCTCTGCTTCTGAAAATTTTAGACCTATTTATAACCTGCCTTTCTTAAGTAAAATTCGAGAGTTGCAGTCATTATGCAGCTAAAGGACCACCTCAATAAACCTGCTATTCTTGATAAGTTTCAGTCGGGTTTCAGAACAAATCACAAAACAGAAACTGCACTCATTAAAGTAATAAATGACTTGCGGGTAAATGCAGACAGAGGCCATTTAGCTGTTCTCATCCTCTTAGATTCTTAGAAATCACCTTAGACAATGGGTGGGCCTTTCTGGCAGTGTCTTAAATTGGTTTGAATCCTACCTGACAGGTAGAAAATTCTTTGTTAGTTGTGGTAATTATAACTCGAAGACACATAATATTCTATATGGTGTTCCACAAGGCTCTATCCTGGGTCCACTGCTCTTTTCAATTTACATGCTTCCGTTAGGTCAGATTATCTCGGGGCACAACGTGAGCTACCACAGCTATGGTGATGACATGCAACTGTACTTGTCAATAGCCCCTAATGACCACGACTCTCTTGTTTCACTGACCCCCCAATGTCTCACTTGTGTTTCTGAGTAGATGAGTAGTCATTTTCTCAAGCTAAATAAAGAGAAAACAGAAATTTTAGTGACTGGTAATAATGGATATAATGAGGTTATTAGAAATAAACTTGATGCATTAGGATTAAAAGTCAAGACGGAGGTAAAGAATTTAGGGGTAACTGTTGACCTGAATTTTAAATAACATATTAATCAGATCACTAGGACAGCATTTTTTCACTTAAGAAATATAGCAAAATTTAGATCTCATATATCATTGAAAGATGCTGAGAAATTAGTTCACACTTTTGTTTTCAGTCGACTAGATTACTGTAACGCACTCCTCTCAGGACTACCCAAAAAAGACATAAATCGTTTGCAACGAGTGCAGAATGCAGCTGCTGGAATCCTAACTAGTTAAAGAAAATCTGAGCACATTTCTCCAGTTTTGATGTCACTACACTGGTTACCTGTGTCATTCAGGATTGACTTTAAAATATTGCTTATGGTTTACAAAGCCTTAAATAATCTCGCTCCACATTATATATCAGAATGTCTGACACCTTATATTCCAAATTGTAACCTTAGGCCTTCAAATGAGTGTCTCCTTAGAATTCCAAGAGCTAAACTTAAAAGAAGTGGTGAGGCGGCCTTCTGCTGTTATGCACCTAAAATCTGGAATAGCCTGCCAATAGGAATTCGCCAGGCTAATACAGTGGAGCAGTTTAAAAACTGCTGAAAACACATTTCTTTAACATGGCTTTCTCATAACTTCATTTTAGTTTAATCCTGATGCTCTGTACTGTATATTCAGTTAATTATCTTAACTAATTATGGTGGCTCCAAAATCCACGAGAACTGTGAATACAATGAGGACTGATCATTTATGTTAAGTAGAATGCCCAGAGGGGGCTGGGCGGTCTCGTGGCCTCAGAACCCCTGCAGATTTTTATTTCCAGCCGTCTGGAGTTTTTTTTTTTTCTGTCCTCCCTGGCCATCCGACCATAATTTTATTCTTTGTTAATGAGTTTTGTCTTATTTTAATTCTTACTTTGTCTTTTTTTCTGTTTTTCTTCATCATTTAAAGCACTTTGAGCTACATTATTTGTGTGATAATGTGCTATATAAATAAATGTTGTTGTTTGTACTTATTAGTATAATTACCTCACTGTAAACTTGCAATAGTTATAATACCCGAGACACTTTATAAAGCGTGCATTCACATATGATGATGATATCATTTTTAAGATGAAATGCAGCAAAATATGTTTATTATATTATACAGATAAAACTTTAACTTAATTTAAATAATCTAGATTGTTAATAATTAAACACGTGAGGACACGGTGCTGCAGTGCTAGCGAGGAACTGGCACTCCGTTCACGGATTGTTCCTGCCTCGCGCTGTATGCTTGCTGGTGCTGGCGTGACACTGGAAGGATAGAATAATTAAACATGTACTACGAAGATATTTCAATGTTTCTTAAAAGTTTTGAAGAATCTGCGTTCTAAGCTTACAGATGGCTTAATGTCTATCACAGAGCTTATTGTGTGGTGATTGGGTATTTGGAGAAAGAAAAGTAAAGACAGGAATTGGAGGTTAGTACGTTTGAAACAGACAGTACTGCTGCAATAAATTATTTCATCAAAGGTTGCATACGGCGCAGCAAGCATCTTGCGTGAGGCAGGAACAATGACTGCGCCACCGTGTTCCCATGTTTAATAATGTGCTTTAACTCCTATTATCATGACAATGATATCACCTATACATCTCAGTATTTTAATTATTCAGAGAGCTGTAATATCACGAATGTAATGGATTATGTGTCCTGTCAGAGGAAGAGAAAGCCGGTTTAAGAAGCACATAGTGATTCACACACAAAGAGCACAGAGATGATCAAATACAAAACAAAGTATTTAATGTGCTACTTTAGTTATGATGGGATTTGAGAAACTAGTAAATTAAACAATTTTAAGATGAAGTTTATGATGTTCTACTTTAATGACAAAATAAACTACATGATTAAAGTGGAAATTTCAAGATTAAAGTTGACATTTCATGCTTTTTTTCTACTGTGTGCCTTTTTTCTTTTCTCTGTACCCTAATAAGCTTTCATATGACACTCAGACGGTGGGATACGGCTCGCCTTTTCATGGCAACTTTGATATCTGACAACTTCTTTTTTATTTCGGGCACTGTGCGACTTTGTGAACTTGAGCTTTTGAGTTTCTCCGACATGTTATGTCACTCGATCAACTTCCTTTTATTGTTTATACCACTGTTTAAACCAACAAATAGTACATTTTTCTTTGCCTCCACTTGGTAATCGCTGAAATTCTTCTATTTTCCCCCCATGCTTTTGCCGTTGCCTTTTAACAGAACGCTGAGCTTAAACGCTATTTATATTGATTTGCATATTCAAAGAGGTGTAATTCTGGGAGGAGATGGGGCGGGAAAGAAGCCGCATGCATGTGCGTTACTTTTCACGCTGACCGGGATTTATGTAGCGGAAGAACATGGAAGCTGCCGTTTGCACAGATTTATACATCTGGATTTTTTTGTGCGCACGCACATTTTCGCTTTTGTCTGTACACCATGTTACAGTTTGAATTCTACGCATGGTGTTATGTGTGGAAAAATACAAAACAGCTTGATCAATTTGGTGTGCGTGACAAGAGCCATGCAGACCACTGCTTGCCCATGGTGTATGTGACAAGGGTCATGAAGACCCTGCGTGCCCAAAGTATGCGTGCTAAGTGCTACTTCTTGTTTTAAGGTTACTACACAAAAAACCACAAGTGTGGACTCATCCAGCCCCAAACTAAGGAAACTAACAGATGTATTCCACCTTTAGATTTCTGTTAGTGCTGATTCAGGCTAATATTTTGAAATACTTGTGTAACTAAAGTCATAAGACAAAAACCCTATAAAAATTTGGGACACCAACCCCTCGGAGCAGACGAAGGGCAGGTGTCCTAGGACTGTGCTTCTCTGTCATTTTACCTTTGCCTGGTGTGTATTAATAAAAGATTTTTTACTAACTTTAATTATATCTCTCTGTCTTCAGTCACAAGAAACGACACTATAGAAAAAGTGTCCACATATGCATGAGGCCCCTGGTGATTGGCTTGGAACATTAAAATGCAATCCTAAACTTCTTACTAGATCTCCAAACTGGTTTATTCTCAACTTAAAAGTTGTTTTTCCTCTCTTGTATCTCAGGTTGTGGGCATTAATTTTCCTCAAGTTCTCTTCCCATATTATTCTTCTTTGAATATCACTTTACATGAAACACAGAAATCTCTTCAGAAAACGCAAGCCGAGCATCATAGAAATCAGAAGAGAAGCCATCATCTCAGGGCATGCAGACGCCTCTAATTCTGTCCCTCATCTCTCCCTTACTTTCTTGTACTGTTTGCCATGGGTCTTCTTCCAAACCTGCCACTTGAAGTCCTGACGACTGTCAATACACACAATGAGGTACAGGCAAAGAGCCTGACATACCATAAAAAAGATGGCCTTCATGGTCAACTGTAGAAAGTTAGAATTGGAAGTGAAATTAACAGGTTACCTTGAGTGGTCTCACATCATTTAAGTTTGTTTAGCATTCAGTTTCTCATTATCATAATCAATCATTCATTTATTCAACCAATTTCAGAATCTTCGATTCCAGTTCAGAATAGCAGGTGAGCACACGCCACGATATAACCTTGAACACGGCACCTGTGCGTCACATGAAACATTCACTCCTACACTGAGCTGTCTGAGAATAAACTGATCAACTGAAAGTGCAAAGATAGAGAAATCAAATTAAAAGAAAAAAAAAATCTGCACATATGAGATGACAGTGCAAATCATTCAAGGATTTAATGATTTTATTTCAGTGCCCCTTTACATAACTGTGTCTCAGGAACTTTCCATTGAAAACACTAAACAGTCAAAGTAACTACAATGAAAAAATATACATAATATCACAGAGAGATAGCCCAGAATAAATCATATATGTAATATGATTAAGAAAGAGTACAATAAATAAGTCAGGAAGAAACTATAAAAGATGATTTATCAAATAATTAAGGCTTTCAATTAAATTTCATTAAGTCAAGTAATTGTTGCATTATACTGGCCAATTTCCTTGAGAAATTTAAAATTTGGTTATTGAGAAAGAAAGAAAGTTTAACTTTTGAAATCAATATAACAACAACAACAACATTTATTTATATAGCACATTTTCATACAAAAAAATGTAGCTCAAAGTTCTTTACAAAATGAATAGAAAAATAGAAGACACAATAAAAAATAAACATAAGTCAACATTAATTAACATAGAATAAGTAAGGTCCGATGGCCAGGATGGACAGAAAAAACAAAAAAAAAACTCCAAAAGCTAGAGAAAAAAAATAAAATCTGTAGGGGTTCCAGACCAAGAGACCGCCCAGTCCCCTCTGGGCAATCTACCTAACATAAGTCAAACAGTCCTCTTTGTATTTAGGGTTTTCACAGAAGGATTTGATGATGATGGTCACGTAGACTTCTGTCTTTCAGTCCATCAATGTTGGTGCATCATGATGCTTTGAGTAGGTGGTGGTGGCGCAGGCCACCGGAAAAAGAAACAGAAGAGAGAGTTGGGGTCAGTATGGATTTTAGAGCCACTATGAATAGTTATTATGATGAATTGAACATACAGAGTACCAGGATTAAGTTAAAGTGAAGTTATGAGAAGGCCATGTTAAAGTATTGTGTTTTCAGCAGTGTTTTAAAGTGCTCTATTGTATCAGCCTGGCGAATTCCTATTGGCAGGCTATTCCAGATTTTAGGTGCATAGCAGCAGAAGGCCGCCTCACCACTTCTTTTAAGTTTAGCTTTTGGAATTCTAAGGAGACACTCATTTGAAGATCTAAGGTTACGATTTGGAATATAACGTGTTAGGCATTCCGATATATAAGATGGAGCGAGATTATTTAAGGCTTTATTAACCATAAGCAGTATTTTAAAGTCAATACTGAAAGACACAGGTAACCAGTGTAGTGACATCAAAACTGGAGAAATGTGTTCGGATTTTCTTTTCCCAGTTAGGATTCTAGCAGCTGCATTCTGCACTCGTTGCAAATGATTTATGTCTTTTTTGGGTAGTCCTGATAGGAGTGCGTTACAGTAATCTAGTCTACTGAAAACAAAAGCGTGAACTAATTTCTCAGCATCTTTCAATGATATAAGAGGTCTAACCTTTTGTTTCTTAAAGTGAAAAAATGCTGTCCTAGTGGTCTGATGAATATGCGATTTAAAATTCAGATTACAGTCAACGGTTACCCCTAAGGTTTTTACTTCTGTCTTAACTTTTAATCCTAATGCATCCAGTTTATTTCTGATAACCTCATTGAATCCATTATTGACCATAACAAAGGTAGCAGGGGAACAATACATCTCAACACACACAAAAAAAGAATAAACAAATCTCATATCAAAATTTCAAAAGTTCCTGGTCCTGAAATTTACAAATTACTTTATTAATCCACCACCCTCTTATAAAGGCCTGTAAATAGTAAGTCATTTTATAGAACTTGTACTCCAAATACATCCTGCCCTGCACCAGACCTACAAACAGCATGAGCAAATCATTCTCCTTGTCTGACTTGATCATATATTCAGTCTGATTCCCTTTACTGCCGGAAACACCCCAAATAAATAAACGATTGTTGAAGTACAAGTTAAGAACAGTAGGAATGGAGGTTAGAACATGTAAAAGAGGTTGAAGTCTAAAACACAACAGATAACAGTGAAAGATGGCCTCTCTCTCTCTCTTTCCACATTAAGGTGGTTTGTCTGCGACTGAAGGATCAATCAGCACAAAATTAATTAACAGCAATGGCGCCAAGCAGCACACACCATTCTTAGTTCTCCTGTTCCATGGTGGTCTGTACAAGTTCTGCCAAGCTGGTGCTGATGTTTCTGCTTCCCCCCGGTCTGCTCTGATGTCTTCATCACTTGCTTTTGGTGTTGTACTCACACACATATTCTGCTCAAGTTATATGCTGCCACAATCCTCAGAGTCTTACATATTCTAAGTAGAAAGGGGCCTATTCAGACCAGTTTTGCTCATGTGTTGCTGGCACAGTGACATCAATCTTATATATCTGACCCCTATCAGAGGGGGCTCTCTAGATCATGGATGTCAAACTCCACTCCTGGAGGGCCGCAGTGGCTGCAGGTTTTCATTCTAACCATCTTCTTCATTAGTGACCAGTTCTTCCTGCTAATTAACTTCTTTTGCCTTAGTTTTAATTAACTAGACTTGGGCCCCTTAGTTTTCTCTTTTCCCTTAATTAGTAGCCAGCTCACCTTTGCCCATCACACAATAGCTGAAATTAAAAAAGGTGAAGGTCTCGGAAAGGTTGACCTCTCAAGTCACCAAAACATTTTGACAGTGTTCTTAGAAAAAAAAAAACAGAAAATCAATAGTTTTGGAAATGTCTGCTGAGGCAGAATGAGAGCAGCAACAAGCCATGGAATTAAATAGCGGGTTTAACAGCAGGAATCAGCTTCTCAGTAAGAAACTGGTTGGAGTTTGAAATACCAGTTTAGATGGTCATCTGTTGGATCACTTCACATCTCATTTCTGTTTGGTTGTTATTTAATGAAGAAATGAATCAATTCAGAGGACTGAATCCTTACAAACAAAGCAATTAAAATGAAAGAAGAAGAACTTAATTAGCAGTGAAAATTGGTCACTAATTAGGAAAAGGGTTAGAATGAAAACCTGTAGCCATTGCGGCCCTCCAGGCCTGGAGTTTGACACCCCGCTCTAGATTACAGTGCACTCTAGTTTTATTTTGATACAGTCCTTAGCATCTGAGACATTCAAATGAGAAGAGTGCCCATGCAGGCCCTTATGCTTATGGTAAGGTTGGGCATTTTTGGGTTAGCGCTGCTAGTGTTGTCTGGCTCCAGTTCCTATTACAGGAGCGTCTGTAGATTACATTCCACTCTGGTTTCATGTCAACACAATCCCTAGCTTTGAAGATATTCAAATGAGATCTGTGCAGGCCTTTACTCCTATGTGTGGAATTGCCCTATCTTGGTCTGTCTTGCTGGTACAGGGATGACAGCCTTAAAAGTATGAACCCTATAACTCCTATTAGATGAGGGTCTGTAGATTAGAGTCCACCCAGGTTTCACGTTGACACAATCTGAGCTTTTAAGATATTCAAATGATAGGACGGCCTATGCAGGCCTTAATTACTGCTGTGACTTTGGGCATGTTTAGGTTAGTGTTGACTGGCAGACTGATGGTAGTTCTTTTTCTGTGGACTGAAAACATATTGAAATATTAAATAAATCAACATTAGGAACTGGCAGCAGTGCCTGGCAGTGGTAATTTTAAGCTCTATTCATTTTGTCTGCTAGTCTGGTGTAACAAAAAGGTGCTATATCAACACCTGACCCGACATAGACAGACACGGAAAGGTCACACTTCTAAAACAAATAAACTTTTTTTTTTGTTTATTCTTCACCATGTGGGAAACGCCTGCTGGCACAACAAAGTCCCAATAAGCACTGAAACACACACACTTTTCTTCTTTTCTTTTCTCCACTACTCCTCTCCTCCCGACTCTAGCTCCCAGTGTGGTGTCTGCTAGTCTCTTATGTAGTTCATCCAGAAGTGCTCCAGGTGTTTGATTACGAATTTCTGGAAGCACTTTCGGGTGTGGGTGGGAGAACTGCCCATAAGGGCTCAGCAACTCTTGCTGCAACACCCCCTGGCAGCGCTTGCGGATCACAACGGGGCTGTATCGAACTCCAACTCCCATGAAGCCATGCGGGAGTCGAGGCACCATTACAACCAAGGGGGATTGCCATCAAGCGTCCAGAGGGAGGTAACGCTCCGTTCACGCTTGCTCCCTTGGTCCTCCCAGTGTGGAGGCGTCCCGGCCGGGAAGCTACACTGGCTACACTCATCTGTTCTAGTTCTGGTTCAGCTTCACTTCTTAATAAAACCCCCCAAAGGTATCAAAATTTGGTGCTCCAAGTAGGCTGTAGTCTCTTTTTGACAAAGTGAGATATGTGAGCAAATATTTTTGAGACTGAACAAAAGTTGTGTAATTACAAAAAGAACAAACTCACAAATCCTGAGCTTTATATATTAGATTTGACTTCTCTGTTTAATGTTTTGCACACAAATCCTTTCCACATTACACCGTACAGATACTCGAATCAAATACGTATCCATGTGTATCTGCGCTTGTTTATTTAGTAAGTAATTATCACTTTTATCAAATATAACTGCATTTTTCTGATTTAAATGATTTTAATAAAATGTTAGCATTTGAAAGTACAGTTTTAAAGGAAAATGGACATGAAACAAATACAGTAAATGCAAAGCAAACTGTTTTAAATAAACATTTTGCTAGGCTCAAATGAATTGTTTGCATTCTTATACGTTTATTTTATTAAATATACTAAAATTTAAGATTGCTTACTTATTCAAATTAGTTAATAAAGTAAAACAGCTCCGTGATGTAACATTTGATAACTATATATATTTTAAAACTAAAAAAACTATTCTTATTAAATTAATTTATACAGTAATACAACACCGTGGTATCTTTATTAAGCACACGTATTTTAAAAATATTTCCATCAGAGCCTAACTTAAAACAGGAAAAAGATTTCTCAGCCTTTTTAATTTTTTACAGCTTTATTTAAAGACATGTAATTACAAAGCTATTTTAAAAAAAATGCACCGTTTCCTGCCAAGTGTCACTGAAATAGATATTGAAGTTTGTAAATGAATTGGGGGATTTTATAAATTCAATGGTTTACGCATAAATGTTTATTTTCGTATCCATAACTTACCTTAAATGCTAACGGGAATCGTCGATTACAACGCACTGCTTTTCAAGAACTTGCCGCCTGCCTTGATGTTGAAGCGAACAGCAGCGCTGTCGAGGACTTTTATTCTGTTGAATGCTGTTACCTTTGTCACTGCCGCGTGACGCCATCAATTGGCGACGGAAGCTGAACCCACACTGCAGTTTGGCACTTGAGTGGGTAGACAGAGCAAGAGATGAGAGGCTGGTATCAATTGAGGCGGAAGTTCGAAAGAGTTTAGAAATAATTACCAAAGAGGGTAAGTGCTGTGCTCGCGGTTTGTGGACGTGTGAGTTTTCATTCGTTCAAGTCACACTTACCGCCCGAGATTTGAATGACAAGCGAGCGTGTCCGTCAGCCCACCACTGAACTTTGCTCGAATGAATACCTCTGTGGTCCGCTTGGCTTTCCAACTCATCTGTGTCTATTCGCTTTACCTAATCGAGTTCACATCGCCCTTCAACTGTTCATTTCTTTTCGTATCTCCCTTCAGTTGTGTCCTTCTCAAATCGCCGAGTTCGAGGAGGCGGCCATTCCATGCAAACTGCCCTTTGATTACTGCTTTTCCTTTTTTTCCGTCCAGTTTAAAGAGGACAGTGGAACTGATGACCGGGTGTACATTAAAAGAGCAACAACGACATATACGCTTCTGATGAGTAAAAGAGAAAAACTAACTGAACTAATAGGAATTCGTGACGGTGGAGAAGAATCCGAGTGGGTACGAGCTGAGAACGAATATACAGATATGCTGTAACAATGAGAGAAAATTGATAGTGATGCCTCACTGTTTTATTTCTCATTTAACTTTCTTGTAGAATTGAACACTAATAACTAGAATAGGTGTTGGACATCATCTTCAGTGTGTGTGTGTGTATATACAAACTGCTTAATTCAGTTTAAATAGCATGCACTTACGTAAATTGATTGGGTGAAGAATTATGTGGATTTTTTTGTTTTTATATACAAACCGGATTCCAAAAAAGTTGGGACACTAAACAAATTGTGAATAAAAAACTGAATGCAATGATGTGGAGATGGCAAATGTCAATATTTTATTTGTAATAGAACGTAGATGACAGATCAAACGTTTAATCCGAGTAAATGTATCATTTTAAAGGAAACATATGTTGATTCAAAATTTCACGGTGTCAACAAATCCCAAAAAAGTTGGGACAAGTAGCAATAAGAGGCTGGAAAAAGTAAATTTGAGCATAACGAAGAGCTGGAAGACCAATAAACACTAATTAGGTCAATTGACAACATGATTGGGTATAAAAAGAGCTTCTCAGAGTGGCAGTGTCTTTCAGAAGCCAAGATGGGTAGAGGATCACCAATTCCCACAATGTTGCGCAGAAAGATAGTGGAGCAATATCAGAAAGGTGTTACCCAGCGAAAAATTGCAAAGACTTTGCATCTATCATCATCAACTGTGCATAACATCATCCGAAGATTCAGAGAATCTGGAACAATCTCTGTGCGTAAGGGTCAAGGCCGTAAAACCATACTGGATGCCCGTGATCTCCGGGCCCTTAAACGACACTGCACCATAACCAGGAATGCTACTGTAAAGGAAATCACAGAATGGTCTCAGGAATACTTCCAGAAACCATTGTCAGTGAACACAATCCACCGTGCCATCCGCCGTTGCCAGCTAATACTCTACAGTGCAAAGAAGAAGCCATTTCTAAGCAAGATCCACAAGCTCAGGCGTTGTCACTGGGCCAGGGATCATTTAAAATGGAGTGTGGCAAAGTGGAAGACTGTTCTGTGCGACAAAGAAGGCCCAAGACGATTGAACAGTTAGAGGCCTGTATTAGACAAGAATGGGAGAGCATTCCTATTTCTAAACTTGAGAAACTGGTCTCCTCGGTCCCCAGACGTCTGTTGAGTGTTGTAAGAAGAAGGGGAGATGCCACACAGTGGTGAAAATGGCCTTGTCCCAACTTTTTTGGGATTTGTTGACACCGTGAAATTCTGAATCAACATATTTTTCCCTTAAAATGATACATTTTCTCAGTTTAAACTTTTGTTCCGTGATTTATGTTCTATTCTGAATAAAATATTAGAAGTTGGCACCTCCACATCATTGCATTCAGTTTTTATTCACGATTTGTATAGTGTTCCAACTTTTTTGGAATCCGGTTTGTATAATTACCCTTGGGTGTTTAATGCCTAAGCTAGTACATTTACTTATTTGGCTGACACCTTTATCCAAGGCGACGTACGACATTTATGATACAATTGGTTACATTTCTTTTTAGTTTTCCAATGGGAGCACAGGCAGGTCAGGTGACTTACTCAGGGTCACACAGAGTCAGCAGTGGGATTTGAACACACAGCCTCAATGCCTGAAGTCCAAAGCCTTAACCACTATACCGTACTGTCCGCTATTAGTATTGCCTGTTACTGTGTAATACAGACATTAACAAAGACTTGAGGTCATTGTGACTGCCTCGCAGCTCCAGCAGACTGAATTTGAACCTCAGCCTGTTTATTGTGTGTATGCACTTTCCATGTGCGCCTTGTTGTTTTCTCCCACTTTCTAAAGGTGCAAGGGGTATAATGGACTGTCAAATCTAACTTGGCCTGGTGTGGTTGTGGACAATAACGTGAGTGTACCCTTTGATGAAACATAGTTTATATCCTGCCCCGTGCTGGGACTCTGGTTTTCTTCTCATATCCCATTGACTGCCATTTGTATTTGTTTTGTACCTAATTATGGTGGTCAGGTGGAGGCTAAGTAGCATATGGTGGCCTCTATACAGTATGTAGGTTTATCATGTTGAGTCCACCGAGGCAGTGTGGGTTACCCCTTGTGCCACCAGGCACTCTTAGGTGAACACCAATGCCAGGACTCTTCTGGACAAGGTCCTGTTTGTTTTAATTAGAACTAGGGGGCTCCACCCCCTGCATGCTTTGCTCGCCCACCCCCGGGTTTGGTTAACCGGATATACTGTACAATGGAAAGAGATTGTTATTTTCACTCATTTTTTATTTCTTGATATTTGCCAGTAATAAAGCTGTAGTGAATGAGTTATTCCTCACCAAATCCACTAGGCAACCCTCCCCACTCCCCCAGGGGCACGCTACATGCCAGCCACTTCGCGTCTGTGCCGCTCGTGTTGTGAAGAGGGGGTCTGAACGCACGCTCCTAGGAAACCCCCTCTTAAACGGTGATGCAATATTTTTTTTTTTACCTCCTCTATGCTCGATCAGCTGCCTTGCTGATGCTGCTTGTACCGTGCTGCGTGATCAGCATGTCGTACTGCGTGTCGGTCATTTGAAAGCCATTACAGCAGCTGTCCTGTTGTTTCACTTCTTTGTCTTGCGGGACGTTAAAGTGTCTCCGAGAAAATCACGTCTCGACCTAAGATTTTTTTTTTTTATTGTAATAGAGAGATATTCTTAAATGCCAGTAATCTGTGGTTCTTTGTCTTGACTCTCTTCTTTTATGGCTGCCCATGACAAATTGGTCAATTAGGAGCAAACACCTCCAGACAGCTCAAAGGTTGACTGAGGCACACAGGACATTCACCACACCACCGTCGCAATATTAGAAGGAACTGGTAATTTAATAGGGTTTAGTTTATGACTGTATTAAAGATGAAATGGCTTATGATTTTGTGTGTTTGTTTGCAACGTTTACTTCTACAAAGATGAAATCTGTGAACAGGACGCCTTGTTTTGAGTTGCTGAAAACAAATCTGAAGTTCTGCTTTAGAGTTTTAAACAGATGCCTGCAGACATTCATAAGGACTCGTTCTAAGTATCTGCTGTCCTCCATAAGCATCTTTTTCCAGACAACTTGATTTGTAAACCCTGTGCTGAAGCCTAATGCTTCTTGTGACCCTGTGACGGTGCTGTCAAAATTGCTTGTATTTGGACAGAAGCGCTTCATATGGCAAACTGACTAGATTAAGCATGTTGGAGAACAACATCACATCCGTTAATTAAAAATCCAAAGTAGTGCTGCTTTATTGGATACTTTACAACACATTCACTGAGACTGTATATTGTAGTTCTCTTAGTTTTATGGAGAAAACATTTCAGAAATAGCTTATTGTTATTATAATTATGAAGTCCGTACACTGCGATCAGACTGGCGAGTGAGACGGGACCGCCACACACCCGTAACACTTGTATTGAACTGATCAGTAAAATGCAGGATTCTGTCGGTTCATTGAATTACATACCTGATTACTCATGGGATGCATCGGGTTCCATTACAGTGGTGAATCAAACTTTTAATATCAAAACTATGCGCATATAATACAAGTAAGCTCAATATAAATGCACAAAAATGAGAAGTACAAATGAAAAAGCAAGCAAAAATGCCTGGGTTAAAAACCCTGTAGACCTCCAACCTCAAACCGACACTCGTATGCCAAAGGTTAACAAGAACGTGATACGGATTGATTTCAAACTCCAAATGCCACCTTCAGCTGACCAGCAGAAGAGCTGGAAAATAAGAAAGTCAAAAAATAATTCAAACCCAAGGAAGCGCTGATCAACACAGAGCCAATGATAAGAGTGAAATGAAAGCCTATCATGTTCTGTTAGCCACTTTGTTGGATGGATTATCGAGCAGGGTGAAGATTTAGCTCTTCAGTGTTTGCCTGAAGATCGTGGCTCCATCTTTTTAATCTCAATCAGCAAGACCCATCTTCTAAATCAAAGTAAACCCAAGATCATAAAATGAATCTTAAAACCACAATCCGCTCAAATGTTTACCCTGCCTGCCCATCTCAGCCAATACGCACAGCGTCTTTTATGCAGCATAGTAATCACCCCCTACATACCTTCGCTCTCTAAATGCTGTCCTCTTAAACCCAGCAGCACAAGTTGCACCGCCGCTCAAAGATTTCACCTCCGTGTCCACCTGCAGTCACACGGCCCAATTAATGAGCAGACCAGCAGAGCCTCACTCAGTAACTGGCTTGGGCTACATAATCGTTGTTTTAACCTCGCTCTTCTGAACTTGCGCTCAAAAAACAAATTCAAAGCATGTGCACTGATTCCAGCAAACACAGTGGCTGGCCATACAGCGCTTAGCACTTTAAACTCCATTAGCATCTTTTCCTGTAATGGCGGTGCAATGAAGGATTTCATAGGAGCTCAAATCGGGTCAGGCAGCCATTTACTTCTACAAAAGGGAAGCTCACAGTTCAACAGAACAAAGAACTTTCAAAACTTATAATGAGAACAGGGGGATATATAAAACCTGATACTTTAATCAAATATTATGATTGAGTCCGACTGTAATAGGGGGATTAGGGTCTTTTTATGAATGATTACCAGGGAAAAGGCTGTCTAACCAACTGACGAAAATGGAAGGTAAGCACATGTCAGCCAAGGCTAGCAAACCCATTATTTCATCTGCTCATCGTCATCCATTGCAGCCCGAATGTTTTCAGCAAAGCTTCTCATTCTTCTTCCCCTTTGTTTTGATTTGGGAAAATGGTTCAAGGGATTAAAACATAAGTAGGCAAAAATCAGAGAGAAGAGGTCCGATACTTCAATAAAATTTACTTATTCAATTATAAAATATAAAATCATATGAATGGGTTATAGAAATAAATATATATGCTTAAAGAGACAAACTTATACTTACAATAACATACATACATACAGTAACATACATCAAAAGACCCAGAGCCATCATCCTAGACCAGTAGACTGAGGGAGCCCGCATGTCAGTCTCGTCAGAGGATCAACTCATGTGCCTTTTATCAGATAAGACCGGGCGGTGTGCGCCTTTCCCCACGGTTGAGCGTCCAAAGAAACTGAGGGCGGAACCTTCCCTTATATACTAATTAGGTGTCCTTGCCCAAAAGCGGCCTACGTGGAAGCAGTGTATGCAGAAGTGATCAGTTTCTCACACACCCTTTCCCACGAGACACGGCATTTGGCCTTGACTGAAGCAGTGCCTAGTACTACTAGAAGACACAATATGCTTACATGTGAAAAACAACTCCTTACATAGCCATGGCTGTATCTTTAGAACATTCCCGGCTGTTTCTCCCAAAACATTAGTAATGCAGCTGGGTTTCGCGCTGAAGCAACCAACGCTCATCTGCTCTCTTGATTTCCCCCTCCCTCTCTTTATTTCACCTTTGCTTTTTACAGAGAAAAATCCTTCCATTACACCCTTCTTGATGTGCTTGCTTCTTCACACAATCCTATGGATCCTACTTGTATAAACATTCTTCAACATAACAGATAACACAATTCTCGGACCCCAACGATACTGTATATTTAATCCATGTAGGCTTAAACCACAACTATATGTGATGTTTCTTTCTACTGAGTCTTCATTCCGCTTCCAAAGTTTCTCATGATTTGATATGAAGTGCGGTGCTATCAACAAGCTATGAACTGACTGACTTGATGAAAACCTAACTGAGAGGGTGTCATAAAATGAAATTCAAATAATTTTAGATCTTGATTGGTGCATTTGTAATGAGGGTCAATTCTGCTCTTTCCACAGAGGAAACGTAAAAGCTCCTATTTACAGTAATATTTAGATGGATGTTAAAGAGAAGACATGTGTCGGTGATACAGTCATGGAGAAAAGGACCACGAATGTAAAGGAGGAGGACTGTGAATGGGAGTCTGCCCACTGTAAACAGGAGAGACTGGACATTAAGGATGAGGATTGTGAACTGGGATCAGTGGACATTAAAGAAGAGGCCGAAGAGAAGTCTGTTAGTATTGTGACACACAAACCAAAATGTGTGGACAGTGTCAAGGAACACACCCTTCATAATGGGTGTCAAGATGAATTGGTGACAGGGTTAGACTCTTCTCAAAGCAGACCCTGTTCATCTCCAGAACCTTCTGTCAATGTAAAGTCTGAATCGTTACAGTCTGACACAAAGAGGACTGAGGAGACTACATCTGTTAGAACTCGCAAAGATCAGCCACCAGCTACAAAACAGTCTGGAGAAAGTAAGTATAAAATAATAATGTTTAAGCTTTCAGATTAAGGATTGTGGCCCTGAAAGAGGTGGGTCTTGTGTTTTCATGATGTTTTTATTGTGTTTTTCGTGTAGTTTCATAATGTTGTAAGACTTGCTGTTCTAATTTGCTGTTCTTCTGTTATAGTTGTGTTTTTATGTAAAAGTTCCAAGCATGTCATAAAAAAGAGTGCTCAACAGAAGTACAGGTGTTTGTAAACCCTTTGGAATTCCCAGGATGTTTGCTTTTACAGTGGAACCTCGGGTCGAACTAATTTCCCCCATAGAAAATACAATCTGTTCCAGAAAGTACAAGCTGTATGTAAATATATATTTTTAAGCACAAAAATAGTTAATTATACCATAGAATGCACAGTGTACTGTAATAGTAAACTAAATGTAAAAACATTGAATAACACTGAGAAAATCGTAAACAGAGAAAACTACATTGCAAGAGTTCACGCTACAGCCTTACGAACTGATCGCTGTAAACACTTTTTTTTTTTTTTAATGAGTTTTAAGCACAGGGGAAAAAAAATGAACATTTGAAAAATCCTTAATTTATACAAAAACTAACCATAAACAACCAAGAAAAGTCACCTTGCATGAGTCGAGTTCTTGCATGAAAGAAGTGAGCAGGAAGCTGGGTGGAGAGGAGATTACAGTCCCTCTGCGCGATGCACGTCTGACCGAGAATAATGTACTATACAGGGAGAGACTGAACATGTGCGTAAATCACCGGCGCGTACGAACTGGAAGGGAAACGAAACAGAGCACAAAGAGTTCACAACGAATAAACGGGGAGAGACTGAACATGTGCGGAAGTCATCGGCGCGTACGAACCAGAAGGGAAACTGGCTTTTTCGTCACCTGAGTGTGTGGTTGTGAACAGATGCAAAAGTTTGGTGAACTTTTTGGTCGTAACCCGATTTGTACATGTTCCGAGACATTCGTGACCCAAGGTTCCACTGTATTCATCTTAATAATGCGGTCTGATCTTCAACTCAATAGATAGATAGATACTTTATTAATCCTAAAGGGAGATTCACATAATCCAGCAGCAGTATACTGATACAAAAAACAATATTAAATTAAAGAGTAATAAAAGTACATATAAAAACAGACAATAAGTTATAAGTAATGTTAGCATTTACTCCCCTGGGTGTAATTGAAAAGTCACATAGTGTGTGGGAGGAACAATCTCCTCAGTCTGTCAGTGGAGCAGGACAGTGATAGCAGTCTGTCACTGAAGCTACTCCTCTGCCTGGAGATGATCCTGTTCAGTGGATGCAGTGGATTCTCCATGATTGACAGGAGTTTGCTTAGTGCCCGTCGCTGTGCCACAGATATTAAACTGTCCAACTTTACTCCTACAATAGTCCCAATAGCAGATAAACCCTGTCTTCATAAACTAATATCCTGTTAGTCCTGAACACATTTAAACATTCACAGGTCAGTCTTTTGTACTAACTAGTTGACCCTTCTTTAGTAGCAATGGCCTCCTCCAAATATTTTTTGTAGCTGCTGGTCAGTCTTGAGTTGCAGCCATGCCTCCTTGCCAGACTTTTCCGTTCATTTTGATCTGTGATCCCTTTCCGGAACTGTGTGCATATTTATCAACCGGCACAGAGTAGGAAAACTATCCTAACTGGTTCCAACATATCAGAGTGATGCAAAGTTGGTCCTACTTTTAGGAGTAGGAGCAAAAGCATTTTAATAATTCCCTCAATTCCTAACTTCACCAGGATTTAGCTGAGCTTATCCACTGTCCTATGAGCTGCCTAAAGATGGCATTCAGGTAGAGGTTGGTATATACATCCCGAGAAGTGCAGAATGTTTTGGTACCACAGGAAAACAATGATCTTGATTTGACAGAGATGGAATGTTTGGAACATCTTGTACTCTACACGATCATTCCATATGCAGGGAAAAGCCATGCACATTTTTTTAAAATGAAAGTGTTACTAATATTATGTATAGAATGCACTTTTGCAATAGTGATGATTTGGGTAGGTCACAACCAACTATTTCTTGAATTTTGCACTAAACTTTGAACCCTTACAACACTTGAGGAAAAATGCAGATTGATATGTTTTCCACCACTCCACATGTGGTAATGTTAAATCAAGCAATGGGCATACAATTAAACGTGGTTGCCCAAAGTGTGGACGAGCACGCATATGTAAGTTGCAAGCGATATCACCGTATCAAGACACAGGTGTTCATGGATGCAGAATGTACTATAGTAGCCAGTATATTACTCTGAAGACAAATGGGGTAGGGTGGGTGTTTGACAGCAAAATATCACACAGGTACACTGAGCTTTGCATTCACTAAAATCCTGGAATGTTTGAGTTACAGTACACAATCCTGGGAAGGTTCAAGCAGGCAGTTGCCTTACATAAGATTGTATGTGTGGGGGTCATGTAGAGAGGCGCTGCACTTCACAGTACTCTGCAAGAGTGAACACAAATTATTGCTGTGGCTAGTTTCAGTATAACTGTTAGTTTATTAAGGGTTTCCCATTGCAATAACTGCAGGAAGGCAATTCTTCTGACTGTGAACCTATGGATCATTCGTTGTTAAATAAACACACCTGCTAGCAGGCTTTACTCATTTAAGTATGTGTGGCTCAGTTCTTCCATATCAGTGCTTGTTATTCATAATGTTATTGTGAAGTGGTAAAAATTACATGTAGCTTTGTGCAGCCTTATTATGTTTCCTTCTTCTTCTTCTACTTTGAAAATTTTTATCATCTTTGTGGTGAAGCCATAGCACTAGTATCAGAAAAATACAAAGCATCAAAGATTTCCAGGAAAACTACAAATGCTATCTTGAGTTATCACTTTGGGGCTTGAGTGCCTGTAAAATCACAATGTCATTCATTCTTACACTTGAGCTCTTTTTCGTATCTGGTAGTAAGAGTAGGATGCTTCATATATACTTCTCGTGCTACTCTGAGGTAGGACAAGGTTTAGTACAATTCCTAGGGTTAATAATGAGCCACGATGCATATGGGCCCAGATATGTTCAGTTCACGCAACAGAATCTCTATTTTTGTGGAGATCTGGACTCTGATTCGCTATTTCATAACACCAGCCTTTCACTTCTTGTTTCGTTACTGAACTTCTTTTAAACTTCTACTCTCCTGACATTCTCCAGTTAGGTTTCTTGGTAACATTTCTTGTGTTCAGTTGTTTTCAATGGCCTTGAAGGATCAAGCTGTGATGATCCCACCATTGTGAGGTTTTGGTATTGGCGTGCAGAGTTCTTATGCCTCCAGACATGGTGTTGTGCTTTAGGACCAAAGAGTACTACTTTGGTCTCATTCGTCCACAGAACATTGTCTGGTGCGAACCATCCAGGTGGTCTCTTTTCAAGTTTGAGATGTGCAGTAATGCTTTTCTTAGGCAGCAGTGATTTCCCTGGTGTAGCCCTTCCATAAACCTCATTCTTTCTAGCATTGCATAACACCCATTATTTAAAATGGTCACAATGGTGCAATAATGAGTTCAACTGTTTTGATCACGCTGTGTATTTAGGGACCTCCGTTCACTGGATATGCTAGCCCTTACATCTCTCCTTTTTTATAAGAACTGTTGCTTTTGTTCATCGGACATTGCTGCCCTCTTGTGGACACTGGACGAAATTAAACCCAGCAACGAAGTGACCGACGCCAGACATTTTATTGTTTTTTTTAATATACTAAGAGATGTTTTCTTTCCCATAGGCACATGGACTTGGACTTTCTCAAGTGAAAAAGATTTCTCTTCCCTCCAGGATTCCTTTCCACCTCTGCTGTCTTGCTGTAATCTTTGCAGAATGCCTACTCCATTACTGAATTTTTCCCATTTTGTACACCACTTGATTTCTGATTGACGGACACTCAGCCATTTCAGAATGCTTTTGTCACCTTTTCCAATTTTTTGCATCTCTACAGTTCTTTTAATGCCCTTTTAACAACCATTAAGAAGTATCTTTTTGGACACCTTAGCTATTTGCTAAATAAGCAAGCTTGATAGACTGAATGGTCTCCTCAGTTTTCGATGTTGTTATGCTCCTGTTCTTTATGTTCATGAACAGCTCTTATTGAGAAAAGCCAAACGTGCCATTACCCACAGTTTTTGTACCTTTTCATAGGGCTGGGCTCCTCCAAGCCACGCGTCTGGTCTCATCCCATTGGCTCAAGCACAGCTCCAATGAGTTTCTAAGGAGGTCATTAGCGTAAGAGAGCCACAGATTGGACTATAAATGCTTTAATGATGTCTGAGTAATAATGTCTGAGTCTGAGAGGTGGCATGATTGAAATGTTTTATTTGGGTGTACTGTATTAATCTTGTGGGGAAATTGTCATTTTGTATGCCCTTTGCACGAAAGGAATTAGTACAGTGAATCAAAGCCACTACTTTAAAATAAATTCTCTAACAAGAACATGGGTACACAGTTGGAAACTTGTTAAGGGTAAATTTTGCAGAAATGTGTAAGTTTTTTTTTCACACAGAAAACCAATGACACATGAAATTATCTTCTTATATAATACGCTACAGTGGCTGTCAGTTTGTGCAGGATTTTAAATCACCTGTAGCCCGCAAACCGTTTGAACTATTGACCTGAAATTTGGTACACATATACTACGTGACCTCTACTGCCCGCTTTCGGGGTGATCATTTTTATTGCTTTTTTTATTTTTATTTTATTTTATTGTAGAGACAATCTCGGCAGCGGCCAGCAGAGCGGTGGGCCTCATTGTACTTCTCTTGTATGGTCTCAGTTCAGATTTCTCCGGCTTCGATACTCGTGGTAAATGTTGAGGTTGCTCACCTGCCTCTGTACTTCAGCCGTTGGTTTTACATTTCAAAATATATTTGAGAATTCGATAAGGATTTTTTCTGTTTCAGATTTCTTATTTTATCTTTATGATTATGTACTTTGGAATTTGATTTGGCGCTATGTTAGATAAGAGATTATTCTTTCTTGTTTGGTTCCTTTTCAGTTTATTTTTTAATGTGTCTTTGTTTCATTTTCTGATACTGTTCAGAAAATATAAGAAAACCAGGGCTGTGGAGTCAGATTCGAGGAGTCGGAGACAATTTTGGGTACCCGGGGTCGGAGTTGGCAAAAATGTTTAAAAATGTTTAAAAAGTTTAAATTGGAATGAAAAAAAATACAGCAAGTTCAAATGTCCCATTTCACAAATAATAGGCATAGTTAAGTACTTCTCTGATGTAAGAGTAAAGCCCAGTGCATAGTTGTGTTACTACTAGTGTGAAGTTCAGCTGAGCTATTATACAACCTGACATTCACATATTGTAATCTGGATTAGATAGATAGATAGATAGATAGATACTTTATTAATCCCAAGGGGAAATTCACATACTCCAGCAGCAGCTTACTGATAAAAAAAACAATATTAAATTAAAGAGTGATAAAAATGCAGGTATAACGGACAATAACTTTGTATAATGTTAACATTTACCCCCCAGGTGGAATTGAAGAGTCGCATAGTGTGGGGTCTCCTCAGTCTGTCAGTGGAGCAGGACGGTGACAGCAGTCTGTCGCTGAAGCTGCTCCTCTGTCTGGAGATGATCCTGTTCAGTGGCTGCTGTGGATTCTCCATGATTGACAGGAATCTGCTCAGCGCCCGTCACTCTGCCACTGATGTCAAACTGTCCATCTCTGTGTCTACATTAGAGCCTGCCTTCCTCACCAGTTTGTCCAGGCGTAAGGCGTCCTTCTTCTTTATGCTGCCTCCCCAGCAAACCACCGTGTAGAAGAGGGCGCTCACCACAACCGTCTGATAGAACATCTGCAGCATCTTATTGCAGATGATGAAAGACGCCAGCCTTCTAAGGAAGTATAGTCGGCTCTGTCCTCTCTTGAACAGAGCATCAGTATTAGCAGTCCAGTCCAATTTATCATCCAGCTGCACTCCCAGGTATTTATAGGTCTGCACCCTCTTATGGCACATTACAAAAAGTGTTTTCATTTTATATCAGATATAATGTGTTTAACAAGTTAATTTGAGTATAAGTAAGTGTAATGATGTAGGTGTAGGTGTGTGCTATGGCCTGATGTGTGTTCAGGGGTTCTTGTCTTTTGTTTAAACTGGCCAATACGGTAGAGAGTCAGCTTCCTAGCCAGTAGTTCTATGGTAAATGATGTGTATGTTGCCTTCCTTCAATCAACATGGAAAATACATTATAATATTAAATACAGGGGAGTCAGAGTTAGAAGTTCTGGAAACTAAGGAGTCGGAGTCGAAGGATTTATCTACCGACTCCACAGCCCTGAAGAAAACAAGATAACAATGTCTTCTTTTTTTCCCTTATTCAGTTTTTGTAAATTATTAATTACAATGATTATTGCTTTTGTTATTTTAACTATTTTAAATAATTATAACCAAATACCTAATTAGTGGTGTGTAGTGGAGGGGTTTTCATGGTCTTCTATCATAGAAGCTCATAAAGCCCTGTAGCTACACAGTGCAGCCTGTCTACATTTTATTGCAGAGCTGTCACAGGGTGATATTACATTTAACCCCTTATAGACAATCATCGCAAAATTGCTTCAAACTGCTTCCAGCCTGAATGCAGCCGAGGTAGCGAATGTATCCCGCCAATGCCAGTTGATGCGTACCAAGGATCATATTCGAAGCTCTGTTCACGCCATCTAGCAGTCGTAGTGGAAACTGCATCCACCTGATGGAAGCAAAGGGTTAGTGTGGCTATTAATTTCGAGAAATTGTCCAAATTTGAGATTAGTTGTGCTAAGATAAAACTATGTACCAGCTTATTGTTTGCTTGTGTGCTGTATTCAAATGAACAATCTCCACTTAATTTCAACAGAGTGTAATTGCAGACCACAGTACCCAAGAGGGCAGCTATGTAATGCCCCAACATCATGAAATGCCCTCAACGTCAGTCACGTAACACCCATTGCATTAGACCGTGGTCAACATTAGGGCCCCATACCCTATGGTGAAGATTAGGGTTGTAGGAGAGTTATCTCAGTCAAAGGGCATTTTTTGAGTGTCGTCGTGGGCATTACCTGACCTATGACATAGGTATTGCAGGCTGCAGCTAGACTCTTCTCCTTAATGTAGCATCTGCTTGACAGCAAAAACTCAAAAGTATTTATTTTTTTTTTATATAATTTAAGAAGACTGAAAACAAGCCCACAAGGCCAGCCTTGTTGCCTTTGCACTTAATGCTTCTAGGGTTGACATGTGAGGCTTGTGCGCCTCAGTGGTCCTTAGATTGATGATGTTTGGAAATGTTTGCTTGTGACTGGCTTAGTCCATTGTTTATCTTGAAAGCAATTGGTACCAGAATACCAGTGATCCTCTGTGGTGGTGTCTACCCTGGGGCTAACAGATCTGGATAGTTTGGTAAAGAGAGGTGCTGAGCTGTCAACTGATCACCATTCGGTGCTGAGCTAACTCAGAAGGATGACCCACACAGGCACTGAAAGAGTGTGAATATTCTTGAGAGCTCAATAGCGGAGACCATTAGAACCAGCTCTGGCCAGATGTCTGTTGGTTCATCTCATGAGAGCTGCCCTAGGAGTCTTTGGAAAACACTAGCAGTAAGACAGATTGTCAAGATGACGAAAGAGGTCTTCCATGTCACGTCAAGTGACTGAAATGAACCAAAAAGTTGGTAGCTGCCCATCTTTGATTAATAAAAATTTACAAAACGTGTTTTAGAAACACTTGTGTCAATGGCAGAATTAAGTAACTTTTGTTCATTTATCATTTTAGTTCAATTTAATGTATTTTTCTGCAGAACACTTAATTGAGTACAAACTTGGAGATCTTCCATCTATAATGCTATGACAGAAACAGTTACACATAAAAGCTTGATTATTCATCACTCGACTAGCTGTCAGTCTCTGTTAACCATCAGGGCCAAAAATTACAAAAAAAAGCACCTTCCCGTTCTTGTGCTACTACTGCTGTGCAGTACGCTGTGAGCTCTGCACATTGGAACAACTCTCCCTTCTGTTAGCACGTAGTGTTCTTCCCCAGCACCACGTGTCAGGCCACATTTTGAGATCACAGTGTCAGTTGCGTACCTTCAACTTTAATAGTGTTTCGTAGATTTGCTCTTTTATTACAGTTAATTTGCTATACATTGTTATGGCTCATAAACGTAAGTGTGTTGTAATTGTCACAAAATGGCAAAAGTGCTTCAAGTATTGGTTCAAACTGTGGAGTAGGAAGAACAGTGAACGATATAAAGCGTGATGCCGACAAAATTGAAAAACTTGTTGAAAATGGAAAGCACCGATGGTAATGTCAATGTTCTCTTCTAATGTAATTTTCTTTTTAAATTCTGTTATATTTTGTTAATATATTGTGACTTGCAGGCAGCTTATGATGTGCTGTTGGGGAATGTGTAATGAATGCTTTAAGTAATGGAACCGGGTGAAGGGCTTCTGTTCTGTAAGAGATGGGTACGTCTGTTAGGAGATGAGTGACAGGAGAAGTTAGGAGAAAAAGGGAAGGTGCAGCGGAAGGAAGTTTTTGAGTTGGGAGTCAGAGGACAATAAGCAGAAGTGTTTGAGGAATAGAGAGAAAAGGGATATGAGTGTGAGGAGTTAGAAACTGATTGGTAGGGAAAGCTTTCTTTTATGGTTTTGGAGGTGTGCTCCGTAACCCAGATAATGGAATATAAGACAGGGCACCATTTTTTACGGAACGAAGACTACAAGTAAAATGTAGAAAACTCCAGTACCTCTGAGTTGAGAGAGAGAGAGAGAGAGAGAGAGAGGCACGCGATAGGGAGGGAGGGAGAGAGGGGGGGCGCACAAGTGCGATAAGGAGAGAGAGAGAGGCGCGAGATAAGGAGAGAGAGAGAGACACGCACGCACGGGAGCGAGGGATAAGAAGAGAGAGAGAGACGCGTGCACGTGAGAGAGAAGAACCATCAGCTCAGTTGTGATCACATGACGCTCAGCAGACAAAGTGTATCCATACTACTCGTATTGCAAGACATCGCTCGTTTATCAAGACAAAATTTATTAAAAAATTTACCTCGTCTTGCAAAACACTCGTAAACCAAATTACTCACAAACTGAGGTTCCACTGTATTTTGTTTTGTAAATAAATATGACCATTCGCTAATCTGCAGTATATCATTTTTAAAGTAGCTGTTCTGTTATCCCTTGTAAGAGACAGCTGGCAGCTCAACCTGGCCAGGATGCCCCTTAAATGGAAGGATGGGGGAAGGCAGCTTTTCCAGGACACTGCCTCCCAAAAGATGCTAGATGGCAACTCCCCTGGACTGCAGCGGTGCCCCGGATTCCTGCAGGGAATTATGGGACATGGATTTCAGCAACACAGCCCTGCTGGGTGCCGCCAGGGGACGCTGTGGGAAGATGGTGGGAGAATAAATTCTTGCCTAGCCAGGAAGTACTAATGGATCACGAGGACGAAAGCCCCGAAGTGCTACGGGGCTGATTAAAGAACTTAAATTCTCCTTCTGTCCTGGAAGTGCTAGCAAGTTACGTGAGAGGAAGAACAGAGGTACTTCCGGGTCAAGTACTATTTAAACGACTGCTGAAGACCCAGCAGGCAAGCCAGAGTCGGATGCATGGTGGACTAAGCTTGCTGGTAGGTGTGGAGGAGAAGAGAATTGTATTTATTATTAAGAATTGTGAATTACTTGCTTGTATAGTGTGGCTGTGGAGCTTGGAGGTACTGTTTATAGAAGAAAAAAGAATTAAAGATCTTCTTGGTGCTTTTACCCTGTGTCCTGAGCGTCTGTCTGTTTGGTTTAAAGGGGCAACAGTGCCACGTAGTTTTCACACCGTCTTTTCTCCTATCTGTCTCAGCCTCAGTCCCGACCACTGAAAGAAGATTTTACTGTACACCAGACAATATTTACACACATGAACACAAAAATTAAATTGAGAACACAGTGTAAAAGAGCGCATTGCAATGCAACCCGTATAAATTGTTCCTGTCACTATGTAGCCATTACGAGTTTAAAGGAGAGAGTTAGTATTACTGGTGTTTCCTCACACTGACCAGTCCTTGTTTCTGAGCTAACACAAGTAACTGCACTCATCCTGGGTTTTCTCGTTTTTCCTTCCCAGATCACTGTTTGTCCTGTATACCTGTGCATTAATATGTTACTTTGTCAATTTCTTTGTTTTGCTTTGTTGATTTAAAGAAAGTCATTTTGATATTTGTTTTGGTGTAAGTGTTTTTTGTCTAAGTGTGGAGGAAATGTTGGGGTGGTTACTTATTTTTAAGGATGTATTTCACCTGTTTTGCATGCACTCTCTTTTATAAATGAAAAACTAATATCTTGAAAACTGAAGATCATCACTATTTACCTCTTTTATCAAATAAAAAGAACATATTTTGAATGACATTTTAAGACTTAGTTGACAAAATGTTAAAGTATTTCTGTGATGCAGCATAACTGTAACTAAATATCTTGTCAGTTGTGCCCGTCACACATGATGTGTTTAACTTACAGAGATTGTGCTTAGGTTGAGTGTCTTTTCACATGCAGCTTAAGTTTTACAATTCCTTGTATTTATCAATGGCTGTTCCAGATTTAAACCAGCATTTATTTAATGTTGTTAATTATTGTCAGTAATAGTGCATTGTTTTGAAAATAAGCTTTTTTTTCCCCTTTTAAATTTCATATAGGAGACAAACCTCACTGCTGTTCTGAATGTGGAAAACAATTCAGTAACAGTAGTAATCTTCAGAAACACACCAGAATTCACACTGGGGAGAAACCATTTTGCTGTATTGAATGTGGCAAACAATTCTTTGAGAAAAGCAATCTTCAAAGCCACAAAAGAATTCACACAGGAGAGAAGCCATATTGGTGTAATGAATGTGGCAAACAGTTTTCACAAAGAAGCCATCTTCAGAGTCACAAACAGATTCACACAGGAGAAAAGCCGCATTGCTGTTCTGTATGTGGCAAGCGATTTTCTCGCAGGAGTAGTCTTTGGAGGCACACAAGAACTCAAACTGGAGGGAAGCCGTACTGTTGTCCTGAATGTAATAAACAATTCTGTAACAGTAGTAAACTTCAGAGCCATAAACTAATTCACGTAGGAGAGAAGCCATATTGCTGTTCTGAATGTGGCAAACGATTTTGTCACAGGAGTACTCTTCAAAGACACACAAAAATTCACACAGGAGAGAAGCCGTGTTGCTGTGATGAATGTGGAAAACAATTTTCACAAAAAAGCTATCTTCAGAGCCACAAACGAATTCACACAGGGGAGAAGCCATATTGCTGTAATGAATGTGGCAAACAGTTTTCTAGCAGGAGTAGTCTTTGGAGGCACACAAGAATTCACACAGGAGAGAAGCCATATTGCTGTTCTGAATGTGGCAAACAATTCTGTCGCCGAAGTACTCTTCAAAGACACACTAGGATTCACACTGGGGAGAAGCCGTATTGTTGTAAGGACTGTGGCAGACAATTGTCTGACAGGAGTTCTCTTTGGAGGCACGCGAGAATTCACACTGGAGGGAAGCCGTATTTCTCTGACAGGATCAATCTTCAGAACCACACAAAAATTCACACTGAAGAGAAACCATATTGCTGTTTGGAGTGTGGCAAACTGTTTTCACGAAAGGGCAATCTGCAGAGACACACAAGAACTCACACAAGTTCACAGATATAGAGGAAAAACATGCTGTTCCTGCAACAATCCCCTGTGAACCAAGGACTTAACCATGGATGTCTCATAAGGGGCAAACTATGACCAAAAAATGAATGCCTAAACATGGCTGCACTAGGCAGCAGCCTGTGCAGATGAAAACACTAGAAATCGATTGTACAACTGATAAATGGCGCTACTGCCAAACAGAGCTAGGAACTCACTCATCTGGTTGCTGGGTGTGAAGTTTGGACTGTCACGACTAAACAGTAAGGTTCACTCCTGTCTCGATAATAAGCACACCAAAAAACTTTAACAAAATGTAACCCCAAAAGAAGCCTGAAGTGCCATTAGGTTAAACGAAAGGTGCCATTTCTTTATCTGCCCGAAAATATTGTATTGAGGGTTTAACAAGGTATTTATTTCAAATAGTTTTTGTGAGAGTGTGTTAGTCTTAAATTTTTCTCAACTACATCTACATTTTTGGAGTTATTTTTAATGTGTGAAAAATAGAGAGGTTCGATATGTGAAAAGTAGGTGAGTTTAAGGCTTTTTTATTTTTAAAAAAACATACAGCTCACCTTGAATTTCATGGATAACAGAGAGTGGGATTCTTCCAGGGTAACTACAACTACATCTCACTGGGCTTTGGGTGTTTCAGCGTAGGTTTATAAAGAATGATGTGATCATCGTGCCATACCTTGTTTTTCTTAACGTGTGCACCTGCTCAATTTATTTACTTACAGTTTTCTGACATTTTAACTGAAAAAAGGCAACATGCAACTTCAAACAAATACTAATACGTTACCACGTAAATTAGTGAATATAAAAATAATTCAAGAGTGAATTATTTAAAGTTACCCTTTTTAAATCAGGTTAGTCTAAAAAAAAACAAAAACACTATGTGGAGATCATATGGATGCCAGTGAGATAAACTATTTGTGGGATGCCTTTTTTTTCCCCCCCTAAGCCTCCCAGGAAAAAAAAAAATTCTATTGCATTTCACTCACCTCTCACTGGCGCATCCAGCAATGCCGTCTCACAGGAGGTCCCACTTTGAAATTGTGAGCCTGCAGAATAAGAATCCAGCATGAGGTGAGGCCTTGTCTGACAAGGGTGTAGAGCCTTCCACAATGCATGTCGTGTGCCCAGACTTGACGAAGACTGTCGCAAGTGAGAATGTAACTTTATGGCTCAATTTTAGGAAAGACCTTGCTGTGATTCACAGAGATGACAAACAGAAAAAAAGATTTCTTAACGAGCTTGGGACATTGATAAACAAAGTGACTTCTCACGACAGAAAAACTAATAATCACCGGAGCGTCCAATTCTACTAAATGAATTGAGCAGGTGAGAAAAACTAGAAAAATAATCTCTTATGTTACTGGTCTTTAAAAAATGTTCATGACAGCGATGCCATTCAGGTTTTAGGTAGGCTGTAACCTTCCTTAAACTTTGAGAATTTACTCCAGTAATTGAATGATACCACAGAAACTCTTCTTGTCCGAGGTTCCAGTTTTGACATTATGCAGATAGCCAGGGGCCTCATGTATAACGCCGTGCGTAGAACTCGCACTATAACATGGCGTAAGCACAAAAGCCGAAATGTGCTTACGCACAGAAAAATCCAGATGCAGGAATCTGTGCGTACTCCAACTTCCACGTTCTTCCGTTACATAAATCCCGATCAGCGTGAAAACTAACGCTCGTGCACGTGCATTATGTAACGCCCCAAATCCTCCCAGAATCACACCTATTTGAATATGCAAATCAATATAAATCGCCCTTAAGCGCAGCCTTCTGTGAAAAGACAATGGGAAAAGCACGGGGAAACAAGAATTTCAGTGAATACCAAGTGGAGGCAAAGGAAAAACATACTATTTGTTCAAATAAGCCGTGGTATAATCAACAAAATGAAGTTGATCGAGTGACATAGCGTGTTGGAGAAACTTGAAAGCTCACATTCACAAAATCGCACAGTGCCGGAAATAAAAAAGAAGTCACATATCAAAGTTGTCGTGAAAAGAAGAGTTGTAAGCCCAATGTCTGAGTGTCATATGAAAGCTTATTAGGGTACAGAGAAAAAAGGCACACGGTGGGGAAAAAGCACGAAATGTCAACTTCAATCTCGACATTTCCACTTTAATCACGTAGTTTATTTTGTCATTTAGTAGAACATTATAAACTTCATCTTAAAATCGTTTAATTAACCAGTTTCTCAAATCACATCGTAATTAAAGTAGCACGTTAAAAGCTTTGTTTTGTATTTGATCTTCTACTCGTATGTGCTCTGTGTGTGTGAATCACTACTTCTTCTTAAACTGGCTCTCTTCCTCCAACTGGACACAGAGTCCATTACATTCGTGATATTACAGCTCTCTGAATAACTAAAATACTGAGATGTATACGTGATGTCATTTTCATGATGATAGGAGTTAAAGCACATTATTAAACATGTGTTTCACTTCGATGAACTAATTTATTGTCGAAATTTGTCGCTGTGTATTTAGCTGTGTTGTTATTTTCTCTTTCTGTTTTATATTCAATATATATTGGCGTGGCCGTCACTGCAGTCAGTGCTTTTCTTTCCCCAAGTAACCGATCGCCATACAATCAGCTCTGTAATAGACGTTAAGCCATCTGTAAGCTTAGCGCCGATTCTTCAAAACGTTTAAAGAGCATTGAAATATCTTCGTAGTACATGTTTAATTATTCTATCCTTCACGACACTCCCAGTGAAGAATATAGATTATTTAAATGAAGTTAAAGTTTTATGTGTATAATTTAACAAACATATTTTGCTGCATTTCACCTTAAAAATGATATCGTCATCATATGTAAATACGCGCTTTATAAAGTGGCTCAGGTTGTGAGATATTATAACTGTAGTGCAAGTTTACAGTGGGGTGATTGTACTTATTAGTACAAACAGTTCTACAAGGAGCAATTGATTGAGTGCATTTAAAGTTCTTGGGATGAAACTGTTTCTGAACTGTGAGGTCCGTACAGGAAAGGCTTTAAAACGTTTTGCAGTGGCTGAGACAGCGTGTGCTTAAAGCTGTAGCTGCTGTGATTCACACTCAGATACAGTGATATAAATACTCCGAGTCGTGCAGTGAGAGTAATATGGAAAAAGATGATCCGCTGTGGCAACTCCTAACGGGAGGAGCTGAAAGAAGAAGAAGAAGAAGAAGAAGTGAGAGTAACAACGCTAAAGCAGTTATGGTATTTGGAATACTATGGCTGTTCCCTGGCCCATTATATTGTTACGAGTTAATTACAATCAGATGCATTACACTAATAAACAATATGCGGTTAGTTTCGGTGTATTTATAAAGCCGCGTCATGAAAATAATGAGTAATCACACAAGAACAGTACCATTGCTTTGGCGCTGGGTGCCACCAGTTTGCAAAACCGAGCGGAGAACTTGCGTACGACAAGGCATGAGGTACCGTGGAAAAGTGTGTGGCTTTACGCCAAGTGTAGGTTTTATACATCGCGATTTGAACGTGGAAAAGTTCTTACACAACATTTCTGTGCGTACGCACCATTTATACATGAGGCCCAGGTCTTTTTGAAGGCAGTCTGGAAAGCCCCAAGTCTCGCATGTGAGGGTCAGATCAATCAATCAACATTTATTTATATAGCACATATTCATACAAAAAAAATGTAGCTCAAAGTGCTTTACAAAATGAATAGAAAAATAGAAGACACAATAAAAAATAAACATAAGTCAACATTAATTAACATAGAATAAGTAAGGTCCGATGGCCAGGGTGGACAGAAAAAACAAAAAAAAAACTCCAAATGTTAGAGAAAAAAAATAAAATCAGCTGATACATTTTCATCCTAATTTTCATCCTGCCACTGCTTACACTTATAAGGCATTGATTCTAGCAATCAAGTGTGCCAATGGAATTGATTTATGGCCGTTTCTCTTGCATTCTGCCCATCTCAAGCTGTTCCTTGGATCATGGCTTGTGATCTTTGATGATCTGAAAGGTGCAGTGCTTTGTCCTGTTCCTGCATTTTGTGATGTTTCAACTCTTTTTTGTTTCTTTTCTTGAATGAAGGATCTTGTCGAGCTGATGATAACATGCATTGCCTTCTACATGTTTTAGGTGGAGCCCCAACTTTATCAACTCTGGTGGATTTATTGACTGTTGACGCAGAAACAGCCTTTGACCATATGTGCTGGAATATTCTGTGTAGCCGCCTTTGTATAAGGCGAAGTCAGGCACGGGTAAGACGCGTGTCAAAGAAATCTCTCAGTCCAAAAGTTCGTTTTAAAAATATTTAGTGAAAGTTAAAGGCAAACAATCCATACAAGAATAAAAAGAAAAATAGTTACAAAGAATAAAGGCAAAAATGTATCTTCTATAAACTTAGTTTTTCTTATGAAGCTTTGGTTATTTCTGTACTTAAAGGTTATTTATTTCTTCTTCTGTATGCTTCAAACATACGGTTCAAAACTCTTTTATTTTACGAGTTACTTTACACTCAAAAGGCCCGTAGGCCGTTGGCACTTAGACATGCGCCCAGGCACGATTACGTGCATAAGCACGAACGTGAGCTCAAACAAGAACGCGTACAAGGACACGGTTAAAAAAACGTATGCCTCTGTACCTTACACAAGGCAAGGCTAAACACTTACTAAAGAACATTGTTAACTCATAACTGTTAAAAAATGACAGGAAAATACCAACTCAATTCTATTCACGGGGGTTTTAGGAACCTCCCATATTTTATGCATTATCATCTAATAAATATTCATACATTTTATAGAACTAGGAAAATGGCTCTTACATTCTGTGCTGGGTTATGAGAAATTATTGTTAGGCAGTCCATCTTCTCATCTTTCCCTCATGATTACGGTATTTTAGTCTTTAAAGTCTGTCAAGATATACAATTAATGGAACAAAATGTATGCTTCTCCCATTAAACACTTCTTGTAGTAAATGCTGTTTTCCTGCATCAATTTCAGCGACTGGCTCTATTAGTTATTGGGGTATTGACAGTATTGACATTGTATCTTTAACATTATTAAAGATTCACTTGCTTAAATGGTCATCTTTTCTGCAGTTATTTTGTTCAAAGCTGTCCATAATTACTTTCTTATAGACAAAGTATTGTAATTGTCTAAAAATTCAATGTTGAGATTTTGTTAAATCTTGATGTGTTAGACCTGCATGAGTCTGAAAATACAATTTTTGAAATTGTGTCTGTGTGTGTGTAAACATGATAACCCGAGTATGCTTTCACTTAGGTCAACCAGTTATTAGGTACTAAACGTAGATTTCAAACTTTTAAGGCACACTTTTTATTAGGAAAAAAATGAATGTAATCCATTTTGGAATAAGGCTGTAACATAACAAAATGTGGAAAAAGTGATGCGCTGTGAATACTTTCCGGATGCACAGTATCTATCTATCTTCCATTTCCCAATTTTTTAAGATTCCTGGTAGCATTCAGCACTAGAATTATTTCTATGCCTCACCACACTTTGATCACAGAGGTCCACAGGGAGTTGCTTGGACCTTCATGGCTTGGTTTTTGTCCTAACATGAGATGTGAATTGTGAGACCTTCTATACTCGGGTGCAAGTATGCCTTTCTGAGTGATGTCCAGTCAGTTCAGTTTGCTGCAGGTGGATCTCACTCTGGTTCTAGACACTTCTCAAGCAGAATTAAAGCAAAGAGGACGGACCTGAGCACAATTGAAGTGCTATAGCTAAGGGTTTGTGGCTTGTAGAGATTTACTAATATGACTACAAAAAAATGTCATACTCTGTAGAAACTCCTAAGGGTCTGAATAGTTACACAAATGGGGGATTTCAGTTCTTCATTTTTAATATATTTTGCAAACCTTTCTGAAAACATGTCACTTTCACAGTATGGGTTATTGAGTGTAGATTAATTGAAAATGTAATCAGGTAACACTTTATTTTAGGTTAATGCAAAAATTCATCTGTTAGTCCTTTATTCTTCTGTAACAAGACCTTAACAAAGGCTTCTTTTGTTTTCTATAACACTTATTAAATATCAGCAGATCAGCTATTCATGTGTGTGCAGTGTGGCATATTGACATGCTGGTAAATGACTTGTTAATATGACGGTGTGGCAGATGACTGGGGATCCAGCCCACCCAGGATGCCTGGAAGGTGGAAGGACCAGGAGAGGGACAATACCTCCTTTGGGACACGAGAGGGCAGCCGCCCTGGTTTGCATCAGGGCCACGGGATCAGAGCTTTTAACCCTGTTGGGGCCCGTGGCCACCGCCAGGGGGCGCCCTGAGGATTACAGAGCTTTGGCCTGCAGCACTTCCGCCACACCAGGAAGTGCTGCTGGAAGATCATCATGGAGTACATCTGGGGCATTATAAAAGGGGCCGCTTCACTCCATTAGATTGGAGAGAGTAGTGGAGGTGGCAGAAGTAAAAGAAAAGGAGAAGAGAAAGAAAGAAAGGAAGGAAAGTAAAGGACTGAGTAATTGTGGCTGTTTAAATGTGTTGTATGGAGTTGTGAAGCCTAAAGGGAATATTAAACGTGTGTGTTTTTGGACATCTGTGGTCTGACTGTCAGGACTGAATCTCCTCGACTGATACACAGGTCTTATACTAAATGTATAATATCAAGTGACCATTCCAAAGTGACGTTTTATTAGTCGGTCGCATTGCAGAGATGAGTAAACACTTTACTGATGCTTTGTAAAGTGTTATGAAGACCCAAAGAAGTGTTTGTTACAGTCTTGTTAGATATGAGAAATAGGTGCATATCTGCAGTACCTAAAGTGTTACCATGTATCCATTTAAAATGAAATCTACAACAAAATAAAGTGAAGGGGACTGAATACTTAGACGGTCATTGAAGCAGGAAGTAACACATCTTTCTCAAATTTGCTTAACCCAACTGGGGGCCATCCATTGACAGGGCACCATTTCATTGCAGGGTCCATTCATGGGCCAATCCACACTCACACAGGGAATTGTCAAGAACCCTACCTTGTTGCTCTTTGGTGATGTGGGAGGAAGAAAGACGTACCTGGAGGAAAAGCAAATCAAACAAGGAGAACGGGCAAAGTTTACAGAGACAAAGTCCTGTTTATTGTCATTTATACACAATAATATTACAATTGTTATTATATGTTGTTATTTAGATTTAGGACTATATCTAAAAGGTTGTCAGGCCTGAAAAATAAGCCACCAAAAAAAGGTCAGGACCACCACTTAAACAAAGTAGCCTTACCCCAAATCACACAGGTCTCCAATTGCTACCTACAGGGTGCGGCCTACACAGGCCTAATATTGAAAGCTTGCTTTAAAAAGTTCAAAATGCTAGAAAATGTCCTTAGACATTTACTCACACAAGAGACACCTAACACACTCAGATTAACCAGTCAATTCTTTTTCGTGGGTGACTTGTAAAGCCAGAGGGGAGGATCCAGCAGCAGTAACATCAGTAAGGCCCCATCGATTAGGGTACCATCCACAGAACATAAGAATAATTATTACTCATAGATAATAAATAAAACATCCATCCATTATCCAACCTACTATATCCTAACTACAGTGTCACGGGTGTCTGCTGGAGCCAACACAGGGCGCAAGGCAGGAACAAATCCCTGGGCAGGGCTCCTACCCACCACAGTAAATAAAACATAAAAAAACAATAATAACAAATACTTTAAAATAAACAGAAAAAACATACAAACCTAAGTCAGGTAGAAAAGAAAAAATTCTGGCTAAAACATAGTAGATGTCACCATAGAACACGTGTCAATAATAATACAATTCCCACAATAGACACACACACATACAAAAGGCAACCTCCTAGTCTATGTGGCTAATTTATGGTTCATTTCTGTTGGTCCAGTTTTTAAAATTCTAAACTCTATTGCTTAGAGAGGCGTATGGACTCGATCACGACACAAGTTGGGGTGGCTGAGAGACCTTCATGAGGCGTCAGTTAGTTTATGGCTTCGACTTTGTTGTGTGCCATTAGGGAACTCCTGAGGATTTTCTTCATTCTACAGATGTTCTCTTTGTCAGCAGACTTGCTTTGTGCCTTAGGGTTTGGATCTGCTCCTGTGTTAGTCCACAAGTATTACATTTCTTCTAGGACCATTTCTCTGATGGCACAAATGTAATTAAGAAATCATTTCACAAAGAAGACCTGCTGTTCTAAGTGCCTGAGCTGTAGAGCTTCAAGTCATCCCCAAATAACAGGTATGTAAAGGTTCAGTTGGTTTTGAGTGCTGATGTTAAACCCATGATCGAGAATTATTGTTTGTTGGGTTATTTTAGCAAGTTTAAAGATAAAAAAAATTGGGACTTCTTTTGAATATTCCTCCTGTTATTTTTATGTTTGGGATTGTAATCCCACCTTTGTCCTGGTGAAACTGCAGGGTTGTCTGCCAGTGGTTCAGGGTAGCGGAGATAAAACTTGTGATTTCAGGGGGACTTTTATACACTTGCAAGTATTTGGAGATCCAGATGCGGGGTATAATATCAAACACTTTTTTTTTTTATTTAAATAGTTAATCAATGTCTCACTTGAGGTTTTGTCCCATATTGCAGCAGTCCACAATTGCTTTAATTTAACAATAGTTTCTCTTTTGCACTGTATGACCTTCTGTTATTTCTGTTGACATTTTTATTCAGGTGACTGTAAATTCTCTTAGCGTCTACCGTAGGGATGAATCTCGATTTGCTCTGCTTTTGGAAGTAACAATTTCTTTCTCTTGGTCTGCTATGCAGTTCTGATCGTGATGACTGTTCTCAAATCCATTATATGTCGTTGGTTTTGCTTTATTACAGGTAAGGCCTTCTGGATCTTGGCTCTCCATCTTAGCTTTAATCCTGCATATGGTATTGTCTAATGATGTTATCAATAACTTTTCTCTTCTCTGTACTTCTCCGTAGTTATCCATATCAATCACACCCAGGAGCTAATCTTAAGCCCCCTTTTAATTACATCTAGATTTTTTCCAGGGGGTATTGTCTTTACTCATTTCATTCCTTTTTCAGTTTGGGCAAGTTTCTTCTGATGTACTCAATTTGATGTTCTTTCATTTTTAGGGGCTTCAAGACTTGCCTTCTACCTGTGTTATTTCATCTTTTACTGTTTTTAAGAGGTAGGCTAATCAGTATTGACTTAATTTGCTTTCATTCATTGATTGTTCTTTTTCAATTAGAGACACTAGGGTTGCATAAGGCACCTTCTCTAGCTTGTAAATCCAGATTTCTTTCCAAGATTCCAATTTTGGCATATCCTTTAGTTAGATAAAAGTAGCAGTATGTGACGTCCTCATCCTCTTCTTCTTCAATTGGCCACTGGACTGTGCCCAGTCTTCTTTATTTTTTTTGCCGAAGATGTGCTTTTGTGGACTGATCAGTTCCAATGTGGTGGGGTCAATAACATTGTCCATCTGGAATGAGACCACACCTCGTCCTCTGAAGATGTTGCACTATTTCTATGCCATTTTTAAAATAAAAACTAGATGTTTCAACTGAATTAGTTTGACAAGTTTTACTGCGTCTTTCAGTGCCTAATCCTTCAACGACTAGGACCTTGCACTGGGCAACGTGATGTGTAACAGTTTCTTGCTTTGTGTGGCTCCATTCCAGAATTGTTTTGCTATTGGACACCCTGAACCATTTTGTGCGTAGGCTGCGGTCATGCCCAGCTATGATTAAACATTCATCTTTTGGTCCTCTGGCCATTGTGAATTTTAGCGTCTCTCTGAAAATTGCATATAAATGAGAGCCCTTTAGCACAGTTGTGACTTTCTCAAGAATGGTTTTGTTTGCTTACTTCCAGGCCAGGAGTGAATCTGACTCAAGAGTCCTGAAGTGTGGTTGTTTTTCTGGTGTTATATTTGCATTACTGCGGTTGTTATTATTCTCTTAGATTTCATGTCAGAGCTCGGCGCAGTACTTGCATCGTCCCTAATAATGATTCCTTCTGTAATTTATAATGAAGTGTTAGTAACTAGTAGAGCATCTAAACAGGCCTAGATTTATTGATTTATTGATAAGGCCTGTTAATCCCAGCACCAGTGGCCCAATCTCAGTGGTTTTATCCCACCTCTGGCTCATCTCAAATTGCGCTTCTTGATACTTGGTTAGTTTTTCATCTTATCATTCGGAGTGTGGGTGGAGTAATGACTTGAAACTGAAACCTCAATGGTCTATGGATTATCAGACTGGTTTGCTTTGATAATTATGTCTAGTTTCCTGGCAGTTGGTATTGGTATGTCCCAACTGACCCACACCTCCTCATTTTCTGTTATTTGGTCTGCAGTGTGATACTGGCAAGTTGAACTTTTTGCATATGTCCCAATATGTTTGTCAACTTTGTGTTTTTGCACGTATAGGCCTTCTACCATCATTACCTTGCAGCCAGCAACCAGAGGAGTGACTGGCTCCATCTCTGTTTGGCAGAATCAGCAATTGTCTATTTTCCCATTCTTTTCTATTGTTGATCGGAACCACCTTGCATGCAGGCCACTGTCCTGTACAGCCATTACTAGTCTCTAGCCACTTGGTTTTAACTCACTCCTTGTAAGCCATCCATGGGTTAACTCATAATCTAAATTGGACTGGAGCAGTAGGTCTGCAATTTTTCCCCTATACAGTGGAACCTCGGTTTACGAGTAACTTGGTTTACGAGTGTTTTGCAAGACGAGCAAACATTTTTAATAAATTTTGACTTGATAAACGAGCGATGTCTTGCAATACGAGTAGTATGGATACACTTTGTCTGCTGAGCGTCATGTGATCACAACTGAGCTGATGGTTCTTCTCTCTCTCTCCTTATCTCGCTTGCCCAGCACCTCTCTCTCTCCTTATCTTGCTTGCTTGCTCGCCCAGCGCGTCTCTCTCTCTCTCCTTATCTCACTCGCCCAGCGCGTCTCTCTGTTTACTAGAGCATTGTGACTGTGTGTGTGTGTGTGCGCTGTGAAGTGCGAGTCCCCATCTTGCTCCCCAAAACACGAAGCTGAGTCTCAGTACTTTAACACCAGCTTTATTCAGCTTGAAACAGCAACATCGCTGTTATTTATTGTAGTGGGATCTTTATAATGTTCCTTGTATGACCCATTGACGACAGGCGCTTATAGCATGTCTGCGATCTTTTTGGATGCGCTTATACGCCGAACTGCTACAGCGCTGGGAGACTGTGATTGCTTTGGGACACTCTTCCGTATGTCGTCCTGTTGGGTGGAATCCCACATGAGTTTAGAAATACACTCACACCAGCCATGATTGTTTTTAAAGGTAAAGTGCAGGTTAATTTGTTTTATATATTTTTACTTTATAGTTTGTATTAATCATTTTTATATGAATAGTTTTGGGTTGTGGAACGAATCATCTGAGTTTCCATTATTTCTTATGGGGAAATTTGCTTTGATATACGAGTGTTTTGGATTGCGAGCACGTTTCCGGAACAAATTATGCTCACAAACCGAGGTTCCACTGTATTTGTGTTTTTCTCCAATAATTCTTCCTCTTCTGTGTGTCAAACTCTTTTTTAACCTTGTTTTTGGTGTCTAGCCAGCTGCACTGTTTGTGCACAATGTGGGGGCATCTCTGTCATTAGTTCACTAAATCAAAATGCTTGGTCAAGCCTAATAATTGATGCCGAGCTGGTCTTGTTGGTTTGATGTTGACTTATCTTCTGTACATGGTGGTCTGTTAAGTAGAGATGGTATATCCACGAATCGATGATTGTAACCCTGTATAAATCTATTTCAGTAAGCCCCATGCATCCTTCAGATCTGGGAATGTATAACCATGGCATGCATTGATTCTTGCATATTGACTGCTGTACATGGAAACGTTGCCATGCTTTTATATCCAGTTTATATAAATTGTTTGGTGATACAGAAGCTGTAAAATAGGATGGGAATGGCTAACTGGTTTATCACCTGGATATTAACACATGCTGTAAGGGAAGTTTTAAGAATCTTCTTTGTTCAATAGATGTACTCTTTTCCAATTTTCTTTCAGAATTTTTGCACCTTCATTTACTCCACAGTATCTGTAGGTCTCTTCTGGTTTAAGGTTTCTGATGATAACACTTCTCCTCATCCAGTTTGATTGTTTCACCATGTTCAGCTTTCCCATTGATGAAAGATTCCTTGGCACACTTATCCAGCCTTGAATGTCATTTGGATGTCTTGTGAGAATCTCTTTACTAAGCAAGGAGGTTTCTCTAGTTGCAGGTTAGTTTGGCCGAGTAGCTTCAACTTATAATTAAATGAGAGATGTGGGACAATCTAGGGGTTTGGTCAATTCTGGCTGCTGATATTAAATCTGTGGCCGAAGTGACTGAGGAAGGTACTTAGTGGATTTAATGTTAGGCAGAAGATGAGAGGTGAAAGAGAGCCTCTTTTGATGTGTTCATTGCTGTGGTGAAGCTGCAGGGTTGTCTACAAGTGATGGAAGATGTTGGATATGAACCTTTATGAGGGCAGGGTGAATTTTGTACATTTCCTGACATTTGAGTATCCATCTTTCCCTCGGGTGTGAATTTTATTGTGTCTCTGTAGATTACAACTACGAAGGAACCACTTGCCACATTCGTTACAGCAATAGGACTTCTCTCCAGTGTGAATTCTTTTGTGGTCCTGAAGATTATTTCTGTGACAGAACCTCTTGCCACATTCGGAACAGCTATATGGCTTCTCTCCAGTGTGAATTCTTCTATGGCCATGAAGATGACTCACTCGTGTAAATCGTTTTCCACATTCAGTGCAGCAATATGGTTTCTCACCAGTGTGAATTCTCGTGTGTCTCTGAAGCTCGCCTCTGCTGCAGAATTGTTTGCCACACTCGGAACAGCAATATGGCTTCTCTCCAGTATGAATTCTAGCGTGTCTCTGAAGATTGCCACTTTCAGAAAATTGTTTTCCACATTCCAAACAGCAATATTTCTTCTCTCCCGTGTGAATTCTTGCGTGTCTCTGCAGCTCGCTTCTGCTGCTGAATTGTTTGCCACAATTAGGACAGCAATATGGCTTCTCTCCAGTATGAATTCTAGCATGTCTCTGAAGAGTGCTGCCTTCAGAAAACTGTTTTCCACATTCCAAACAGCAAAACTGCTTCGCTCCCGTGTGAATTCTAGTGTGTCTCTGAAAATTACGACGGTAAAAAAATTGTCTGCCACATTCAGAACAGCAGTATGGTCGGTCTCCTGTATGAAAATTAAGTAACACAATAAAACCATAGTTTTCAATCCACTGCCATATTACTCACCTTAAGTAATAACATTAAACAAACACTGGCTGAAGGTACAAACAAGCTTTATAATCATAAACAATAATAAAACTTATGTTGCACATAGAAAGACACTCAACTTGATCATTTTGCTTCCTTTATTACAACTCATGCAGATGAGCACAATCATTGGAGCCAAGAAATTGAAACAGTAAACGTGAACAGATCACATTTGCAAAGCCTGTTGAAATGCACCTTTAAAAATCAGGACGGGCACCATGACAAGAGTCATTTGACTGCAAAATACTTACCAAAATGACATATTTAAAATCACCAAAGGAAAACAAAACAATGGACAGATTGATGTAATAATGTACACCCAATAAAAGCTGCATTGTTGTGGGTGAAAAAATTGAAAAAAATTAAATAAACCAGAATTTGGCACACTTATTTGCATCTGCTCTGGGAGTGGCAGGTGGTACCAGGACTTGTCAGCTCTTTTGGCGCTTTTCCACTGCATAGTACGGCACGACACGGTTCAGTTCAGCTCACTTTTGGGGGGTTTTCCACTGGGAACAGTACCTGGTACCTGGTCCTTTTTTTAGTACCACCTCAGCCGAGGTTCCAAGCGTGCCGAACCGTTACCAAAACGTGACGTGTAAACTCTGCTGGTCACTGATTGGCCGGAGAAAATCGTCATTACTGCGTCACTGGCTATTCTTTTCTTTAAAGGTACACACACGCGGAAGTTTGTGTCCCGTCTCTCCATCGCTGGATGCAGTTTGTTGCATAAGTGGATGAATGTTTCTTCAGACATTCGAAAGTTCTCCAGCCACTGAGTGTTTGTAAAACCGGGAACAATCACATCCCACCACTCTGAAGCACGGTTAAATGTCCAAACAGATGGTCTGTTAGGGCGACTTTTTTGCAAAATGTGGAAGATCTGTAATATACAGAATCAGCATTTTAATGTTACACTGGCAGTTAAGTTCATTTTATGCTTTGCAACAGTGATAAAAGTTAGCTAGTGATGTGCTTTTTAGATGCTTACCCTGCGCGTCGAGCTAAAGTGTTGTCGTTGTCTGCGTGTTGTTGTAAAAGTTCCAAAACTCTCTTGTTTTTTTAGCTGTGTTTTCTTTGGCTGCCATCAGCCTCTTTTGAAACAAACTCCATCGTCTTGCTGTTAAAAACATCCACATGCCGAGAATGGAGAACACCATTCCGTCGATATGCTCCATTGTTGTGTGTTTGTTTGTGGCGCGTTCACGATGATGTCATGGCAGTAGAGGCGGCGCAACTATAACGACACGTGAATAATCCCGCCCACTCTAAAGCGGTACTAAACTGCAGTCAAAACGCAAACCGAGCCGAACTGAGCAGAACCAAGGTGAGCTGTACTGAACCGTGCTGTGCCGTACTATGCAGTGGAAAAGCGCCTTTTGACACACCGATCCCATTTATACTGTCCTTTATACTCCTGTCACTATTTACACAAATCAGATTTATACACGTTATTGCTTGTTTAATCTAGTAGTTTTCGTGTATGAAAATTCTGTCATAGCATCAAAGCTGGAAACCACAAGCATTCCAACTCGGTATTAAATGAGGAGTGCTATACAAAAATAAATTAAATGGAACGAATAAGTGAAATGAGCAAACTTACTGAATCCTTACATTAACCCAAGTGTCTGAAAAATACTGTCTTACTGTAGATTTCCAATAATCAAAGGCAGACAGTCGCTGCCTTTTTGGTTCATTTCAGTTACATCAGAAGACTCCCGTTACCATTACTAGAAATGCCTCTTTCTTAAATTTGGTGGCTTCCCATACTGCTGGTGTCCTTCAACAACAACATTTATTTATATAGCACATTTTCATGCAAATGATGGAGCTCAAAGTGCTTTACAAGATAAAGAAAGAAAAAAGAGAAATGTAAAAATAAGATAAGGCAATTCTAAGTAGCAAAAAGTAAGGTAAGGTCTGATGGCCAGGGAGGAGAGAGATAAATAAATAAAGTGAATGAATGAATTAAATTAATAAAACTCTAGAGGGCTGGAAGAAAAAAAAAAAAAAACAAAACAACAAAATCTGAAGGGGTTCCAAGGCCACGAGATCACCCAGCTCCCACTGGGCAGTAACTCTTGAGACTGCCAACAAGCACCTGGCCAGAGGTTCTTGCAATGGCCTCCAATATAGAGATCTTGAACACCAAATATTTGGACTCTACATCTCTGATGCCGGGCGGCACTGTGGCACAGTGGTAGCGTTGCTGCCTCGTAGTTAGGGGATCTGGGTTCGCTTCCTGGGTCCTCCCTGTGTGGAGTTTGCATGTTCTCCCCGTGTCTGCGTGGGTTTCCTCTGGGTGCTCTGGTTTCTTCCCACAGTCCAAAGACATGCAGGTTAGGTGGATTGGCGATCCTAAATTGTCCCTAGTGTGTGTGTGTGTGTGTGTGTGTGTGCGTGCCCTGCGGTGGGCTGGCGCCCTGCCCAGGGTTTGCGTCCTGCCTTGCACCCTGTGTTGGCTGGGATTGGCTCCAGCAGACCCCTGTGACCCTGTAGTTAGGATATAGCGGGTTGGATAATGGATGGATGGATCTTTGATGTCTGCCATGGGGTAGGAAAAGCTCTTCTGGAGTTGAACTTGTTTTGAACAAAGGCTTTCATTACCTGCTCCAAGTGGTAATTAGTTGAGAGCACAGCAATTCTCTTTACCCAAATCTCCTGAACATTTGGCCTCAAAGTAGACAACACAACCACAGTCAGTCACTGATATAGGCCCAAAGTATTCTGGTATCAAGGTGTTTAGGATGTTTGGCCCCACTGATCAGAATAAAAGCCACTCCAGGGAAAAATATGCAATGAAGTGTCCTTCATCCGTAGGCATTCTAAAGAAATGTCTTATTAAATAATAAGTCATAGGGGTACTTAAAGGTCTCCAAATCAACATATTACCTATCTATTCTTTTGTGCCATTGTTAGTGTTGCTGTTTACCGCTTTTGAAAAAGCACCTCTGAACACAACCTGCTGAAACCTTTTTGTAAAATATGTCAAAAAGGCAGAGTGTTGATGAGCCTTAGTGGAAAGGCTTTTGCAGCCTCTCTGTGCAGTTTATATGACCAAGACAGCTAGCCAATCACAGGTGTGTAATGTCACATGCTCCGGAGCTCCACATGAGATTTCAACATAAATGAGGCCCTGGTCTGAAGGACCAAACACAAACAAACAACGACAAAGGAAGCAACGTCAGAGACCAAGACAAATCAGAAAGAATCTCATCGTCTGCGAATGCAACTTCTGCTTTATGCCGGCTGCTAAATTAAAAAGCCACCCAGGACAACATCCACCCCTGTTGATTTTCAGTCAGCCATTTCAAAGACTATATCCTGACTTTGCTATTAATTTTCTATTATACTTTCTTCTATTGATATTATTATACTTTAATAAATGCCACATTGCCTTTACATTTCTATACTTGGGGTCTTTATCTGTTTGGTGATTGAAGTAATAAAGTAAAATAGTAGGGTACCTGGTGCAGGGGAGATTGCTATTGTTTATCAAGACTGAGAGGCCAGACCTCAATAAAACTACAAGTGTGGTAGAAGTAAGACCCCATTAGCTGGTAGGTGACATATAACCGAAGGGTGACGGGCCTTTCTGTGTCTCAGGGACACCCATATATTTCTTAGTGCTAGTGACAGCGAGACCCTATATGGAGTACTTTGGGGCAACAGGCTTTGGGTATCACTATGAATTTAGGTGTAAGGGGTCCTATATGGGATATTACAGAGTGACCGGCAGTTGGACATCATTCACGTGTAATTGCGTGACTAGGATCATGGAGTGTGACTGTGTCAATCTTAAAGTGTGAAAGCAACACATTTTGTAAGTTTCACAAATCCCTCAATAATCCCGGTAAATTACTCGCCTATAATCAGATTTCATTTTGTTCAACTGGGCCAATAACTGTAATAGTTGTATAAAAGTACCATTTAAATAGATGTGCCAATTGCATCTTTGTATCTCATTATTTTTAATGTATGAACAAGACAGAAACAGAAAATAATCACTAATCATTGGCCAGTAATTCACTCAAAAATTGAATTTCTCCTTTGTGACTTTAGGCCTAATGTATAAACAGTGCGTATGCACAAAGTTGTTGCATAAACACACTTCTCCACTCTCACATTGAGATGTATAAAAACTAAACTTGGCTAAAAGCTACTCATATTTTCACAGTTGCCACACCCTGTGTACACAAGTTTCTGCTTGGTTTTGCAAACTAATGGTACCCAATGTCAAATTAGTGCTCCTGTTTTTTGCGTGATCTGCCTTTCTTTTTTAGATACTTATCCATGAAGCAGGTTGTATCAAATACACCAAAATTAGTTGCATATCATTTACAAATTTAATTTGTTTGATTGTAATCATTCTGTAACTATATAATGGTGCACGGAATGGCCAAACTACTCCAACTACCATAACTGATTTAGCGTTGTAAGAAGACATCGCAAATGGAAGAATTAGAAGAGAGCTTGTATTTATAGATGATGACAATTCAAGTCAAGCTGGGGAGCGTGCACTGGTACAGCGTGTTGCCGCACCCACTACATGACGAAACAACTCGGGATCCTGGTTGGCAACGCCCCCAGGCAGACACACGATCCAGTACCACCCTCAAGAAATGACCCTCTATCTGCTACTGCCAGGTGTTACATGGGCGACCCCTTGGCCTGGTCCAGCCACTCGTGTCACCAACAATGAGGATTCTGTGAGTCAGATCACCCTCAGGAAATCACACCACTTGGCCGTAGTGCCGTAACTGACACTCCCTCACAATGCAGGTAATGTGCCTCATTAGGGACTCCATGAGCAACACAAAGTCAAACCAGTGGTAACCAGGGATTCTCCAAAGATGACAAGTTCAGTTTTCCAGTCAGTTGGGGTGGAAAATGGAAGCAAAGATGGCCTGCAATGTCAGGAGGGGCAGCCTTACTATCAGTCTGGAGAAGTTCACCCCAGATACCACAGATCCCTACAACCTTCCCTACCCTTATAGCCTATATTTTAAATTGGAACAACAACATCACATGTGCAAATTTAATGAAAATCACTTCAGCCACTTTTTGCGTGATTGGCAAATAACCAAAACAGACAAACAGACTAATAGATTAATTGATCTCAATTTTGTCACTAACTTACAGACTAAAAACGGGCCAAACTGAAAACCACTGGAATCGTGTTACTAAAATTACACATCGGATTGGAATGTAACCTGCAATGTAATGAAAGTTAACTAACAGTTGCAAGAAAAAGATTCTGAAATGGATTTCCTTGGATTGCTCAATGAATTCCTCTCGACAACATTGTCTGGTCTTCAACAAAGTTAAAATAACAAACACACACCTCTAAAACTTATGACAAACAACCAATTGGACTTTCAATGCTGACCTCGCTGTTTATACACTCCTGGTCCGATCTGAAGCTACCTATGCCAATGACCTCAACAGAGGCAAATGAGCACTGTTCAGCCAATGAGATCAGACTGGAGGTGTGGCTTGGAGGTGCCCAGCTTTATAAGGCGGCACAGAATGTTAAGGTACTTGTCCGTTTCAATTAAAATGTCTGTTCATGAACTATTAGGAGGACCTTAGAAAATCTTGAAAGATGCATGAAGCTAGAAACATTTGTCCAGCACTCGTTTCCTAGCCTGCCTAGTTCTGAACAGGGTTGCAGGGGATGTTGGAGCCCATCCCAGCTAACATAGGGTACAAGGCAGGAACAAACTCTGGACAGAGCCCCTAGAAAAAAAGGGCCTGCAAGATCCAAAATTTAAGGCAAGAAGAGCAAATTGTTGCACCCTACTGTGATAATTCAAGTGTTTTAAACACATGTTTCATTTTGTGGCTCGGATTTCTGTCTTCTGAATCACTGTATTTAAGTCTATCTTTGACTTTAACTCATGTTGACAAAGTTTAATATTGTCATCTTGTCCTTAGAGTTTACGTGACACTGTGAGTAGAGTCACATGACCGAGTCACAGAAGGTGACACTATAAATTGAGCAGCGTTCACTGTATCCCCTATCCCTTTGTGGATACACTATCCATTCTATACAAATTCTTTGTGATTGTTAACTTATATTTTAAGAGTAGGGATTATTTCAGTCTTAATCGTTTTTGACTTTCATTTAGGGTTTCAAATTTTGGTAACACATTGTCTTTCTGCCTCAGTAATGACTCCCTGCCTATCCTTGACTAGATGTTTTGTGTTGCATTTTCATCTCCCGATCCTTTCTGTGTGCAATAACCTCAGGAAACCCTGTGCCTCATAACGCTTTCAACATTACCATAGATGAGATCTCAAACTACATTAAAACACAACTTAAAACACATCAATTTCACTAAATGCCAAAGTTTCCAATTAAACAACTCACCTTTTTTCACCTTCTGATCTTCCTGCATTGTAACAGATGAAATTTCCTCGGTACTTTTTGTTTCAGACTGTAATGGCTCAGACCTCACATTGACAGAAGACTCTGGATATGAACCGTCCCTGATTTGAGAAGAGACTAACCCAGTCATTATTCCTTCTTCACTCCCATAATGAAAGTAGTCTTCCTTGACACTCTCCACACTTTCATATTTGCACTTCTCATTGCTGACGCACTTCTCTTCAGCCTCTTCTTTAATGCCCACTGACCCCGGTTCACAGTCCTCATCCTTAATGTTTGGATTATCCTGTTTAAGGTGTGGAGACTCCCATTCACAATCCTCCTCCTTAACGTTCATAGTCCTTTTCCCCACGACATCCTGACACGTCTCCACTTTCACATCCATCTAGAGGTAACAGTAAATGTTTTATTCTCACTCTCTGGGGAAAGAATAGAATATCAAAACTCTGGTGTTCAACTCTAAAGATGTTTAAATTGCATTTTACAACATCCTTTCAGTCAAGTGAAACTGTTCCTGGCATGTTGACAGAAGCTCATTGTTTTTCTTGGCAAAATCTCAGATATGAAACAAATTTAGAAGTGGAGTGAAGGTCCAACAAGCTTGAAGACAACCACCATCTGACACAGTTGCGGCACAGCTAGGGTTGCCAGACGTCCCTTATATACAGGACATGTCCCATATTTGATCATTTTGTCCCCTGTCCCGTATTTAGTTCATTTTCAAATTTCGTAATAAAAATATATTTGTACTACCTTCTTACGGTACTTAGTTGTAACTTTATAAGTAATTATACTTTATTTTCTCAGATCTTCTTGATGAAAATAACCCAAATGTAACGAGAAAACTCGTGTTTGCTGCCTGTTTGCAACTTGCTCAGTTGCTATGGTTGGCTGAGGACGGCGACACTCTTACTGCTTTGCTCTCCAGCTGCACTGCTCTGCAGTTCTGTATCAGCATTTGTTATGGTGTATAAAATCTGTACATTTTGGTTTCCATTATATTTTGTTCAAGACAAGACAACAGATGAAATTAACAAATTAAAGCAGGTTTTCTTCCCTTACACCTTACTTTTATAACACTTGTTCATAGCTTCGTGCTAATTTGGTTTTATAGCCTGGGAAAGGATGCTGAGCTGATACCTCAGGCTATTGATTACTTTATGGATTGACATCTGGAACAACAATTTGCTTTATAGCCTGGGACAGGAAGAACTACTGCTACCTCAGAGCACATCAAAGGTTTTGTTGTGTGGGAAAACGGACATTGAATTAATTCATCAATCATTTGGACAGCAAGCCAATCAGGTGCATGTGTTGTGAAACCAAGGCTTGACATTGCATAATAAATATGCCTTGGTTTGGAAAGAAGAGAGAGAAGCAAAGGGAGAAGAAGAAAGAAGAAGAGGAACGGACGAAGACGGCCCTGGTCGTCAGAAAGGCACCATGAACATTGATTGCTAAATCAAACGCCTCCCTGGGACATTCATCCTTGTCATCTGTAACTTTTTCTAAAGACTATATATATTCAGACTTTCCTATCCGTACCTATTTTCTAGTATTCTTTGTTCTTGTGGTATTATTATTATTCTTGTAATAAATACCATGCTGCTTTTAACTTTCAATGCTTTGTCTTAATGTCTAGGGTGATTGAAGTAATAAGTTAGATTTCTTTGAGCACCTGGTGACAGCCGGATTTTTGCCATTATTTCTGTGCTGCGAGGTTTATAAGGCTGAGAGTGAGAGCGCTATACTCAATAGAAGGAACAAATACGAGAAAGAAGGTATTCTTGGCTGATGAATGGCCTATAGTCAAGAGTGCTGAGTCTTTGTATGTTTAAATGTATTCTTGTAGACCAAAAGTAATATTTAGGTCTGAGATATCACTAAAACATTGTATTGTTGTTCGTGCCGAAAATAGGTAAGTCTCTTGAAGTGCTGAATGACAGGCTGTTATTCCTATAGCACTTGTGTGGTTTAAAGTGCTAAGGGTTAATCAGCGTGTGTGTGTCATTCATGGAGCACTGTTGTGGTTAGGGTCTGTGTGTGTGTTTATGTATGTGTGTGTGTGTGTTCATCTTAAAGTGCAACAGTAGACCAACCCGATAACGAACTTGACGAGAACCCTTACCCTTGAGGAAACAGGTAAAGGGTAAGTAGACAGAAATACCACGATAATACAGCATTGTAACATACAGGGTCAACAAAGTAGGTCGTTATTGTATTAAATAATAATAATATTTCTCTGGTGTCTGTATTAAAATAAATATTTTCAAATGATTTCACTTTTACAGAATTTTTAGCTTGTATTAAATAATTTTCAAATGAGTTTACTTTTGTTTTCCTCATAACCCATTAAAATCCTTGCTTTATGTTTTTAACTTATGTCTCTACTTTTATATAATATATTGGTCTTGGTGTGTAGGGGCATGTATAACTTTATACATATAGTAATAGAGAGAGAGATTTTAAGAGTGTCCCGTATTTCTAATTTTCTAATCTGGCAACCCTAGGCACAGCAGTCCTAATTCAATTCAGAACACAACAGATTATGTTAAACTGAAGAATGTTAATACAAGAAGGGTCACAGGATTGTTCTATCAAACAGAGTATTGTCAGAAGGAGTAACTCTTAACTCTTTGAGGGCTGAATATTCTTTCCAAAAAACAGTTTCTGAAAAGCAACGGTTTCACAAAGAAATCAATATTAAATGTCTGTTGCTGCATGCTGCGGCTGCCACTTTGCCAAGAATGTGCAGCAGGCTTGCTGCCAGGCTGTCTTCGCGTCACGGTCGCAGTGCATTGCAATCTGGTTTCTACCTCTTATCATGGTCCTCCTGGTGAACATTGCTGTAGGCGTATCAACTACATGAACCCGTTCAGCACCATGATTAGCTGGGGACCAGTCAGCTGGAGCTGGAAACTCACATTCGTTTTCGATCACTTGTATCAAAATCAGAGTCCCTCAAGTCAGAGTCCCAGTTCAGAGATAATAGGCAAAACGTCATCCATGGGGTATTTTGCTTTAAGTATTCGCTTTGATCACTCGCCATTATGTCAGTGCCATTTTTGCTCTTGTCTGTGTCTTACTACTCGGACATCTCGGTCAAACCAATGATGCTAACTTTCATTCTAGCAACGAGAGTCCAACTAAAACATAACAGTTGGTTTTGTCACAGTTTACAGTCGATTACCATCGTCAACTCCTCCTTTTGACAAAAGTCAACATCAGCCGTGAAACAGTTAAACTAGAGGTTAACTTCACTGGAACACACAGCCTGTAAAAGGAGAGAAAGCGTAGGTGTGTGTAAGAGTAAGAATGGCCTGGCTAGCTTAGGCCGCCGTGTGCAACTGATGATACTTACCTTCGTTTTTTTAAAATGGAAAAATAGACAAAGACCACCGACTGGCACTCATGAAAAAAATCACCATTTATTAAGGTTTCTAAACTCTTTCGCGGCTCCACCCAATGAGACGACACACCGATAGAGTGTCCCGAAGAGCAATCACCGTGCCTGTGGAAGACTGCATATCGGTTGCCGGGGCAACCGCGGGCTCCCAGCGCTGTAGAAGCTCACCGCGAAAACAAATCCTAAGAGACCGCAGTCGCATTATGAGCACCTGCCGTCGATGGGCAGGTGCCAGGAACGTTATAAAGGCAGGGAACAAAATAACTTGGCCATTAACCTGCCCGAGTGCTGTGTTTGTGTATAGCAGAGAGGCAGATCCCGCTACAATAAATAACCGGGCTGTTCCCATTTCAAGTAGAATAAAGTTGGTTTTGCTAAAGTACTGGGACTCAGCTTCATGTTTTGGGGTGCAAGACAGGGACTCAATTATCACTAATATATACTCAGCAAAAAAAGAAACGTCCTCTGACTTTCAACTGTTTTTACTTTCAGTAAACTTAATGTGTAAATATTTGTATGAACACTAAAAGAGTCAACACCATAAGACATAAACTAAAAATGTTTCACAATGTGTCCCTGAATGAAGGGAGGCTCAAAATCAAAAGTACCAGTCAGTATCTGGTGTGGCCACCAGCTGCTTGAAGTACTGCAGTGCATCTCCTCCTCGTGGACTGGACCAGATTTGTCAGTTCTTGCTGTGAGATGTTACCCCACTCTTCCACCAAGGCACCTGCAAGTTCCTGGACATTTCTGGGGGGAATGGTCCTAGCCCTCACCCTGCGATCCAACAGGTCCCAGACGTGCTCAATTCCTTCGATGATAAACACGAATCCGTCCATCACCCCTGGTGAGACAAAACCGTGACTCATCAGTGAAGAGCACTTTTTGCCACTCCTGTCTGGTCCAGCGAAGGTGGGTTTGTGTCCATAGGCGCCGTTGTTGCTGGTGATGTCTGGTAAGGACCGGCCTTACAACAGGCCTACAAGCCCTCAGTCCAGCCTCTCTCAGCCTATTGCGGACAGTCTGAGCACTGATGGAGGGATTGTGTGTTCCTGGTGTGACTCGGGCAGTTGTTGTGGCCATCCTGTACCTGTCACGCAGGTGTGATATTCGGATGTACCGATCCTGTGCAGGTGTTGTTACACGTGGTCTTCCACTGCGAGGATGATCAGCTGTCCTTCCTGTCTCCCTGTAGCGCTGTCTTAGGCGTCTCACAGTGCGGACATGGCAATTTATTGTCCTAGCCACATCAGCAGTCCTCATGCCTCCCTGCAGCATGCCTAATGCACGTTCACGCAGATGAGCAGGGACCCTGGGCATCTTTCACAGTCGGTAGACAAGTCTCTTTAGTGTCCTGCGTTTTTAGAACTGTGACCTTAAATGCCTACTTTCTGTAAGCTGTTAAGGTCTTAACGACCATTCCACAGGTGCATGTTAATTAATTGATTATGGTTTGTATTGTTTAAACCCTTTACAATGAAGATCTGTAAAGTTATTTGGATTTTTAAAACATTATTGTTGAAATCCACAGTCCTGGAAAAAGGGACATTTCTTTTTTTGCTGAGTATATATATATATATATATATGTGTGTGTGTGTGTTGTTTTTGATTTTTTAGAATCTTTCTGAACAATAGCTGTGATATCTTTCACTTGAATGTTATAGGATGCATTGAGTAATAAAGCTGGGAAGAAATATTTTTTGTGTGTGCTTTCATTAAGCAAACCCGGGTGTCCTAACTGCGAGGCAGCACTGCTAATAGTTCGGGCGGCACGGTGGCGCAGTGGTACCGCTGCTGCCTCGCAGTTAGGACACCCGGGTTTGCTTTCCAGGTCCTCCCTGCGTGGAGTTTGCATGTTCTCCCCGTGTCTGCGTGGGTTTCCTGTGTTGGCTGGGATTGACTCCAGCAGACCCCCGTGACCCTGTGTTCGGATTCAGCGGGTTGGAAAATGGATGGATGGATAGATATTAGTTTCCATTATCTTTTAATAAGTTTCGAGGTGTTAAACTGTTCATTTCCCTTCTTTTTTTTAAATCCTAACTTTTGTTCAAGAAATGGCTTGCACACACATTTCCGTGCATACGTTTTATTACCTGCGGCCTCACCAGGTTTATATAATGTGCTAGTGTGTGTTAAGGGAAAGCATGGATTGTGAAGTCACCTTTAATATCAGGTTACCTTCAAAATAAATAGAAATATTAGTATCCCTACTGCATTCAGTCAGCAGAAAAGAAAAAAAAAACAACAATGAAAGCTGAACTAATAAAAAGGCAGACCTAAAATAAATGAAGATTTGTTGAAACCAGAACAACATGCTACAGTCAAAGCAAAAAAAAGGAAAACTCCTTATTTTTCCCGTGTCATCTGTTGTTGTAATTAAATTGGCATTGGTTTTCATGAGGTGAGTGATTTGGTTTTTCACATACTTTGACAATTGTGCATTATGCAAATGTTTTAAAAATTCTGTGTTTTTATGCTCACAACAGCAATTTTATTAATAAAGAAGATATTGACAGCAATGATTGATTACAGTATTGTTAAGAATGGCATGACAGAAAAAAAATTAGCAGTAACAATAAAAATACGAAGAGAGCAGTGAAGGACTACCAGCAGTGATGCTACCGCACACCCAGCGCTGGAGACCCAGTTCAGTTGTGACGTTTCTCGAGTGTCTTGGAGAGCCTTTTAAAACACAGAGCTGCTAATAAACATAATGATGATGGGGATGGCAATTATGGAGAGAGACAGAGACACACAGACGCTCCAAAAATAATGTCAATTTAAACAGTAACACCAATCACAACCATCTGAATGTTGACAACTTTCGCAGAGGGCTTGTATTGCATCGATTTTTCCTTCAGTCTGTTTTATGCCGCCTCCTTTTTGTCGTGTTTTCTTTTTTTTTTAAATATATAATTTTATTTGAAGAAAATAACAATCAAGTCAAACTTATACAACAGATGACTTGACACCATAGTCGAAAAGGGAATAGAGCAGGAACAGAAACAAAACCGAACAAAACAGAATCAGCTCCCACCCAGACGCCATATTTTTAAATATGTAATTATTTCATCTGTCTGCATTTCACACTCTTTTCTTTCCTTGATTTTTCCTAACCTGCTGCACTGCAAACGTCCATGTTGTTCTAGCTTTAAAAAATGAGTGATTGTATTTTCATTAGTTTTGTAAAAACTAAACAACAAGCTGGCTGGCCATTAATCATGGGTTACGCAAGTATGAACTGCTGGCTCTCTCCTCCAGCCCACAATTCCATCCATTTTCCAACCCGCTGAATCCAAACACAGGGTCACGGGGGTCTGCTGGAGCCAATCCCAGCCAACACAGGGCACAAGGCAGGAACCAATCCTGGGCAGGGTGCCAACCCACTGCAGAGCCCACAATTGACAGCATTTAAATATTCTTTCCAAATAGAAAAATCCAGTCAAGCTTCCTTTGTCAAGGTATGTTACTGCCCAAATGTGATTTGCTGTCCAGAAGACGATACAATAATCACAGAAACAATATCACTGATAACTACTTGCATTTTTCAATACATGTAATAATAAAAAGATCATGGGCTACCCTGAAAACCATCACTGCTCCATTTATTTATCTACAAGTATATAAACTCACCTCTTATTTCATTGCAAATTTTTCAAACACCTTAGAATACAAAGTACACAGCCAACAGTTTCCATATTCAGAGGACCACAGATCACTAATCCCTAAATAAAACATCAGCATGTCTATAGTGGAATGCATGTATTTTCATTTCCCAGTGTCAACTTTGTGGAATGGTGTACAAAAGAAGCGTCCCTTATAAAGCAGCAAAGTGCTGCGTTAGTTGATCAAATGTTCACAAGCAATATAGATATATATATATATAGTGGAACACATTTTCATGCCCCAGCTCTGGCATGGAAAGAAAAGCAGATTATACAGGTGCCGGTCATAAAATTAGAATATCATGACAAAGTTGATTTATTTCAGTAATTCCATTCAAAAAGTGAAACTTGTATATTAAATTCATTCATTACATACAGACTGATGTATTTCAAATGTTTATTTCTTTTAATTTTGAGGATTATAACTGACAACTAATGAAAGTCCCAAATTCAGTATCTCGGAAAATTAGAATATTGTGAAAAGGTTCAATACTGAAGACACCTGGTGCCACACTCTAATCAGCTAATTAACTCAAAACATCTGCAAAAGCCTTTAACACTAGAATTACCAGAGCCTACGAAAAAACTCGTAATTCCGTCCCACCTTAAACTGCTTCTTAAATCCCTTCACACCTCTCCGCCAGCGTCCTTTGTCTTCTAAATGTGCTGATACAGAGAAGCCGGCTATTCCATCCCCCACCAATTTAGAACGTGTATTAACTTCTCTCAGCTCATGCCTTGATTGAGTATCTGGGAGTGAAGTGGAGTTTTAGAGTGAAATAATAGATCGTTGTTTGGAACACACGCATTTCATGTCTGTTCCGTTTCTACAGTAATCTGTGTCAACACATTGTTAAAACAGAAACTTTTTTTATATTCTAGTAGTAGATGACAAAATGTAGGCATAAACTATATAATGTATGAAGCCTGAAGTCCAAATAGCAAAGAAACATTTTCACAAGAATAACACAATTGCACTTTTATTCAAACATATAACTGCAGAAAGAAAAAGCCGCCTTAACATGCGACATTGACACCAGTTTACTATAACTGACTCCGTGGTTCAATCGATACAGCCCCCGCTTGGGAACCAAGGGGTCACGGGTTCGATCCTGCGCTCCTCCCTTTTGAGAAGTAAACTGTTCTTAGTCTTACTGTTTTAGTATAAAAACATACATTTGATTTCAGTCTGTAACAGCCGGTGCAATTTATGATCTTTGTAAAGGTTAGCTTTTTTTTTTATTCACTTTTCACTCTCTCAGTCGCGTTCAGAATCAATCCATACAACCCCATCTGACACGGCTGTTTTCACTAAAGACGCTATAGCTCTGCAGTGTACCACGATGCATACTAACGCCCCCCAAAGGGTTCTGACACACAAACGCTGGCGAAGCTGCCTTCTTCGTATCTCACCGTCACTTGCTTTTCTTTTTATTCAGTTTTATTGAGTGTTCCTGCCAGTCCCCGCATGTTGCTGTATGCTTTTTCTTTTGCACACCAGGACATGCAGAAGAAAGAATAATAAAGACCAACTTCGGCGCTATATGCAATCATCAGACACTCCCCATCTGCCCGTGTCGTTCAAACACAGGAACATATATTGGTGTAAAAGTATAACAAAAGTGCACTTTTATTCAAGTGCACTTTTTTTTCATCGCCTTTTCTGTAAGAAGCAGTGTACACACTTCTCTCTATCCAGCATACAGCAACATGCGGGACTGGCAGGAACACTCAATAAAACTGAATAAAAAGAAAATCAAGTGACGGTGAGATACGAAGAAGACAGCTTCGCCAGCGTCTGTGTGTCAGAACCGGGGGGGGGGCGTTAGTATGCATCGTGGTACAATGCAGAGCTATAGCGCGTCTGTATTCTGTTTCTTTTGTACTCCAGAGGAGAGAATAGTAAAGAGCAGTAAGTTCGGCGCTATATGCAATCATCAGACACTCTCCATCTGCCCGTTGTTTTGTTATACTTTTCAATACTTTTTATACTGCTCAAACGGGCATGCTCAAAAATACACGTGTAATGCCACGAAAAGTGCACGCAGACACTTCATTTCGCAAACAAAACAAGTGCACTTTTATTCAAAACTACCTGTATAACCGAAGAAAAAAGAAAGCAAGATACAGTAGGCGATTGATACGACATCTTGCATGGTGCAATGCTAAGAAGTGAAGATTTTCATTCCGTGCTATATAAAATCATCACATTCAAATATTAACAGTTCCCACACACCCAAGGACCGTCCTTCCTACATTTACGACACGTGTACTTGTTGCCGTGTACACACCTCTCTGTGCTATGGTTTCTATTACACTGAATGAGCACCTGACACTGTACTTTCTTCCCTGGGGGAAGGTCCCGCATCAGAGAATTTCCAGTTCCTGCATAAATTCACACCGATCTGACGCTGTTCGTTTTCAAATAATATTGCATTAGTGCGATTATATTTTCACATATATTGTCTTTCTTTCAGGTGTGTAATAGAAACCACAGCATAGAGAGAAGTGTGTACACTGCTTCTTACAGGAAAAGGCGATGGAAAAAGTGCACTTGAATAAAAGTGCACTTTTGTTATACTTTTACACCAATATATGTTCCTGTGTTTGAACGACACGGGCAGATGGGGAGTGTCTGATGATTGCATATAGCGCCGAAGTTACTGGTCTTTACCATTCTTTCTTCTGCATGTCCTGGGTGCAAAAGAAAAGCATACAGCAACATGCGGGGACTGGCAGGAACACTCAATAAAACTGAATAAAAAGAAAAGCAAGTGACGGTGAGATACGAAGAAGGCAGCTTCGCCAGCGTTTGTGTGTCAGAACCGGGGGGGGCGTTAGTATGCATCGTGGTACACTGCAGAGCTATAGCGTCTTTAGTGAAAACAGCCGTGTCAGATGGGGTTGTATGGATTGATTCTGAACGCGACTGAGAGAGTGAAAAGTGAATAAAAAAAAAAGCTAACCTTTACAAAGATCATAAATTGCACGGCTGTTACAGACTGAAATCAAATGTATGTTTTATTCTAAAACAGTAAGACTAAGAACAGTTTACTTCTCAAAAGGGAGGGCAGGATCGAACCCGTGACCCTTGATTCCCAAGCGGGGCTGTATCTATTGAACCACGGAGTCAGTTATAGTAAACTGGTGTCAATGTCGCATGTTAAGGCGGCTTTTTCTTTCTGCAGTTATATGTTTGAATAAAAGTGCAATTGTGTTATTCTTGTGAAAATGTTTCTTTGCTATTTGGACTTCAGGCTTCATACATTATATAGTTTATGCCTACATTTTGTCATCTACTACTAGAATATAAAAAACGTTTCTGTTTTAACAATGTGTTGACACAGATTACTGTAGAAACGGAACAGACATGAAATGCGTGCGTTCCAAACAACGATCTATTATTTCACTCTAAAACTCCACTTCACTCCCAGATACTCAATCAAGGCATGAGCTGAGAGAAGTTAATACACGTTCTAAATTGGTGGGGGGATGGAATAGCCGGCTTCTCTTTATCAGCACATTTAGAAGACAAAGGCGCTGGAGAGGTGTGAAGGGATTTAAGAAGCAGTTTAAGGTGGGACGGAATTACGAGTTTTTTCGTAGGCTCTGGTAATTCTAGTGTTAAATGGTCTCTCAGTCGAGTTCTGTAGGCTACACAATCAGGGGGAAGACTGCTGACTTGACAGTTGTCCAAAAGACGACCATTGACACCTGGCGCAAGGAGGGCAAGACACAAAAGGTCATTGCTAAAGAGGCTGGCTGTTCACAGAGCTCTGTGTCCAAGCACATTAATAGAGAGGTGAAGGGAAGGACAAGATGTGGTAGAAAAAAGTGTACAAGCAATAGGGATAACCGCACCCTGGAGAGGATTGTGAAACAAAACTGTGGGGGAGATTCACAAAGAGTGGACTGCAGCTGGAGTCAGTGCTTCAAGAACCACCACACACAGACGTATGCAAGACATGAGGTTCAGCTGTCGCATTGCTTGTGTCAAGCCACTCTTGAACAAGACAGCGTCAGAAGCGTCTCGACTGGACTGCTGCTGGGTGGTCCAAAGTTATACTCTCTGATGAAAGTAGATTTTGCATTTCCTTTGGAAATCAAGGTCCCAGAGTCTGGAGGAAGAGAGGAGAGGCACAGAATCCACGTTGCTTGAGGTCCAGCGTAAAGTTTCCACAGTCAGTGATGGTTTGGTGTGCCATGTCATCTGCTGGTGTTGGTCCATTGTGTTTTCTGAGGTCCAAGTTCAATGCAGCCATCTACCAGGAAGTTTTATTGCACTTCATGCTTCCTGCTGCTGACGAACTTTATGGAGATGCAGATTTCATTTTACAACAGGACCTGGCACCTGCACACAGTGCCAAAGCTACCAGTACCTGGTTTAAGGACCATGATTTCCCTGTTCTTGATTGGCCATCAAACACACCTGACTTTAACCCCATAGAAAATCTATGGGGTATTGTGAAGAGGAAGATGCAATACGCCAGACCCAACAATTCAGAAGAGCTGAAGGCCACTATCAGAGCAACATGGGCTCTCATAACACCTGAGCAGTGCCACAGACTGATCGACTCCATGCCACGCCGCATTGCTGCAGTAATCCAGGCCAAAGGAGCCCCAACTAAATATTGAGTGCTGTACAGGCTCATACTTTTCATGTTCATACCTTTCAGTTGGCCAACATTTCTAAAAAATCCTTTTTTGCATTGGTCTTAATTGATATTCTAATTTTCTGAGATACTTAATTTGGGACTTTCATTAGTTGTCAGTTATAATCATCAAAATTCAAAGAAATAAACATTTGAAATACATCAGTCTGTGTGTAATGAATGAATCTAATATACAAGTTTCACTTTTTGAATGGAATTACTGAACTAAATCAACTTTGTCATGATATTCTAATTTTATGACCAGCACCTGTATGTAGCCTGTCGGTTGAAGAAATGCTCATATGTGCATTGTTAGCGACATCTACTGGCTAAACACACAAGATATAGCCGAATTTAAGTAAGAACGGACATTAGAGTGCCAAGAAACAAAACATCCTCAGTAAAGATTTACGTGTGCATATATTATAGACATTATAAAGCGCGTCTGCCAGAGAAGTGTCCGTTATTGCCCGCAGACTTCGCCATATGCGCCTTGGATCGCACTGCCCTTTCACTTTCAACCCGGCGGATTTCACGGCCCCTCCTTAAACCGTACGAGGTGGTCCACATTCCTAGACACAAGCACCGAGCAGTATGAAGCTGTGCGCGAACGGGTTTGTCCACGGTCAATTCATGGTATCTAGTTGGATGATGACTTTTGGTGTCATTTCGTTTACAAGATATTGAATAAAACATTGCACTGCTTCGGAAAAAAAAAGTTGATGCCGTCAAGTATGTTGAAAAATATTTGTAAGTATAATACTGAAGAATATAGCGGTGAATGGAATATTCAGAATAAGCACAAATCACGGTGCACCCATCATTGGAAACAGGTCTTCTAGTCCTTTCAGAGCCACGTCAACAAAATGTTTTGCTATCATCATGCCCCCGTGTTTCTTGTTGAAGAATTTCTTGTACAATTATCGCTTGGGGTTCCCTGCACTAATAGAGAAACATTAAACGTGTCAAGGAAAGAACAGACTCCCTCGATGGTGAGTTGAAGCTGATGTCGTTTCTGTCCATGTCTTTAGGCCAGTTCGGCCCACTCCTGCCAGAAATTGATCTTATACTGTACGATGAGCCCAATCCCCCCGGGATGACTGGAAAGGAAACGGCGAGGACGGACTTGGACTTTGCCCACTGTACTACAGTAAGGAGGCATGTGACTACAGCGAAATTGACCATTTTACAAACTTTACTTTAGAGACTAAACACTCCGTCACAACGAAATGAACACACCGACAGAGAGTGCAGACTGAACGTGCGTGGAGACTCGGCGTCTGCGCATGCACGTTAGACAAGGGCATGGCGATGTCAGCTAAGAGAGCACGTGAAAGCGAAGAGGGCGAAAACAATCACGGCTTAATGCGCGTGCGTTAGACCTGAAACAAAGAGTATTCAGTTTCGAAACTCCACGTGTATGAGCCAGAGCTCCCGGTCAGACAATTTCTAGAAAAAATGCTATAAGTACTTACCCCTTTTGTTTGTCACAACTTGCCTTTCCGTCGACTGACCAGTGCTAAAACAGCATTCCTGATCATGTTTTCTCTTCCAGTGATCGCCTCTGGTCTCGTACCCAAGCTAATAGATTTATACAGCGAAGCGGCTCAAGTCCTCAATGCTGCACTGGAAGTGCTTCATACACAATGACTCACGCGCGCCTTCTCTAACTGCACAGCTTCTCAGGGTAGCCCCGCCCCTTCAGTCTAGAGTCCCGCTTTCAATCTCCGCCCCTTCTCAGTACAGCTCAATTCAATCAGCAGTTTTGGCACGACAGTTATTAACACGTTTTACAAAATAGAAACAGTTTTAGTGCTAAAAAGAATGGGAGAGTAAAGATAAGGAAATAAAATGATATCGAGACACATAAATGATAAAAATAATACAACAATGAAATGGAAAAAAGTGGTATTTCCACGCTGAAAAGGGCTATTCGCAGATGAAACATTATGTCTTCGACCTTCCTTCCTTTCCAGCTTTAAAATGACCTTTAAATCTAAAAGTCATTTAAAATAAATAAATAAAACCATGGACGCATTCTGAGATGGACTATTCATGCTGGTTTAGCGTAGTTTTATATTCTGGGGCTGTTGTAATTGTTATTTCTTCTGTATTATTTGTCCTTGACAGTCAAGCAGGATAAAGTCATAAACGGTACAATTCAAATTTCAGAGCTATTCTGCAATTGAGACGTAAATTGGCCTCAGGATCAGAGGAATAAATAAGGAACAACCCAAGGACAGGTAAGCTAATAAAGGAATGTTTTTGTCCCATTTCTGTAATATTTAGGTATATGAACGTAGCTAAAATCCTAGATACTCAAGATCACATTTTGATGAGGTAACAAGAAACCTCAGTGTGATCTCCCCTGATTAGAGGCTTCCTCTTACCACATGGTTTGTCTGTGATTCAGCTTGTTTGTTTGATACATTTTTAAATGTACTTTTCAGTCTTTTTATTCTGCGACCTGAATATTCTAGCTACACTCATAAAACAAAGGTGCCAGGGAGGTTCTTCAGAGCAATGCCACAGGGGAACCATTTCTGGATCCCAAAAGACCTGTCCACATGAGGGTTTCAGAAAGAACCTTTTCTTTAAAATTTATTTGTAACAGGCTTTATACAGTAAACAACCACAAATACATGGTAACAGATTTGTGATATAATGATGGATCATAATTTCAAAGGACTCTCGCTGCATACACAGGCTGTCCAGGTGTTCTTTATTTGTTAGTCTCCTGCTAGGTTTCCTATTGTACATTAATATATATTGGAAAATGGAAAATGGACCTCAAGGAAGGCATGTTGAACGGTTTTATTTTCTTCTGACTTACTCTGTAAATATATTTTCAATTCTTTGTCCTTCACTTCTTTCTGTGGCATGTCTTTGTCTCCACTAAAGAACAATCCCTTAATAACCAGTCTCGAATAATAATCTCCCAACCCACTAATTCTCATGCACAACTGTGTGTGAAACTCTTTTACCAGTGAAAGCCTCGCCAGTTCTTCATGACACTGCGCCGACACTGTCCTTTGAGCAACCCTCAGTCATGAGTCTGTGTTCTTTCTAAGATGGGCACCCGTGATCATCTCTGTGGCTGAACTGAAAATGTGTAAAATAAATAAAGTACGCAAAAAATTCTGACAATTTCTCAAGGTAAATAGCCCAATCTGTTTTTTTGGTTCTAATTCTCGATAGATAGATAGATAGATAGATAGATAGATAGATAGATAGATAGATGTGAATGGCACCATATGGTAGATAGATAGATAGACAGATAGACAGACAGACAACAGGCGTTATATGATAGATAGATACAGTGCATCCGGAAAGTATTCACAGCCTTTGCTCCTTTGGCAGCAATTGATCTCTCCAGAGATGTTCAATCGGATTCAAGTCTGGGCTCTGGCTGGGCCACTCAAGGACATTCACAGAGTTGTCCTGAAGCCACTCCTTTGATATCTTGGCTGTGTGCTTACGGTCGTTGTCCTGCTGAAAGATGAACCATCGCCCCAGTCTGAGGTCAAGAGCGCTCTGGAGCAGGTTTTCATCCAGGATGTCTCTGTACATTGCTGCAGTCATCTTTCCCTTTATCCTGACTAGTCTCCCAGTTCCTTCCGCTGAAAAACATCCCCACAGCATGATGCTGCCACCACCATGCTTCACTGTAGGGATGGTATTGGTTTGGTGATGAGCGGTGCCTGGTTTCCTCCAAACGTGACGCCTGGCATTCACATCAAAGAGTTCAATCTTTGTCTCATCAGACCAGAGAATTTTGTTTCTCATGGTCTGAGAGTCCTTCAGATGCCTTTTGGTAAACTCCAGGTGGGCTGCCATGTGCCTTTTACTAAGGAGTGGTTTCCGTCTGGCCACTCTACCATACAAGCCTGATTGGTGGATTGCTGCAGAGATGGTTGTCCTTCTGGAAGGTTCTCTTCTTTCCACAGAGGACCTCTGGAGCTCTGACAGAGTGACCATCGGGTTCTTGGTCACCTCCCTGACTAAGGGCCTTCTCCCCCAATCGCTCAGTTTAGATGACCGGCCAGCTCTAGGAAGAGTCCTGGTGGTTTCGAACTTCTTCCTCTTACTGATGATGGAGGCCACTGTGCTCATTGGGACCTTCAAAGCAGCAGAAATTTTTCTGTAACCTTCCCCAGATTTGTGCCTTGAGACAATCCTGTCTCGGAGGTCTACAGACAATTCTTTTGACTTCATGGTTGGTTTGTGCTCTGACATGAACTGTCAACTGTGGGACCTTCTATAGACAGGTGTGTGCCTTTCCAAATCAGGTCCAATCAACTGAATTTACCACAGGTGGACTCCAATTAAGCTGCAGAAACATCTCAAGGATGATCAGAGGAAACAGGATGCACCTGAGCTTAATTTGGAGCTTCATGGCAAAGGCTGTGAATACTTATGTACATGTGCTTTCTCAGTTGTTTTATTTGTAATAAATTTGCAAAAACCTCAAGTAAACTTTTTTCATGTTGTCATTATGGGGTGTTGTGTGTAGAATTTTGAGGAAAAAAATTAATTTAATCCATTTTGGAATAAGGCTGTAACATAACAAAATGTGGAAAAAGTGATGCACTGTGAATACTTTCCGGATGCACTGTAGATAGATAGATAGATAGATAGATAGATAGATAGATAGATAGATAGATAAAGTCACTCCAAGGTGGAAAAGCAGCAGGCCCTGATGGCTACCCTGCAGAATTTTACAAGAAATTCTCCGCTCAGCTAGCTCCCCTCCTATTAGCAACATTTACAGAAGCCAGAGATAACCAATCTCTTCCACAAACCTTTCGCCAAGCACTAATCACTGTCTTTCCAAAACAAAACAAGGACTTATTACAATGTGCATCATACAGACCAATTTCACTTCTGAATAACGACATTAAAATACTCTCTAAAATCATAGCCAGAAGGATGGAGAAAGTGCTCCCCTCGGTAATATCACAAGACCAAACTGGATTTATTAGGGGCCGACACTTATCTTCAAATCTTCGATGCCTGTTTAATGTAATATACTCACCAACTAAATCAAACACCCCAGAAATATTATTATCATTGGATGCAGAAAAAGCATTCGACATGATTGAATGGAAATACCTTTTTACTATATTGGAGAAGTTTGGGTTTGGCCCGAACATTTGTGCATGGATTAAATTACTGTATACTAACCCAGAAGCTTCAGTTTGCATCAATAACATTTGCTCAGACTACTTTAAACTAGAACGTGGCACTAGACAAGGATGCCCTTGTCACCACTGCTGTTTGCATTGCCATTGAACCACTGGCAATACATTGTCGAAATACTGATCAGATAAAGGGGATTAGCAGAGAAGGACTGGAACAGAAAATCTCATTATATGCAGATGACATGGTACTGTATATATCGGACCCAGAAAATTCTGTGCCTGCAGTCTTAGCAGCACTCACAGAATTTCAAAAGATCTCTGGTCTCAGAATTAATCTGAATAAAAGTGTACTCTTTCCAGTGAATTCTCAAGCATATAATATTAGATTAGACACCCTACCTTTTATCATTGCAGAACAGTTTAAATACCTAGGGGTAAACATCACAAGTAAACATAAAGCTCTTTATCAACAAAATTTCGCGTCTGAATGGAAAAAATTAAACAAGACTTGCATAGATGGTCAACCCTTCATCTCACACTAGCTGGAAGAATTAACACTGTTAAGATGAATATTCTTCCTAAGCTCCTTTTTATTTCAAAACATCCCAATATACATTAATAAATCATTCTTTAAGCAATTAGATTCAACAATAACCTCATTTATTTGGAATTCAAAACATCCACGCATCAAAAGAGCGACCCTACAAAGACAAAAGGCAGAAGGTGGCATGGCTCTACCTAACTTCCAGTTTTATTACTGGGCAGCAAATATACAGGCGATAAGAACCTGGACACAAATAGAAGAACATACACAGGCTTGGACCGCAATAGAAGTAAAATCCTGCAGTACTTCTTTGTATTCCTTGCTCTGTGCTCCAATAAACACACGTTATCGGCAATACACTAATAACCCAATTGTGCTCCACTCACTTAGAATCTGGAACCAATGTAGAAAGCATTTTAAGACGGAGAAGCTTCTATCTGTGGCATCCCTGCAAGAGAACCACCTCTTTCAACCCTCACAAACATATGCAGTTTTAATATCTGGAAAAATTTGGAATTAACTTGCTTAGAGATCTTTATATAGACAACGTCTTTGCATCCTATGAACAATTACATTCCAAATTTAACATTCCAGCTACACATTTCTTTCACTATCTTCAAATCAGGAACTTTGTTAAACAGAACCTTCCAGATTTTCCTCATCTTGCACCCTCATCCATACTGGAAAAAATATTGCTCAATCAAGGACTTAGACTCCATCTCTACAATATATAAAATCAATTTACAATCCCTTCCTTTCAAAGATCCAAGAGGACACTGGGAAAAGACTCTCAATTAATATATCAGAAAAGGAGTGGAAAGTAGCAATGCAGAGAATTCACTTCGAGCTCCATATGCAAAGCATACAATTATACAACTCAGAATTATATATCGAGCACATCTGTCTCGACTAAAACTCTCCAAAATGTTTCCAGGGCATGATCCAACCTGCGAACGTTGTAACCAAGTCCCAGCCTCACTAGGTCACATGTTCTGGGCCTGCACCAAATTAACATTATTCTGGAAAAAATTTTTAATTACCTCTCAGACAGCCTTGGACTCACAATCCCTCCTAACCCATTAACAGCTGTGTTTGGGGTTCTTCCAGAGGGGCTTAAAGTGGAGAAAGACAAACAAATTGTGATTGCATTCACTACACTTTGGCACGCAGACTTATTCTGATAAACTGGAAGAACCCAAACTCTCCTCTTTAAGTCAGTGGGAAACTGATGTGTTATATTATTTGAAATTGGAAAAATCAAATACTCAGTTAGAGGATCTGTACAGACTTTTTCAAAACATGGCAGGATCTAATCAGTAATATTTTAAAATAAGTTTATAAAGCACAGAGAATTTATTAATTTAGGTATGTTTATAAGCCTTAAATTTTACGCCGTTTGGCTTGCTCTCTCTCTCAGGGTGGGGATCGATCTGTTCTTAACTCAATTCTTTTTTGTAAAAACTTGATTGTTTTGTATGGATTGTAATAAAATTAATAAAATAAAAAAAAAATATGTGTCTTTAATGACACTTCATGGTTCTTTATTGGGCTGTTTAATTCGTCATAGACCCATTGCTTAACAAAGCACCATTGTATTCTGGGAAGGGTTCTTTGTGCTTCCGAATATGTATATAAAAGCTGAAATCTTTAATGTATGGCAGGCTACCTAGCAGAAGACAAACAGATTAAGAAAACCTGAACACTTAGACTGTGTTATTGCATGCAGTGAGAGTTTGTTTAAAATGGTGACCCTTTGGTATTTTACAAATCTGTTAACATTTATTCACAGTTATTTACTGCATGGAGTCTGCTACAAAATTCTTTCTTGAACCTTTATGTGGATGGCTCTTTTGGGAAGAAAAAATCTCATCACTCTGAAGAACCAGTCTGGCGACTTTATTTTTAAGAGTGTGAGTGACAAACCCACAGAGTGGTGAAACTTGTCAGCCCCATTACAATGTGTACCCTGATAAGAGTCACATAAACCCCCATGCCTTATACACAGTAAGGACAGTTAATGTTTCTTATATATGACATAAACCTCAATTATTTATCCCTGGTTCATATTAGAGATGGGCCAAAAGATATGAATCAAGCCCAGTTGAATGCTGCCACTCTCCTTCCCTTTCAAGAAATTAAAATTATAATTGTCTACTGTATGTCAGCTCTAATGAACGTATATTGATTGATGCAGCAGTGCAAATCTTTAGTGAGCAAAACCCTCTGACCCTCAAAGATCAAGTGAAAAGATAATTTCCCCTCAGGGATGAATACAGTGTACCACAAACACTCCTTCTAATAGGAGAAGTGACTGTAGATGACATTCCACCTTGGTAAGATGCTCCCACAATCCTTAGCTTTTGAGATATTCTACGTAGAAAAGGGCTTATTCGGGCTCCTAAGCCCATGCAAGGAATAGATATGTTTGGGTTATTGTTATAATAATAACAACAACAATAAACACAAACAACAATATTAATAAATGATTTATATAGTACCTTTCCCATGCTCAAGGCTCATAAATCATAAATGACCGACCCCAGTCCATGTTAGAGGAGTGCCTGGTAAGATTAGAAACCTCCCTGCATGGCTTTATGCTGCCACCATCCTTGAGATATGGACGGTGCTATTCTCGTTCACTTATGGCCATATCACTGTATAATTGGCCGCCCTCATATTCAGTTGAGTTTTTGAAATATATATGTTACATTCTATTCAGACTATTTTTTTATTTAAAAAGAAACAATTTCTTCGTTTTTCAGATGCTAAACTTTGAACGAGATTAATTAATACTAACGGTATATGCATTATAGCAGTGGTGTCTAACCCGCGGCCCGCGGGCTGCATGTGGCCCAAGGCAAGCATTAATGCGGCCCAACAAGCAATTGTAAACTAACATAAACAAATAATTTACTGTTTCTGATATAATATTTGAAGTGTCTTTTGCCACCAAGAAGCGAAAGAAATAGCCCATCCCATCCATCCATCTATTATCCAACCCGCTATATCCCAACTACAGGGTCACGGGGTGCGCTGGAGCCAATCCCAGCCAACACAGGGCGCAAGGCAGGAAACAAACCCCGGGCAGGGCAAGAGCACCTGGCTGCAGCCACTGTGGAGCTCCACAGTAAGCGGAAACACGTGACCTCCACAGTCGGCGGAGACCGCCTTCAAGCATTCACGCATGCGTTAAACAGATTGGGCTGCACCGTAAAGTGTGTGATGACGTAGCCTTTCAATACGCACGCGCACGCAGATCGGGCAGGCAACGAGAGAGGTCTGGCAAATAAATGTATCATGAAATGATAGCATAAATAAATAAATGTGTCACGAAATATGTTTTTCGTTGCTTATTTATTTATTTAATTTTGTCCGTAACATTCCTGCAAACCGTCATGAAATACGGCTTGAAATAAAACTGTCACTTTCACTCGTCAAAGTTGAGAGGATGGGCTCTAACACGCCCTCTAGTTACTGATTGGTGAATCGATAGCACAAGAATGAATTAGAAAATGCTTACTACTGCCGATGAAATGGATTCTGCCGAAGATATTACGTATTTCAGAGAGAGAATTGAAGATTTATCGGAAGAAATTACAATGTTGGCGGCCCTTTTAGACTCCGATATGGATGAAACTATTTTTGAAATTATCAAAGAACAGGTGGAACGGACTCGACTACACTCCAGTTCAGGTGACGCAGTTCCCTGCTCTGGACGTCCATCCTTTGACATTCCAGCTGAGTCAATTGAACACCTTCTGTTATGCGGTTTAAAAGTACGACAGATTGCAGATCTATATGGTGTATCGGAGAAGACGATCACAAGGCGAATGAGCCAGTTTGATATACGGTAAACTGCAACTAATATTTTGAACTGAGTATTTGACCCTTGTTTTACGAGTATAAAGTCAGGTGCATATTCGCAGCTACTTTTCAAACAACTGTACAGCTCTGATCAGTGGTAAAGTTGTTCAGTTCAAAATATTAGTTGACGCTGCTTTGGGCATTCCATGTCAAAGTACCTAAACTAATACAGCCGTTGCAGCTTACCGTATATCAAACTGGCTCATTTGCCTTGTTCTGAAATACGTAATATCTTCGGCAGAATCCATTTCATCGGCAGTAGTAAGCATTTTTCTAATTCATTCTTGTGCTATCGATTCACCAATCAGTAACTAGAGGGCGTGTTAGAGCCCATCCTCTCAACTTTGACGAGTGAAAGTGACAGTTTTATTTCGCCGCATTTCATGACGGTTTGCAGGAATGTTACGGATTAAAATTAAATAAATAAATAAGCAACGAAAAACATATTTCGTGACACATTTATTTATTTATGCTATCATTTCATGATATATTTATTTATTTATGCTCACATTTCACAGTACTTTTATTTATTCACGCATTTATTTATTTATTTAATTTTGTCCGAAATATTCTCCATATCTCAGGGTGTTTTACAAAGACGCCTTGAAATAACATTAAAAACATCACTACGAACAAATGTATTATAAATATGAACTATAGCAGCAAGCAACTTACTGTAAAAAAAAATTGATCAAATAGATTGGTTTAAGTGATAATAGCACATTTCCTTAATTTAAGTCTGTGGATATAAAGTTAAACTTATTTGTAAGATTAATAGCCATTGGAATAAATGAGTATTTGAACCAGTGGCTTTATGCTCTTCATTTCTTCGGCATCTGACCTGATTGCACAACTCAGAACGAATTAAAGAATTTTAACAAGTGGACAGTAACAGCACTAAGGACAGGGACAGTCAGCGACACAGTGTTCTTTTCTTTTTTTTTGAAAAAGGATCATACATTTCTTTAAAACTGGTTGGATACGTTAGGTTTTATAAACCTGATGCCTTAAGACAAATGGCAGTTTTATTAATAATAACTGATGTCTAAAGATATCTTTAAACAAACACAATTTCCTCATAAGAGGGAAGTTGCAACAATAGATCAAAACGGAAAGGAAACTTTATATGATTTACATGAGTGGGAAAATAAAAACACTACATACTTTATATAATATATATATAGTACAGTACCTGCCAAATAATACAAAGAGTACACCGCATGTGTTTCGCCCTAATTGGGGCTTATCAGGTGTGCACACCTAAGCTTCCTCTTACGGCGGTTGAACATTGGACATCAACGTTACGCCACAAAGGCTGCTTCGTTTATTTTGCGCGATTAATATTTTCATTTTGGTCAACTAATGTGGAACTAAAATTAATAATATACTGTAATGTCAAATTGTACATCATGCACAGTTCCGATTGGGCCGTAAAGTGGATATTTTTGTTTTTAATATTTTTTTCATTAAACGCATGCGGGCAGGGCGCCAGCCCCAGTGTTGCCAACTTAGCGACTTTGTCGCTATATTTAGCGACTTTTCAAATCCCTCTTTTTAAAAAGCGACTAGCGACAAATCTGGCGACTTTTTCTTGTGTTACTGGAGACTTTTGGAGACTCTGATGTGTCTGTACTGACTCTTCTCAACTTGCCACAGCAGCTGCCGCTGCCGGCCCCTCCCCCGTCCCAAAGCACTCACAGACAGGCCCGTCCTCTCGCAGGAGTCCCCCCCCAGCTGCAGTTACAGCAGGAGATGCTCACTCCTACGAGTCTCGACTGCAAATGAATTGCCCATGCGCGAATCCGCCGTTAAGTGATCCCGCCCTGGCTTGTAAGCGGGATGTAAATTAAAAATATCCTGTTCCGATGCATATTAAAAAATGTTCTTTGTCTAAAATAAATTGCTGCACAAGAATAAATCGCTGCATTTGACTCAAACAGCCTCATTACTTACCTCATCCACTGTGTGTGTGCTTCTCTGTGACTTTAGCATAAACATATAGCTCGCTAGTTCATCATGTCTCAGTCAAAACTATACTCTCAGAAATTCAGAAAGGAGTGGGAATCAAATCCTGAATTCAAAGGATGGTTGAAGCCTTTTATTGGAGATAATACACGGGCATACTGCCTGTATTGCAAGACTGATTTTTATGCCAAACTACGATATAAAAAAACACGTCAACTCAGAAACATACACAAAAGGCAAAGCATTACACTAGTTTCACACAAAACAAACTGCCATTTATTTCAAGCTTCAAATAAGTGTCACGTAACTTTATGAAAGCCATATGACAGAATTGTCTCTTACTTTCGGTTTCTGAATTTGCAAATAAATTGCATGTGCAGCGTGCATTATGCAAATTACGTGATGACGTCATCTAGCGACTTCTACCTACTTTCCTTACGACTTCGGCCAGCCCACCACAGTAGCCCATCCTCGATGATTCATTTTACCGTTGCATCGTGTTCATGCAATTAGATGGTATATAGCACAGTTACGCGTCGCTCGATATGTCGTACATTTCGTTATTAGTGCACAGTGTGACTGCAGTTATACGGCAAGACAGTTGAATTGAGATTGCGCGTGTTTCTGTAAATTGAGTGAACAAAACAGAGTGGTTATTGATATATCTGTTTTTATTTTCTGTTGTAACAAAGTTGTTTTTTTTAAAAAAACAAGTATATATTTTCTTACTTCGTTATTGAACCTTGCTTTCTATATTCTTGCCGTTCTTTAATAAAAATTAATATTATCGTTTATTTCTATTTTTATCCTAATCTTTGCCCTTACCAAATAAATAGTTTGATTTTTTTCTTATAATTTCAGCATGGCCTCTACGCCTCAACAAAACACCGCATCTAAAAAATGAAAATATATCGATGAAAGAAGGTTATTCAATCAAAAATGGACAGAGGACTACATTTTGGTTGAGATAAACAGTAAGGCACTCTGCTTAATTTGTCGCGATTCCATACCGGTCTTCAAAGAGTATAATTTGTAAAGGCATTATGTGCAAAAACATGCGCAGTGTCGTAAAGACAAAGTAGCGGAACTGAAAAAGGGCATCTTATCTCAACATTTTTTTTTAAAAAGTTACAACTCAGACAGAGTTCATTCTAAAAGCTATAGTTATGTATGTAATTTAATCGCCAAAAAAATCGAAACCATTTTCTGATGGCGAGTTTCTTAAGGAATGCATAGAAAGCGTGCTATAATTTGCCCTGGTAAGAAAGGCGACATTTCTAAAATCAGTTTGTCTTATAAAACTATTGCCAGGACAATTGACGAACTTGGGAAAGCTATCGAAAAGGATTTGAGAAGTAAAGCTTGTGGTTTTAAATTTTATGCTTTGGCGATGGATGAAAGATACTACTGATATGGCTCAATTTGCCATTTTTATTAGAGATATTAATGACGAATATAATGTCACTGAAGAAATGGCTTCTTTAGTACTATTAAAAGACACGACAACATCAAGAGAATTATATGAAGCAGTGAAAAAAACGTTAACGCGATGTTCTTTGTCTCTTGCCAGCATATCTGGTATAGTTACGGATGGTGCCCCAGCTATGATAGGTAAAAGAGAGGGGCTTGTAAAATTAATAGAAGACGATGCCATTGCTGTTAAAAGCTCTCATTTGATGAGGTATCATTGCATAATACACCTAGAAAATTTGTGCGGAAAAGCTTTAAAAATGGATCGTGTTATTCAAACCGTCGTTGTAGAAGGAAAATTTTTTATATTAGCGTGAAAATAGCAAGTTAACATAAAGAGTCATAAAAAGTAATTAAAAGCTTCTAAAACATTAGGTTAAGCATAAATTAGAATTTTGAGAAAATAAGGTAGGTCAAGTGAGTACTAAAAATCAGTCATTTTGCATTATTTTTAAGCTCACAGCAGAATTGCTAGTGCAGGAAAAGAACAGATAAGGAAAATAAGATTGAGAACACCTTTGTCAGAGATAGGAAGCTAAAAGAATGATACCACAGAAAAAAGATGGCTCTGAAAGGCACGTACGAGGCAAGCTGAAATATTGAATCAGCAAAGATGGCAAAAAGGCATTGCTGCCAAGGTCAGCTGATGTAATGCGAGGAAAATAACAAAATATGTTCTATATATATTTAGAAAATTAGTAATACTAGCATTTAACCTAAGTACTGGAATTAAATAAAAATCAAGCATGCCACGCAAATGATTAAATAAAGGCACATGCCATAGTTCAATTTTAAGTAAAGCTTAAAACTTTAGGCCACTATTATAAAAAAAAAAGTTTGGAAAGTTTAAAGGAAACCCATATATGGAATTGAAGCCTTGGCCAGTTAGAGAAAATGGGAACAGCATAGAAAAATAAAAATACCAGGAGGAGGCCAGTGATAGGAAAGTAAGGAAATAATAAGGGTTCCCATGGGAACTCAAGGTTCGGCCGGAAAGGAGTAGAAGGGAGTCAGAGAAGATGAGCTCATTTGAGCGAGGTCGGAAAAGATAGGAAATGACATAAGAAAAGCCCAAAAATGGTAAGCGGAAGCCATCCACCCAGTCTTAGACCAATCAAAATAAGCCGAACAGACACCAAGTGATAAGAAAATGATATATAACTTTTAGATGTTGTACTGTTGAGGGTTATTGGGTTAAGTCCTTGTGGTTTTTAGTTGTGTTTTATTGCAATAAAGCTTTAAAACTCTGTCTGTCTATCCCGAGTCCTAATAGCCTTTATTTTTAGGTAAAAAGCCTTCTGATGATGAATTTTTCGCCACGACATCATCATTTTATAAGAGCCAGGGGATTTAGGTTAGGAGCAGGCACTGATAGAGCGCATTACCGCACCCACCACATGACAGATCAACTCAGGATCCCCAGATTAGGACCAGAGTGCAGCCATGCAATGGGTGACACCTCAGCACCACACTAGTTCAGATGGAATGGAATTGAATTATCGTCAATTCCAGGAATTTCTCAAAAGATTGGATGCCGACTATGGTGATATCGTTCACTTTCAGAAGTAAGGTGGCTCAGTCGAGGCCAAATGTTAAAAAGATTTTATGATGTACTTAATGAAATCAGGTAATTTATGGTATCAAAAGCAACATCTGTGCCAGAACTTGACGATGACAACTGGCCTGAAGATTTAGCATTTTTTTGACTGCTCATTTAAATGACTAAAACACACGTCTTTAAAGTAAAGACCAACTTGATCAGAACAATGTTTCATACCATAAACACGTTCCAAATGAAACTGAAATTATGGAAAGCACACATTTTTGGCATTTCAACGCATCGGCCAAACATAATGGGAAAAATACGCAGACATACTTTTTGATTTGATACAAGAATTTGAAAATAGATTTCAGGATTTTGGGAAAAATAATCAAAATTTTTGTATTTTTGCGACTCCATTTACAGTTGATATACTAGATATGTTGTCAGCTAATTTTCAAATGGAATGCATAGAGTTGCAATCTGACATTCAACTTAATGAGAAATTTGATCATGTCTGTTTTTTGGACTTTTATAAATCCTACTTGCCCAGAGACAAATATTCCTCGCTGCAATTTTTAAAATTAGAACCAGAATATCTGATGAGCACCTCAGGAACTCCCTGAGAACTGCAACTACAGTACTTCCATCAAACCAGATATTGATGCATTAGTTTCTCAAATTCAATGGCAAATATCACATTAATTTTATGATTTCAAGTTATCTTTGTATAATGAAAATGTATCTATGTATTTACACAATTTATAATAAAAAATATATAAAATAATAATTTAGACATCAGCTGTCTTTAATGTTTTGTATTTGAAATGTGGCCCAAAACATTTCTTTTTTTTCCAATGTGGCCCAGAATATAGAAAAGGGTCGTGACTTTTATTTTGAACGGCACAGGGCTTCCTCACTGTCGCTCTTTTTTTGCTGACCTCACTTACGATCAAGTACTGAAGTCGGCGACCTGCCAGTACACCACGTGTGCGGCTGAAGAGCAGGCGAAGGTGGCGAACGAGACAGTGGGCTCTCCCTGTCGAGTAAGGCGACTTTAAATCCTAACCCATTAGAGACAGAAGGTAAGAAATGCGAATTTGCGGCTGCCAGTGTATAAGCTTGGGATTTTCATTCGCTTATTTTCAGTGTTAAGCGACATTAACGACAGACAAACAGGTTGTTAAGGACTGCCCGGCTGAATTTTTCCGTGTCACAGATGATTTGTCATTCATTCCTCTCTTGACTGCTGCATTACACGTTGTCGAGTCATATTTGTTTGTCAAAGCGTCCAAATATCCCACTGCCGACCACTATATTTGCCATATATCCATTTGGTTGGTCTTTCGCGGTTGCTGGAGCTCCGTTGACTGAATAAGCGACGCCTGCCGCGAGCCTCATCTTAAGATCCTGGTTTTGGATCGGCTCATGGAGCTGAGAAAAGTGTGGCATATGATGAGATGTTGCCCACTGACCTGAACGGTAGGGCTGGTGGTGGTCTGTGCGGATCATTCTGTACACAGCCACAGAAGAACTTTAGGATGGAAATTTTCTAGCGCAACCCACCGAAGTCGTCCTAGACTCGTGTGGCCGAGTGCAGGAATGACAGGTCACAGCAACGTGGAAAAGTCGGGACACCAAATGGGCCATCTCGTTTAATAGTTCTCGCAATTTAAAGTAATGCTTTTTAGGTGCTCTTAAACATTCATGTCAGGGCAAAACAACAAAACACGTAAAGGTCTGAAATGCCGACAGAAACCCCCCAGGGAGCTCCGTCCATTTGACGCTTCAGCTCAAAAAATGACACCACAGTCCCTGTGGCCAGGTTTCTTATATCAGGTGTTCAGGAAGGGGCGGGGCAAGCGCAGTTGTTGGGCGTTTTCTCCGAGCTGCTATAGTTTACTGTCCAATAATGGGAAGAGTATGTGACACGTGTTTCGGCCTTATTTGGTCTCAGCAGTCGTACAAACTCCACTGCTCTCCTTGCGGAGATCGAACCTCAAACGTCAGCGTCACAGACGAAATCCCTGCGGGGCGGTGTGGTCTGTGCAAAATTTGGCAAAACGAGGTTCAGTGGTGCAAATTAATTGGAACCCAGAATGACGTTACTTCTTTTGTATTTACTGGTGTGATGTAATTTCACAACGAGACTTTTAATCCCTTATTAATACACTGCGTGGCTCATTGAATAATTGAATCATTTATATGGCATGAAAGCTATACAACAACAACAACATTTATTTATATAGCACATTTTCATACAAACAGTAGCTCAAAGTGCTTTACATATTAAAGAATAGAAAAATGAAAGACATAATTATAAAAAATAAATCAACATTAACATCGAATAAGAGTAAGGTTCAATGGCCAGGGGGGACAGAAAAAACAAAAAAACTCCAGACGGCTGGAGAAAAAATAAAATCTGTAGGGATTCCAGACCATGAGACCGCCCAGTCCCCTCTGGGCATTCTACCTAACATAAATGAAACAGTCCTCTTTGGATTTAGGGTTCTCACGGAAGGGCTTGATGATGATGATGGTCACGTAGACTTCTTCCTTTTAATCCGTCCATCATTGTTGGAGCATCATGAAGCTTTGAGTAGGTGGAGGTGGCGCAGGCCACCACCACAAAGAAACCGGAAAAAGAAACAGAAAAGAGAGTAGGGGTCAGTACCGATTTTAGAGCCACCATGAATAGTTGTTATGATGAATTGAACATACAGAGTATCAGGATTAAGTTAAATTACGATTAAAATGAAGTTATAAAAAGGCCATGTTAAAGTAATGTGTTTTCAGCAGTGTTTTAAAGTGCTCTACTGTATCAGCCTGGCGAATTCCTATTGGCAGGCTATTCCAGATTTTAGGTGCATAACAGCAGAAGAAGGCCGCCTCACCACTTCTTTTAAGTTTTGTTCTTGGAATTCTAAGGAGACACTCATTTGAGGATTTGAGGTTACGATTTGGAATATAAGGTGTCAGACATTCCGAAATATAAGATGGAGCGAGATTATTTAAGGCTTTATAAACCATAAACAGAATTTTAAAGTCAAAACTACGTTTTTTCCCCCTCTATTGAACCCCTGTTCATGATGAAAATTAAGTTTCATCAGCTGTAATATATTCATACAAAACGTCTCTGATATCCTTTCGGCTGTTTTGGAGTTATGGTGGTTTTTGTGGTGTTGGCGTTCCTATTACGACTCCACAATGAAATTCTTGATACTTCATGAAGACTATAAGGTACATTTAAAGAACAATACTGTAACTTCAAAAAATGTGTGAAGACAGACACACTGATTTTTGAATGAAATGGCGATTTTTGTGTTTTTCTTCCATCACAGCACACCAACGTGATTTCTATTGAATGACTGATGTAGAATGCGGCTTTCACAGTAGGTGGGGTGAGACCTGTACATTAAGTCAAATTCATTACCATCGGCTGACCCATTGTGGCATCATAACATGGCTTGCTTTTATTTATTTATTTATTTATTTATTTATGGATCATATAATGGGAATGGGAAAATGTATACAATGGCATGATTACCTTTAATTAAAGAGGCAGTGTTAATTGGTGAAATTTACCAGAGTGTTTTTCGCAACGAATGTGCAGTGTTACCTGGTGACCTTGTTCTCTGAATATTTTCCTGCAAGTCTGCCATGCAGCGGGCTTCGACAATCATTTTTTCCCCAGTGCCCCACGGAGCCTGGATTTGCACTACACACAGAACAGAAAAACGTAAGCAATGTTAGTGACCCATTTGCCTGTGTTTTTGTATGGCTGCCGTATCTGGTTTGTGCAAACGCGATGTCGCTACTCCTGCCAGATTCGTACTCCGCATTACTTTAAAAAAAAGAAAAAAGAAAGAAATTTCATTTACTGGCCACAATGAGAATTTTATATAAAAAAATACCTTGTTATTCTGCATGAATTGATTGTTACGCTCCTTGTTAAACAGTGCGTGCGTCAAACATTGGGGGTATTTTCCGTACATCGCTTAAATCATCCGAGATCAGATGTCTCATCTTGGATGAGTTAATGCCAGTGAAGCTCATCCGGGATAAATTGGTTTTTCGAACGCAGCCGTGTAGTAGATTAGTTTAGCTGGATCTAATCATCCGAAATGAATGCGCGCGCCCGCGCTGATTGAAAAGCCCAAATATATCGAGTCTAGAAAACATGATCAGCAAGTCTTTGATAGTCTGCAACAAAATGACAAAAGAACGGGTGCATTTTTTCCACACAAGCGGAGCAGGACCTTTTATTCCAAGGATATGAAGAATTTCAAGATTTAATATGCACAAGGGGTAACACTGCAAAAGCAGCCCAAACCAGAAAAGACGGCTGGCAAAAAGTGGCCGACAAATTAAATGTTAAGTAGTGTGCACTGTACTTACTGAACAACAGCGTTTCATTTCCTATGTGTCAGATTAATTATTATTTAATATGTCATAATTCCACATAAAACGTGAGCACAAGGAAAACATGGGAACAGGTTAAAGTGAAGTACAAGAATATACTTCAGACTGGTAAATATTGGTATATAACTATTTAAAGAATTGTTGACATAAAGAATCATATATAATAGAAAAAACATTAATTTTCAAGCTAATAAGAAGGCAGACAAGCAAAAAAAAAACAGGTGGAGGTCCACACGGTCCAGACCTAACCTCTATGGAAGAGTTGGCTCTCCAGCAAAATGCACATCGCCCTGTTTGTGAGGGCGTTTTTTTGTTGGGTCAGTTGCAGTGAATGTCATATCCCTAGAACTTGTGTCTGACCAACGAGATATTGACGAAGATGAAATATTTGATGAAGACACTGTGTCTGATTATTCATCAGGAGGAGAGGTACATTTTCCAAATAATGTTTGATCAAACTCCACTCTGATCAGTCCCATGTGCCGCAATCACATTTGGAAATCCTGGGTAATGAGAATGTTAGGCTGATTGTGAGATTCTGTATGGAACTGTGGGTGTTTTTGCCCGTCTATCTGCAATGACATGAAACGCCTCTTTTAATGTCTGCACACGCAGGTGTCCAGGAAACACTATGAAAACCCGAAGGAAATATTTCAGAGCCAAACAGACTTTACGAATTGCCTGGCAAACTGCACTTTTAGATAGATCTGGATCTGGATCGCCTACAATATATAAAAAAGTGCAGCTTGCAAAAAAACTCAAAGCAATGCATACTGTCTGTGTGGTTGTGAGAGCCCAACTTCGCCCAGTTTGACTTCGAATAGAAGGTGCTAATAAATATTTGAGGTACAATATTCCCCCTCGGCTAAAGCGGTAAATTTCGAAAAGAATTTCCTACGGGAGAAATAAAGGATCTTGCCGATCTCACAAAACCCTCTCTATATGAAATTCTCTTCTTATAATTTGCGCACCGATAGCAATTGGTCACTCATTCATGAACGGCGAAGCCATGACTGTATGAATTCCATGCACGGACACTGATTAAGTGTGTGAGCTAATCCTCGTTTACGTAGGAGATTTGGATGTGCTGCTGCGACAACACATCCAGCAAGAGTTTCGAAAAACCGACAGATCCAGGATCAGGCCAAATTGTCAACAATTACATTCGGCTAAACGAGTAATCCACGTACGAAAAATACCCCCCTGAGGGCTGTTCCACGAAGCGAGTTTATAAAATCGAGGATTATTTGTAATAGCCTCGCTTGAGTTAGCCTAACAGTTCACTTCAGGCTCATTGAGTTCCACGAACAAAATTCAGGTGTATTTAATCTCCGCTAATTCAAGCCAAGCTTGATAAGCGAGGCTCGTGCGCGTCCACGCGATATAAAAGGCAGCCTTGTTAATCGATGCTGGATAAGTAAGAATGGAAACTAAGGAAAGAGCTGCGTTTTTTTCGCAGTTGGAGTAAGAATTATTATTACAAGCCTATGAGGACTACAAAGCTATAATAATTAGAAAGGGGAACACGAGCTGTATTATCAAAGCTCGTGAGGCTGCATGGCAGAAAATAGCTGACAAGTTAAATGCGTAAGAACATGATTTTAGTAACTTTTGTGTTAAGGATGTCAAACTATTTAACAACTAAATGAGAACAGTTTCAAGCCTTCAAAATGTATAGTCATTAAAATTTCCTTTTACATATGCATTTTGTTACCAGTTGTAAGGTACTTTAAGGTTATTTTAACACATTGATAAACAGGACACATGTTAATTATATGGGTTCATCTTGGATAAAAGTGATATATAATTGTAATTATTAATATAATTATTAATAACTTGGTTTCAGGAGCAACAATGTCAGCAAGTGAAGAACGCTCTGTCCTGCTGGTGTGCAAAACTGCACAGGCTACTACAATGTCACACGCTCTGTCTGGTGCAGATGCCGCAGGCAGTTAAACCTGGATTTTAACTGTCCAAATGTCATTTCAATGCGTGCCCTTGTCTTACAATGGGCATGTTTGAAATGTCTTTCTGCTTGTGTTGCAGGATCTGTATATGGTGTGAGAAGAAACGGTAGACATGGGTATCCTCTGTCACCAAGCAGCACACCAGGAAAAATTCCTATAATGGAAAGTAGACACATTAGACTGTAGTATAATAAACTATAGTATATTTGTGAATTTTAGTTGACTTGCCTTGTCTGAGGCTTTGAGCCAGTGAAGACTCGCGAAAAATTCTAGCATCATGTACTGATCCTGGCCATTTTGCCACAATGTTTGAAATTAGATGTTCAGCAGTGCATACCATCTGAAACATTTTAGGAAATGGTAATGACATACATTGCTAATGTTGGACGACTACACTTTCACCTCTTGTATATAAATGTGAGATATTCTCAGTACTTACCTGTACATTAATACTGTGATATGATTTGCGGTTTATGTAATCAGGCTCTGTTGGACCTGCTGGAGCCTTTATCCTCACGTGTGTACAGTCAATGGCTCCAATGACGTTAGGAAAGCCTGACAAATTAAATTCAGTTACTTATCAGGTAATGATTTATGTGCTGTAAATGAGTAGATGTTTAAAGATTAAGCACCATTAATTCCAAAGAAGGTTTCCTTAATGGCAAGGATTCCTCGGTGGCCAGGAAAGGTAATGAATATATTTAAAAGGACTTTAATGCAACGCAAACCTTCCTGATTTCACGGCACACTGTAGCTTTGCTTAAATGTTCAGCATCCCCCACACTGTACAGAAATGAACCACTGGCAAAATAACGCAAAGCGATACACAAAGACTGTGCAACCGTAAGGGCTTTAGAGCGACGTGTGTTTTTAGAAATGTAAGGTTCCAATAACTGACACAAATATGCAATACTGTGTCTACTAAATCTATAGCCCGTATAAATAATCATCCAAAATGCAACGGATCTATCCTGGGCGAAGTAATTGTGGAACCTGTTGCCTTAAAGCTCTACGAATGAGCCTCGCTCCCTCATCAACTGGATTATGAATAAATGGGCACGCCATGGTTATTCATGTAAAAGCCTTCAATGCACTCCTTGTCATTTTATACTTTCTAAGTAATTAGAGTCGCCTGCATGTAATCTGTAATAATTTTATATTGGAGGGTCGATGTGTGCGAAAGAGGGAGAGAACAGCAGCAGAATAATCCCAGCCCCGCAGAATGTCGTGCTGTGACATCACATGGCTTGTCCAATCATATTCATCAAGCTAAGCTAAGCTTCACAACTAACCTGCCACGGAGCAGGCTTGTCCAAGAGCATATGTTGGCATAGTAATTAAGCGGAGCTTCAGGTTAGCCTCGTTCGTGGAACCGAATTTCGAGAAATTAAAACGGGATTATCAAAATAAGCCTGGATTTTGAGGTTAGCTCGCTTCGTGGAACAGCCCTCAGGTCCTGAAGCAGCAAAACAACCCCAGACCATCACACTACCACCACCATATTTTACTGTTGGTATGATGTTCTTTTTCTGAAATGCTGTGTTCCTTTTACGCCAGATGTAACGGGACATTTGCCTTCCAAAAAGTTCAACTTTTGTCTCATCAGTCCACAAGGTATTTTCCCAAAAGTCTTGGCAATCATTGAGATGTTTCTTAGCAAAATTGAGACGAGCCCTAATGTTCTTTTGCTTAACAGTGGTTTGCGTCTTGAAATCTGCCATGCAGGCCGTTTTTGCCCAGTCTCTTTCTTATGGTGGAGTCGTGAACACTGACCTTAATTAAGGCAAGTGAGGCCTGCAGTTCTTTAGACGTTGTCCTGGGGTCTTTTGTGACCTCTCAGATGAGTCGTCTCTGCGCTCTTGGGGTAATTTTGGTCGGCCGGCCACTCCTGGGAAGGTTCACCACTGTTCCATGTTTTGCCATTTGTGGATAATGGCTCTCACTGTGGTTCGCTGGAGTCCCAAAGCTTTAGAAATGGCTTTATAACCTTTACCAGACTGATAGATCTCAATTACTTCTGTTCTCATTTGTTCCTGAATTTCTTTGGATCTTGGCATGATGTCTAGCTTTTGAGGTGCTTTTGGTCTACTTCTCTGTGTCAGGCAGCTCCTATTTAAGTGATTTCTTGATTGAAACAGGTGTGGCAGTAATCAGTCCTGGAGGTGGCTACGGAAATTGAACTCAGGTGTGATACACCACAGTTAGGTGATTTTTAACAAGGGGCAATTACTTTTCACACAGGGCCATGTAGGTTTGGATTTTTGTTTCTCCCTAAATAATAAAAACCATCATTTAAAAACTGCATTTTGTGTTTACTTGTGTTATATTTGACTAATGGTTAAATGTGTTTGATGATCAGAAACATTTTGTGTGACAAACATGCAAAAGAATAAGAAATCAGGAAGGGGGCAAATAGTTTTTCACACCACTGTATATTTGTGGATATATATTCTCCCACGGATAAGTCAGGACTTGATTTTACCGTATAATATTTGGTATTTTATAATGTTGGTCGTATAATTCAAATGCGGAAAACTCACGCTATTAGTCCAAGAGATTATGATTTGCTAACACCCAACTGATAGATTAACCATGGAGCATATAGTTTTTTTTTTTTTTTCTATGTATTGTGCCAACGTGACCACGCGGTAATACCCAAACTATTCTGAAGCGATGTTTGCACTGATTTGTGTTTTTTGTATCTCACACCCACATACACCTTTATTGTAAGAGCATCCCTTATCTACGATGGAGCATTTGATCATAAGAAAATATGAAGCTGGTTTTAAATTACATGTCATTGAAGTAGTGAAAGAAATTGGTAACTGTGCTGCTGCAACAAAATTCGATGTGTCTGAGAAACTGGTGCGAGATTGAAGGAGGCAAGATGTTAAAAATAAAAAAAATTAAGTGTCACATTTTTGAACAGGCGTTCAAGTTGGGATCTGATTTTATGATCGATTTTTTGGGTTTCAAGACCTGACTTATACATGAATATGTACGGTAGGTATTTTTCAACAAAATTTCCAAAATATATTCTGTACAGCCTTAAACTTTTAAAAACAAAGGTGCTAGAGTGGTTCTTCAGAGCAGTGCCATACAGGCTCTATACAGTGAATAACCATGAATAGACGACAAAAGATTTGTGAAACACTAGTGGTTCATGATTTTAAAAGGACCCCCACTTCATACAATAACACCTGCTAAGTCCAGGGTTTCTTAATCTGCTAGTGTCCTGCTAGGCAGGGTTCAGACATGTGCAGATACAAAGGAAAGGCAGAGCAAGAAATAGCAAATATTTTCAAATTATTTTCTTACCTCCAATCCAGGTGTTTTTGTCATGTGGTGGGTGCGGCAACAGCACGTGCTCCCAATTTCTCTCTCTTTGACAGACAGTATAGTAATTAAAAAATAATAAAAACAACTGAGAACATTGTGCATGTGTGAGTGAACTTAATTTGTGTGCTTCACTGTTTCTTTGTGGCAGATATTTACTCCATAATATGGTGAGGTAGTTCTAAGCTGTTAATCAAAATTGAATTATTTTTATCACAATTGTCTGTCAGTGTTTGTTTAAATATGTTTAGTGTTTATTTTCCAAGTGTCCACAGAACAGACATAACAATTCACATCTGGCCATCAATAATATTAATAAATGTGCTTCAAGACAACTTTTTGAGGTGAAAAGTATGTGCTGGGGGAAACAACAGTCCTGTGCCGTGCACTCTTAAAAATACATTTGCTAGAGCGGTGCTTCAGAGCAATGCCATTCGGGAACCAGTTTTGGTTCCCAAAAAACCCAGCGACAATAAGGTTCCAGAAAGAGCCCTTTATTTATTTCGATAAGTAACAGGCACTCCATACAGTAAACAATCATACCTAGATAGTAACAGATATGCCAATGGCTCATTGTATTTAATGGAATCGCGCTGCATATGATAATACAAGCAGGGTTTCTTAATCTGTTAGTGTTCTGCTAGGTAGCCTCACAAACGTTAAAGCGTTCAGGCTTTTTCTATATAGTAGAAAGTTTTTCAAAGCACAAAGAACCAATTTCATACGCAAAGAACCAAGAATGAAATGATGCTCTGTCAAGCAAAGGTTATACAAGGAACCACACAACCCAGTGAAGATCGATAAAATGCCATTAGAGAACTATTATTTTGAAAAGTGTGGAGGGAGACAAGCAGTGAAGTGAAGCAGTCAGCTGGTCTCCTTTTAAAATGTCTACATTTCACAATCTTTTTTTTCTTTATTTCTAAAATGACATACAGTAGCAACTGCAACTTAGATCCCATATTTGCTTTTTTCCAGTTCCCCGTGATACGCTAAATGCAATTTTTTATCTTGAAAAATCTTTCCTTTTGGACTGTGTGACATTTTGTTGGTCCCTAATTCCGTCTGCCTTTTTTCTAGCCCCTTGAGTCTTCATACCTTTGCTCAGGTGTGGTCAGGTGCAGCCTCAACTTTTTAGTTCCATCTTGAGGATTGATTTATACAGCCCTTTAAATTGATGTATTGATTGATATTTTAATTTTAATTTGTAATTTACTTCTCCTGTTAATGTAATTTAAAGTTTTCCTGAACTTATACATGTCACAATTTTTGGAGAAGTCATCATAATGATCATGAATCTTTGGGGATTAATACAGTGTACCAAATACCAAATACCAATACGATTTACTATTTTGCCCATTAAATACAAATTTATGAATATTTATTTGGGTTGCTGACTTGTTATTGAGTATTTGGTCTTTATTCTGAGAGATATGTTAATCTTCTCTTTTTGGTTGCTGTACCGTATGTCAAAAGTAATTTGCTGATAGATCATTTTTTTTTTTAATTTAGTATTGGATTATTCTGAAAACATTATAATTTCTGGTGTTGGTAGCCTAAGACAATGTCAAACACAGTGTCTCAACCTCACGTTTCCATTCAAGGTTTACTGGGGGTTGTCTCCTTCCTCGGCAGTCACTCAGGTCTTCCACCACTACTTTTATATTCAGCTCCAATGTTTTCTTTTTATGGTTCACTGCTTGTAGATATTCACATGTTCGTCTGAATCTCACACTGCTTACTTTGACTATAGATGGGTTTTAAAATTATGAAGGGAGTGACTCCAGTTTATCAGGAACACAGGGACACAGTTTGAAGCTTAAGGGTAAATTTCATACCAGAATTAGGACGTTTTTCTTCACACAGAGAACCACAGACACACAGAATACATTAACAACTAGTGTGGCAGACAGTAGGAGTTCAGGGATTTTCAGAACTTGACTTGATGTTATTTTGAAAAACATTAAGTGGATAGGACTGGAACGTTTTGTTAGCCTGAATGGCCTGTTCTTGTCGAGATTATTTTGATGCTCCACTGTATCTGATCCCCCTTATCCAGCTATGGCAGCAGATCCAAGCCAGAATCGGTCTCTTAGGCCCCACTCTCTTTTCACAGTGTCTATCTCCCAGGTCCATGTGGGCACATCCACCAGAGTTTTCATTCCAAAAAGAGCCAGTGCTTAAAAGGAAGTCACACTGTAATGAGCTATGAGGGATGCCTGAAGGACTTAAGTCCAACGTGTTCAGTGTATTTTAGGTGACCTTTTTTCTGCTCTTCTCTGTCTACAGATAACTAGGACACAGCTATCACCAGTTGTCCAGTATGGAGAAGGTGTACCTAGCTGTCCAGGGACCACAACATGAGAACCACAAATTTGAAGATGGGGTTCCAGAAGAAGTGCGTATTGGCAAGGAGGAGATAAATCCCACTCTGCACTGGGGCCTCCTTTTGATGCATGGCATAGAAGTTGATGAAGAGTACTGTAAATGGAGGTCTGGATATCTTGAACAGGAGAGTGTCTGCATTAATGAGGATGAGGAGGATTGTGATAGTGGACCGATCAACTTTACAGTAGACTCTGAGCTAATGTGTTACAGGAGCGACATGAAGAAAAACAAAACTGGCAACTGTATAAAGGAAGAAAACCTCAAATGTGAGTCTGACTTTCAGCATTTCCATCCAAGTGAAGAGCCTCCTGCATTAGCATTCACGCCAACTAGACACGGCACCATGCAGCATCATTCTGGTAGTGTGATATTAGAATCTTTGGAATCGGACATGAAGAGGATGGACAGAGAAGCAGGTTCAAGTCCTTCTAAAGAAGGTATGTGCTAAACTACAAGAATGAGCCTGAGGCTCTGGGCCGATGGGATTAATCAATTGACACACATGGCTTTTGTTACTACAGTCTGAATTTGCAGACATGTTTTGGTTTGTGATCTCTGTACAAACAATTTAAACCATTTTTTTTTATGTTCCGTGTTGAATGGCAGCAGAATTCATTACCTTTGCTCCTCTTAAACATTAACAGCTACTGCTTTTTCACCCCCTTTAACAACTTGGATTATAATTTTATCAAAATGGTATTTTTTGTCTAGAAGTTCGTCTTTTTGTCTCATCATGAGTCGCGCTTAGCCATAGTGAATTTCCAAAAGGTGCTGTTTTCTTCCCCTTTGTCTTTATTTGGACTCCTTTCTGATACATTTGTAGGCCCAAAAAGGTGTACAGTGGGTTTTCCCAACCCTTTTAAATGAATTTTTCTTTCTTCTTTCTTTTAAAGAGTTTCATAGTTCTGAAATCACACCCAAGGCAAGTGTTTCCCACAGTCCATGATATAAACTTAGTAGAGAACAGAACAAGCATGTTCAAAATCACCACACCAAGTGAGTGAGCAGCAGTAGGGATGCTCCGATCAGGTTTTTCAAGGCCAATACAGATCTCCAGTTTCATGTTACTTGATCAGCCGATTCTGATACTGATTTTTTTTTTTTTGTTTCTTTATCCGTTTAAAACATTTTTACACAAAGCTACTGCATAACCAGATGTGTCAGAAGCCTTATGTTCTATTTTAACCTTTAACCTTTGATATTTGTAAGGCTTAATTTAAAAAAAAGAAGTTTTCGCCATTTCAATATCCTCACACACTCAATCAATTAATAATTCCATTTTCTCAGATTATTACTCCACTTTCTTTAATATAAAGGCTAAGCTCTCTGATAAATTAAGCTTTGAGTGCTCTTTGTTTACACTGCAGGAAGTTGCAGCATAAAGCAAAAAAAGATGCTGGATCAACTACCGTAATATCTCATGTAAAAGAGCAATGCATCTAAATTACTGTCCAGCTTTGAAAAGCTGAGGCTGCAAAGATCAGATTTTGTGATTGGTCACCAATCTGAGCCTTTTTTTAGTGAAAATTGGCCTAAAAATTAGTAAACGTGTACATTGAGTAGACTTAAGCATACACAGTTAAAAAGATGGAGTGGTCATGCCAGGGCTGTTTTTAACCTGTAAACTGCAGCAGAGCCATCTCAATTTTTTTATCGAAACGAGAAGGCTTCTCTTACTCACCTGAGCGTAACCACACTATTCATACCTCTCCCTGTTTTGCTAATAACTAGTGAAACATGCAAAGTTCACACATCATTTTGTGCCACAGAAAATCACTCCAACAATGGGATGTTGCTGCCCAGTTTGTCTCAAGTGGCAAGAGAGCATCATGCTACCCACTGACAATAAGAGCTGTAATCCACAGGGGTTGGTGTTAGGGCCACTGCTATTTTTAATATATATATAAATGATTTGGAAATGAACATATTTGTATCAGTATACTGCTGCTGGATTATGTGAATTTTACCTTGGGATTAATAAAGTATCTATCTATCTATCTATCTATCTATCTATCTATCTATCTATCTATCTATCTATCTATCTATCTATCTATCTATCTATTGTGGAAGACTGCCGGCTTCCCAGGCCGGTCCGCACCCCCAGGCCGACAGGAGGAGCTCTCCCGACACCAGGATCGTGCCCCGAGGTCCAGCAGGGCCTTATGGACTTTGTAGTGTTTATACACAGCCCTGCTGGATACCTTGGGGACCACCAGGAGTCGCTGTGGGGACTTGTGGGATCGGTTGTGCCTTATGACCGGGAGCGCCACAGTCACGGACGGAAGGAATGGCGTGCTCCCGGGGTGATGTGAAAGACTGATTGCCCTGACCCGGAAGGAATAGGGAACTGTGGACTGCTGGGACAGGAACACCTCCGGGTCAGGGGCTATAAAAGGACGGTACCTCAGTCCAGACACTGAGCTGTGCTGGGTGGGAGAGGAGCAAAGTGTCTGGGCGAGGAGGAGAGGTCATTGTGTTTGGTTTAAAGAGTTTATGAGTAGTGTGGAAGGTGCTTGGTGCACTGTGGGAAAAAATAATAAAGAGTCTTGGACTGTAACCTGGTCTCCGGAGTTGTACCTGAGGGTTCGAGGGTGCACTACTGCCCCCTACTGCCACACTGGCGTAGTCGGCAGGATTCTCTGGCCGTCTGTTGGCAGAGGACCTGCATAAAAAACAAATTTTGTGTGGGCAGACAACCCTCGGTCGATTCCCCGTGTTCACGGAGGTGCACAACACCACCCGCTACCAAGAAAGCGGCAACAGTGCGTGCTATCCCGCTCTATAGGGCCATGGGAAAGAAAACTGGGAAAAGAAGGTCAGTCCCAGCCGCCTGCAGGGCATGACGGACGCCGAGATGTCCTGACCCTCCTGACCGGGAGCGAGGAAGACAAAGCGCTAATCCGGGCCGAACGAGCCCGGGTAGCGAAGAACTCGGGACACGGACGGCTGTCGAGCGCTTCGGACCCCCTAGATAGTCCGGGGGTGTCGCCATCCGCTACGAAGGCAGCTGGAGGTAAAACGCCCGACGTTTCGACTTTGTTTTTATCATGTTTTGCAGACGCCGAGAAACTTGCAGCGGTGCCGCAACTGACTACCTCGTGCTTCGGCAAAATGGCCGCGGCTCCCAGAAGGCAGGCCAGGACGCGGGACGGCTACCGACAGCTCCAGTCAACGACAGACTGGTCACCCGCGGTGGATGTCGGGACGGTGGAGGGAACCCGGAGTCCTCCGACGAGGCCGGTCGTTCCCTAACGGGTCCGAGCCTCCTGGAAAGGGAGGGGAAGGCGGGCGAAGCGCCGCCGAAACAAGAAGCCACCGACAAAGAGGGACGGGTTGTGGCTGACGAAGTCTGCCGCGTAAAGGAAAAGGCAGATCGCAGCCGGCTTGTAGTAGCCAGCCGTCCCTCTGAGGACTCCAACTCCCAGGAGCCTTTGCGCGACCCAGCGAAACACGTGCCAGGAGGGGACGTGCTCATTGGTTCCCGGCCGGAGGGTAAGCAAAATGCGAAGCGCTAACAACTCCGGCCGTAAACATTAACTGTTTGATTTACAGGGGCTCGAGGAATACCTCGCGCCCCTAAACAGTTTCTTACAGGAATATGCTGTACTAAAGGAACGTGTACTGGAATTGGGAGCGATGGCGGCAGCTCCGTTGAAAGCACTGAGGGAGTTCGTGCAGCGGCTGCGCCGGGAAGCTCCGGAGAGGATCGATGCGGGAGTACAGGTGAGTCCCTCCCGTGTCGTAGAGTAAGGGGACACAGTGCGATCGGGCACCGCTGAGATTGAGTAGCGCGTGTCAAAGCACTGTGTGCCCGACAAGAGACTGGGGCATGATGACCGAATGGTCGGGGACTGGAGCAAACAGCCCGGGCATGCGCTGGCGTGGCTTTCCGGAGCAGTACAGCTCTCGAGGACCCGACCGGTCATAAGTGCGGGGTAACGCCGGTGATGGGAGTGCCGGGGGAAGCGCCGCTCCGTGCCGGTGCAGCTGACTGGTGCTGTTCTTCGGAGCGAGACGGGGCTAATGAAGCCGGCTCCTAGTAAGCGGAAGGAAACGGGTGTGCAGACAGTAAAGAGGCTCGTCCTCTTCCATGGAGAGCCTCAGGCTGAGCGCAAGCCCAGATCAAGCGGAGATCCCCAAAGGAAAGGTGGGTCCCCGACATAATGGAGAATAGGCTTGGCAGCCAGGCGGCCGTGATGACTTCCCTGGCAGGTGAAGGGGCGGAGACGGCGCTGACGGAGTTCCCGAGATGTTTTTGGTCCCGCAGAGGGAAGCAACCAGGAGGGCTTCGTCGGTGCTATAATTGCCGGCAACCGGGCCACGTGAGGCGCCATTGTCCCCGGGGAGACAGGAGGTACACCGTCCCCCCAAGGTTCGCTCGAGGACAGGGGCAACCCTCTCAAGGCCCGGATGACGCGTCCTCCTGGAGGAGGACGTCCCTCTCGGGGCCGGACGCTCCGCCCCAGAAGTCGTCGCTAAGGGGGGGGAACTGTGGAAGACTGCCGGCTTCCCAGGCCGGTCCGCACCCCCAGGCCGACAGGAGGAGCTCTCCCGACACCAGGATCGTGCCCCGAGGTCCAGCAGGGCCTTATGGACTTTGTAGTGTTTATACACAGCCCTGCTGGATACCTTGGGGACCACCAGGAGTCGCTGTGGGGGGACTTGTGGGATCGGTTGTGCCTTATGACCGGGAGTGGTCACAGTCACGTGACGGGAAGGAATGGCGTGCTCCCGGGGTGATGTGAAAGACTGATTGCCCTGACCCGGAAGGAATAGGGAACTGTGGACTGCTGGGACAGGAACACCTCCGGGTCAGGGGCTATAAAAGGACGGTGCCTCAGTCCAGACACTGAGCTGTGCTGGGTGGGAGAGGAGCAAAGTGTCTGGGCGAGGAGGAGAGGTCATTGTGTTTGGTTTAAAGAGTTTATGAGTAGTGTGGAAGGTGCTTGGTGCACTGTGGGAAAAAATAATAAAGAGTCTTGGACTGTAACCTGGTCTCCGGAGTTGTACCTGAGGGTTCGAGGGTGCACTACTGCCCCCTACTGCCACACTATCTATCTATCTCTCTATCTATCTATCTATCTATCGATCGTAAAAAGCTGGTTACTTTCGCAGATGATACCAAGATAGGTGGGTTAGCAGATAATCAAGAATCTATTGAATCATTGCAAAGGAACTTGGAAACCATACAGGCCTGTTCAGATGTGTCGTAGATGTTGTTGCAAATTTAATTTAGATTTTTTGGACTTGATATACTTTGTTAATACCTGGGGGTCAAATTATCTTTTTGCATGACCTTTGGGAGGTCAGTGCACAGGGTCAGCCATTGGGCATGTAAGTAAATGTAAACACATTGGAAATGAAAATGATAGGCTTGCACACACAATGGGAGGTCTAAAAATTGAAAGTCAACTTTATGAGAAGGATTTAGGAATCATAGAAGACTCTAAGCTATCGACTTCCAAACAGTGTTCAGAAGGCTAACAGAATGTCAGGTTATATAGCGCCTTGATGTGTGGAGTACAAGTCACAGGAGGTTCTGCTCAAGCTTTATAACACACTGGTGAGGCCTCATCTGGAGTCCTGTGTGCAGTTTTGGTCAACATAAAGGACATAGCAGCACTAGAGAAGGTTCAGAGAAGAGCGACTAGGCTGATTCCAGGGCTACAGGGGATGAATTATGAGGAAAAATTTAAAGAGCTGAGCCTTTACAGTTTAAGGAAAAGAAGATTAAGAGGTGACATGACTGAAGTGTTTAAAATTATGAAGGGAATTAGTCCACTGGATTGAGACTCTGACTTCAAAATCAGTTCATCAAAACTCTTCTTGGTGAACCTTGTTCTTCTACCTACTTGTTTTTTTTCCATAACAAATGCTTTATCAATTTACATAAAGTGCCTAAGTTTCATTTTAATGCATTCATGGAGGGCGATTCATAGACAAAACAATTAATTTCTATTCCACTGTGTTTGTTTTTTCTTTTGCAGTTAGGGTTACAATCAAATCATAATCCACAAAATAAATTTGGGTTAATTGTGACTCAAAACAAATGTTTCTTGACACCCGCCTTTTTTTTTTTTTTTGCAGCTTTACAAAACAATGTCAGCTTCTTCTTATACACATCCACATCACCTCAGATGTCTGTTCAGTACACGTCGCAGCAATCAAAAAATGGAGAAAACATGAAGAAACTGATATCAGAATCGAAGGGTGTGATACCAACCTCTTTGCAGGATGATTCTCTGCCAGGGAAAAAACTAACCACAGTGAGCGCAATTTCCATTCAACTTCAGATGCACAATTCAGACTCGGCCACAGCCCACCAGGAGCAGAGGAAAAGGATCAAAAGAAAATCTGAATCCAGAGAAGGGAATCCGAGTCAGACACAACCAAAGCTGTACCACTGTTCTGAATGTAACAAACCATTCAACACCACTGGCGCTCTTCAAATACACACAAGAATTCACACTGGAGAGAGGCCATATTGTTGTCCTGAATGTGGCAAACGATTCACCAGTGTCAAGAACCTTCAAATCCACAGAATAAGTCACATTGGAATGAAGCCACATCGTTGTTCTGAATGTGGCAAACAATTCACCACCAGTGCGTATCTTCAAAAGCACACGAGAATTCACACGGGAGTAAGGCTATATCATTGTTGTGAATGTGGAAAACAATTCATCACCAAGAGCCAACTTGAAACACACACAAGAATTCACACTGGAGAAAAGCCATACTGTTGTTCTGAATGTGGAAAAAAATTTTCACAAGTAAGTTCTCTTCACACCCATGCAAGAATTCACACTGGTGATAGGCCTTACAGTTGTTCTGAATGTGGCAAACAATTCACCACCAACCTTGGTTTTCAGCATCACAGAAAGGTTCACACTAGAAAGAAGCCATATGAATGTTCAAGCAATTCACAGAAGGTAGCTACGTCTTTCACTAACACAGAAGAATACACATGGAAATGAAGTCATATTGTTGTGCAGAAGGTAGCAAACAATTTATGGCCAGCAGCGGCTTTCATTTCCACGGAAAACTCAACACAGGAGAGAAGCATTAAGGCAAATGGTTGATAAAGTGTACATCAAATAAACTTCTATCTAATCTAATCTACAAAAATAAGAAGACCCAGTGGGGTTCTTTTAAGTCATGCTATAAAATAAAGTTGACCAACTAGCAATGCTTACATTTTGGGAATCCCAGACTGGCCAGAAAACTCTTGATTCTTATATATTTCATGACTATACAAGCCTACTTCCATGACTTTATGAATTTCAAGTCTACTTAATGTTATCCTAAGATCAGTACAAGGAGTTTTCAACCATGAAATACAGAAACCAAAAACAGTCTCAATTATAACACTTGGTCAGCTAATTGAAAGTAGTGAAGGCATGAAAGAAACTCCATAACTTAGTCTGAAGATAGGAATCGTGCAACTCGCCACGCAGTAAAGAAAGAATCAAAGAACTGCTTCAGCACAAAAAAAAAAAGACAACTGGCAAGGCCACAAGTACAGCGGGCAATGTGCAGCCCTCTAAGGCTCCATTCTGACATAAACCAGGAACATAAAGGTTTGTGCCTTTACATTTCAGCCCCCATCCCCCTAAAAAAGCATTTTTTCAGTAGAACCCTTATTTACTATTCTGATATATCCAATATTTAATATTTTATTAGTTGCTCTTGTTGATTTTTAAAAAGCTGTCATATGAAAAAGTGCAGATCTTCTAAGGCTACATTTACAATGCAGCCAAAAGAGCCTCCAGTGTGATGTTCACCTCACTTGTTTTTTGACTCCTCAAATTATTTTTGCGCGTAGTCCAAATCAGTTGTGTAGTGATGTCTGTCCTGAATGTATCTATATGCAAAAAATGAATAAAAATATTTTTTTCAGACAGATGTGACAGCTGCTGGTTTGTTGATGTCTGTCCAGTTATCAAAATGAAAAAAAAAAAAAAGCGCCTGACCCGACACAGATTGGACACAGGAGGCACGTGTAAAATCAAACAAATACTTTTATTTCTCTTCATCTGTCGGCTACGCCTTCCCTGTACCCACAGACACAACACAGTCCCAAGCACACAAGTAACACAAGCACTTTCTTTTCCTCTTTGGCACCACCACTCCTCCCAGGCAACCTTGTCCTCCTCCACCCGACACTGGCCCCTGAGTGCACGTCTAAATGAGAAACTAAAGAAATTTAACATTACTGTCTAACTGGAAATGCAAGCATGTCATGACAAAATAGTGTTTTAACATGCATATCCATAGACCGCAATGTTTCTTTAAAATATGTTTTCTGTTATGTCATATAGCAACAACAACAACATTTATTTATATAGCACATTTTCATACAAAAAGTGCTTTACATAATGAAGAAAAGAAAAATAAAAGACAAAATAAGAAATTAAAATAAGACAACATTACTTAACATAGAAAAGGAGTAAGGTCCGATGGCCAGGGTGCACAGAAAAAACAAAAAAAACTCCAGACGGCTGGAGAAAAAAATAAAATCTGCAGGGGTTCCAGGCCATGAGACCACCCAGTCCCCTCTGGGCATTCTACCTAACATAAATGAAACAGTCCTCTTTGTAGTTAGGGTTCTCACGGAGTCACTTGATGTTGATGGTTATACAGACTTCTGGCTTTTAATCCATCCATCATTGTTGGAACATCACGGTGCTTTGAGTAGATGCGCCACCACCAAAAGGACACCGGAAAAGGAAACCGAAGAGAGAGTAGAGGTTAGTACAGAACTAATATAGCGATGCAATAGTTAACATGACAGAGAGATATTGTAGCAGAGAGAGAGACTTTTCAAACATGTTGAGTCCAGTAGCAGTCCGTGCATTTTAAACTGCCACCGGGTTTTCAGGGAGAGAACAAAAGATATTGAACAAAAGACTTGAGGCTGTAGGAAAGTACAAAGCTAGAACTGCTGTTATCCATTCAGTAGCTCAGTAGCACAAGGTAACTGCAACTTAATTTTCATGTTGTAGTAATGAACAGTGAGGACAGACAGACATACATGAAGACCACTGCAGCTACTGGACTCAACATGTTTGAAAAGTCTCTCTCTCTGCTACAATATCTCTCTGTCATGTTAACTATTGCATCGCTATATTAGTTCTGTACTAACCTCTACTCTCTCTTCGGTTTCCTTTTCCGGTGTCCTTTTGGTGGTGGCGATCTACTCAAAGCACCGTGATGTTCCAACAATGATGGATGGATTAAAAGCCAGAAGTCTGTATGACCATCAACATCAAGTGACTCCGTGAGAACCCTAACTACAAAGAGGACTGTTTCATTTATGTGAGGTAGAATGCCCAGAGGGGACTGGGTGGTCTCATGGCCTGGAACCCCTGCAGATTTTATTTTTTTCTCCAGCCGTCTGGAGTTTTTTTTGTTTTTTCTGTGCACCCTGGCCATCGGACCTTACTCCTTTTCTATGTTAAGTAATGTTGTCTTATTTTAATTTCTTATTTTGTCTTTTATTTTTCTTTTCTTCATTATGTAAAGCACTTTTTGTATGAAAATGTGCTATATAAATAAATGTTGTTGTTGTTGCTATATGACATAACAACAGAAAACATATTTTAAAGAAACATTGCGGTCTATGGATATGCATGTTAAAACACTGACTATTTTGTCATGACATGCTTTGCATTTCCAGTTAGACAGTAATGTTAAATTTCTTTAGTTTCTCATTTAGACGTGCAGTCTAAAGGTCAGTGATGTGCAACCTCATCTGTGCATCTACTGGTGTTATTAGGCAGATTTGTTGATTCAAGTGTTTTGAATCGTTTTGTTACTGAAATCTGCATCTCCTGTGCCTCTTCATTTTCAGCTCCCTTAACGAATGGCCTTTTGATGGAGTGTGCCAGACAGTGTTCAGAAGCCATTAAGAAGGCTAACAGAATGTCAGGTTATATAGCGCCTTGATGTGTGGAGTACAAGTCACAGGACGTTATGCTCAAACTTTATAACACACTGGTGAGGCCTCATCTGGAGTCCTGTGTGCAGTTTTGGTCTCCAGGCTACAAAAAGGACATAGCAGAGCTAGAAAAGGTCCAGAGAAGAGCGACTAGGCTGATTCCTGGGCTACAGGTAATGAGTTATGAAGAAATATTAAAAGAGCTTGTGGTGGGATGGCGCCCTACCCAGGGTTTGTTTCCTGCCTTGTGCCCTGTGTTGGCTGGGATTGGCTCCAGCAGACCACCGTGACTCTGTAGTTAGGATATAGCGGGTTGGATAATGGATAGATGTATGGATTAAAAGAGCTTATCCTTTACAGTTTAAGCAAAAGAAGATTAAGAGGTGACATGATTGAAGTGTTTAAAATTCTGAAGGGAATTAGTACAGTGGATCGAGACTTGTATTTTAAAATGAGTTCATCAAGAACACGGGGACACAGTTGGAAACTTGTTAAGGGTAAATTTCACACAAACATTAGGAAGTTTTTCTTTACACAAAGAACGATAGACACTTGGAATAAACGACCAAGTAGTGTGGTAGACAGTCAGACGTTAGGGACTTTCAAAACTCGACTTAAGGTTTTATTAGAAGAAATAAGTGGATAGGACTGGCGAGCTCTGCTGGGCTGAATGGCCTGTTCTCGTCGAGAGTGTTCTAATGTTCTGTGGACCCGAGCAGACCAACATTCCTGAAACCTTCATCTTTCTTTGTTTTCAGATATTGTATGATGGACACAGTTTGCTGGTCACGATTTGGCTTCTTTTTGTGTCTTATTATTGTCTGACAGCTAATTAAAGAAAAAGAAACATCTAAGGGGGTCTGAGTCTTCAAGAGCATGTCAATTCAAATTAATTGAAAAAAAATTCAATAGCAGCAAAAATTTGTCACTAAATAAGAAAAGGGTTTGAATAAAAACCTGCAGCCAATGTGGTCCTGCAGGACTGGAGTTTGAGACCACTGCTTTAAAAGAACTTCTTCCTAGGGAGTGTGCACCCCCTGCTGGAGACAAACACTAACAAACACTTGAGCAGATCTATGAAGAGTAATAAAAATGCATGTAAAAACAGACAATAACTTTCTATAATGTTAACGTTTACCCTCCCGGGTGGAACTTAAGAGTCGCATAGTGTGGGGGAGGAACGATCTCCTCAGTCTGCCAGTGGAGCAGGACGGTGACAGCAGTCTGTCACCGAAGATACTCCTCTGCCTGGAGATGACACTGTTTAGTGGATGCAGTGGATTCTTCATGATTGACAGGAGTTTGCTTAATGCCCGTCGCTCTGCCACAGATGTCAAACTGTCCAACTTTAATCCTACAATGGAGCCTGCCTTCTTAACAAGTTTGTCCAGGCCTGAGGTGTCCTTCCTCTTTATGCTGCCTCCCCAGCACACCACCGCGTAGAAGAGGGCACTCGCCACAACCGTCTGGTAGAACATGTAACTTGTTTTTTTTTTTCTTTTCATTTTACATTTTTTTTTATCAAAGTTTGTTCTTCAGTTCAACCAGAATTTATTTAATGTTGTGACTTATTGTCTGCATTAGGAAAGTGGGTGAAAAACTAAGCTTTCTTTTTTCCTTTCTTTTAAACTTTATACAGGAATCAAACATCACTGCTGTTCTGAATGTGGTAAACAATTCTCCGACAGAGCCGCAAAAAGAATTCACAAAGAGGAGAATCCATTTTGCTGTTCTGCATGTGGTAAACAATTCTATCACAAAAGTAGGCACAAACACATTCATACACGGGAGCTGCCATATTGCTGTAATGTATGTGGTGAACGCTTTCTAAAAATAAATCATCTTCAGAACAACCAAAGAATTCACACAGGAGATAAGCCGTATTGTTGTTCTGAATGTGGTAAACAATTCTATCACAAAAGTAGTTTTCAGAGACAAAAACGCATTCATACAAAGGATCAGTCATATTGCTGTAATGTTTGTGGCAGACAATTTTTAAAAATAAGTGGCCTGAAGAACCACCAAAAAATTCACGCAGGAGAGAAACTGTATTGCTGATATGAATTTTGTGGTATATGGCCGGCCATTCATCCCAGCCAATACCCCCACGCTGCCAGATGGAGCCCTCCCTACGATGTGGAGATGCCCCGAATTCCAGCAGGGCATCCTGGACCTTGGAGTTTTCCTTCACAGCCCTTCTGGATACCATGGGGGCCACCAGAGGACGCTGCAGGGAGGCGCAAGGATTATTTTCCATACAGCCCGGAAGTACGTCCCAGTCACGCGGACAGAAGAAATTACGTACTTCCAGGTTGAAGAAAATGAGTTTTCATCCGACCTGGAAGTGTTGCCAGTCACATGGACAGAAAGAGAGAAACACTTCCGTGTCAATGACTATAAAGGACTGTGGGAAATCCCAGAGTGTTGAGCTGAGTTGGGAGTAAAGGTGACAATGCATCTGGGAGTGGAGGATTTGCTATTGTGTATTGAATTATTGATTGTTTATGAGTATAGTGGAGTGGGGGGTGCGTTGTGCACATTCTTGTAAGAATAAAATTAGTTATTGGACTTTTATCTGATGTCTGGCGTCTGATCTGAGGGTTCAAGGGGACGACAGCGCCCCCTATCTGTTACAATGTAGTAAGCAATTCTCTGTCAGTACTACGCTTCAGAGGCACGTTAAAACTCACATGGGAGAGAAGTCATATTGCTGCTCTGAATGTGGTAAACAATTCTGTCACAGCAGTACTCTACGGTGGCACATTGAAACTCACACGGGAGATAAGTCGTATTCCTTTTCTAAATGTGGTAAACAGTTTTCAGTAAGATGCTATCTTCATAACCACAAAATAATTCATACAGGGGAGAAACCGTATTCTTCTTTGGAATGTGCCAAACAGTTTACATAAAGATTCATCCTTAAGAGACACAAAACAACTCACACAGGATTGAATCCATATTGTTGTTCTCAATGTGGGAAAATGATTTTCACAAAGATGGCACTTTAAGAACCAAAGAATTCATACAGGAAAGAAGTCATATTGTTGTTTTGAATGTGGCAACCAATTCGATCATAAGGATAGCCTTCAGAAACACAAATCATTCACATGAAAGAAGCCATATTGCTGTTCTGAATGTGACACCTTGATGGCCACAAAAGAACACACAAAAGAGAAGCTATTATTCAATGATTCCAGTGTATCCTAAAGTTTTGGTATAACCAACTGGCTACAAAATGATCTTAATAAATCAAAAAACATGAAAATTGCTAAATGCTTACCAACTTAAAAAAATCAATATTTTCCAAGAGTCCATGCATCAAGATCAAAAGAAAATTGACTGGATTTGCAGTATTGTTTAGCAATAATTGGACTACAGACTTAGCTGATGAACTCTAAGGACCCAGATGTACAGAGACTTTTTAATCTTGAAATAAAGAAGCCCAAAACAAAATCCATAACCAAGGTAGTTCACTTCTTCTGGAGAAATTTGGAAATGACAGAAACTTAAACACAGTATAATATGCTAAGCAGAAGAAGAATTAAAAAAAAATTATATTAGCAAAACAGAAAAAAAAAATGGGAAGATTACAAATCTAGTAGCAAGTATGTTGCCCTCCTCATGTGGACCCAGAACTTATGTATGGTTCATGAGGGTTGAACTACAACCAACAGATGAATGCCTAATCATGACTGCACATGGCAGTGGCTTGCACACAGGGTGGTTCAGGGCATCAATAAAAAAAAATGCATAGCCAACAATTGTCACAAGTAGCCAGGTTCCTCTCCTGGAAACTCTGCAAGAAAAACAACTTACCAGCACCAGAAATACACTGGGACCACAAGCCTGACCACATAATGGAAAATGAGGAAATGTTGGTCTCTTGGGGCACACCAATACCGACTGATAGAAAATGTCTGCATTATGATAATGAGAATGGCCGCATTAATTGAATTAAATAAGACCCTAGAATTCTTAGAATGACGGGATACTAAATCAGCGAAGAAATCATGTTTAGCTTTATTAACAACAACCGGAAAGTTGAATAGAGAAGTCCTAAAAATCTGTTTAGAAACAATCAGTCCATCTTTTTTCCAACACTGTTCTGCAGTTCAACAGGCACGGCGCAGCGATCGCGTAGTTTAATTTAGCCAGGGAGCAGGTCTTCCCTTATTGCTGCGTATCTTGAGCAGAGTAATTGAGTCTTAGGCCTTGTTCACACGGGCGTTAAGTTTTTGGATAAACGAACTTGCTCTGAACGTCCTAGACGTTTATGTTGCATTTTGTGGTGGCGATCGATTGACTTCTACACCGGCGTTTGTTTGTCTCTGTCTAACGCCAGCCTGCAGCCCAAATTGTAGTTTGTGTGTTAACCTGTGGAGGCAGTGTCGGGAACTGGATATGAAAGCCCTTGTCGTTTTATTTGAGGTGCCTCCTTTCAATATGGACCATTTTGCTATGTTAGATATTAATCTTCTTGTTTTAAAAATACTAATATGGCGACGTAGGGAGAGAAAAAATTGCCGCCGCTACTGGGTTCATCCTCTGACTGCACAACGTCGGGTTAAAGCAGTGCTTCTCAATTATTTTCTGTCATGCCCCCCCTAGGAAGAAGAAAACATCTCGCGCCCCCCGCGCGACTATAAATAGTATCATTTGTCTATAAAATTGTTATAAGTACACCTCTGCATAACACTGTATCCTCATTAACGTATAAGAGAATAAAAAAAGAAAGAAATATGGACCAATTTACAACAAAGAATAGCTTTATTAAATGTAACAGAAAAGATTTAAAGTGCATTCTAAATTCAAAAAAAATTTAAAAGAAAAATAAAAAAGCATGTTCTCCGAGGTCAAACACGACCCCCTTGACGGAGCCACGGGGCGCGCCCCACTATTTGAGAAACCACTGGGTTAAAGGAAGTTTTTGTGCTTTATGAAGAAATGCGAAAATTTCTACGCAAGTTTTTTAATTACTGTCGGATGTCGGTTTCCACTTTTGATTGTCTGCTGCAGCTGGTGCAGTGCCACATTGCACGCCGATCAACCAATATGCGACTTGGTGTTAGCCCCGAAGAGAGACTACTTGTCACTTCGAGGTAAGGATACAGTAGTCGAGTGTGCGGTTACACCGGTGTAATGCACTGAAATGATCCCCCGCCATGGATTGCCCCCCCTACATAATCGTTATCAAATATTATATTAGAACATAAATTAATAGGTTCATGGTTTACAAATTACATGAGACAATAAAATAAAATAAGCAATATGAATATATATATGTTGTATATGAAAACATAAAAATCCCTCCTCGATCGTGGGGGTTGCGTTCCAGAACCCCCCGCGATAGGTGAAAATCCGCGAAGTAGAAACCATATGTTTGTATGATTATTTTTATATATTTTAAGCCCTTAGAAACTCTCCCACACTGTTTATAAATATTCTCCGCACAGTTATACAGTAAACCCTTGTTTATCGCGGTTAATCCGCTTCAGACAGATAAATGAATTTCCACGAAGTAGGATTCTTTATTTATAAATCTAATATTTTCGCAGTTAGAGCATAGAAAACCTGTTTACGACCTTCTAAATACGTTTTTTAACATTATTAGAGCCCTCTAGACATGAAATAACACCCTTTAGTCAAAAGTTTAAACTGTGCTCCATGACAAGACAGAGATGACAGTTCTTTCTCACAATTAAAAGAATGCAAACATATCTTCTCTTCAAAGTGCGCGTAAGGAGCGGAGAATGTCAGAGAGAGAGTAAAGTAAACAATGAAAAATCAATACGGGCTGTTGTGCTTTTAAGTATGCAAGCACCGCGATAAAGCAGCGCAATGAAGGGTTCAATGTGAAGGTAGCCTTTCAGCATTTTTTACAGGAGCGTCCGTATCTTCTAAGCAAACAGCCTCTGTGCAAAAAGCCCCTCTGCTCACATCTCCTCCGTCAAGCGCAGAGAACGTCAGAGAGAGAGAGAGAGAGAGCGCGAGATTAAAGCAAACAATCAAAAAATCAATAAGTGTGCTTTTGGACGCACCTCGATAAAGCGGCATTTCTTAGAGGAGCGTCCGTATTCAGTAGGCAAACAGCTTCTGTGCAAACAACACCTCAGCACACACCCTCTCCGTCAGGGGCAGAGAATGTCAGAGAGGGTGAGATAGAGGCAGAGACAAGCAAACAATCGAGCACCGCGCAGAAGGCATATCTTATAGCATTGAGGAGTTTTAGTTAATATGTAATACGTGCTCTGATTGGGTAGCTTCTAAGCCATCCGCCAATAGCGTCCCTTGTATGAAATCAACTGGGCAAACAAACTGAGGAAGCATGTAACCTAAATTAAAAGACCCATTGTCCGCAGAAATCTGCGAATCAGCGAAAAAATCCGCAATATACATTTACATATGCTTACATATAAAATCCGCAATAGAGCAAAACCGCGAAAGTCAAAGCACGATACAGCAAGGGATCACTGTATATATCCGGTCCTCCGAAGCGTAAAATAAACGCGCAGAAAACGAACTAGAAGCGGTTTCCTTGCGTTCGTTGGGTTTTGAACGCCAAGAAAAAGCTGCATGCAACGTTTTTTTGATGCCGTATAAACGCGCTGCGGACAAACGCACGTCACCAAAGCCCGTGTGAACACTCTCATTGACTCCTACGTGTAGAAAACACTCGGCGCTTGATCCGCGCTCACCGGACGCTATGAACGCAAAAAAAACGCTCGATTTTAACGCCCGTGTGAACAAGGCCTAAAACTGTTTTACCAGAAGAATTAAATTCTTAAACAGAATCATCAATACCATCATATTGGACATGTACATCAAGAATAGAGAATATGGTTTTAAAATCGGATATAACAGAAGAATTTAAAAAGCGAGAACAGCGTGAAGCACAACTAGTAGTCAGGACATCAACAGTAATATTCAGATCCATCATTATAGAAAAGTGATCAGTAAAAGAAACATCGCATAAATCAATATTATTAACTGAAATATCGCGAGTAAGAACGAGATCAAGGGTGTGACCAAGAGAGTGAGTTGGCGTATTAATATGCTGGGTAAAATCAAATGAGTCCAATAGTGATAAAAAGGCATTAACCAAAGGTTTCGATTGACAACAAACGTGAATGTTAAAATCACCCACAATAAATACTTTGTCATGGGAGAGGGTGATATCAGCCAGGAGATCGGAGAATTTAGAAATGAAGGTATCATTAATTATAGGAGGGCTATAACCCACAGCAAACAACAAAGAAGGGGAGCTGCACACTTCGAAAAGTTGCAGTTCAAAGCTACTAAATGGATCCTTTGTAAGGCTCTGACACAAGAACATACTTTTAAAAACAGTGGCAATGACCCCACCACATGACAAGTCAGCCGCGGAGAGTTTAAAAATGAATAACCTGATGGTACCAAGCTTGTAAAACAATCACCATTTATATAATCCAGGTCTCAGTGATGAAAAATAAATCCAGATTATTTGAGATAATAAACTCTTGCAGAATAAAAGTTTTATTAGACACTGACCTCATGTTCAAGAGAGCAGCCTTAATAGAAGTAAAAGAGCTTGCTGTGGGATGAGCAGAGGTGACCATGTGAAGATTAGCAGCATTCACTGCCCGAGAGCACACTGAGGAAGAGTGATGCCGCCTTGAAATGTATCCAGCGCCCATGGACCAGGGATGGAGTCCTGTGCAGGAGAAGATGGGTCATAGACGACTCACAGGCATCGGGAAACCAAGCTCTGGGACTTGAGTCAAGACGTTGTTTAACAGCAATTACGGCTCTTTTTCCACGATGGCGGCAGGTGCGTTTGCATCTCTGAGAGGCATTCAGCTCACCAATACAGGTGAACACCGGCATCCAGGTGAAGAAGTCAGGAGATGAATAAAACAAAGGTGGAGGTTCACATAATATCCCATCAGGAGATGAAAACTGAGAGGAAAGCAAGCAAGAAAATATGTTAAGTAAAAAAATCACGATCATTGGAAAGTGGCCGTTGAGATAAACTAATACATAAAAATGAAGTTAAAACATAGATTAGCGAGACGAGCAGACGGCCAGCCACACCAGTCGGCGCCATCTTAGCAAGGATGCCAGAAAACCAAATATAGTTATTCATGAAAAATAAAACTGGGATGATCGAAATATCAGTTCCTAATGAATAATCAGTTCTTAGAATGGAGAGGCAAAAATTGACAAAATACCAAGAAATACAATCTGAGAAGAGACAAATATGGGACAAAAAAGAAAAAATTGTGCCGGTGGTGCTGGGATCAACAGAATTAATAGAGAGAAACCTTTGGAGCCATATTACCACCCTGCCAATTACCATAACTCCATACAAATTACAAAAACGAAGCATAATCAGGAGTAATGCAGAAGGTACACCAAGCCCTTGCTGCAATCTTAAGGGAGTAAGAAATAAAGCAGTACAACTAGTCTATCCTGACTACAGGATAAAGTTCACTCTTGTTTTAGTAGCAAGCACACCAAAACAATTTGGAGAAGTTAAACCTGAGAGAAGTTTTCTGATTAGACAAATGCACCAAAGCAAGTTTCATTAATGAAAAGTAGAAATCAGTCCAAAACATCAACCTTGATGAAGGATATGCTGCAATAAGAGAACCTGACCAGAGATGACATATAAGTACCCGGGAACTGATGAGAGTTCAGACATAATCCATTAAGAGCAGAGACGGAACACAAGATGGGTAAAAATGATCCTTAGAAGTTCCTTGACAGAAGAAAATGCAGTTACTCATCTGACAATACCTGTCATCTTATACAGCTTTGGGATCATAGAAAGGACACCTTAACAGTAAGGATATTAAAACAGTTACTTTATGTTAACCTACTGATTTACAAAAACAGATGCATGCTAGGATTTTATATTCCTAGGAAAGGAGGAAGACTGAGCCTGATCAAAGTAGACTACACATCCAGATCTGCAATCGTAGGGGCTATAAATGTTCCTTTGCAGCATACAGGATTTCTACATTTGTAAAATATTACAGATTGAACAAAGAAAGCCAAAATCAACCACCATAATAAACATTAGTCAATCATTCAAGGGCATGAAGCATTTGCACAGACTGAGGAGTCCCAATGTTTCAAAAAGCAAACAGAACAGTAGAAGAACATAGACCTCAAATACAGCAGGAAATACAAGTTGACACGGAGCACAGTCTGACACACTTGAATGGCTCATGAGAGGAGAAATGAGAGGCTGGTATTAACACTGGATGGTGGCCGCTCAAGACTGTGGATTACGTAGGAAGTGGGTTACGGCATGCCTTTAGGATAAAGGAAAAAGCAAACAATGTAGGATTTGTAACAAACACTTAAAATCCCTTCCACACCTAACAGCAAGGATGTACAACATTTATGCCTGAAATACCAAATACAGAAAGACAGCAAAGTAGCCCTACTGCTTCATTGAAAAAAAATATGACATCCCAGTTCTGAAATCATTGGAATCGTGTGCCAGAAAGTACTACTGAAAACGAAGAAGCGCACATCACCTTAACTTTTAGAAAACTCACAGTCTGAAAGCCTGATATCATAATTGTGGAGAAACATGTAGACAACGCCTGGATAGTTGCAATCCTAAATGACTTTTGTGGTGCTGCTAATAGAGAAAACATAATAAAACAGCAGGAGATGCAATCAGAAATAGCAAAGATGTGGAATTGAAAGGAACATTGAAGCTCATTTGGACATCCTGCACATTGAAATTATTACATCCTTAGAGCTCCAGAAGAAGGTGCTGTTGGGAACAATGCAAGTTTTCTGGAGAGCACAAGCAGTGAACCTAAAAGACTAAAAGAAGACCTGCAGAGATGATGCCATGACTTAAGAGTGAGGTTCACAATTGTCATGGCATGCCACAAAATATCCTGAACCGGAGAAATAAAATTACCCCAAGTGAAGCAGTGTTGCTAATCAATGTGACAAACAGTTTCCACAAGGAAAGCATCTTTAGATCCACCAAAGACTTCACTTGGGACAGACAGTGTAATGTTGTTCTGGATGTGGCAGTTGATATGGCCGTATAAGGGTTCTGAAGAAACACTCTACAGTGCTCATGAGAGAAAAAGGAAGCTTTGAAAGGGTTAAATTGTCAGTTGAAGAAGAAAGAAATGGAACCTTCTGAACTATTCAAGTCCTCACAAGTACCTTACTGTGATGGGCTTTATTGTATGCTATCCATACCCAATTTCATCTACACTTATACAGGGTGAGTCATAATCGAGTTAACATTTGAATGGCGGAAACCATTTATTCACAAAACATACTGCATATGTGCAAGATGATTTACAGGAATGTCTCAACTTGTTCGCCATCATGTTCCAACACATGTACTATATGTGGCACATAAATTGTCCACAAAATTTGTATATAAGTATATACATAGGAGTACCATTAGTGTTAGTATAATTTTGACTCGCCCTGCATTTTGGAGAAAATAAAAAACATTCACTTGCCTCCCAGGATAAAATGTTGTCCACCCTCTTCATTGGCACTCGGGTAGAGCAGGTGATGGTGAATTTATCAATAGCCCCTGATGACCACGACTCTCTTGATTCACTGACCCCAATGTCTCACTTGTGTTTCTGAATGGATGAGTAGCAATTTTCTCAAACTAAATAAGGACAAAACAGAAATTTTAGTGATTGACAATAGTGGATATAATGAGGTTATTAGAAATAAACTTGATGCATTACGATTAAAAGTCAAGACGGAGATAAAGAATTTAGGGGTAACTATTGACTGTGACCTGAATTTTAAATCACATATTAATCAGGCCACTAGGACAGCATTTTTTCACTTAAGAAATATAGCAAAATATAGACCTCTTATAACATTGCAAGATGCTGAGAAATTAATTCACGCTTTTGTTTTCAGTCAACTGGATTACTGTAACGCAGTCCTCTCAGGACCCCTCAAAAAAGACATCAATCAAATATGACGAGTGCAGAATGCAGCTGCTAGAATCCTAACTAGGAAAAGAAAACCCGAGAACATCACCCCAGTTTTGATGTCACTACACTGGTTTCCTGTGTCATTTAGAACTGACTTTAAAATCCTGCTTATGGTTTACAAAGCCTTAAATAATCTCACTTCATCTTAAATTTCGGAATGTCTTACACCAGCATTTCTCAACCTTTAAGTATTTGAGACCCGAGTTTTCATAAGTTTTAATCGCACCCCCCTAACGTTTTCTTGAAACCCTATATTTTTTGCTGCCGATACACCGCTACAAGTTTTATTATACCTACTTAACTTTTATCAACATTTATCTAACTCTATATTTATTTTTCTAGTATCAGAATGTAGTTTAAGTTAATTGTTTTGGTTTCAATAGATGTATTTTTCATATTTTCGATTCTTGTTTTCTTTTTCTCATATCTTTGCGCCCCCTTTTTTGTTAATTCGTGCCCCTACACCTTACACTCCTAATCGTAACCTTAGATCTTCAAATGAGTGTCTACTTAGAATTCCAAGAGCTAAACTTACAAGAAGTGGTGAGGCGGACTTCTGTTGCTATGCACCTAAAGTCTGGAATAGCCTGCCAGGCTAATACAGTGGAGCACTTTAAAAACTGCTGAAAACACATTACTTTAACATGGCTTTCTCATAGCCTCATCTTCGTTAAATCCTGATGCTCTGTATATTCAATTAATTATCATTATTATTCATGGTGGCTCCAAAATCCGTATTAACCCCTAGTCTCTCTTCTGTCCATACTAACCCATAGTTTCTCTGTTGTTCTTTTTCTGGTTTTCTGTCGTGGCGATCTGCATCACCGCCACCTGATGAAAGCTCTGTGATGTCCCTACATTGATGGATTAAAGGCCAGAAGTCCACATGACTGTCAGCATCAAGTTCTTCCATGTGAACCCTGAATACCATGAGGACTGATTGAGGTCATTAATGTTAGGTAGAATGCCTAGAGGGGGCTGGGCGGTCTCGAGGTCTCAGAACCCCTGTAGATTTTATTTTTTTCTCCAGCCGTCTGGAGTTTTTTTTTGTTTTTTCTGTCCTCCCTGGCCATTGGACCTTACTTTTATTCTATGTTAATTAGTGTTGCCTAATTTTAATTATTTATTTTGTCTTTTTTCTCTTTCTTCTTCATGTAAAGCACTTTGAGCTGCATAATTTGTATGAAAATGTGCTATATAAATAAATGTCGTTGTTGTTGATGATAATGTTAGTGTACCATCTTCAGATGAAAAGAAAACAAACTCCAATATGTTAATAATCCAAATGGACAGTGTTGCTGACCCCACCAGCAAGTCTGTGGAGTCGAGGAGTCAGAGTCGGAGACAATTTTGAGTACCAGGGTACCGACTCCTAATAAATTTAAATTGTAATGAAAAAAAATACAGCAAGTTCAAATATTCCCATTTCATAAACAACAGTCATAATTAACTACTTCTCTTATGTAAGAATAAAGCCCAGTGCATAGTTGTGTTCTACTAATGTGAAGTTCATCTGAGCTATTATACAACCTGACCTTCACATATTGTAGTCTGGATTATGATATATTACAAAAAGTGTTTTCATTTTATTTCAGACTAGCAAAATACCTGCGCTTCGCAGCGGAGAAATAGTGTGTTAAAGAAGTAATGAAAAAGAAAAGGAAACATTTTAATAATAACGTAACATGATTGACAATGCAATTGTGTTGTCATTGTCATGAGTGTTGCTGGCATATATATATATATATATATATATATATATATATATATATATATATATATATATATATATATATATATATATATATATATATATATATATATATACACACACACACACACACACATATAAACATATATATACACATCATATATATATATCCATCCATCCATCCATCCATCCTCTTCCGCTTATCCGAGGTCGGGTCGCGGGGGCAGCAGCTTAAGCAGAGAGGCCCAGACTTCCCTCTCCCGGCCACTTCTTCCAGCTCTTCCGGGAGAATCCCAAGGCGTTCCCAGGCCAGCCGGGAGACATAGTCCCTCCAGCGTGTCCTGGGTCTTCCCGGGCCTCCTCCCGTTGGACGTGCCGGAACACCTCACCAGGGAGGCGTCCAGGAGGCATCCTGATCAGATGCCCGAGCCACCTCATCTGACTCCTCTCGATGCGGAGGAGCAGCGGCTCTACTCTGAGCCCCTCCCGGATGACTGAGCTTCTCACCCTATCTTTAAGGGAAAGCCCAGACACCCTGCGGAGGAAACTCATTTCAGCCGCTTGTATTCGCGATCTCGTTCTATCGTCACTACCCATAGCTCATGACCATAGGTGAGGGTAGGAGCGTAGATCGACTGGTAAATTGAGAGCTTTGCCTTACGGCTCAGCTCCTTTTCACCACGACAGACCGATGCAGAGCCCGCATCACTGCGGATGCCGCACCAATCCGCCTGTCGATCTCACGCTCCATTCTTCCCTCACTCGTGAACAAGACCCCGAGATACTTGAACTCCTCCACTTGGGGCAGGATCTCTCCCCCAACCCTGAGAGGGCACTCCACCCTTTTCCGGCTGAGGACCATGCTCTCGGATTTGGAGGTGCTGATTCTCACCCCAGCCGCTTCACACTCAGCTGCGAACCGATCCAGAGAGAGCTGAAGATCACGGCCTGATGAAACAAACAGAACAACATCATCTGCAAAAAGCAGTGACCCAATCCTGAGTCCACCAAACCGACCCCTTCAACACCCAGGCTGCGCCTAGAAATTCTGTCCATAAAAGTTATGAACAGAATCGGTGACAAAGGGCAGCCCTGGCGGAGTCCAACTCTCACTGGAAACGGGCTGAACTTACTGCCGGCAATGCGGACCAAGCTCTGACACCGGTTGTACAGAGACCTAACAGCTCTTATCAGGGGTCCGTACCCCATACTCCCGAGCACCCCCACAGGATTCCCGAGGGACACGGTCGAATGCCTTTTCCAAGTCCACAAAACACATGTAGAGCAAACTCCCATGCACCCTCCAGGACTCTGCTAAGGGTGAAGAGCTGGTCCACTGTTCGCGACCAGGACGAAAACCACACTGTTCCTCCTGAATCCGAGGTTGACTATCCGACGGACCCTCCTCTCCAGAACCCCTAATAGACTTTTCCAGGGAGGCTGAGGAGTGTGATCCCTCTATAGTTGGAACACACCCTCCGTCCCCTTTTAAAGAGGGGACCACCACCCCGGTCTGCCAATCCAGAGGCACTGTCCCGATGTCCATGCGATGTTGCAGAGACGTGTCAACCAAGACAGTCCTACAACATCCAGAGCCTTAAGGAACTCCGGCGATCTCATCCACCCCGGGGCCCTGCCACCAAGGAGTTTTTGACCACCTCGGTGACTTCAGTCCCAGAGATGGGAGAGCCCACCTCAGAGTCCCCAGGCTCTGCTTCCTCATTGGAAGGCATGTTAGTGGGATTGAGGAGGTCTTCAAGTACTCCTCCCACCGACCCACTAACGCCCCGAAGTGAGGTCAGCAGCGCACCATCCCCACCATATACAGTGTTGACACTGCACTGCTTCCCCCTCCTGAGACGCCGGACGGGGGACCAGAATCTCCTCGAAGACATCCCAAAGTCGCTCTCCATGGCCACTCCAAACTCCTCCCATGCCCGAAGTTTTGCCTCAGCAACAACCGGCAGCGCTCCGCTTGGCCTGCCGGTACCTATCAGCTGCCTCCAGAGACCCACAGGACAAAAAGTCCTATAGGACTCCTTCTTCAGCTTGACGGCATCCCTCACCGCCGTGTCCACCAACGGGTTCGGGATTGCCGCCACGACAGGCACCGACCACACAATAGAGGCACGGAACATGGCCCATTCGACTCAATGTCCCCACCTCCCTCGGACGGGTTGAAGTTCTGCCGAGGTGGGAGTTGAAGCTACTTCTGACAGGGGACTCTGCCAGCCGCTCCCAGCAGACCCTCACAACACGCTTGGGCCTACCAGGTCTGACCGCATCTTCCCCACCATCGAAGCCAACTCACCACCAGGTGGTGATCAGTTGACAGCTCGCCCCTCTCTTCACCCGAAAGTGTCCAAGACATATGGCCGCAAGTCCGGACACCACCACAAAGTCGATCATCGACCTGAGGCCTAGGGTGTCCTGGTGCCAAGTGCACATATGAACACCCTTATGCTTGAACATGGTGTTCGTTATGGACAATCCGTGACGAGCACAGAAGTCCAATAACAAAACACCTCGGGTTCAGATCGGGGCCATTCCTCCCAATCACGCCCTTCCAGGTCTCACTGTCATTGCCCACGTGAGCATTGAAGTCTCCCAGCAAAACGAGGGAATCCCCAGAAGGTATGCCCTCTAGCAACCCTCCAGAGACTCCAAAAGGGTGGATACTCCAAACTGCTGTTCGCGATACGCACAAACAACAGTCAGGACCCTTCCCCACCCGGCGGAGGGAGGCCACCCTCTCGTCCACCGGGTAAACCCCAATGCACAGGCTCCAGTCGGGGCAATAAGTATGCCCACACCTGCTCGCCTCTCACCGGGGCAACTCCAGAGTGGTAGAGAGTCCAGCCCCTCTCAAGGAGATTGGTTCCAGAGTCCAAGCTGTGCGCCGAGGTGAGTCCTGACTATATCTAACCGAAACCTCTCGACCTCGCGCACTAGCTCAGGCTCCTTCCCTTCAGAGAGGTGACATTCCACGTCCCAAGAGCCAGTTTCTGTAGCCGAGGATCAGACCGCCAAGGTCCCCGCCTTCGGCCACCACCCAACTCACACTGCACCCAACCTCCTTGGCCCCTCCCATAGGTGGTGAGCCCATGGGGAGGAGGACCCACGTTACCTCTTCGGCTGTGCCCGGCGAGCCCCATGGGTGCAGGCCCGCCACCAGGCGCCGCCATCGAGCCCCACCTCCAGGCCTGGCTCCAGAGGGGGCCCGTGACCAGCGTCCGGCAAGGGAAAACGTTGTCCACAGTTTTATTTTCATTGGAGGTTTATTGAACCGCTCTTTGTCTCATCCCTCACCTAGGACCAGTTTGCCTTGGGTGGCCCTACCAGGCATAAAGCCCCGGACAACATAGCTCCTAGGATCATTGGGACACGCAACCCCTCCACCACGATAAACCCTCCACCACTGCAATAAGGTGACGGTTCAAGGAGGAGATATATATATATATATATATATATATATATATACATATATATATATATATATATATATATATATATATATATATACACATAATACCATATACAAATATAGACATATATATACATATATACACATATATACAGTACATACATATATATATATACACACACATATATATACATATACATATCTACATATATACTGTATATACACATATATATATAGAAATCTCATATATATATTAGGGTGGGACTCAATTTAAAAAAATTATCTAATTAATTAGAGGCTGTGTAATAATTAATCTTGTCCTACTATATCCACCCCAATCCTGTCAAAGGAGCGTCAATAAGGGAAGGGGAATCAGAGGAGCACGGTCCTTCCTAGGAATTTAGTTGACACTCCGGGCAGGAAATGCAAAGCGGCGAACCTCCTCATTAATAGCTTAATGCGCTCTAATGTTTTATCGGGCCGAGATGGCCTCCAAGAAGGTGAGAGTGGGCTAATCGCAAACCTACGCCGTAGGTCCGGGACTAGCAACAACTTCGGACCTTCCCCTCATGTTCAGCAACCCGATACAATAATTCATTATATATATATATATATATATATATATACATACACATAATACACATACACATATACAAATATAGACATATATATACATATATACACATATATACAGTACATACATATATATATATACACACACATATATATACATATACATATCTACATATATACTGTATATACACATATATATATAGAAATCTACATATATATATTAGGGGTGGGACTCAATTTAAAAAAATTATCTAATTAATTAGAGGCTGTGTAATAATTAATCTTGATTAATCGTATATAATTAAATTTGCCCCAAATGCCTAAGCAAATGTTTTTTTTTATTTAAAAGGGTTTTAGTGGGCGACAGAATCAAATAATAGACATGGACATGAATATTGTAAACTCAAGCTCTTTTAATTTCTTAAACAAAATGCTTTTAAACTGCATTTCAATTCAAAACAGAAACAAAAATATCATCCCTGGTTAAAATTGGGCAGACTTAAAAATAAAGTGGTAGTTTAAGTACTTTAAGTACATTTTCAGAATAGTATTGTCTTTAAATAATAATAACCAAAATTTCAACATAAAGTGCAGTTTTTCTTCTTAAAAAAATAAGTCAGAAACATAAAAGGTAATTTGACCAACTTAATCTTTAAACTCTGAGTAACCTTAGCCAAAATTATTTTGTACATTAGGCTAAAACAGTGTGATCATTGAACATTTTGTAATTAGATGTATTTAGAATTACTAACGGTCACGGAAGTTCAATGATCTCCAGTAAGAGCCACAAAGTCCGCTTTCTGTAATGCATCTAATTTTGCTTGCTCTTCAATGTGCACAAAACCCCGCTTTTATCAAGGCTTCGCTCGGGTAGTCGTTTGAAATGAAATTTTCCTCCGATCAGTCGTAGGACCGCGCTTTATTCCGACTCTAACATTTTTGTAGCTCTGATGTGTGCATCAATGTAATCGATGTACAGGGCTGCTGCTGGCCAAATGGGTGCCCTAAGCAGAAATTTACTTTTGTGCCCCCTCCCCCAAATATAACGGAAGTAAAAATAAAATAATAAAAAAAACACCTACTATAGGGGCCAAAATAGAACTTTATTCAAATAAAAGTAAATACATAAATAAATTGTATCATTTATAAATTACAATTGTAGGTCTACAGCAAAAAATACAAACTAAAATTACACTTTAAATAAAACATTTATAATAAATAAAATAAACAATAATAAACTGAAATAAAATCAACACTGTCATCTGCTGGAGCTTTCCAAAGTTCAAAATTTACAAAGGCACACTTCTGCTTTTTCCTGAGGCAAAGTCGTAAATGAGCTCTTCATATGATAAAGCCTTTGCTAATTCAGAGTTGATGCTGACAATTGCCAGACCACTCATGCGCTCTTGTGCCATAGATGAGCGCAAGTATGTTTTGATGAGCTTCATTTTAGAAAAACTTCGCTCAGCAGAGGCAACAGTTACAGGGAGCGTCACTGCTATGCGCAGAGCAATCCAGAGATTTGGGTATTGCACAGGCTTCAACTTGGGCTTTTTTTTCATTCGTTTCTCGGCAATGGACTGTTGATGTCTCTTTCCAGGAGAAGGCATATTGTTCAATTATTATCATTTTTGGCCAAATAGACAGTCGTAACAGAGGTGATGGCACGCGCGTCATCACGTGTGCTTAGCCTACTCTGTGTTCACCGTAAAATGCAATATATACGTTTATATTTTTGTTTATTTGTATATGTATATTATTAATATTAATTTATTATTATAATATATAAAAAATGATTTTTTTGAGCAGCTGGGATGGTGCCCCCCTGGGAGTTGGTGCCCTACGCAGACTGCGTACTCTGCGTATAGGGAGCAGCGGTACTGTCGATGTACCAGGAAATCATGCATTGACAAAAGTTCCCCTTTGCTTGGAATAGAAAGTGTGATTAAATGCGTTATTTTTTGGTATGGAGTACATGCATCGAAGCATCTCAGCTGTGCTTGTGCTAAGAAAAGGAAACATTTTAAAAATAACGTAACATGATTCTGCGTTAACCGCATATTTTTTCATATATGTCAAACCAAGGGAAGGCAAGGTTAAAGTGAATCGGGAAGCGCACGTACATACTCGGGAATCAAACCTCAGATGTCGGCGCTAGGCACCACGACATGTGGCTTGTCTATTTGAGAGTATGTAGATTGGGGTATATATATATATATATATATATATATATATATATATATATATATATATATATATATATAAATATACCCGCATTTCGCAGCAGAGAAGTAGTGTGTTAAAGAAGTTATGAAAAAGAAAAGGGAACATTTTAAAAATAACGTAACATGATTGTCAATATACAGTAATTGTTTTGTGAGTGTTATGAGTGTTGCGGTCATCAAGGATTTGATCATCATTATTTCTTGCAGTCAGGTTCGTATTTGGAGGATGTGTTTATTTAATGTTAGCTAAGACCCGGCAAGTGATCTAAAGTCTCATTTATACCTCGTGTCTTCTCAGTAAACTTGTATGTCTCGAATACCGTCATTCGTCGTGGGCATGACAAACGGCAGCGGGAGTGTGTCTATAAACTTAATATAAACTTACAGTTAACGCCGTGCTTTGTTTCTGCAGTAGCTGCACTTATGAATATGCATTGGCCTCGTTCACTGAGTGCAAGGGAAAAAAATAAAATGTAGTCTATAAGTTATTAAAAGTAAAACATTAACGTTTTGTTCATTTTCTTGCTACAGCAATTTTAACTCAGTTACAAAGTGTTCCAAAGTCTCGTTTATACCTCATGTCTTCTCAGTAAACTTGTATCTGGCGAATACCGTCATTCGCTGCAGGTATGACAAACAGCAGCAAGAGTGTGTCTATAAACTTAATATAAACTTACGGTTCACGCCGTGCTTTGTTTCCGCAGTAGCTGTACTTATGAATATGCTTGTATGCATCACTTGCTTCATAGTCTTTTTCTGCCTTCTCAATTGTGAAATGGCGTTTTGTGCTCATCGCTGTTTGGAGGTCTTCCTTGTTCTCTACGTACTTACGTAGGAGGCGTGATGATGTCACACGAAACTCCACCCCCCACGGCCATCCAACTCAACCACATTACATTATATGGAGAAAATTAGCTTCCAGTTATGACCATTACGCGTAGAATTTCGAAATGAAACCTGCTTAACTTTTGTAAGTAAGCTGTAAGGAATGAGCCTGCCAAATTTCAGCCTTCTACCTACACAGGAACTTGGAGAATTAGTGATGAGTCAGTGAGTGAGTCAGTCAGTCAGTCAGTCAGTGAGGGCTTTGCCTTTTATTAGTATAGATATAATATGTTTAACAAGTTAATCTGAATGTAAACAAGTGTAATGATGTAGGTGGAGGTGTGTGCTATGGCCTGATGTGTGTTCAGGGGTTCTTGTCTTTTGTTTAAACTGGACAATATGGTAGAGAGTCAGCTTCCTCGCCAATAGTTCTGTGGTTAAATGATGTGTATGTTGCCTTCTTTTAATCAACATGGAAAATACATTAGCATGTTAAATACAGAGGAGTCAGAGTCGGGGAGGCGGAGTTAGAAGTTCTGGAAACTAAGGAGTTGGAGTCGAAGGATTTAACTTCCAACTTCACAGCCCTGCGGAATGGAACCAAAGTGTGTTATCCACACATTGGAATGCTAACTAAAATGTCCACGTTACTGTCTAGGGAGATGAACGTTAATCAGGATGATGTAACTTATTAACTCCGCAACTCAGCAATTATTCACTCAAATGATGAATCATAATAACCCCAGACTGTTGATGACTTCAACCTGTGGAGCAAACGTCTGTCAGTATGTTCCATTGGTGGGCACAGCAAGGCTGGATCAACTCTTCAAAGGTCAGTGCCTTCACATATAAAACTGTGGAACAACTGGGCAGATCTGACCATCTTACTGACTCCTACAAGCCTGTTTCTGACAACAGCAGCTCCCTTATTATCTAAGCCAGCAGTTCTATATTTTTAGGGGGTTGTCGTTTATTCTCAATTTTATATTTTTCAAAAATGATTGATAAAAAATGAAAAATGATTTTAAAATAGTTAATATTTTTATCTACCTATCTAAGAGCCTAAAATTGAGCTGAGGATGACACCATCACACCACGGGCAAAGGACCACTTAGCATTTCCAAAGCGAATCCTGCACTTGAACTTGGAGACACAACATGTAACTCCACACCGTACTGGACATCAATTTCCCCTTGGGGATTAATAAAGTGTCCATCTATCTATTGTGATGGACAGCCGGGTCTCATGCCCTGCCAGGATGCCTCTGCTACATACGTCCCGGGGGAGCCACCATGGACAGCGGACATGCTGACTGTGACATTACGCTTAAATTAATAATAAAAGTGAAACTCTAAACTGAAAAACTTGGCAAACCAAGAATATCCAGCAAACCTGTAAATGAACTAAGAGCTGTCAGCCTCCAACTGTGTTATGTTAATCTCTTCTGTCTTGTGTCCCGTCTTTTGTGTTGATACACGTACAGCTGTTATGTGTCTGTAATCCTTATCTTTATCAATAAATTGTATTATTCTGTGTCTTATGACTGGGCTTCAGTTTGTACCGCTCTTAGATTATAATATGCGCTGCCCTCCTAGAGTGGCAACAAAGGAAAACAAAAATAATCCAGGGTGCGAGTGACCAACACTACTCTCCTACTACACCACCCTAAGTACCGAGACACACCAGTGAATACAGGGTTAAGTTAAAGAAATGATTATTGGAAGAAGATACACACACTTACTGTAACAAAAAACACCGATATACATAATATCACGCTGCAGCACTTCCCAGCCAACACAAATCACGGCACAAAACATTTAAACACATACGCTACTAATACAGAAATTTGAGCAAGAGAAAAAAAAATAATGTATTTGTAGTCTTTTAAATTTTGTCTGTACGGAATGTCGAGCTCAGCCTGCAGTGGAGAATGAGGAGCCAAACCATACCTCCTTTTCCGGGTAACATACAAATCAACAGTTCCTTGTGCTGGTCCATCAGGTCCTCTCCCGAATACCTTTCACCAGAAAGTAAAAGTAATTCGTCCTGAAATGAACCCAGGTTCACCTGACGTTTTCCATGCAGAGTCAGTCCTTTCCTTCTTTCCTTTTCCTTTTCTCTCTTGGCTCTGTGCTTCCCCTCTCCTTTTTCCCGCCCTCCATTTACATACTGTTGGCTCCTCCCCCTTACAGTCTGTTGGGCCCTCCAAGCCAGGTGCTCCCCTCCCCCTTACAAATTAAGCCATTCCACTAATAACATGAATGGGGAAGAGGTACAAACTCACAGTGACGCACACATATGCCAGACGAGTTACCTTAAAATACAGCGCCCTCTATAATGTCTGGGACAAAGACCCATTTTTCCTTGATTTACTTACTCCTCTGCTCCAGAGTTTAAAATGACAAATCAAACAATGGGATTGGGATGGGATTGAAGTGCACATTGCAGACTTTCATTTAAGGGGATTTGCAGACATTTCAGTCACACGGTGTAGAAATGACAACATGGCCCATTTGAGGGCCTCATAATGTTTGGACAAAGCAATGGTGGGTCTGTTAAAGCAGTCAGATTTAGGACTTTGTCACATATCCCTCGCATGCAATGACTGCTTGAAGTCTGCCATTCATAGACATCAGCAGGTGCTGAGGGCCCTCTCTAGTGATGCTCTGCCAAGCCTCTAATGCAGCCATCTTGTCCCCATAAGCTTTATTTTTAACATATAGAAGGTCTGCTCAGTTGATCTGAAATCAGGTGACTTGCTTGGCCATTCAAGAATTTTCCATTTTTTAGCTTTGATAAACTCCTGTGTTGCCTCAGCAGTGTGTTTGGCTCTAGGATGAAGTTCCATCCAGTGAGTTTGGAGGCTTTTACTGGAACTTGAGCATATCAAATGTTTCTATACATCTCAGAATCCACTGTGCCACCGCCATCAGCAGTTCCGTCATCAGTGAAGAGAAGTTTGTCAGGACCTTTGGCAGCCATACAAGCCCAAGTCAGAACACCCCCACCGCCATGTTTAACAGATGAGGTGGTCTGCTTTGGATCTCGGGCAGTTCCTTTTCATTTCCACACTTTGCTCCTGCCATTACTCTGATGCAGGTTCATCTTTGTCCTGTCTGTCCACAAGACCTTTTCCCAGAATCCTGCAGGCTCTTTGAAATCCTTTTCCACAAAATGGAATCTGGCCGTCCTGTTTTTGTAGTTTGCATCTTGCAGTATTTCCTCTGTATTTCTGTTCATGAAGTCTTCTACTGATAGTTGTGTCTGACACATCCACATCTGCCCCCTGAAGACTGTCTCTGTGTTTGAGGCTTTTTCTTGACCATAGTGAGGATTCGTCTGTCATCAGCAGTGGAGGTCTTCTGTGGCCTACCAGTCCCTTTGAGATTACTGAGCTCACCAGTGTGTTCTTTCTACTTCATGATATCCCAGACTTAGGTTGATTTAGGTCATCCTAAGGTTCTACTGATGTCTCCAATGGTTTCATTCTTGTTTTTCAGCCTTATAATGGCTAATTTGACTTTCTTTGGCACAGCTCTTGTCATCATGTTGGCAACTCCAGATTCCAAATGGTGGAAAGAAGCCGAGGTATCTTATGAAGCCATGAAACCCACCTGAAGAATCACAAATGCCTGTGATACCAATTGTCCCAAACATTCTAGTGCTCTGAGGGAATGTGCAGAAGACATTTCTACATCGTGTGACTAAAATATAAACAAATCCTCTCGAATGAAAGTCTGCAATGTGCACTTTAATCATGTAGGAATTGCCTGATTTCTAATTTAAATTGTGGAGCACTGTGATAAAGCAAGAAAAATGTCTTTGTCCTAAATATTATGCTATTATGCCAAAGAAAGGTAAAGGATGGTGAAAGCCTGAGACGATTAAGCATTCCATTAGGTTAGCCATTGCACTAAAAACAGAAATATTAGATGAAGACAGTATGTAAAAAGAAAAGAAAATAGCAAAGGTGTACCGACACACACTCAGTACTCTTCTAGCCATACAGACTCCTTCTTCACAGCAATCCCACCCACAATCCCAGGCTCCTAGTATGAAATACAACTACATATATCTAAATCCAAATCTGAACAAATCCAAATCGTATTCTGTGATATCAACTACTGTTAAATTCTACTCTGTACTTGTAATATTTCTATTGCACTGTTATATTGTATTGAGGTTTACTTGTGGTCTTTTCTGTGTATTGTATTGACCCCCTTTTTGTTGACACCCACTGCATGCCCAACCTTCCTTGAAAGGGGTCTCTCTTTGAACTGCCTTTCCCAAGGTTTCTTCCATTTTTTCCCTACAAGGGTTTTTTTTGGAGTTTTTCCTTGTCTTCTTAGAGAGTCAAAGCTGGGGGGCTGTCAAGAGGCAGGGCCCGTTAAAGCCCATTGCAGTAGTTCTTGTGTGATTTTGGGCTATGCAAAAATAAATTGTATTGTATATATCCACTCCCCTTTAATTTAAGCGCCCTGTGACCAGTAGGGGACATTGCAGCTCCCCCTAACCCCAGACAACCTCAGAGACAGACATCCCTGAAGCAAATGCAAGGTTTATTATAATAGTTTATCTTGACAAAGGCTTCTTTTGATATAATAAATCCAAAACAATGACTTTTCTTCTACCCCAGCAGAGACGCCAACCCTTGAATGTTGTGTATTGTAACCTGTAAATAAAAATTGAAGGATCACTTCGAAAACCCATCAGATCTCGATGGAAAAAAATCCTGCTGTCTGTCTCTACTGCTATGATCTGGGTAATGTGTTAGGAACGAAAGGATGACACATTGTTTGATGGAAATGAAAATGATCAACCTACAGAGAGCTGAATTCAAAGACACCCTGAAAATCAAAGGGAAAAAAAGATGCGACAGGCAAGACCATTTTGCTGATATTCTCAATGTAGCAACTCCAAATCGTACTCAGTAGTTTGTATGGCCCCCATGTACTTGTATGCATGCCTGACAACATCGGGGGTGGGGGTGGGGCATCCTCCTAACAAGATGATGGATGGTGTCCTGGGGGATCTCCTCCCAGATCTGGACCAGGGCATCACCTGGCCAGTCTGGGGTGCAATCTGCTGGTGTTAGATGGACCGAAACACAATGTCCCACCCAGAGGTGTATTGGATTGAGGTCAGGCGAGTGAGCGTGGGGGCCAGTCAATGGTATCAATTCCTTCATCCTCCAGGAAGTGCCTGCATACTCTCACCACATGAGGCTGTCGTGCACTAGGAGGAACTAGCATAGGGTCTGACAATGGGTCCAAGGATTTCATCTCGATGCCTAATGGCAGTCAAGGTGCCATTGTCTAGTCCGTCTGTTCCTGCTGTGCGCCCTAGGATTGGCTCCAGCTGACCCCCGTGACCCTGTGTTAGGATATAGTGGTCTGTGCGTCCCTCCATGGATATGCCTCCCCTGACTGACCACCACTGACCCACCACCAAACCGTTCATGTTGAGCAATGTTACAGCCAGCATAACATTCTCCAAGGCTTCTCCAGACCCTTTCACATCTGTCACATGTGCTCAGGGAGAGCCTGCTCTCATCTGTGAAAAGCACAGGGTGAACCTGCCAATTCTGGTTTTCTATGGCAATTGCCAATCGATCTCCACAGTGCCGGGTGGGCAGTGGGCACAGTGTCCACTAGAGGACGTCGGGCCCTCAGACCACTCTCATGAAGTCTGTTTCTGATTGTTTGGTCAGAGACATTCACACCAGTGGCCTGCCTGCTGGAGGTCATTTTGTAGGTTCTGGCAGTGCTCATCCTGTTCCTCCTTACCCAAAGAAGCAGATAAGGACCTTCTACGAGGGGCCCTGTCCAGCTCTCCTAGAGTAACCGCCTGCCTCCTGGAATCTCCTTCATGCCCTTGAGACTGTGCTGGGAGACACAGAAAACCTTCTGGCAATAGCACGTATGGATGTGCCTTCCACCCTGCAGAAGCTGGACTACCTGTGCTACCTCTGTAGGGTCCAGGTATCGCCTCTTGCTACCAGTAGTGACACTGACCGCAGACAAATGGAAAATGAGTTAAAAAACAGATGAGGGGGGAAAAATGTCAGTGGCCTCCCTCCACCTGTTAAAGCATTTCTGTTTTGGGGGTCGTCTCAATGTTGTCCCTGTAGTGCACCTCATTAACACCAAAGCAGCTGAAACTGATTAACAGGCCCCTCTGCTACTTAACTGACCAGATCAATAGCCCAGAAGTTTCATTGACTTTATGCTATACTCGGATTATAAAGTGTGCCTTTAATTTTTTTGAGCAGTATATATTCCAAAGTAAAATGCAATGCATATCCGTAAATGTGAAAATCCTCCTAACAGGTCATCAAGGTAAATGAAGTCCAAATGTATAGACGTCACATGAGAACACCACATGAATAAAAAGTAATAATAACAGAATGAAAAGTATGTCCAGAGGACGTGTATTTGTTTGGCTGCACATGGCTACTGAAGGCCGAACCATCAGGAGGCAGCACAGGAACCGTCAATCTGGCAAACACATACTAAAAAATAATGAGAACAGTCCTCCTCCCACTAAGGTCAGTCAGCTAGTGACATCCACAGGACTACCATAATGAGGAAATACAACTTAAGTTGTACAACTTAATTAAGTCAGTGCAGGGACCAGACTAAGTAGGAAGAAAGAAACGGCTGTTATGAAAGATAAACAAATGCCGGAGGCCTGGAATTTATTTCATCCTGAAATATCACGTATCCTAAACCATGACTTTGTGTGTGTGTGCACCCCTGTAGACCCCACATGATGACAGGACTTGTAGCCTTTCATGTTTGTACTGTGAAATGACTGGTATCTGGGAAAAGATGAACTAGTTAACCTACAGAAAAATAAACTGGGGGATTTTTGGGATCCATAAAGATCTGTTAAACGGTGTAATATAAGAGGTTTGGGAATGATTTGTTACATACTCTTTCGATTCTATGTTGCATTGCTTTTCCGCGATCATAAATATACACCGGACCGAATTGTGGTTTCTTCAAAATTAAACTTGTAGCTTTAATTGTTGTGGAACCACAGATTCTCATAGCGTATGGTCCTGAATCGTGTAAATCTATGTTTTAAGCATTGAATCATGCGAATGCGAAAAGATTATTGTAGACCCGGATATTTTGCCTGTAGTGTTTGTGGAATTCAGTTTCACCAAACGACAAATCTTTTATTTCTCATGGATACCCATCTTCATTGGGAGGCAACACTACTTTTTCCTGATGGCAACACGAATTAGACGATCTACAAGTCTCTGACTTAAACTTGAAATCCTTACAATATCTACTGTACATACTTCTTACATATCCCCTATGTCCATATATTTGATCTCTTTTTGCTGTTCCATTATTTCACCGAGTAACAAATTCTGTTTGTTTGTGCTAATGCGATCTTTACTTTCTTTTTTTTTGAGCCTTTCAAACTCCACTGCTTTCATAATCTCTAATCTCTGCATGTGTACCGCACCAACGTTTTTGAACGTCTCTATGAAGTCTTTTATTTCTGACCCCGATTGAACGAGGTTTTCACTTCAACTTGGTCCGGGATGATTATTACTTTCCTTATTTTCAGAATTTGCACGTAGATTATTATTGTTCTTTTTTGCATTCTTTTCTCTCCAACGCTTTTGAGTCACTTTTCAACACGCTCTTTCTTCTTTGCTTAGTCATTGACGTGTCTCATAGAACGTATAAAATTTTTATGAGCTGAGAGCACATGAAGTTTTACTGCCAAAAGCATTCCAACGACTGAGAGGTTAGATGTCCGTGATCTTGTTTTAAATTGGGTGTTCTCGCAGGATGTCAAAGTGTCTTTCTGAGAAGGTAACGTCTCGACCCAAGAATTTTTTATATAACAGAGAGATATTTGTCAAGTCAGGAATGATTTTTCACCATGATTTTTCCAAGAACTTCATTAAATCTCCTTTCTTGACATTGTCTGTGATGCCATTGAGGAGGTTCTTATTCCTTAGGTTCCTCTCCTCAAAACATGTGAATTTAGTAGAGAGGTTTGCAATTTAGCTTTGTAGAGCTTGTATGTTATTTTCATAGTGGTTCACTGAATTCAGCAAGGCTCCAAATTGTTTAGTGGAACATTTTTTTCTGTCCATCCCTAACTTAAGCTCTGTCACTGTAGATTATAAGAAGTTCTTCCTGAAAGGAGTCTGATAAAGCAATGAGGTGGCCCTGAATAATGATCTCCCTCATGTCTTCACAAAAAGCAGTAATGGAAGGAATACCAGAGGCGGCCCTAATGTAGGGGTTGAAGTTTCAGTATGAGACCTCCTGGAAGAAGACCTAGCTGATGTCCCACTGACAGGGAATAAACTTGAAATGAACTGTTATGTTACTACGAGAGAAATATGGCAGAAAGTCGGGTCTACAAGACCTATTCTAACTTGCGGCCATAGCCATCTAGGGTCATGTCCAGTTTCCAGAAGTGAAAATTTAAATAACTGGACCAACAAAAGAGAAATGACAACTGGCAAGACGACCAATTGAGTGTAAATGTGTTTCCTTTCTGCTTTAGCATCACATAGACCAGGAATTTATCATTTTTTGTGTTGGTGTATCTTTTATTGAAATTATGTTATTATCAACTTTTCTGAACAGACGTGCAAGATAGAATGTCATTAGTCTGAGTAGCAACTTGACTCAATACAGGATGTAAGAATGAACTACCACAGTTTGTACTGAGTTGGTCTACCATCGCATACCCTAAGCTTGATAGCCACCTAGTTACCCATTTAAGCAACAAGTACGAGCTCTTCTTTGCACTGCCTGCCACTCTTCTAGTGGTCCAGGTGTTGACTCACTAGCACAGGCCAGAGAAGATCAAATGGGTGTCACTAAGCCAAATTAGCCTTGTGCACCTTACTGTCTGGCAGCACGGTGGCACAGTGCGGTGGCACAGCTGCCCTGCAGTAAGGAGACCTGGTTTCGTTTCCTGGGTCCTCTCTGCGTGGAGTTTGCTTGTTCCCCCTGTGTCTGCGTGGGTTTCCTCCCACAGTCCAAAGACATGCAGGTTAGGTGCATTGGCGATCCTAAATTGTCCCTAGTGTGTGTGGCTGTGTGTGTGGTGTGTGGGTGTGTGCCCTGTGGTGGATTGTGCCCTGCCCAGGGTTTGTTCCTGCCGTGCACCCTAGGATTGGCTCCAGCTGACCCCCGTGACCCTGTGTTAGGATATAGTGGGTTGGACAATGACTGACCTTACTGTCTTGATAATGCATGTGTTCCTTGATCCCATGCTGCAGATTTGCAGACAAGGCATTGAAGTTTTAGAGCAAATCAAAGCATGTAACGGGGTGGGTTCTGCTCCATGCTCCCTCTTCCAGCTTTGGGAGCCTCTTGAACCCTTCACCGTCAGTAATGTAACTGGTTGAGCTGTGCAATGAGGACAGATCACTCTTGGAGCTAGGGGAAGGTGCAAAGTGCAAAAGTGTTTTTCATTAAAAACAAAAAAAAGTTAATAAATGAATAATCCATTAAACCACAAGTGGAGGTTAAAATTCAAAATAAATAAATCTTTTAAAATGAGGTTAAAATACTGGCTGGAAGCTGTCCTTTATAAAAAAAACCTGGCGACTTCTCCTTTTAACTGCCGGCTCTCCTGCTTCTCCAATATGGGCCTTACGACAGGGGAGTCGCCCAATCTGCCGGTGCAACTGACTCTCCTGCTGGCCTGGTAGCCTTTTATCCCCTGGCTACGTACAGCTCATACGCCAGACTGAGACTCCGGTTCCCCAATGGCCCTGGCGCTCACGCTGGGGCTCAACCTTCCAAGACTCGCTGACTCCTGCTGCCTTCTTGGCCTTATGTGGCGAGCCATCCATGATCCTGGTCACTCCTGCTCCTTTGAAAAGCTCAGCTCAGCAGGAGTGACCCGGTCCATCAACCCCAAGTGTCGGCCAAACACTCTTCCAGGGCTCTCCTCCAAGCTGCCTGCTCTTCCTGCTCGCTCACTCCCACACCGGTTCTTATCTCCTCTCGCCTTCCTCTTCTCTCTTTAACCTACGTTCTCTTTCCTTCTCTTCCTTTCTTTATCGCTCCCGATCTCTTGTGCCAGCCCGTACTTACATGGCTCCATGGGCGCAGCATCTCAGTCACACACCACAGGAAGCCAATGAAGCAATTGAGAACGATTGCACATTCAAGTCCAGGCGGGTCTCGCCCCAATTACCTCATCAACTACCCGCAGATACACGAGTGCACCTACTGAGACTTGACACGGCCAATGGATTATTTAAAACCCGGCCATTCTTTTAGTGCTGCAGACCCGCCATACCACAGTATGTATTAATAAAAAATTAATCATAACAGTGAAAAACTGATAGACAGCAAAGTCTGGATATAAAGTTCCTAATACAAATACACCCTTGTCTCAAGAGTTGAAAAGCTTCCCACCAGTAACATAAAAAAAAAACAGTGATACTTCTGAAGATTGAAGAGTGGCGCCCATAAAAGAGAAGGAGACAGAGGCAGAGAGTACTCGACTTGATTCAAAAGTCAGGCAATTGCATGGATGGTGTTCATTGATGACCAGGTGGATGAGCTTTTTTAACTAAGCACCAGATGTCCTCCTAGAGCTTCACAACCACAGTAAACTTTAAGGAGTTGGTGTGGTGGCACAAGAGCAATTAAAATAATTCTGGAATAGCTGCACACTCTGGAGAGCACAAAGGCTTGGGGAATAGCCCCGTATAATGTCCGTTGGACGTTTGCAATAAACCAAAAAACACGATCAAACTCAAAAGAATTTGACAATCAGTAACAGATAAACCGGGTTTATATAGACAAGATGGAGCTAGGCAGTGGCGAAGCGAGGGGGGTGCCGAGGGGGCCATGGCCCCGGGCGGCGTATCAAAAGGGGCGGCGGCAATCACCATGATATTTAAATTTAAAAAAATATAGGTATATTTGAAACTGCAAATCGCGCCCGCGCTGATTCAAGCCAAGCAGACAGCGCGGGTGCGGAAAGGGTGGCAGGTGAAGCAGGTGGTGCAATAGAAATGTTCTCAGACGTTTTTACAGCGCACTGTAGAGTCAATCTACGACAGTATCTAGTGACGATAAAACCTACCTAAGTGAATTTTCAATAGACAGAGTATCTGCTGAAATTCGAGAAAGATTCCAACAGTTGCAAAATCTAGCGCAAAAATATGATTTTTTAAGACCTGAAGTGATATTGAGCAGGGACGAGCTTAACTTAGACCAAGCTCCTCAAGACATTAATAAAGAAGAATTTCTACTTGAGCGCGTACGTCTACAAGCTTTTGTAGCTGCAACAGACCCAGACTGTAAAAAAGAACTCATTAGGTCCGGCTCTCTGAGTTTATTAAAATATATTATTGAGTCCAAACTTGAAGATGGTTTACCAAACATTGTCATAATGTTGAGAATTTTTTTAACATCTGCCATCAGTAATGCTAGTTGCGAGAGAAGCTTCTCTAAGCTCAAATTAATCAAAAATTATCTCAGATCAACTATGTCCACGTTAAGGCTAACAAATTTAGCTATTCTGGCAATTGAACATGACATACATATTGATATTGACAATTGTATAAAAGATTTTGCTATTAAAAAAATACGAAAAGTAAATTTTAATCAATAAAAATTTAATGCAGCTTTTTTTATTTTGTCTATTTTTTTTAAGAATAACTAAATAGAGGGGCGGCAAATTTCCGGTCGGCCCCAGGCGACGAAAGCCCACGCTACGCCACTGGAGCTAGGGAGTGATGTGGCAGGAAATGACAGCAAATAGAGGGTGGAAGCGATGCCATCAAGGGGTGGAGAGTGAAGATGGATTCTGGGAGATGGTAGTGATGTCATCAAGGGAAGCCAGAAGTGACCATATGAGGGAATTCTGGGATGCCTGGTGGCCATTATGGAGGACCGGAAGTATTTTTTATTTTTCTTCTTGCAGTCTGTAGAAATATAGAGAGAGGACTTAGTGCTTATTATCAATCCCTTGTCTCGCATACTTCTACTCACCTTAGGGCTTGTTGGCTGTCTCCTAAATGCGTGTGTGAAACACTGCAAAATGTTCTGATTACTAAAGCTCAAGCTACAGCTTGACATTGTTGTTTGCTGAAGAGGCATTAGCTCTCTTGGAAGTGTGTTCTTTTGAAATTGCGGCATATTAAGTAACTAAACAATATAGTAATACACCAGAAAAGGTGATAACCCTCCCATCGTGATTACGGCGGTACAAGAATCACATGAGAAAAAATATATTTTAGCTTACATTTACTGACGCACTGATGCACTAGGATTAAAAGTTAAGACGGAAGTAAAAAACTTAGGGGTAACTGTTGACTGTAATCTGAATTTTAAATCGCATATTCATCAGACCACTAGGACAGCATTTTTTCACTTAAGAAACATAGCTAAAGTTAGACCTCTTATATCATTGAAAGATGCGGAGAAATTAATTCACGCTTTTGTTTTCAGTCGACTAGATTACTGTAACGCACTCCTCTCAGGACTACCCAAAAAAGACATAAATCGACTGCAACTAGTGCAGAATGCAGCTGCTAGAATCCTAACTGGGAAAAGAAAATCCGAACACATTTCTCCAGTTTTGATGTCACTACACTGGTTGCCTGTGTCATTCAGGATTGACTTTAAAATACTGCTTATGGTTTATAAAGCCTTAAATAATCTCGCTCTATCTTATATATCGGAATGTCTGACACCTTATATTCTAAATCGTAACCTTAGATCTTTAAATGAGTGTCTCCTTAGAATTCCAAAAGCTAAACTTAAAAGAAGTGGTGAGGCGGCCTTCTGCTGTTATGCACCTAAAATCTGAAATAGCCTGCCAATAGGAATTCACCAGGCTGATACAGTGGAGCAATTTAAAACACGGCTGAAAACACATTACTTTAACATGGCCTTCTCATAACTTCACTTTAACTTAATCCTGACACTCTGTATGTTCAATTCATCACAATAACTATTCATGGTGGCTCTAAAATCCGTACTGACCCCTACTCTCTCTTCTATTTCTTTTTCCGGTTTCTTTGTGGTGGCGGCCTGCGCCACCACCACCTACTCAAAGCATCCTGATGCACCAACATTGATGGACTGAAAGCCAGAAGTCTACGTGACCATCATCATCTGGTCCTTCCATGAAGACCCTAAATACAAAGAGGACTGTTTGACTTATTTTAGGTAGATTGCCCAGAGGGGACTGGGTGGTCTCTTGGTCTGAAACCCCTACAGATTTCATTTTTTTTCTCCAGCTTTTGGAGTTTTTTTTTTGTTTTTTCTGTCCACCCTGGCCATCGGACCTTACTTATTCTATGTTAATTAATTTTGACTTATGTTTATTTTTTATTGTGTCTTTGCTGACACGTGCCTCGAAGGGTCTGGCTGTTGTCCAAGCCTTTAAATAATGTCTTGCTTCACTTGCTGGTCTTCTCTGTCTCCAAACAAGGGCTGAACTCCTCCACCACAAAATACAGACATATCATAGTGCTTACATGCCGGTTCTCATTCTCCCAATAAGGAAAGAAGATTTTGTGCTGACAGAGGACAGAAATACACTATCCTGTGTTTAAGCTGACTATACAATCCTCCAGTTGTCTTTGGCTATCTAATCCAGTGCTTGACTAGCAATTCTAACTGCTGAGCCCCTGTGTGCCAAATTTAACATGTAAATGTGAATAAATCCATACCAGTGAGGATAGAGACAGTGACATTAATATTAAAGAAAAATGTAGTATAACAATTGTAATGTTGCAGTTCCTTGTCACGACACTTACTAAATGTTTAGGTACTCAACACACCAATTTATTGCGTTTTTGTGGCATAATTTTGTCCCGTTCATCTTGAAAACAAGTCTTAAGGTGTGCAACAGTATTGGGGCCTTGTTTGTTGCATTTTGCATTTCACAATTGGTGTCGGGTCAAGACAGCTGGCAGGTCAGTCTAGCACCTGCGGTCTCCTTCTCATACAGAATGTGGTTTTGCATCATCCTACGGAAATATTCGTGGGCATCTGTAGAAGAGATGTCATCTTAAAGGCAGTATATGCTGCTCCAGAATCTGTATGTACATTTCGGATTTAATGGCTCAAGTTACCCTTGCCCAGAGCACAGACACAACCCCATAACATCACAGATGCTGGCGTCTTGGCTTGTAGTAAGTAACAGTCCTGGATTGTCCTTGTTTGCTTTGGTCTGGAGGAAATGACAGGCACTTCTTCCAAAAAAAAGACCTTAAGTATTGATTCATCTGACCACCATATCTGTTTCCACTGTGTGATGGTCCATCCCAGATGCCTTCAAGCCCAGAGAAGTCAGTGGTGCTTCTGGACACATTAACACAGGACTACTGTTTTGCCCAGTACATCTGTAATGGGTATTTGTGGATGTAAAGTGGTGAGGCGGCCTTCTGCTGTTATGCACCTAAAATCTGGAATAGCCTGCCGATAGGAATTCGCCAGGCTAGCACAGTGGAGCACTTTAAAACACTGCTGAAAACACATTACTTTAACATGGCTTCATTTTAATTTAATCCTGATACTCTGTATATTTAATTTTTTATCATAACTATTCATAGTGGCTCTAAAATCCGTGCTAACCCCTACTCTCTCTTCTGTTTCTTTTCCCAGTTTTCTGTGGTGGCGATCTGCACCATCACCACCTAATCAAAGCACTGTGATGTTCCTATATTGATGGATTAAAAGCTGGAAGTCTACACGACCATCATCAAGTCCTAGTCCTTCCATGAGAACCCTAACTACAAGGAGGACTGTTTAATTTATGTTAGGTAGAATGCCCAGAGGGGGCTGGTCGGTCCTGTGGCCTGGAACCCCTGCAGATTTTATTTTTTTCTCCAGCCGTCTGGAGTTTTTTTTTTGTTTTTTTCTGTCTCCCTGGCCATCGGCCCTTACTCTTATTCTATGTTAATTAGTGTTGTCTTATTTTAACTCTAACTTTGTCTTTTTTTTCTATTTTTTTCCTCATGTAAAGCACTTTGAGCTACATTATTTGTATAAAAATGAGCTATATAAATAAATGTTGTTGTTGTTGTAGAAATTAAGCTAATGAAAGACATCCTGTCCTCAAACTAGGACTTCTTGGAGTCAGGAACCAGGCAGGAGGAAGCTTGTCCATTACATCCTGTATTTAGTCTTCCCCAAATACTGAAGAGGGAGCACCCTGTACAACAATTTACTAAAAGACAGTGCCCTGGACAAAGGTTGGCAGCAAGTGGTCAAGAATAAGAGAGGAGGTCTATATTTATAAACAGCTGGATTTTATATATAATTACATTACCTGACATTTACTCGGACTGATTAAAAGACATGAGATACCCCAAAATTAAAACTATGTTATGCTACATTCTTGTTCTTCTCAGATATAACTGAGCAGAATTTACTTTCTGAGAAGGTTGGCATCCTTCAAAATCTGCAGTAAGATGCTGCAGATGTTCTACCAGACGGTTGTGGCGAGTGCCCTCTTTTATGCGGTGGTGTGCTGGGGTGGCAGCATAAAGATGAAAGACGCCTCACGCCTGGACAAACTTGTTAAGAAGGCAGGCTCTATTGTAGGAGTAAAGTTGGACAGTTTAACATCTGTGGCAAAGCGACGGGCATTAAGCAAACTCCTGTCAATCATGAAGAATCCACTGCATCCACTGAACAGTGTCATCTCCAGACAGAGGAGTAGCTTCAGTGACAGACTTTTGTCACTGTCCTGTTCCACTGACAGACTAAAGAGATCGTTCCTCCCCCACACTATGCAGCTCTTCAATTCCACCCAGGGGAGTAAATGCGAACATTAATTTTATTTTAATTCTTTTCATTTTTATTACTATTTATTTTAATATTGTTTCTTTGTATCAGTATACTGCTGCTGGATTATGTGAATTTCCCCTTGGGATTAACAAAGTATCTATCTATCTATCTATCTATCTATCTATCTATCTATCTATCTATCTATCTATCTATCTATCTATCTATCTATCTATCTATCTATCTATCTATCTATCTATCTATCTATCTATCTATCTATCTATCTATCTATCTATCTATCTATCTATCTATCTATCTATCGTCTCATATCTCTCAGCCCTTATTTACCCTTGAAATATCTGTGTATGTGACAACTGCCTGGTCTTTGTAGGGTGCAGAACATCTGCCGATTTTCTTAATCTTTCTAGAACATCCTGTATATGACGTCAGCCTTCTCCTGGTACATTCTTGTCTTTATTGTTCACTTGACCTTTATCTGTTTTCCTGATATGCATGAATACAGTAGGTTTCTGACATTTGTTAACCTTTTTATGCTACGTATAAGATAGAGGTTATATTTTAATGTGGAAAGCATAGCAAAATACTTTATGTGCTCCAAGGTTCATTTTTCTTCCACAGCAACTATGTGTTGTGTTACTCGATAAAGGTTTACCAAAGTCCTCCTGAGCCCAGAAAAGAAAGAAAATTCTTCAAATCGCCATCATAATTTCCACATGTACATGGAATTTTAAACAAAAATCCAGCCTGTCCATCATTTCTGCATGTTCTCGTTTTTATGGTTCTCAGCCGTCACTCAGAAGGGAGGTCGCTTGCTCTGTCCAATGTGAGCATTTCCTTCAATAATTTGAAGTCAAGCAAAATGACACCTTTTATTGGCTAACTGAAAAGATTACAATATGCAAACTTTCAAGGCATCTCGGGCCCCTTCTTCCTGAAGAAGGGGCATGAGTTTCTTTGAAAGCCGGCATATTGTAATCTTTTTAGTTAGCTAATACAAGGTGTCATTTTGCTTGACTTCTCACTACATTCACAATGGCTAACATGGTACAGCACCCTAGTACTTCAGTGATTTCAAAATAAAGCATTAAGTTAATAATGGTAAACATTTTGATTTTTTCTCTTTGATGAACAGCACTACTGCAGAACTGGACAATAGTTTTTAAAAGATATTAATACTGATGTACCCCTTAGGGTTTGAGAGTTCTCAAACAACATTATACACCAGCACTTCCTCAAAGCTGGCATGTCATTCTAAAGAACATTGTAGCATAAGGTGGGGGTTAAGAGGGGCTTAATGTTACAACAATACTTACGGCATACAAACCATCACTAACATGCATTTGATTCTGGAACATAAGATCTATTTGGGTTGGTATGCAAATAAATAAATAAATAAATAAATAAACATATCCGATAACCAACATAAATTGCAGCAGGTGCCAAAACTGAAACTCCATAACCAGATGCTACAATGAAAGAAGAAGGGACTGAAGCTGAAACAAACCTCAAACGTGGGGCCTCAAGGACAATGTACAGCACAATCTATAGAGTAATTTTTCCTCACCTATAGGCCAAAAGTGGGATGAGGGGGTGCTATAGGTGGGCCATGGTGCTATAAGACCCTATAGCTAATCATCTTACATTTCCCCCATGTTCTAATTTACTGAAGGGAGACTCCATTTTGGGAGTTGCAAATACACTTTAATAGATAAAAGGCTGTTTAAACAAATACTCTGTTCGTGATAAGATTCTGTCAGGTTTTAGAATAAATCATAGTACTGCAACTGCACCGATTAAAGTACTAAATGATTAGCAGGTTAATGTGGACAGAGGCCATAAGTCTGTTTTTGTTCTCTTAGACTCGAGTGCAGCATCTGACACCATAGCATTCTCATAAGTTGTCTTAGCTAGCGTGTAGACCTCTCTGTTAGTGTCTTAAATTGGTTTCAGTCTTATTTAACATGTAGAATATTATTTGTTAGCTGTGGTGTTTGTATATTTGGGATCCATAATATTTTATATGGTGTTACTGCAAGGATCTATTCTTGGGTTCTGTTGTTATTTTTGATCTGTATGCTCCAATTAGGCCAGATTACCTCTTAACACAAGGTGAGCTAATGCAGCTATGTAGATGACACACAGCACCTGACGACCCTGACACTCTTGGCTCTCTGATCCAATGTCTGTCTTGTATTTCCAAAGGAATGAATAGTAATTTTCAAGCTAAATAATGAAAAAATGAAATCGTAGTTATTACTGAAAATTGAACTAGTGAGGGCATTAGAAATAAACTTTTTTTTTAATTTTTTTTTTATTTGTATTAATTTTATTGCACTCCATACAAAGCAATCAAGTTTTTACAAAAAGAAAAATAGAGTTAAGAACAGATCGATCCCCACCCTTGAGAGAGAGAGCAAGCCAAACGGCATAAAAATTTTACAGCTTTTAAACATACCTAAATTAATAAATTCTCTATGCTTCATGAACTTATTTTAAAATATTACTGATTAGATCCTGCCATGTTTTGAAAAATGTCTGTACGGATCCTCTAAGTGAGTATTTGATTTTTTCCAATTTCAAATAAAATAACACATCAGTTTCCCACTGACTTAAAAGAGGAGAGTTTGGATTCTTCCAGTTTATCAGAATAAGTCTGTGTGTCAAAAGTGTAGTGAATGCAATCACAATTTGTTTGTCTTTCTCCACTTTAAGCCTCCACTTTTAAGAAATAAACTTAACCCCTTAGCAATAAAAGTCAAGGTGAAAAAAGGGACTATCACCTAAATTTTCAATCACACATTAACCAAATTGCATTTTTCCACTTAAGGTATGTTGCAAAAGTTAAATCACTTGTAACTTTGCAAGATGGCGAGAAATTAATTTACGTTTTTGTTTTTAGTCGACTAGATTACTGTAATGTCCTCTTAACTGGTCTGCCTAAGAAAGGCAATAATCGGTTGCAATTTGTGCAGAATGCGGCAGAAAGAATCATAACTAAGAAAAGAAAGTCTGTGCACATCTCGCCAGTTGTAGTGTCATGACATTGGTCGCCCGTATCATTTAGAATTGATTTTAAAGTACTATTAATGGCGTGTAAAAATTTCAATGGTCTACTCCTTCATATATTGGAGTGCCTGTCTACCAGCATTCCAAGTCGTAACCTTAGATTTTTTAATAAAGACCTGTTTATAATTCTGAGAGCCAAGCTTGAAAGAAGCAGTAGGCGGTGTTTAGCTATTGTACACCACAAATATGGAATGCTTTATCAATTGAGATATACCATGCTAATACTGTGGGACATTTTTAAAAACTTCTAAAATCCCACCTTTTTAATTTTGGTTTTTCGTAGCTTCAATTTATTTCTACTGTAAATGCCAAAAGGGACTCTGCTCTTTTGGGCCTTTGAGCAAGGCCCTTAACCTGCAATTGCTCCGTCGTGGGTATGACGTTAATCTGCATCCAGCCCTGCATGTGGACCCTCCAACCTGCAGGGAAAAACTTGGGGGTTGGTGGCAGAATTTGCACACCAGCCACCATAGAAAACCTCCCACTGGTTCCACTCCATCTGAACTGGTGTGGTGCTGAGGTATCACCCGTTGCATGGCTGCACTCGGGTCTGAATCTGGATCCTGAGTTGGTTTGTCGTGTGGTGGGTGCGGCAATGCACTGTATCAGTGTGTGTTCCTAACCTCATCATCATCCTCATCCTCTTAATACCCTAGATACGAGGTGTGGCAGAAAAGCAATGAGACTGATTTTTTATTTACCAAAGTTTTTATATTTTTCAAGCATCAGTGTTATCCCCTTCAAAGTAGTTCCCTTGGGCAGCTACACACCGATGGAGACGTTGTTCCCACTGTTGGTAGCAGCGCTGGAAGTCTTCAACCGGTATGGTCTTCAGCATGTCCGTTACACTCTTTTGGATGTTTTCTAAAGTCTCGAAATTATGTCCTTTGAGAACATTTTTCAGTTTAAGGAAAAGGAAAAAGTCACACGGACTGAGGTCAGGTGAATAAGGGGGCTAGGGAACCACAGGAATGCATTTTTTCGATTGTCCTTCTGCTCAATTGTGAGGTTTTTCGGCACCATTTTGGCACAGACCTTTCACATGTGCAAATGTTCAGTCAAAATTTGATGAACGGTAAATCTGTTCAAATTGAATTGTTCACTCAACATTCTTAATGTTAAACGACGGTCTGATCTCACAAGAGTGTTCACACGTTCGATGTTTTCATTGGTTTTCGAAGTTGAAGTCCTCCCTGAAAAACTTGAGCTCGGGATAAAGAATGTTCCCCATAGGCCTGTTTTAACTTTTCAAACGTCACACTTGCCGTTTAATGGCACAACGTTTCTCCAAATTCCGCTGTTCCATTTTGCGTGACGCACAACCAAAAACACAACTTCGCTAACAGCAGTCACAGAAATCACGTAGTTAACGGAAGGAGTTGAAACTCGCACTGAGCTATGGGAGGGTACTGATACACGTGCTCTATCAAGGACAACAGCGCAGCGTTGCCAGATCGCTTGCAGTGTTGCCAGTCTCATTACTTTTCTGCCACACCTTGTATGCATGGAAAATTCATTCTTGTCAGTGAATCTGCAATTGTTATTCATTTTTACTTTTCTCTGTTTTCCTTTCCAGTTCTTCCATAGTGACATTCAATGCCACTGAGGAAGAGAAAACATTATTATTTAACTCCCAGATATCAAGGACTATGTTTTGAGTTGATCATGCTGCAGAGAGCTATATGATTTGTTCCTGATTTATGCAGAAAAGGATTTAGGCTGTGTGCACAGCATTAAGGGTCTAACTTTTATCATTTATAAGAAATACTGACCTCTGATACTAACAGAAGACCCTGTAAAGAATGTAAGATCTTTATGGACTATAAGAATGTTTAAATTGATTCTAAATGTGTATAATTAGAAGGGTGTATTCCTTAGAAATGCAAATGGCTGTTTGTTTCATGTTTTAGGGCATTCCAGTATGTCATAAATTAAGATTTAACCTTAAGCTATGTATAACCTCAGAATGAACTGCTAGGGTTTTTTTTTTTCTTTTTCTTTTCTAGGATATAAAAGAGAGAACGTTTTTACTTTAGGTATTCTGCTAAAACCCAAATCAGTTGACTGAGTTGGGAAGAGGCAGTCTCACATTCTCTCTACTCACCAAGAATTAAGAATAAAGAAATTATTTTTTTAAGTTTAAGTTCTTCTGTTGTTTTCCGACTTCAGCGCTCACACCACCACCACCTGAAAAGAGTCCTGTGCAGCCACCTGTGATTTCTGAATGAAAGTGGATACCCAATTTATCATAAGACCCACTGCACTGAATCCTATAAGGTGAAGACACACAAAATAAATAAAGAAATAACAAATGACCTAAGTAGATTTACAATGCCCTCCATAATATTTGGGACAAAAGACATCTTTCCTTGCTTTCTTACTTTCCTCCACAGTTTAAAATTATAAATCAAGCGATTCAGACATTGCGATTAAAGTGCACATTGCAGATATCCACCCAAGGGGATTTGCAGACATTTCAGTCACACAACGCCTTTTCTACCTGTGCACAAAGACAAGAAAATCAATGTTATGTTTTACAAGAACACACCAATGACATGAGTGACAAGTTTTAGGTGAGTGTAACATCACTGGATCAATTATCAAACAACTGTTTTGTGAGCAGGTCTTTCTGGAAGTTGAATTGCTAAACATGTTATGAAACTTAATAAAATATATGAGACATTCATAATTTCACTGAGTAATCTTTGCATTGGGCAACCAGTAAAGAAGAGGTGTTTTTTGAGGATAGAAAGATGGACAAGACATCCATCCATTCATCCAGTATCCAACACACTATATCCACGGGGGTCTGCTGGAGCCAATCCCAACCAGCACAGGACACAAGGCAGGAAACAAACCCCGGGCAGGGTGCCAGCCCAAACAACACAAACAAGGTACTGGCTGAACCGCATGATGAAAAGAGACTGTGTCTTTATGCCCAAGTCCTGAGCAGTGGCAATGACAATGAATATTCTGAAAAGGAGTCTGTGTAAAGATGGCACTCCAGTGGTCTTGTGACTGCGGCACACTCACTCAGCCTGTTTCCTGGTGTTTCTTTTTTTCACTGTCTTTTCCTTGTATATCTGCATATACTGTTTGAGTTGCTTTTCTATTTTTTTTAATTTTTTTTTTGCAGGTACCATGGTTGTGTTATTAAATGTTCTCCTCACGTAAAATATTATGTTGATTGTTTTATTCAGAATATTGCTTCTTTATGTTGTATGTTTATAATGTACAAGTAAATTCTTGCAAGCTGCTAATGTAGAAGGAAAAAATTTTGTATTAGCATAAAAATAGCAAATTAACATAAAGAGCCATAAAAAGTAATTAAAAGCTTCTAAAATATCAGATTAAGCATAAATTAGAATGTTAAGCAAATAAGATAGGTCAAACAAATAGTTAACTAAAAAATCAGTTATATTGCATTATTTTTAAGCTTACAGCAGAAATTACTAATGCAAGAAAGTACAGGAAAAAGAACAAAAAATGACATACAGAAACCAGCTAGAACAGGATAAGAGTTTGAGAACACCTGTGTCCAAGGCTAGGAAGCTAAAGGAACGATACCACAGAGAAGATGGCTCTGGAAGGCACGTAATGAAACCAGCTGGACTGGGGAATCAGCAGAAAGGAAACAGGCTTTAGCTGTAAGCAAGGTCACACTGATGTAATGCATGAAGAGAAACACTAGTATATTTAGGCATTAGCAATAAATAGTAAAAGAGTATATTAGAAATTAACTTTAGTGTAGAATTTAAGACAAATCAAGCATGCCAAGCAATAATTAAATGAAAGCATCTATATATATAATTCAGTAAGGCAAGACAACCATGGAAAGCATGCCGGAAGGAGCGTGAATTCACTAAGCTTCCCACAAGTGAGACACCTATGGCACACTCAGGAAGGAGCCACGACCACCAACTCCAAGACCATTGGATACGACGACAACTCGCAGGGCCACACCCACCAACTCGGACGCGACGACACAGAAAAAATGGCGTCATTTATATTCGTCTGTCGTAGAGGCCACAATCAGTGCAGGTCAGGTTAATGTCATGTGCATGTCATGCACCTCCGAGCTACGTTAACTGTTCAGAGAGGCATGTTTCTCGCGGAGGTGAATCGCCATATGCAGCGTGTCAAACGGTTTGCGAGGGGTATCCCATGGGATCCTTAAAACAACCCTTAAATCCTTAAAGCGTACAACTGAGGTTAAAGCACAATGAAGTAAGCAGTCTTTAAAAATCAACTTTTCGGTTACGACGCACGACCGTGTGCACCATAGCAAACTGTTTTACACGCTACATACAGCTATTCGCATCCATGACAAACATGTGTCTTCTTTGATGCTCCTGCAGGAACACAGAAGACTTTTTCCTGCCCACCAACACTCCTTTTTCACCGGCCGGCGTCTACCCTCGCTCTCTAGGCATTCACACTGCCTGCCCATTTGCTCGGACGCAAAAACTCACCGACCACCCAGTTAGTCCCTTTCGTCTGTGGTAAGAGTCCACATGCACGTCTGAGCCACGCGGCTTTTGTTATGCCGCGGGTTCACTATTGTGTTGTATTTTGCTCTCTCCAGAGTTCCATCTTTTCATTCACTTACTGTTGTATTCTCACACCAACCCATTTTAGACATCCGTGTCTTTCCAGAAGTGTTTAGCATTCAATAAATAATTATGCATGAGATTGACCGTGTGTCTACCCAGCGCAGAGAGGCGTGGGTAAGCCATTGAACCACATTCGGGCTGCAAGCCGTGGAATTCTCACTAAGTGTGACTCATACGCTCCCACTCATTACGTCCCTACCATTTGTGCACACCCCACTCCTACCATGGTCGGGTATCTTGGTGGATTATATATAGAAAAGCAGCCAAAACCGAGGGGTATCCAATGGGGTCCTTAAAACATTCCTTTACAACTGAGGTTAAAACACAATGAAGTAAGCAGTCTTTAAAAACCGAGTTTTTGTTTACGACGCACGACCGCATGCACCATAGCAAACTGTTTTACACGCTACATACAGCAATTCACATCCGTGACAAACATGCGTCTTCTTTGATGCTCCTGCACTTTGTTCACACCACCCTCCCACCTTGCTACTACCGTGGTCGGGTGTCTTGGTGGATTATATATAGAAAGGCAGCCAAAACCGCACAGAGCAATGAAATGTCTAGAGTTCCATCTTTTCATTCACTTTCTGTTGTATCCTCAAACCCTCCCTTTTTAGACAACTGAGTCTTTCCAGAAGTGTTCAACCATCAATAAATAATTGTGCAGCGTTTGTTATGCCACGGGTTCACTATTGTGTTGTATTTTGATCTCTCCAGAGTTCCATCTTTTCATTCGCTTACTATTGTATTCTCACACCAATCCATTTTAGACAACCGTGTCTTTCCAGAAGTGTTTAGCATTCAATAAATAATTATGCATGACACTGAGCGTGTGTCTACCCGGCACAGAGAGGCGTAGGTAAGCCGTTGAACCCCATTCGGGCTGCAAACTGTGGAATTCCCACTAAGTGTGACTCATACGCTCCCACTGGTTGCGTCCCAACCCTTTGTACACACCCCCCTCCCACCTTGCTACTACCGTGGTCGGGTGTCTTGGTGGATTATATATAGAAAAGCAGCCAAAACCGCACAGAGCAACGAAAAGTCTACGTCAGTCACAGGTACATCTGGACTGTGTAAAGACGACGACTCAAGTGACGAGTTGGAGGTGGCAGTGCATACTGAACGAGAAATCAGCAGACTAGCATGACGGATGAAGCTGAATGGATGTCCTTCTCCTCTCCTCCCGTTCCAGACTCCACGCCATGCACCCCCATCCCTCCGTCTGGCAGGAGAAGGTGCGAGAACGGTCCGCCAGTTTTCAGTCACGGACGATTGTGTGTTGGTTCATTCCGTGCATTGTTACAATGATGCTTTTCTTGCTCATTTATTACATTACCGATTTTTCAAATGTTAATTTTCTCCCTGTGCTTAAAAATCATTAAAAAAACGGCCTGATTATGCAGCGTATGGTACGTCGCGGGTTGGCTAGTATACTATATTTCTTTTTAATTAAAGCTTAGCTTTAGGCCACCATTATAGCATAGCATGAAAGGCTTGAGGAGGAAGTCACACTATGAAAGACCATATATGGAATAAAGAACATCTGCCCAGTTGAAGAACCAATCAAGAATAAGCAAAACAGAAACTGGAGTGAACAATAGGCAGTATAGCCAGGTGCAGAATGAGCTAATCGAATGAGGTTAAATTGATAAGAAATTGTTATAAAAACTTTGATTGCTGCAATGTTCAGGGCTCGATTTCATTCGGCCGAAATGGGTTGAGTCCGTGTTGTTGATTTATTACAATAAAGCTCTAAAACTCTGTCTGTCTATCCCGTGTCCTAATAGCCTTCTGATGATGAATTTTTCGCCACGGCACTGTCTGATTATAAACTTTACACTTTAAGTAACAGAAGAGTCTGTGTTTACCACTAAACACACCCCAAAGAATGATGTTGTTTTTGTAATAAAGCAGTTGCAATCTGCTTCTTTTCTCACGCACTAGTTTTTTTTTTTCTTTTTAATATTTCAATAATATTACAGATATTGTCACCCTTTTAAAGTGATTTATTCCAATTAATTTCTGACTCGAATGCTTTTATATAAAAATATCTCAATTTGTAGCTACAAGTTTTGTTATAGTTTAATATTTGTAAAAGTAAGCTTGAAAAATAAAACACTTATGGACAACATGGACAGGTAAATAGCAATAATTACAATAAAAAGAAACTGAAGTGAGTCACAATTCCTGACATAAAATAATTTAAGCTTTAGAGTGGAGTAGTGCTTAAAAATGTCAGATCTCCAAGAGTTCCGCCAAACTATGTCATTACACAGAGTTGTCTAATTTCCTCCGGTTTATTTCTAGTTGCTGCTATGCTTCTCACTGCATTTGTCACTAATACAAATTACAGGCCTGTATTGTTAATTTGGTTTAGGCTCAAGTTTTACAGCAGGATGACCTTCTTGACGCTAACCCTCTCTGTTTACCCGGCCTGGGACCAGAACTGGTTGGGCTGGTGTGCCCCTTGGTGGCTCAGTTTTGAAAGTAAAGGATCAGACTGGGGAGGAGGTGCTGGACTAAGATGGATGGAAGTTATCATTGGCTGAGCTTTCAAAGTAGCAACTTCCTTTTAATGTATCACATGTCTTATGGAAACAGTAGTATTTCAGCAGTGACATTAAGTTTATTGGATTAACAGAAAATATGCAATATGCATCATAACAAAATTAGACAGGTGACGGCCATTCCAGAACATTGTACATCTCCTTCTCCATGAATGCCTTTGTAGATTTTGAACTGTGTTTTGGGTCATTGTCTTGTTGGAATATCCAACCCCTGCATAACTTCAACTTTGTGACTGATGCTTGAACATTATCCTGAAGAATTTGTTGATATTGGGTTGAATTCATTCAACCCTCGACTTTAACAAGGGCCTCAGTCCCTGCACTAGCCACACAGCCCCACAGCATAATGGAACCTCCATCAAATTTGACAGTAGGTAGCAGGTGTTTTTCTTGAAATGCGGTGTTCTTGTTCTGCCATGCAAAGCGCTTTTTGTTATGACCCAATAACGCTATTTTTGTCTCATCAGTCCAAAGCACTTTGTTCCAAAATGAATCTGGCTTGTCTAAATGAGCATTGACATATAACAAGCGACTCTGTTTGTGGTGTGAGTGCAGAAAGGGCTTCTTTCTCATCACCCTGCCATACAGATGTTCTTTGTGCAAACTGTGCTGAATTGTAGAACGATGTACAGATACAGCATCTTCAGCAAGATGTTCTTGGAGGTCTTTGGAGGTGATCTGTGGGTTGTCTGTAACTATTCTCACAATCCTGCGCATATGCCGCTCCTGTACTTTTCTTTGCCTGCCAGTTCTGAGTTGGTTTAACAGCAACTGTGCCTGTGGCCTTCCATTTCCTGATTCCATTCCTAACAGTTGAAACTGACAGTTTAAACCTCTCAGATAGCTTTTTGTAGCCTTCCCCTAAATCATGATACTAAACAATCTTTGTTTTCAGATCTTTTGAGAGTTGCTTTGATGATCCCACGGTGTCTGTCACTCTTCAGAGGAGAGTCAGAGGGAAGCACAACTTGCAATTGACCACCTTAAATACATTTTCTTATGATTGGACACACCTGTCCATGAAGTTCAAGGCTTAATGAGCTAATCCAACCAATTTGGTGTTACAAGTAATCAGCATTGAGCAGTTACAGGCATTCAAATCAGCAAAATTACAAGAGGACCCACATTTTTGCACAGCCAGTTTTTCACATTTGATTTAATTTCATACAACTAAATACTGCTTCACTAAAAATCTTTGTTCGGAAAACACCCCAGTACTTAGATGTTCCTAGGAAATGAAAGACATACCACTGCTATCTTTTTTTGTTGAAAATAGAGCAAATTATTATGCAGGCTGAGAGGGGTTCCCAAACTTTTTCATATGACAGTATGTAATAGTGAGATCACAAAGTTCTAGAAAAAAATTCAGCTGGTGAATTGGAGAATTGCATATTAATATATGAAGACCTATAATATCAAATAACAAACTCAAAATTCTGTCTAAGGCCCAAAGTTACAATGTAAATAAACACAAAGAAAACTTATAGAACAGACTATTTAAAGACAATCTGGAAAAGTCCTATAGTATGTAGAGTGGGGGCAACAGGAAGTAACTTCACCACCTGACAAAGTAAAAGACACTGAAATGTTTTGGAGAAGTACATGAAGATGCTCAAGAGCATAATAAATTTGGTCAAAATTAACATATTAATTAAAGAAAAAAAACTTATCCTTTACTAGGACAAACCTGATAAAAACCTCTTTGAGTCAGAAACCAGGCAGGAGGAAACTCGTCCATTGCATCTTTAATTATCTCTTCAGAAAATACTTGAAGAGGGAGCATTCATCAGAGCATTCTGTTACAAAATGATCAAAATGATAAGGGCAGAGGGTTATTTTATAAACAGCTGAATATGCATACTAGTGCCAATTAATGCATACATTTACTTTGTTTTGTTCGCTGGTCTACACCCAAATGAGTTGTTAATCTGAGCGTCCATTTTATTATACTTTTGTTCTTCTCTTATCCTTTAGGATCAGCATCTACCCTTGAAATCTCTGTGCATGTGTCAACTGTCCTGTCTTCTTGTTTACAGGACATCTGCTGATGTCTTTATCATCTCTTAGCACATCTATCTATCTACTGTATATATATAATTCACTAATGCAAGACACCCATGGAAAGCATGCCGGAAGGAGCGTGGATTCACTAAACCACCGACAAGTAAGACACCTATGGCGCACGCAGAAAGGAGCCACGCCCACCAACTCCAAGACCATTGAATATGACGACAACTCGCAGAGCCACGCCCACCAACTCGGACGCGACGACACAGAAAAAATGGCGTTATTTATATTCGTCTGTTGTAGAGGCCACATGCATGTCCGAGCCACGTTGACTGTTCATAGAGGCATGTTTCTCGCGGCGGTGAATCGCCATATGCAGCGTGTAAAAAAGTTTGCGAGGGGTATCCCATGGGATCCTTAAAACAATCTTTTACAACTGAGGTTAAAACACAATGAAGTAAGCAGTCTTTAAAAACCGAGTTTTCGGTTACGATGCACCACCGCGTGCACTGCAAACTGTTTTACACGCTACATACTTCAATTTGCATCCGCGACAAACATGCGTCTTCTTAGATGCTCCTGCAGGAACACGGAAGATGTGAGTCACAGGTGCATCTGGACTGTGCAAAAACGACAACGACTCAAGTGACGAGTTGGAGGTGGGCACATGAGCAGGCAGTGCATCCCTCTGCGCTTGAGCGCCGTCCGTCCGCATCCCTCCGTCTGGGAGGATAAGGCGCGGACAATTGTGTGTTGGTTCGTTCCGTGCATTGTTACAATGTTGCTTTTCTTGCTGATTTATTACATTACCGATTTTTCAAATGTTAATTTTCTCCCTCTGCTTAAAAATCATTAAAAAAACGGCCTGACTATGCGGCTTATGGTACGCCGCGGGTTGGCTAATTGTATGTATTACATGAGCCTTTCTGAGTACATCCTTGTCTTTTTTGTTATTTAACCATTTCAGTAGTTCTCATCATGACAAACCTAAAACAAATTCTTATATATTTCAATCTGCTGAGGTGCACAACAAGAGCATTTCTTTGTGTTCCAGTCTGGTCCAGACACATTTGTCTAAACAAATTAAAGACACGAATCGCTACATGGGGCTGCAGTAATGTATCTTGACCACGAGATGGCTTGGAGCTTGCCTGGACCACCTATGCCCAGAAACAGCCCCGAGTCAGTTACAGGGTTCATTAAACATTATAGTTTAATTAGTTGTGGGAGCATGCCAACTATACCAGCCAATATGACCCAGGTACCCGTATGTGGCCGGGCAGATATTAGCTGCGTATTAACAAAGGAGTCTTTATTGTCACAAAGTTATGCAGATCAGAGTGGCCGAACATGATTTAATCCATCTGTGCAGGTGCAAATTATGGAGTATTGATTATTTTTCATATAACAGATGGATTCTGATAAAGAATATTGTTATACAGTATGTGTTTCAGAATATTCTGTCTTTCTTTTAACAATTATATTTTAAAGCTGGGAGGATAAGCAAATGGCTGGAAGCGAACAGCCACTTTCAGGGTCGTGTTATACGCGATGTGGAGACGCTTCATTCGTTATAAAACAATCGGCCGATTCGTTTAAGCGCTTTATGGGCTTGTTCTGTTTGCTGTTCGTTTTAAAGTGGAGTATTAATATATGTATTATGTCGCGGGGAAACCAGGTGGAGTGAGAATAAAATCGAACGTTTTACGAAAAATCCTGTTAAATCTGAGTAAGTAGAACGAAGAAGGCCGCTTAAAACGGAAACTTCATTTTATATCGGGACCTGAATCACTGCACACTTTGAAACAAAAGCGAGCGTTATATCTTCAAGTAAAACAAGCCGTTCGCACTGATCACACTTTTATAACACATCTACGCCACTTAACAAATGGCTTTAACTGACATTCCTTCGTTTTTTAGGGGAGTAGAGTGAAAAGACTGGCGGATATAATTAAAAGAATTCCAAATCATTTAGCAGTATATGCAGCGGGAGTGGCAGTCATTTGCAATGATTTAAAGAAATTATGCCAGAGTTGTTAAATGCTCAGATTCATATTTAGGACTGACGAGTATTAAAAATGAACATATTAATTGTATATTGGATTTGTTATTGGAAGTTAATCAGATTTTATTTCACCTGCAAAAGTTGAATATATGCGATTATTTTATGAGTTCTTGTACATAAAGGCCTGGAAGAGAATGAAAGGACTGACGGGATGAGAAGATGTAAAATTGTCCGAGGTGGATATAACTATCTCATTTAGTAAGGTCAAAGCTAAAGGATTTGGCAAAACCAGAACAATGGATATAAGGGGAGGCATTTGAGCCAAATACATTAGACTTGTGGAGGAGGTTGGAAAAACAAAAAGGGAAGAAATAATACTGACTAGATTAACGATTGCATACACAATGCTAAATAATTCAGTATATCGAATAGGAAAACATCTATCTAGATTTTGTAGGCACTGTGATCACCAAGAAACAGCAGAACCTGTCATATTTCACCTCGAAGCATATAAAGAGGAAAGGAAACAACTTCAGGCAGCAATTCAAGGAATGGGGTTAATAGTTTTACTTTGAAATATTTGAATAGTTTTATGAAAGTAATCGTCGCTCGTGTCATAATGCTATTTTTCAATATTTAAAATGTATAGGATTTTATGGGTTAATTTGTATTGAATTTTAAACCGATGGAAATGTTTCCTCTTCATATTCTACACTACACTCTAGTCCAGTTGGTGGCAGCAATGCACCATAAGTGGGTCTGCCAACCGTCATATAAAGACAAAAAGGAAAAAGAAGAAGACTGGCGGTCGCGCGCAGCTTCGAGTAAACTAGAGCGAGCGAATGCGCGTGCACGTAAACAGCAGGCGACAGCACGTGACATGTGACGTCATCCAGGGCGACGAAAACGGATGTCCGCGTACTTCTCGTGTCCCTTATGAACAGTAAACAGGCATTAAGCTGTAAACTTTGAGTCAGTGGGCTTTATTATATCATCTTGAGATACAAGGTAAGTTATCGGGGTGGGTCTGACACTTTATGGCTGTGTCGGTTTTCATTTGCTTTAATTAGAGTTACGCGACTTGAACCGCAGGCATGCCGAGTCGTAAGGTCCCCGCTCGAGTGAATTTCTCTTTGCCGTTAATTGCCCTCTCTCTCCGGCTCAAAGCTCACTCCCTGTTGTCGATTCCAATTTCTACTTCGAAGTGCCCAGACATACCGCCGCCGAATCGTGTCCATTCTGTGCCGTTTAGTCCTTCAATCAGTGAGCACGAAAAGAAACGGAAGTAACGCAGAGATTGCGCTTTGATTTCTGTATTTCCCTTTTATTTAAGGACGTTAAAACAGCTACAGTAACACAAAGTACACCCAAAGTGCATCGGGTGTTGTTAAAATGTTAGATAAATAGAAAGAAGGCGTCTCCGCCGAGAAACAAGTACATTTTTTTCCAATTTAAGGGTAGACATCATTGAGTTGCGTGTGGTGTATTTGAACTGCCCAGAGGGGACTGGGCGGTCTCATGGTCTGGAATCCCTGCAGATTTTATTTATTTTTTGTTTTTTCTGTCCACCCTGGCCATCGGACTCTACTCTTATTCTATGTTAATTAATGTTGACTTATTTTATTTTCTTACTGTGTCTTTTATTTTTCTATTCTTCATTTTGTAAAGCACTTTGAGATACATTTTTTTGTATGAAAATGTGCTATATAGATCGGCATCTATCTCCCTAATATAGTGCCTTTTATTATCTTTTTATCTAATATAGTGCCTTTTATTATCTTTTTATTTAATATAGTGCCTTTTATCTGTCTATCTAACATAGTACCTTTTATTTATCTTTCTAATATAATGCCTTTTATTATCTATTTATCTATCTACAATTTTATTAACTGGATGGTATGCCTGTAATGTTTAGAGCGGCAATTCTGTCATCCTGATCGAGTACCAGTGTCTGCTGTCATGCTGAACATGGTAGTGTGACTGAAGGATCTGTTTTATGTATGAAGAACTTGATAAAATTATTACAGTTCTTATCTTTTTATTTTAACCATTTATAGTTAATTAACCATCTAATGGTGAAAAAAAACATATTTAGGGGTTGTTTTCCTTTTATTAAAGAGAAAAATACACCTATGATAGACTCATGTATGTATTTCTATTATCTTTTTTTTATTTCTTTTTTTATTAATTTTATTACAATCCATACAAAGCAATCAAGTTTTTACAAAGAGAAAAATAGTTAAGAACAGATCGATCCCCACCCTGAGAGAGAGAGCAAGCCAAACGTGTAAAATTTAAGGCTTGTAAACATACCTAAATTAATAAATTCTCTGTGCTTTATGAACTTATTTTAAAATATTACTGATTAGATCCTGCCATGGTTTGAAAAAAGTCTGTACAGATCCTCTAACTGAGTATTTGATTTTTCCAATTTCAAATAATATAACACATCAGTTTCCCACTGACTTAAAGAGGCGAGTTTGGGTTCTTCCAGTTTATGAGAATAAGTCTGCGTGCCAACAGTGTAGTGAATGCAATCACAATTTGTTTGTCTTTCTCCACTTTAAACCCTCTGGAAGAACCCCAAACACAGCTGTTAATGGGTTAGGAGGGATTGTGAGTCCAAGGCTGTCTGAAGGTAATTAAAAATTTTTGTCCAGAATAATGTTAATTTGGTGCCGGCCCAGAACATGTGACCCAGTGAGGCTGGGGCTTGGTTGCAACGTTCGCAGGTTGGATCATGCCCTGGAAACATTTTGAGAGTTTTAGTCGAGACAGATGTGCTCATATATAATTTTGAGTTGTATAATTGTATGCTTTGCATATGGAGCTCGAGTGAATTCTCTGCATTGCTACTTTCCACTCCTTTTCTGATATATTAATTGAGATCTTTTCCCAGTGTCCTCTTGGATCTTTGAAAGGAAGGGATTGTAAAATGATTTTATATATTGTAGAGATGGAGTCTAAGTCCTTGAGATTGAGCAATATTTTTCCAGCGTGGATGAGGGTGCAAGATGAGGAAAATCTGGAAGGTTCTGTTTAACAAAGTTCCTGATTTGAAGATAGTGAAAGAAATTGTAGCTGGAATGTTAAATTTGGAATGTAATTGTTCATAGGATGCAAAGACGTTGTCTATATAAAGATCTCTAAGCAAGTTAATTCCAAATTTTTCCAGATATTAAAACTGCATATGTTTGTGAAGGTTGAAAGAGGTGGTTCTCTTGCAGGTGCCACAGATAGAAGCTTCTCCGTCTTAAAATGCTTTCTACATTGGTTCCAGATTCTAAGTGAGTGGAACACAATTGGGTTATTAGTGTATTGCCGATAATGTGTTTATTGGAGCAGAGCAAGGAATACAAAGAAGTACTGCAGGATTTTACTTCTATTGCGGTCCAAGCCTGTGTATGTTCTTCTATTTGTGTCCAGGTTCTTATCGCCTGTATATTTGCTGCCCAGTAATAAAACTGGAAGTTAGGTAGAGCCATGCCACCTTCTGCCTTTTGTCTTTGTAGGGTCGCTCTTTTGATGCGTGGATGTTTTGAATTCCAAATAAATGAGGTTATTGTTGAATCTAATTGCTTAAAGAATGATTTATTAATGTATATTGGGATGTTTTGAAATAAAAAGGAGCTTAGGAAGAATATTCATCTTAACAGTGTTAATTCTTCCAGCTAGTGTGAGATGAAGGGTTGACCATCTATGCAAGTCTTGTTTAATTTTTTCCATGCAGACGCAAAATTTTGTTGATAAAGAGCTTTATGTTTACTTGTGATATGTACACGAGGTATTTAAACTGTTCTGCAATGATAAAAGGTAGGGTGTCTAATCTAATATTATATGCTTGAGAATTCACTGGAAAGAGTACACTTTTATTCAGATTAATTCTGAGACCAGAGATCTTTTGAAATTCTGTGAGTGCTGCTAAGACTGCAGGCACAGAATTTTCTGGGTCGATATATACAGTACCATGTCATCTGCATATAATGAGATTTTCTGTTCCAGTCCTTCTCTGCTAATCCCCTTTATCTGATCAGTATTTCGACAATGTATTGCCAGTGGTTCAATGGCAATGCAAACAGCAGTGGTGACAAGGGCATCCTTGTCTAGTACGTCATTCTAGTTTAAAGTAGTCTGAGCAAATGTTATTGATGCAAACTGAAGCTTCTGGGTTAGTATACAGTAATTTAATCCATGCACAAATGTTGGGCCAAACCCAAACTTCTCCAATAGTAAAAGGTATTTCCATTCAATCATGTCGAATGCTTTTTCTGCATCCAATGATAATAATATTTCTGGGGTGTTTGATTTAGTTGGTGAGTATATTACATTAAACAGGCGTCGAAGATTTGAAGATAAGTGTCGGCCCCTAATAAATCCAGTTTGGTCTTGTGATATTACGAGGGAGCACTTTCTCCATCCTTCTAGCTATGATTTTAGAGAGTATTTTAACGTCGTTATTCAGAAGTGAAATTGGTCTGTATGATGCACATTGTAATAAGTCCTTATTTTGTTTTGGAAAGACAGTGATTAGTGCTTGGTAAAAGGTTTGTGGAAGAGATTGGTTATCTCTGGCTTCTGTAAATGTTGCTAATAGGAGAGGAGCTAGCTGAGCGGAGAATTTCTTGTAAAACTCTGCAGGGTAGCCATCAGGGCCTGCTGCTTTTCCACCTTGGAGTGACTTTATAGCATCTAGTAATTCTGATAATGCCAGAGGTTTATCAAGTTCCTCCACACTAAAGCGCCTATTTGTGGTATCTGTAATGTATCCAGAAATGCATTAGATTGTATATTGTCTTCTTTAAACTCAGTAGTATATAGGGATTTATAGTAGTCTCTGAAAGTGTGCATTATATTTTTGTGTTCATGATTTTATCTCCGTTCGTGTTAGTGATTACGAGATTGCGTATGCACTTCTTGCTTGTGAATTTGTTGAGCTAAAAGCTTATTAGCTTTCTCCATGTTCATAATAATGATGTCTGGATTTGTAAATTAGTTGTTCAGTTTCTTTAGTTGTCAAGAGGTTTAATTCTGAATGTAGAGCCTGCCTCCCTATGTAGAGTCTCGCTTGGTAGTCTGGCATGTTCTTCATCTATTTTAGTAATTTCGCTTTTATCTCTGCTACTTTCTTGGCCTCGGATTTATTTCTGTGGGAAAGATATGAGATAATCTGTCCTCTTAAGAAGGCCTTAAGAGTTTCCCAGAGTATTCCTGCAGAGATCTTGGTGGATGTATTCGTCTCTAGAAAGAATTTGATTTGTTTGGATATAAATTCAGTACAATTCTCTCAGCTAATAGAAGCGGTTGAGCGCCATCTGGGGTGAGTGTATGGGGCTTAGTAATTTTAGCTCCAAGATCATAGGTGCATGGTCAGAAATAACAATAGCATCGTATTTACAAGATTTAATCTTAGGCAAGAAGTTATTGTCTATAAAGAAGTAATCAATCCTTGAGTAGCAATGATGTACTGGTGAGTAGAAAGAATATGTTCTTGAATTTGGGTTTAAAAACCTCCAGGGATCTGATAAGTTGTGATCAGTTATAAACTTTGTAATTATCTTTGCAGTGTTAGATGCGTTCCCCTGTGGAGGAAGTCCTATCTAAAAGTGGATTTAAAACACAATTAAAGTCCCCAGCCATTATAACTTTATGAGTGTTCAGATTGGGAATGGATGCAAATAAATTTTGTATAAATTACTCATCATCAACATTAGGTGCATAAACATTTATCAAAATCATTTTACAGTTAGATAAGTCTCCCATGACCATCACGTATCTCCCTTCAGGATCCAATACTACATCTGATGCTACAAATGGTACTGTTCTATGTATGAGAATTCTCACCCCTCTAGTTTTCTTCGTAAAACTAGAATAGAACATTTGGCCAGTCCAGTCTTTTTGCAGCCGGAACTGATCCTTGCTTATTAAGTGGGTTTCCTGTAAAAATACTATTTTAGCATTTAGACCTGTTAGGTGAGAGAGTACTTTCTTTCTCTTTAATTCATGATTCAGGCCTTTAACATTCCAGCTTAAAGTTAACTGTCCCTTCATGGAGACACTGATTCTGAGTTTTTGATGTCATTTTATAGTCTTATTATAATTATAAAGACTGAGAGGATAGATTAGGTATAGACCAGGCCTACTCTCTTTCTCTACCTCCCCCTTAACCCCCCCACCCTCCCTTTGTATTTCTATTATCTTACTGAAAACAGATTTTCAAACTTTGAACAAAGTTCAGAATAGGCAATTATATTTTATTTTTATCAATTAACTGGTAAACCAATAACAACAATCATAGTTGTTATTAAGCCTTTGAGTATTGATCTTGTCTCATGGCTGAGTATTTTTCTTGTCACAGAGACAGGGTCTAATGGAGAATAATTACATCTGTAAAGTCAAAAGCAACTTCTCAAAACCTGTTTATGAAGGGCAGCCAATTTTTTTAGGTAGCTTACTAATCTTGCAGGGGCATAATAGCAGTAGCTGTAACCCCCAACCAAAAAAAAAAACCAAAAACCTTTGGTTTCATTTCAGGTTTTTTAAGAAGCTTTTGGATCCAACAAATTTCTGTGGCTTGGTTTAGTGTGCAGGACATTAAGTCCTCCATCTGCTAATCTACATTTAAACACACCTTTTTTAAACTTTGAGGGTTGTTCTTCCTTATGGAAAAGTTCAATATCATTTTTACTTTCAGAAATTGTCTCCTGACGCTGTTATTGACATTATTGACATTTCTGAATGTTGATCCCAGAGTGTGAATTTCTGTCTCTCTACTGCTAGTGAAACAAGAATACGTGCCTGGGGACCACCTGTTTAAAAGTGTGTAGTGAATAGTGGCAAAATATTGCAGTGCAAAGGCTTCACCCACAGGGCTTTCTTCTAAAACACTCGACCCCAATTCCTCCGATCCTTGCATTCTTAACTGCCACTGGGGTATTAGCGAGAGCGAAAGATACCGAACAAAAGACTTAATGTTGACAAAAAATGAAAGCTAAAATTGCTTTTACTCATTCAGGAGTTTGGTAGGACAAGGTGAAGCTTAATAATAAATTAGCATGTTGTAATGAGCACTACATCAGTATAGACAGACACATGCATGTAGACCACCGCAGTTTCACACATTTGAGAAGCGCCTCTGTGTGCCATGCTATCTTTCTGTCATGTTAGCTATCAAGTTACTATATGACATAACAACTGCAAAGAAAGCTTAGTAAAGCATTGTGGTCTATGCATATAGAACTTGTTAAAATGCTGCGGCCATTAACTTGTGGCATGTGTGCATTTCCAATAAGACAGTAATGTTCACTTCCTTTAGTAGTTTGTGTACAGGTGCCGGTCATAAAATTAGAACATCATGACAAAGTTGATTTATTTCAGTAATTCCATTCAAAAAGTGAAACTTGTATATTAGATTCATTCAGTACACACAGACTGATGTATTTCAAATGTTTATTTCTTTTAATTTTTATAATTATAACTAATGAAAGTCCCAAATTCAGTATCTCGGAAAATTAGAATATTGTGAAAAGGTTCAATACTGAAGACACCTGGTGCCACACTCTAATCAGCTAATTAACTCAAAACATCTGCAAAAGCCTTTAAATGGTCTCTCAGTCTAGTTCTGTAGGCTACACAATCATGAGGGAAGACTGCCGACTTGACAGTTGTCCAAAAGATGACCATTGACACCTTGCACAAGGAGGGCAAGACTCAAAAGGTCATTGCTAAAGAGGCTGGATGTTCACAGAGCTCTGTGTCCAAGCACATTAATAGAGAGGCGAAGGGAAGGACAAGATGTGGTAGAAAAAAGTGTACAAGCAATAGGGATAACCGCACCCTGGAGAGGATTGTGAAACAAAACCCATTCAGAACTGTGGGGGAGATTCACAAAGAGTGGACTGCAGCTGGAGTCAGTGCTTCAAGAACCACCACACACAGACGTATGCAAGACATGGTTTCAGCTGTCACATTCCTTGTGTCAAGCCACTCTTGAACAAGAGACAGCGTCAGAAGCGTCTCGACTGGACTGCTGCTGAGTGGTCCAAAGTTATGTTCTCTGATGAAAGTAGATTTTGCATTTCCTTTGGAAATCAAGGTCCCAGAGTCTGGAGGAATAGAGGAGAGGCACAGAATCCACGTTGCTTGAGGTCCAGCGTAAAGTTTCCACAGTCAGTGATGGTTTGGGGTGCCATGTCATCTGCTGGTGTTGGTCCATTGTGTTTTCTGAGGTCCAAGGTCAACGCAGCCGTCTACCAGGAAGTTTTAGAGCACTTCATGCTTCCTGCTGCTGACAAACTTTATGGAGATGCAGATTTCATTTTCCAACATGACCTGGCACCTGCACACAGTGCCAAAGCTACCAGTACTTGGTTTAAGGACATGGTATCCCTGTTCTTGATTGGCCAGCAAACTCGCCTGACCTTAACCCCATAGAAAATCTATGAGGTATTGTGAAGAGGAAGATGCAATACGCCCAGACCCAACAATTCAGAAGAGCTGAAGGCCACTATCAGAGCAACATGGGCTCTCATAACACCTGAGCAGTGCCACAGACTGATCGACTCCATGCCACGCCACATTGCTGCAGTAATCCAGGCCAAAGGAGCCCCAACTAAATATTGAGTGCTGTACATGCTCATATATCTATATCTATATCTATATCTATATCTATATATATATATATATATATATATATATATATATATAATCTAATGCATGTTTTACAGTTCATATTTTCACAGACATAGCTGCCAGTTCTTTCAAACTCAACACTATCATTGTAACTGAACAACTGAGAGTGTGACTGCGTATGATGCTGTCTAATGTCCGTGTATAATCTGATGCTACAGAAAGGTTTCCTCCTTGCAACCAGTTATGTTTACTTTTAAAACAGGTTATGCTTATTTTTAATATGTGCAATGTGCTGTTGGTAATTGTAACACACATCTTTATGCCTAATAGGGTGTTCTTTAGTAGACTTTTAGACTTTGTTGTAATCAGAAGTCCTCAGGATCTTTTGCGGCTTTGAGCGTTGTTTTCATGAGGTGTTGGATTGGTTTACAAATGTGACACTCTGTGAGCCATTTAATCGTTCCCACCTGGTTTTAAGCCCAATTTACTCGTGGACACGTGCAGAGGAGAGATGCTGGGTATTTCGGGAGAAGGATGTTAGAGATAGAGCTGCCAGGGAAGAGGAAAAGAGGAAGGCCTAAGCGAAGGTTTATGGATGTGGTGAGAGAGGACATGCAGGTGATGGGTGTGACAGAACAAGATGCAGAGGACAGAAAGATATGGAAGAAGATGATCCACTGTGGCAACCCCTAACGGAAGCAGCTGAAAGAAGAAGACGACTCGTGGTTTCTTCCAGGCGTATGTAGTACACACCTGGCTTCAGTGAGACTCCTCTACTTAAGACAACAAGCCCATCTGACAGCTTGACGCAACGTTTTGTTGCTGAGCCCAACCAGATTATGTGGGTCACCTGGCAAGCAAGCACAGACACTAGGCCTGGAGTCGGGGGTGAGTTCTGGTATTTGTGGCCCAGGCGAGGTTCTCTTTGGTTTGATTAGAATATTCATCACAGTCAGTTTTTGGGTTGTTGTTTGTTGGTTTTCTCCTCTCTTTAGGCCAGTTTTATATGGCCAACCCTACCAGGTGAATGCATGTCCAGTCCACCAAACTCTAACGAGGACAGAGGCACCCATGCTAATGTGACAGTCCTGGTAGGTGGAAGCAACAACAACATTTATTTCTATCGCATATTTTCATACAAATGATGTAGCTCAAAGTGCTTTACAAGATGAAGAAATAAATAAAATATAAAAATTAGGAAATTCTAATCAACAAAGAAAAAAGTAAGGTCCAGGGAGGACAGAAAAAACAAAACAAAAAAAAAACTCCAGAGGGCTGGAGGTAAAAGAAATCTGCAGGGGTTCCAAGCCACGAGACTACCCAGGCCTCTCAAGGGATTCTACCTAACGTCAATGATCTCAATCTGTCCTCATGGTTTTTAGGCTTCACGTAGAAAACTTGATGATGATGGTCATGTGGACCTCTGGCGTTCAATCCATCAATGTAGGGACATCACGGTGCTTTGATTAGGTGGTGGTGGTGCAGATCACAACCACAGAAAAACGGAAAAAGAACAGAAGAGAAACTGGGGGTTAGTATGGATTGCAAGGCCATGATAAAAACGATAATTCGGTGCATATACAGAGCATCAGGGTTACACTAAAATGAAGCTATGAGAAAGCCATGTTAAAATAATGAGTTTTCACCAGTTTTATAAAGTGCTCCACTGTATTAGCCTGGTGAATTTCTATCGGTCAGCTATTCCAGATTTGAGGTGCATAACAGCAGAAGGCCGCCTCACCACTTCTCTTAAGATTTGCTCTTGGAATTCTAAGCAGACCCTCATTTGAAGCTCTAAGGGTACGATTAGGAGTGTAAGGTGTAAGACTTTCAGAAATACAAGATGGAGCAGATTATTTAAGACTTTGTAAACCATAAACAGGATTTTAAAGTCAGTTCTAAATGACACAGGCAACCAATGCAGTGACACCAAAACTGGAGAGATGTGCTCGGATTTTCGTCTATGAGTTAAGATTCTAGCAGCTCCATTCTGCACTCGTTTAAAGGGTGTGCAGAAGTTATAAAAAGTTCTCTTATCTGGTTTGTAGACTATGATGTACTTGTATAACATTTTGTACTTGAAATATGAATGTACTTATACCATAAATGACAATGGTGACAAACTGGTGGCCCACAACTATGTGTGTGTTTGTGATGGTCCTCCTCAAGCCCGGTGGTCCTTCACTTCAGACTACAAAGTTTGTTTTTCCCTTGATGTAAATAGTGACAAGTTACAGTCTACATTAGTGTGAATTCTCTAAATTGTCTGACTTGATGTAAACATTAACTGGTAGGGTGCTGTTAAAAAGAAATTGAAATGTTTTAGATCTTAATGGTGAATTTGTTTTATAACTAAATCCTGATCTTTCAGCAGTGGGTAAGAAGCAGCTGCCATTTACTGCAACATCAAGATGGACGTGAAAGAGGAAACGTGTGATGTAAACACCATGGAGATAATGACCGTAACTATTAAGGAGGAGGACGACTGCGAATGGGAGTTTGTCCATTCTGAAGAGGAGAGTCTGAGCGTGACAGATGAAGATTATGAACTGGTGACTGTGGGCATTGAAGAGGATGATGCCGAGGGGACGTCTGTCATCACTGAGACGGGGACTGCTGTTAGAACTCTGGATGATCAGCCATCATCTTCAAAGCAGTCTGGAGCAAGTAAGTGTGAAATAAAAGTCAGTGTAAGTTTTAGAGTCAAGGGGTGTGGGTACGAAAGGGAGGTCTAATGCTTTATCTTTGAAAATTGGCAATGCAGTGAGGTTTAAAATTGTGTAACAACAGTGTAAAGTGAGGACAGTGTTTTCCTTTCAGTAACTTATTCATTTAAACGTGACACTTTTTATTTGTGGTTATTAGATAGATTTTGGGAGCATGTGACATAACAATGAAATGATTCTTATTAGACTGACCGCGTGAGTTTATTATAGTGGAGAATCCCAGGGTGCTAAGGCTAGGGGTCATCAGAACTGAGACTTTGTCTGTTAATACTGATCACAGACCCCCCCGAGGTTTATGTACAGTAATCCCTCCTCGATCATGGGGGTTGCGTTCCAGACCCCCCGCGATAGGTGAAAATCCGCGAAGTAGAAACCATATGTTTCTATGGTTATTTTTATATATTTTAAGCCCTTATAAACTCTCCCACACTGTTTATAAATATTCCCCGCAGAGTTATACAGCATAATCCCTTTTATTCTCTTAGATATTAGGTAAGATTCATTGAAATTATGTATATAAACACACTGTTTATATACAGTAAAACCTAAATATTATTTTAAAGATATTGAGTGTCTCCGATATCACGTATGTTACAGCCATTACAATAGACAGGCCACCAGCAATAAATACGTACAATGCAACAAAAATAGTATACAGTAAATGTGTGTGTACAGTGACACTAAACGTACGTACATGTACTAAGTACTGTAAGTAGAAAATTAATTAATTAACTAAACTCACCAACAGTGACACGATGACTTGTCCGATAACAATGAGTTTTATTTTACTGCACAACAAAGGAGAGCGTTACAGCCCTTAAAGGAGCCTCTTCAGGCGATTGTGTAGCAGTGCCGTTGTTCTTCTTCTGGCAGTCTTCAATCCAAATCCCTGAGGCAGATTCCATCCAGACTACTGCCTTATTACATCCACTTACAACTCGTTTTGCACCCTGGTTAAAAGGACACTGCGGCCGTAGATCTTATATTCCTTTCCTACTTTTAAATAAAAGAATCGTAGCCTTCAACAAATCCAAAGCGTTTACCTTTTCGCAATCGTTAACATCTTCCGTTTATGCTTGGGCACGGCCCTGAAGCAGTAGCAGATCGTTTTGGAGCCATAATGAAGGGCTTGACTATGCACAAAGATAAACACAAAAGAGCACAACTCTTTACACAGCAAAACACGTTGATGCTGAATGAGCGAGACGAGACTTCCTGGTTAACACTATATTCGGCAGGCAGGAACTTAACTGCGTGCTCTGATTGGTTAGCTTCTCAGTCATCCACCAATAGCGTCCCTTGTATGAAATCAACTGGGCAAACCAACTGAGGAAGCATGTACAGGAAGTAAAAAGACACATTGTCCGCAGAACCCGCGAATCAGCGAAAAATCTGCGTTATATATTTAGTTATGCTTTCATATAAAATCCGCGATAGAGCGAAACCGCGAGGTCAAAGCGCGATATAGCGAGGGATTACTGTATTCCATTAATGCTGTCAGCTGCAGTTTCCTTTTCCTCTCCCCTGTTGCCCACTTTCCGTATCTCTATTAAAAGCATATGGCACATTGCCATGATCTATTTATATAAACAATTTAAATTTATTCTGCTTTACTTTATGTTGTAATGGGCAGCCTTGGCCATTACCCGGCCGAGATGGGGATGGAAGGACCAGGGGAGAAAGCCCTACTTCCCAAGGGACACTAGAGAGCAGCCCTCTTGGGCGGCTGTGGCACTATGGAGTCCTGCAGGGCATGCTGGGACTTGGAGTTTGGTATCTAGGGTGCACTGCAGAGCCCTATAATGGACTTTCACCACACCTGGGAGTGATTTCAGGTAATGCTAATGAACCATCTGGAGCACTACCAGGAGCTGATAAAAGGAGCCGCCTCACTCAATTCGAGGAGCCAGAGTTGGGAGGAAGTGGATGAAGTTTGCTTAAGGGGAGTGGAGGTGGAAAGGCGGGGAAAAGAGAAGGCACTGTGCTTACTTTGCTGTACTATCCTGTGGCTTTTGTGTTGCTGTGGGGAGTGAAGGAGACGCCTCCACATGTAAATAAACTGTGTGCAGTGTGGCAAAGTTGTGTCTCAGCCTGTCTGTGTCGGGGTTAGGGCGGCTGTATGCGCAACTCCTTAGGTATCACAATGTTTAACATAGTTTTGATGCTTATGTATAAAGTATATTATGGTTTAATAATTTACTGGGAAATTTGTGTAAGTCCTGTGAGACTGGGCTTTGTGAAGAGACTTGCATAAAAACAACTTAAATGTAGCTGAATAGTCCCAGACTGCAGTGAAAATCTGATCAATCTGAAATGTTGGATTTAACATGGGATATCATAACCAGTCATTTTCTGTCATCATACCACCTGGAAATAAAATATAGTACTGAAAGTATTGGGACCCCCCTCCAAATCATTCAGTTCAGGTGTTCCAATCACTTCCATGGCCACAGGTGTATAAACTGAAGCATCTCGGCATGCAGACTTCTTCAAACATTTGTGAAAGAATGGGTCGCTCTCAGGAGCTCCGTGAATTCAAGTGTGGTACCGTGATAGGATACCACCTGTGCATTAAGTCCATTTAAGAAGTTTCCTCGCTACTAAATATTCAACTGTTAGTGGTATTATAATAAAGAGGAAGCAATTGGGGGGAAAAACAGCAACTCTGCCACAAAGTGGTAGGCCACATAAAAACCACAGAGCAGATACAGCGCATGCTGAGGTGTGCAGAAGTCACCAACTTTCTGCAGAGTCAATAGCTACAGATCTCCAAAAGCTCAAGAACAGTGCAGTGTAGAGAGAGAGCTTCATGGAATGGGTTTCCATGGCCGAGCAGCTCCATCCAAGCCTTATGTCACCAAGTGCAATGCGAAGTGGTGTAAAGCCCACCGCTACTGGACACGAGCGCAGTGCAGACATGTCCTCTCGAGTGACTAATCACGCAATCTGATGGACAAGTCTGGGTTTGGCGGTTTACAGGAGAATGGTACTTGCCTGACTGCATTGTGCCAAGTGTAAAGTTTGGTGAAGGAGGTATTATGGCATGGGGTCATTTTTCAGGGGTTGGGCTTGGCCCTTTAGTTCCAGTGGAAGGAACTTCAGCATATGGAGCCATTTTGGACAATTTTACACTTCCAGCTTTGTGGGAACAGTTTGTTGATGGCGCCTTCCTGTTCCAGCATGAGTGCTTATGCACCAGTGCACAAAGAAAGGTCTATAAAGAAATGGAGGAGCTAGTTTGGTGCAGAGGAACTTGACTGACCTGCACAGAGCCCTGACCTCCACTCGAAAGAACACCTCTGGGATGAATTAGAGCGGTGACTGCAAGCGAGGCAGGACTTCTCGTCCAACATCAGTGCCTGACTTTACAAATGCTCTCCTGGTCACAAATTCCCATAGACACACTCCTACACCTTGTGGAAAGTCTTCCCAGAAGAGTTGAAGCTGTTATACCTGCAATGGGTGGGCCAACTCCATATTAAAGGCTATGTATTAAGAATGGCATGTCATTAAAGTTCATGTGTGTGTAAAGGCAGGCGTCCCAGTACTTTTTGGCAATAGTGTGCAATTGAGCAAGGTAGAAAACTGTGGCAATTTTCTGCTCCATCCTCCCAAGCACCACAGCCATTAAATGTGCCTGACACGCGCTCAATGGGCCCATCAAGTCAAGCCTGTCATCAGTTGGGTTGACCTTATTCTCTAAAGGGTGATTTCAGACAAGTTATGTGCAAGTGGGAATGTTTCTCCTGAGTGTGGAAATTTTAATCTGTGAGAGTAGCAATGAACAGTGTGGTCAAAAACTAATTTGCAGGTATTATAATTTACTTCAAATGTGGGCACTATGTAGGCCTCTGATGTTCTTTTATTGATTGGTAAACCGTAAATGTCCCTAAATGTTAGGCCCTTGAGCTGAAAATTGCTCCAGGTGGGCTGTACAATGGCTGACCCTGTGCTCGGACCTCCAAAGGTCACGCAAAAAAGCAATTTCCCCTTAGGGATTAATAAAGAATATCCAATAAAGAAATAAAGTAAACAACACCTTAGCCTGTTAACCTTGTTTTCTATATACATCCCACAATACTCACCCTGTAAACCACAGCAATAGAGGGCTGCATGTTTCTGGGATTACAGCTCACAGTCGGCTTCATCCTAGTTTTCCACCACCGAGCAGGCTGGACAGAAATGCCGCCCTGTTTCATAGCAGGATCTGATTTAGACAGGAACACCTCTTACCCCTCAGCGATTGCTAGTGTCCGCAAACAATGAGGATTTTTCAGCGATTTAACCAATTTTCTTTCATTTGAACTTGCTTTAAGTATATTTACGAAGAAGTCTGGCATATCAATCACAAGGACTTCAAATAGAAGAAATCATTCAGCATGAACGACTCAGATCAATGTCACATAACGAGCTTAGCAGGTAGTCTGCCTTGAGCAGTTCCAGAGTCGTCTAGCAGGAGTTGTCCAGTGAGTGCCACACTGAAAACAAGCAGATGTCAGAAGAACTTGCTGCGTGTTGCAGGTATTGTCAGGGAAGCTTTATAAAGAACTCATAAAGATCCCAAGAATCCAAAAAGAAAAGACCCTGAAATGTTTGCACGCTTTGTTTTTTTTTTTTTGTGCAGTGCCTCGATGACTTTGTGTCACGTAAAATTTACATCAAAGCAATCGTTGCATCTTGCTAGAACTTGGAACAACTGATACAGTGGTGTGAAAAACTATTTGCTCCCTTCCTGATTTCTTATTCTTTTGCATGTTTTAACACAATGTTTCTGATCATCAAACACATTTAACCATTAGTCAAATAAAACACAAGTAAACACAAAATGCAGTTTTTAAATGATGGTTTTATTATTTAGGGAGAAAAAAAATCCAAACCTACCTGGCCCTGTGTGAAAAAGTAATTGCCCCCTGAACCTAATAACTGGTTGGGCCACCCTTAGCAGCAATAACTGCAATCAAGCGTTTGATAACTTGCAATGAGTCTTTTACAGCGCTCTGGAGGAATTTTGGCCCACTCATCTTTGCAGAATTGTTGTAATTCAGCTTTATTTGAGGGTTTTCTAGCATGAAGCGCCTTTTTAAGGTCATGCCATAGCATCTCAATTGGATTCAGGTCAGGACTTTGACTAGGCCACTCCAAAGTCTTCATTTTGTTTTTCTTCAGCCATTCAGAGGTGGATTTGCTGGTGTGTTTTGGGTCATTGTCCTGTTGCAGCACCCAAGATCGCTTCAGCTTGAGTTGACGAACAGATGGCCGGACATTCTCCTTCAGGATTTTTTAGTAGACAGTAGAATTCATGGTTCCATCTATCACAGCAAGCCTTCCAGGTCCTGAAGCAGCAAAACAACCCCAGACCATTACACTACCACCACCATATTTTACTGTTGGTATGATTTTATTTTTCTGAAATGCTGTGTTCCTTTTTACGCCAGATGTAACAGGACATTTGCCTTCCAAAAAGTTCAACTTTTGTCTCATCAGCCCACAAGGTATTTTCCCAAAAGTCTTGGCAATCATTGAGATGTTTCTTAGCAAAATTGAGACTAGCCATAATGTTTTTTTTTCTTTACAGTGGTTTGCGTCTTGGAAATCTGCCATGCAGGCAGTTTTTGCCCAGTCTCTTTCTTATGGTGGAGTTGTGAACACTGACCTTAATTGAGGCAAGTGAGGCCTGCAGTTCTTTAGACGTTGTCCTGGGGTCTTTTGTGACCTCTCGGATGAGTCGTCTCTGCGCTCTTGGGGTAATTTTGGTCAGCTGGCCACTCCTGGGAAGGTTCACTACTGTTCCATGTTTTTGCCATTTGTGGATAATGGCTCTCACTGTGGTTCGCTGGAGTCCCAAAGCTTTAGAAATGGCTTTATGACCTTTACCAGACTGATAGATCTCAATTACTTCTGTTCTCATTTGTTCCTGAATTTCTTTGGATCTTGGCATGATGTCTAGCTTTTGAGGTGCTTTTGGTCTACTTCTCTGTGTCAGGCAGCTCCTATTTAAGTGATTTCTTGATTGAAACAGGTGTGGCAGTAATCAGGCCTGGGGGTGGCTACGGAAATTGAACTCAGGTGTGATACACCACAGTTAGGTTATTTTTTAACCAGGGGGCAATTACTTTTTCACACAGGCCCATGTAGGTTTGGATTTTTTTTCTCCCTATATAATAAAAACCATAATTTAAAAACTGCATTTTGTGTTTACTTGTGTTTTATTTGACTAATGGTTAAATGTGTTTGATGATCAGAAACATTTTGTGTGACAAACATGCAAAAGAATAAGAAATCAGGAAGGGGCAAATAGTTTTTAACACCACTGTAACTTGCTAATGGTCATTCTATTCATCTGAGCATTACTACACAGCTAATACAAATCTGCACTAACTAGAAGGATCTTCATTGCTTACGCTTTGACCACAGGAATTTCTAGGATTTGATGGCATCAGGTTTTTGGCCCACTTGTATGGGAGTCTAGGGGCATCCCTTTTCCCAAGCTCTTTCATTCTCATTAAAAAGTGCTTGAATTGAAACTAAATTACTTTGTGGACAGTTTGGTGACCAAGTGATGGAGGCTAGAGCGAGACGGTTTAGGGACGTGAAGAGGAGAGATGAGGAGAACATCTGGAAAAGAACTTTGAGGATGGAACTGCTAGTCAAGAGGAACAGAGGAAGGCCAAAGAGGAAGTTTATGGATGTGGTGAGGGAGAACTTGAAGGCAGTCAATGCAACAGAAAATGACATAAAAGACAAATTAATGGAGATGGATGATCCGCTGTGGTGACCGTTAAATGGGAGCAGCTGAAAGACGAAGACGATGACTCTGTTTTGGCAGTGTCTTGTTCCACCTACTAATGAGTTTGAAATATATACTTAATTTTTTTAGCCGAGCATCTGTGCCCCTTTTTAGTTTTGTGCACATTTATATACAGGACTAGCTGTGTAAGCCCGTGCTGTAAAAAGCCCGGGTTCCTAGAAACTATTGAAGTCGTCAGAAAAAAAATTGAAATATAGCGATGTCAGGTAATTGAAAGGAACTACTCTGGGCATCTCTCTCCTAGGAGGATTCGTCTTGCTGACGTGCTCCCATCGTTTGTGCATTAGCGGCTAAGCGACTGTCCTTCTTTGGAGGTTTCATTTGCTGACGTGCTTGCCTCGCTTGTGTATTAGCGGCAGGAGGAAAAGTTAAAATCAATCAATCAATCAACATTTATTTACATATATAGCACATTTTCATACCAAAAAATGTAGCTCAAAGTGCTTTACAAAATGAATAGAAAAATAGAAGACACAATAAAAATAAACATAAGTCAACATTAATTAACATAGAATAAGTAAGGTCCGATGGCCAGGGTGGACAGAAAAAAAAAAAAACTCCAAAGCTGGAGAAAAAATAAAATCTGTAGGGATTCCAGACCAAGAGACCGCCCAGTCCCCTCTGGGCAATCTACCTAACATAAATCAAACAGTCCTCTTTGTATTTAGGGTTTTCATGGAAGGACTTGATGATGATGGTCACGTAGACTTCTGGCTTTCAGTCCATGTTGGTGCATCATGATGCTTTGAGTAGGACCACAAAGAAACCAGAAAAAGAAACAGAAGAGAGAGTAGGGGTCAGTACGGATTTTTAAGCCACTGTGAATAGTTATTATGATGAATTGAACATACAGAGTATCAGTATTAAGTTAAAGTGAAGTTATAAAAAGGCCATGTTAAAGTAATGTGTTTTCAGCAGTGTTTTAAACTGCTCTACTGTATTTGCCTGGCGAATTCCTATTGGCAGGCTATTCCAGATTTTAGGTGCATAACAGCAGAAGGCCGCCTCACCACTTCTTTTAAGTTTAGCTTTTGGAATTATAAGGAGACACTCATTTGAAGATCTAAGGTTACGATTTGGAATATAACGTGTCAGGCATTCCGATATATAAGATTTATAGATTTATATTTAGGCTTTATAAACCATAAGCAGTATTTTAAAGTCAATCCTGAATGACACAGGCAACCAGTTTAGTGACATCAAAACTGGAGAAATGTGTTCGGATTTTCTTTTCCTAGTTAGGATTCTAGCAGCTGCATTCTGCACTGTTGCAAATGATTTATGTCTTTTTGGGTAGTCCTGAGAGGAGTGCGTTACAGTAATCTAGTCTACTGAAAACAAAAGCGTGAATTAATTTCTCAGCATCTTTCAATGATATAAGAGGTCTAACTTTTGCTATGTTTCTTAAGTGAAAAATGCTGTCCTAGTGGTCTGATGAATATGCGATTTAAAATTCAGATTACAGTCAACAGTTACCCCTAAATTTTTACTTCCGTCTTAACTTTTAATCCTAATGCATCAAGTTTATTTCTGATAACCTCATTGAATCCATTATTGCCAATTACTAAAATTTCAGTTTCTCTTTATTTAGTTTGAGAAAATTACTATTCATCCATTCAGAAATACCAGTAAGACATTGTGTTAGTGTATCAAAGAGTCGGAGTCATCAGGTGCTATTGATAAGTACAGCTGTGTGTCATCAGCATAGCTGTGGTAGCTCACGTTGTAACCTGAGATAATCTGACCTAACGGAAGCATGTAGATTGAGAAGAGCAGCGGACCCAGGATAGAGCCTTGTGGAACACCATATCGGATATCATGTGTCTTTGAGATTTGATTACCACAACTCACAAAGAATTTTCTCCTGCCAGGTAGGATTCAAACCAATTTAAGACACGTGCCAGAGAGGCCCACCCATTGACTAAGGCGATTTCTAAGAATATTGTGATCAATGGTGTCAAATGCAGCACTCAGATCTAAGAGGATGAGAACAGATAAATGGCCTCTGTCTGCATTTACCCAAGTCATTTACTACTTTAACAAGTGCAGTTTCTGTGCTGTGATTTGTTCTGAAGCCTGACTGAAAGTATCAAGAATAGCATGTTTATTGAGGTGGTCATTTAACTGCATAATGACTGCCTTCTCTAGAATTTTACTTAAGAAGGGCAGGTTAGAAATGGGTCTAAAATTTTCAAAGGCAGAGGGGTCAAGATTTTCTTGAGCAGGGGTTTAACTACAGCAGTCTTAAGACAGTCTGGAAAGACCCCGTATCTAATGACGAATTTACTATGTCCAGAATATTGTCAATTAGCACGCCTGATATTTCTTTGAAAAACCTGGTTGGTATTGGGTCAAGGACGCAGGTGGAGGGTTTCAGTTGAGAGATTATACTATGTAATTCAGGTAAATCTATCCTGGTGAAAGCATTTAATTTGTTTATAATGGAGTACCGGGCTTTGGAGGTTCTGCAGTGTTGGGGAGATATACTATGTTATCTCTAATATCATTAATTTTTGATTGAAAAATACAGCAATGTTCTCACAGGTTTCAGTGGAAGTATTCTGGGGGCATTCCTTTGTGTTACCTGGGTTTAACAGACGGTCAATTGTTGAAAATAAGACTCTGGGATTACTAGCATTGTTATTTATAATATTAGAGAAATAGCAGCCTCTCAAGACGGACAGTGTTATTGTATTCTGTTATTTTAACCTTCAATATCTCATAATGGATAGTTAGTTTAGTTTTCCTCCATTTACGCTCAGCTCTACGACATGTTCTTTTAAAATCAGACACTCTTTGGGTCTTCCATGGAATAACAATACTAGAAGATTTTTTAACTGTCTTTTCAGGTGCACCTATGTCAACAGCAGTTCTTACTTTAGAATTAAATTTTTCCACTTTACTATTTACATTATCCTCGCTATTATAGTTGGCATTATAAACGGACTGATTGCTTAGAATGTTTTAAAGCTGCTGATGAGTCAAAGAAGCGTTTTTTAACAAAATGCTTCTCATGAGTGTTTTCTATCTTTATTTCTATATTAAATAGTAGAAGGAAATGGTCTGATAGACCAATATCAATGACCTGCTTTATATCAACTTTAAGTCCTTTAGCAATCACTAAGTCTAACGTATGACCTGCTTTATGTGTAGGCTGATTAACGAGCTGTCTCAAATCAAAAGAGTCCAGGAGGTTCATGAATTCTTTTACTTTTGGTCACACTGATTGTCGATATGAAAGTTAAAGTCCCCGACTATTAAGAGTGCGTCATAGTTTGTAACTAAAATTGACATTAAGCCAGAAAATTCCTCAAGGAAAGACGCGTTATATTTAGGAGGTCTATACACGGATAATACTAGAACGTGAGAATCTCCATGAATAACAACGGCGAGATACTCAAAGGACTTAAATTTACCAAAACTAACATCTTTACATTTTAATCGCTCGAGTAAATGTTTGCCAATCCGCCCCCTTTTTCCCTGGCGGTCTGCACGAGTAAAACTGTAATCCGGAGGCAGATTCGATTAAAACAGCCGCCCATTGAATTAAGCCATGTTTCATTTAGTGCAATAAAATCAATGTTTCTATCACTAATAAGATCGTTTATAAAAAATGTCTTGTTAGTTAAAGCTCTAACATTTAATAGTGCCATATTTAATGTTTCTGAAGGGCAGAGCTGAATTTTATGCGTGTCATTGGTAATCGGAACAAAAATTAAGTTATTTTTGTTAACCGCTCTGTGTGTATTTTTATGTAATCTACAATCCGTTTTATAGTCTTAATGCAGTGTTGATCTGAAGTAGTAATTTCAATTAAATTATTGGTGTTTATGCCGCACTGCCTAGATTTTTACGTGCATTAAGATTTGTTATTAGATTATTAATGTTGTGCACTTTAACGGAAGACTCTGTTAAGCCATTATGTCCTATCAAAGCAGTAGCATTACGGAAGGGGTTAAAAGTAGAAGTAGACAGTCAAGATAGACGAATTACCTTAGCGATGTTTTCGGAGAGGACCCGGCGCCAAATCTATTCGGATGCAGTCCATCCCGCTTGAAGAAGCGCCTTTCCCAAAAAGATCCCAGTTGTCTATAAACCCGATGTCTTGATTCTCGCAGAAGCCTCTCAGCCAGTTGTTTAAACCCAGCAGACGACTGTAGTATTCATTCGATCGTCTGACGAGAGGTAGTGGACCCGAGATGAAGATTTTTGCAGATGGGGTCCTCTCCTTCGTGTCTTCAACTAGTGCTGCGAAGTCAGCCTTGAGAACCTCCGACTCTCGGTGCCTTATGTCGCTTACGCCGCATGTAGAATGATGGATCCAATTGCCCTCTTGTGCTTTTCGTAGAAGGTCGGCGCCTGCCTCATCACATCTTGAACTCGAGCACCGGGAAAACAAGAAACAAAGGATTTTCGAATAGGGCACATGATATTCAGGTTTCGTACAATCAAATCACCTACCACGATTACATCACCCAGGGTTGAAGGCAGACTGGGGACGCGGAGAGGGTCGAATCGGTTCTGGATTGGGATGCTCGCCTGTGCCGATGGAGGTGTTCTAGCCTTGAACCCCCGCCTGCAAAGCTGAAACCCGTCGAGGTCTTCATCAGCGTTGTTGTTCCTACGAGGCGCGAGGGTGAAGCTTACTTGCCCTTGGACTTGAGCGCACGAGGTGGGGTTGATGTTACGCCGACTTCAGTTGTTGAGTGTGGTTTTTCCAGCAGCCGAGCCTTCAAGTCTCTGAGGTACCTTCGTCTGGACAGGAGTTTCTGAATCTGTTTGTCGAGTGCCTGGAGTTCTTCGACGACGACGGCAACGCGATTCATCTCACTGTCGGCCATTGTCTGCTTCTGCTTCCGCTTCATCACCTAGGAAAGAAAGAGAGAAAGTTAGTTAAAAGGATAGCATTTTGCCGATGTTGGTGGCTAAGCGACATTGTCTTTCTTCAGAGGTTTCATTTTGCTGACTTGCTGGCCTCGCTTGTGTTATTAACAGCTAAGCGAGTTTTCTGTTACCTCTGAAGTGGAGCCCTTACCCCGATTCCACCTCTCACTTCCGGGCCGGACAGACACACACACACACACACACACACACACACACACACACAAACTTCCACATGTAGACATTTATATATAAGATATTATCAGATCTCTTGGGTTTTCCCATTCTGGTTTCAAATTAGATGATGTAAATAATTTTTGTAAAGATTTGGGATTCGAGAATTTCAGTTTGGTGGTTCAGCAGTGGTAAAGTAAATTCACTCTAGCAAATAGCCTGGGGTGGGGGCGGTGGAGGGAATAAAAGATCAGGGGCTTGGCACAAGATTTCAAGGGCTTAAACATCCCAAAACCACTGTCTGTCAGCATCTCCTTATACTCTACATACCAATTTCTCTTTAAGTACAAAGCTCAAACAAGCTATTAACCACAGCACCATGTAAGTGGATTCTTGGGAATGATTTTGATATTTGCGTACATCCCATTAATTTATTCAACTGCTTTCTTCCTGGAGAAAGCTTATTCATTTCTGCCATGTTGAATTCTTATTATACTGTATGCCTTGTTAGCCACTTCCAATGGTATTCTATTCACTTTAAAGCTGCATCTTATCTGAACAGTCTGTCCCATATTAGGACATCACACAAAGTAGCAGAAAAAAAAGCTTTCTTTAATACTTATACCTGGTCTTCTTCTTCTTCTTCTTTCGGCTGCTCCCGTTAGGGCAGCGAGTCCCGATTCATTTTACCCTCGCACCCCCTGTGACGGACGAGGCCGATTTCGCACCCCCTTGGTTTGAGAAGAAGTATGAAAAAATATGAGGTTAATGCAGAAAAATAGATCACCAATTGAAACTTTATGAATAATGGATACTTTATTCTCCATCAATAATTGTTTTGGTAAAGCCATAATCGGTGTAATTGCCATCCATTTTCTAATTTTTTCACGACTAGCCATGATTAAATGAATGGTAAAAAAGTAAGAGAAAAGCGACAGTGACTTATTGAGGCAGGCGGGCAAGAGCACAATAGCATGCAGGCTCGATGTAGTGCGTGTCAAGTCGATCTAAAATGCGTGGTCAGATTCGAAAAAATATATCTTTTCAAGTTCTATTTGGATATAAGTAGGTTCTTGAATTTAGTCTTTAAATTTCTATGGTGAAGAAAAACTTATGCAATGATGACTAAATTTAACTTGCATTCCTACCAAAGATATTTCTGTCGGCTAAATAAAACTTACTTATATTTAAAATTTAAATAGAACTTGAACAGATACGATAGTTCATAATACCCACGCAGCGCTAAGTGTGCGTAAGAGCGGAAGTGATCCGTTATAACAAGCAGCGAAATATCCTGCCCATTTAATTATTTAGGAATGGATAGATATATTAAGATTATATACAAATAATGTTTTTCATTTTTCTTCCTCGATGGATTCTGCCACTCCCAGCAACAGTTGCAAAGCTGCGTTAGGGGTCGCCACAGCGGATTATCTTCTATCGGATTCTATCCTCTGCATCTTGTTCTGTTACACCCATCACCTGCATGTCCTCTCTCACCACATCCATAAACCTTCGCTTAGACCTTCCTCTTTTCCTCTTCCCTGGCAGTTCTATCCTTATCATCCTTCTCCCAATATACTCAGCATCTCTCCTCTGCACATGTCCAAACCAATGCAATCTCGCCACTCTGACTTTGTCTCCCAAACGTCCAACTTGAGCTGACCCTCTGATGTACTGTTCCTGTTCATCCTCCTCACGCCCAATGCAAATCTTAGCATCTTTAACTCTGCCACCTCCAGCTCTTTCTCCAACCCATATAACGTATCTGGTCTCACTACCATCCTGTAGACCTTTCCTTTCACTCTTGCTGATAACTGTCTGTCACAAATTACTCCTGACACTCTTCTCCACACATTTCTCCCTGCCTGCACTCTCTTCCACAATCCCCATTACTCTGTACTGTTGATCCCAAGTATTTAAACTCATCCACCTTCGCCAACTCTACTCCCTGCATGCTCATCGTTCCACTGACCTCCCTGTCATTTATACACATGTATTCTGTCTTATTCCTACTGACCTTCATTCCTCTTGTCTCCAGAGCATAAACGCCACTGCCATCTCTCCTAAACACCTCCATGCTTCCATAGGTATTTCATCTGGACCTACGGCCTTTCCATTTTTCATCATCTTCATAGCTGTCCTTCCTCCTTGCTAATTCGTTGCACTTCCTGATTCACTATCTCCACATCTTCCAACCTCCTCTCTCTCATTCTCTTCATTCATCAGCCTCTCAAAGTACTCTTTCCATCTGCTCAACACACTCTCTTCGCTTGTGTGTACGTTTTCATCTTTATCCTTTATCACTCTAACCTGCTTCACATCTTTCCCGGCTTGGTCCCTCTTTCTAGCCAATCAGTACAGATCCTTTTCTCCCTCCTTAGTGTCCAACCTCTCATACAACTCATCATACGCCTTTTCTTTAGCCTTTGCCACCTCTCTCTTCACCTTGCTCCATATCTCCTTGTACTCTTTTCTACTTTCTGCATCTCTGACTATCCCACTTCTTCTTTGCCATCCTCTTCCTCTGTATACTCTCCTGTATTTCCTCATTCCACCACCAAGTTTCCTTTTCCTCCTTCCAGATGTCACGCCAAGCACCTTTCTTGCTGTCACCCTTACTACATCTGCTGTAGTTTCCCAGTTGCCTAGTAATTCTTCACAGCCACCCAGTGCCTGTCTCACCTCCTCCCTAAACTCAACCTTGCAGTCTTCTTTTTCCAACTTCCACCGTTTGATCCTTGGCTCTGCCCTCACTCTCTTCCACTTCTTGATCTCCAACGTCATCCTACAGACCACCATCCTATGCTGCCTAACTACACTTTCCCCTGCCACCACTTTACAGTCTTCAATCTCCTTCAGATCAGCTCTCCTCTGCATTGGATGTAATCTACCTGTGTGCATCTTCCTCCACTCATGTACATCACCCTATGTTTCTCCCTCTTCTTAAAATTCATATTCACCAGAGCCATGTCCATCCTTTTGGCAAAATCCACTGTCCTCTGACCTTCTTCATTCCTCTCCTTGACACCATACCTACCCATCACCTACTCGTCTCAATTGTTCCCTTCACCAACATGCCCGCTCAAATCACCACTTTCTGTCCCTTGGGTACACTGTTCATCACTTCATCCAACTCACTCCAAAAATCTTCTTTCTCACTCATTGCACACCCAACAACATTCATCATCACACCTCCAATTTCCAGCTTCATAATCATTACTGTCTGACACTCTTTTCACCTCCGAAACACTCTTGACATACTGTTCCTTCAGAATAACCCCTATTCCATTTTTCCTCCCATCCACACCATGATAGAACAATTTGAATCCACCTCCGATCCACCTGGCCTTACTCCCCTTCAATTTAGTCTCTTGCACACACAATATATCAACCCCCCTTCTCTCCATCATATCTGCTAACTCCCCTTAGCAGTCATACTGCCAACATTCAAAATTCCTACCCCCAACCCCGAATTCCTGTCCTTCCATTTTCTTTCTCTACATAACCAATTGCAATACAATAACATCTTCCACTCTCTTTACTTTCCTCCTCTCCTCCTGTCTCCGGACACGTCTCCCCCGTCGTCGTCTTCTTCTTCTTCTACCAACAGTAGCCCAATTTCCGCCAGTACCCTATTGGCTAACAGTACTGGTTGTTGTTAACCCGGGACTCGTCCGATCCGGTATGGAAATTTGTATTATTGTCCGCATATTGATTTGCCAAAGTTTTACACCGGATGCCCTTCCTGATAAAAAGGGCAATTCTAACAGTTTCAGTAGATGCCAGCATAATATACTTTTTTTGTATCTATTTTTCAGACTGAAGTGTATTTTTAACAAACAACAAATTTATTAATTGTTCACAAAGGCAAGAAAGAATTCCATGTATCTCTTTTGAAGTGACAAAGGTGTGTCCACTCACTCATTCACACAGTTAGGTACACCACTGCCAAGCAAACATGTCACTTAGCTGAACCACACATCAACTTTTAAAGTGCTAATACACCAACATAAAATGATGATTTCCTCTTTACATTCACCCTTAACCCCCTATACATTCCAGGGCAAAAATGTTATCAGATCTAACCATGACAATACTAATGACCTCTCCAGATAACAAACGACAAAACCCTCACAAACTGAGAGCAACCGCAGCAATGAGGGGAAAAAAGAAAAAAAAAATCCTTTAATGTGGGCGTTGTCCAGCAAGGTCCTATCCAAAGAAGTAACCATGCATAACTGATAAGTGGGTGTGGCTCATGGAGGACACTATAGCCGCACAACACCTGATTCTTGAATTCGACCCATTTGGTAGGCAGAACGGGGATCCCACTCCTCTGTTACTGGATAGAATTAACAGTTTTAAAAACTCAGAGAATGTCAGGATTGAACAAGGCAGTCACACTGTCACATTGTAAAGTTAAACATATTAAGTAAACCGATCAAGGTAATGCGAATAATTATATGCACAAGAGAAAGCAATTCCAAACATGTTGTATCCTAAGAAGAAAGTGACTAAGGACTATTTGAAGGGGGCAAAGATGAATAAGGAGCCCACCTGCTTGTCATATAACACAAAATAATAAGTTGACATTTGCCATCTTGGATTAAGTGTGCCGATGACCTGGAAACTGTCAGCAGCATCTGTGACTACATCACACTTCTTGATCCAGAAGAGAGTCTGTAATGAGCTGGGGGTATCTGAATAGGCTATAGCCCTGCTCGACAGTGCTATAATTTATTGGTTTTGGAGTTACCTTTGTTATTTCTAATTGTTTTATATTTCATTTTGCAGTGATTACAGTGTAATTTGCATATATCTTCTGTCATAGTAATATATTGAAGGATCATCTAATGTTAACCTTATTTATATAGCACCTTATCATTTGCATGCAATTCACGGGCTTTCCACAGATTAATCAACAAAAACAATAAAGATATACCATAGTTATTTGGTTATTTTCATTAATTACTATTATGACAGTTTCTAATAGGTATTAGTGTACTAAATAGAAAAACAACCTGGGCATTGTTAAATAAAATTTAAACACTAAAGTGCAAAACAAACCTTCACTCTTATCAGAAACGGGTTCATATTGTTTTCTAATCAAAATGTCTTATACATAAATATGGTAATAGTTTCCATGCTTATATTTTCATAAAAACATGAAGGCAGTAGGTGAATTAATTGGTTGTGTCTGAGAGTGTCATGTGACTAGCTTTGGCTGGCAAGCCGGCTACCCTTGCAGTTTAGTATAAGAGTTGTCACCCTGTGGTGTAGTGGTGTAATTTGTTTTTGAAATTCTTAGTAAATAGAGTTAAAAAAAGTGCGGAAACTTTTTAAACATCCCTCGTACATCTAGCCTCCTGGACCCTCATCATAACTTCCGTAAATGTTTTCTGTATTGATCATATAGCTACTTTTCCGATTATTTTTCAGAGATATTCTGGCAATATGTCCTGGGAATTTAATTAATATTTTTCTGGATGGTTATTGCAGCAGTACTGCCTTTGTCAAACACACCAACCCCGAATTCCTGTCTTTCCATTTTCTTTCTCTACATAACCAATCACAATACAATAACATCTGTAATAAACATAAAACCAGCTGTAAGCTTAGCATGCCATTTCTTCAAAACTTTTGGGACATTGAAAAATCTTCATTGTACATGTTTAATTATTTCATCCATCTATCCATCCAGGATTGTGCCAGTCCCAGCTAGCAAGTGCAAGGCAGGGCCAATCCAAGGACGGGGAACCAGCTCATCACAGGGTGAGCACACACATACACTAGTCGTGTCAATTTAGCATCACCAATTTAGCATGCCTTTGGAAGGAAACCAAAGCATGCAGAGGAAACCCACCAGGAAAACCTATCTCCAGGCAGGGAACACTCTGGATGCGACCCCTTTACGGCAGCAGCGCTTCTGCCACTCCTCCATGCGCCCACATGTTTAATTATCAACAGTATACATTATATGAATGAAGTTAACAGTTTATCAGTAGAATATACATACTTAAATGTATTTCATCATACAACTGACATCTACTATACATCATAGTATTCCAACAGCACACAGCTCCACGGGGATAGCTCTTAGAAATCTAAATCGACTTAAAAGCCAGTCATGATTATGGATCAAGAAATCAGTATGATCTGTAAACACGCTTTCTCTTCTCATTCTTCCATTTGTGATGTCGTCTAACAATGCTACAGCAGCCATGGTAGTTGGAACAGTTTGGCTATTCTGTGCACCATTATATTGTTACAAAATGATTACAATCAAGTGAATAAAATTTGTAAATATTATGCAATTCATTTTGGTGTATTTTATAAAGGCCGCTTCATTGACGTGGTTCTAAAACAGAAAGGGAAATGAGACAGAAATGGCAGCACTGACGCTTGGTACTGCCCCATATTACAAAACCAAGCAGAAATGTGCGTACGCATGGTGTGATGCTGCCGTGAAAATGTGCGTAGCTTTACAAGTTTAGTTTTTATACATCTTGAAATGAGTGTGGAAAAGGGCGTACGTAACATCATTGTGCGTACACACCATTTATACATGAGGCCCCTTATCCTTATGTATCTTAAACACCATCACTCTTTGATTCTCCACTATGACTCAAACTATGGAGGAAGCTTTTTCTTCTGTTGTTGTCGACAGCTGAGCAGAGTTTTGGACATCTTTTAGGTGTCTCCTGCCACAACGGATTTCACCAGCTGATTTGTCTGAGCCTTATGAAGAGCATTCATAACTAGTAAATTTTGATTGGAGATTTTTTTGGAGATTGAATCTCCAAAAGGGTGTTTTTCTCTAGGATTACAAATTCAATAAAAACATGGCAGTTTATTTATTTGATTGTCCATGCTGAACTGTTTATGAAGCAAAACATGAACTATGACAGTCAAAACTTTAAACTTGAATTTTACATGTTTTTGCACTAATCTTTGGCCACTTAGAAAATCAGCATTGTTGAATGGCATAGCTTATACATTTAAGCCAGGTAACCAAGGTTATTATAGTTTTGCCTTTTTTATATTAGTTTTTATTTGTATATTTTTTCTGACCTTTACTTGGAAATTCAGTTTAGTTTTAGTTTTCCTTCATCTTGTATTTTTAGTTTTAATTTAGTTTTTACGTCACTAAGACATTTGTTTTATTTTTATATCTATTAGTTTCAGTTTTAGTTTTGGTAATTACTAGCTGAGGCTCCGTCCGCGTATTTGTGAAAAGGAAAAACTTGTGTAAAATCAGTGTAAAAACAATGGAATTTGTATTGAGAAGAATTTATATTGACAGCTTTCATATCTGAGAGCCTCATCATATACAAATATTTTTGCTTTTGCTATCGGGTGAGAATGTAGCTGTGACAAAAATATAAAAGTTAGCAAGGTATCGCTGGCCGAGTGGAAGGTGGGTACGATCTAATGTCAAATGTTGCCACTGTATCTGATCGTGTTCAGCTCTCACGGGAGAGTGTCCGCCTTGTGGGGAAAAGAGCACCTGGCTGTGATATCTCTGCCAATGAGCAGGTACCATCTAAAACACACATAGCTGTGATTTCTCTCTGTCAGAAACGTCAAATATTACACTTTTAACAATCTCTAGATGGTAATGTGTCCTGAACGAACAGGTATCACTAGCTAATCGGAGGCAAGGTACCCTCCAACATGTGGTGATTGGAGGCTGGCACGTGAGTGAGGATGGTCCTGCCCGGCACCCTGTTCCTGAGGTCCTGTGACCCACCCTCCCTCCCCCCTCGTCCTGCTGCCTCTCTCTTGGATTTACACACTGCTGCAAGCAAACTATGATAACTATAGTAGCCCTTTAACCATACCATACTTTCTCTCTCTCTCTCTCTCTCTATATATATATATATATATATATATATATATATATATATATATATATATATGCATATATATATATGCATATATATATATATATATGCATATATACACTAATAAAAGGCAAAGCCCTCACTGACTCACTCACTCACTGACTGATCACTAATTCTCCAACTTCCCGTGTAGGTAGAAGGCTGAAATTTGGCTTGCTCATTCCTTACAGGTTCCTTACAAAAATTGGGCAGGTTTCATTTCGAAATTCTACGCGTAATGGTCATAACTGGAAGCTATTTTTCTCCATATACTGTAATGGAGTTGAGCTTGAAAGCCGTGGGGGGGGGCGGAGTTTCATGTGACATCATCGCGCGTCCCACGTAATCACGTGAACTGACTGTCAACGCAGTACATAGAAAACCAGGAAGAGCTCCAAAAAGCGCTGAAGAAAACATGCATTATATAATTGAGAAGGCAGCGAAACAATAAGAAGTGAGCGAGTTACATATACAACCATATTCATGAGTGCTGCTACTTCGGAAACAAAACACGGTGTAAACCTAAAGTTTAAATTAAGTTCATAGACAGGCTGCCACTGGCGTTTGTCATCCCCACGGGTAATGCGGGATACAAGTTTAATGAGAGGCCGCAGGATATAAACGAGAGTTTTGATCACTTTGTAACTAAGTTAAAATTGCAGGTGAAGGGCAAGTTAATACACACGCTGTCTCTACAGTTTCTCCACACTGAATCCTCCAGGCACTACATACAAAAGGTTACACTGACAATCGTGTTACGTTATTTTTAAAATGTTTCCTTTTCTTAGCACAAGCACAGCTGAGAAGTTTCGATGCATGTGCTCCATAACGCGTTAAAAAATCACACATTCAACTATATAAAGTAAAATATATATAAAATATATAAAGTCAGCGCTGGAATATATAAAGTCAGCGTCGGAATATACAAAGTCAGCGCTGGAATATCCATCCGTCATGGGGGGTCTGCTGGAGCCAATCCCAGCCAACACTGGGCGCAAGGCAGGAACCAATCCTGGGCAGGGCACATGCATCATTTTCAAAACATTAACCGAACAGTGTTTTTTTAATTTATTTTTCTGAATACGTTTTTGTTAACTTAGTTCAGTTCAGAGTTGTTTCAATCAATAGATTTTGACTTTCACTTTATATATTCAGGAATGACTTTATATATTCCAATGCTGACTTTATATATTCAAGTTTTGACTTTATATATTCGGGAATGACTTTATATATTCCAGCGCTGACTTTATATATTCAAGTTTTGACTTTATATATTCTGACGCCGACATATATTCACAAAATCAATGTATTTGCCTGTTTGGCACCCCATAGTATATGTATGTTTGTGTATATATGTACACATTTTTGTGTGTGTGTGTGTATATATATATATATATATATATATATATATGCCAGCAACACTCATGACAATGACAAAACAATTACATTGTCAATCATGTTACGTTATTATTAAAATGTTTCCTTTTCTTTTTTACTTCTCCGCTGCCAAGCGCGGGTATTTCTCTCTCTCTCTCTCCCTCTCTCTCTCTCTCTATACATATATATATATACACACACACACACACAGGGTGGGCCATGTATATGGATACACCTTAATAAAATGGGAATGGTTGGTGATATTCCTGTTTGTGGCACATTAGTATATGTGAGGGGGAAAACTTTTCAAGATGGGTGGTGACCATGGTGGCCATTTTGAAGTCGGCCTTTTTGCATCCAACTTTTGTTTTTTCAATAGGAAGAGGGTCATGTGACACATCAAACTTATTGGGAATTTCACAAGAAAAACAATGGTGTGCTTGGTTTTAACGTAACTTTATTCTTTCATGAGTTATTTACAAGTTTCTCTTTGTTTACAGCCATTGACATGTCGCAGAGGTTAACATGTGAGGAGCGAATAGAAATTGTGTTGATGTCTGCTGAACACAGTAACCGGGTCATTGCAGCAGATTTCAATGCAAGACACCCTACGAGACCACCCATCTCCCATGCCACAGTTAGCAAACTGCTTGCTAAGTTTTGTGAAACTGGTTCAGTGTTGGATTTGCCAAAATGTGGACGCATGAAAACTGTCACTAATGAAGAAACATCAGTGGCTGTCCTAGCTTCATTCAGCAAGAGCCCACAGCTTAGCACTCGCCGCATGTCACTGGAGAGTGGCATTAGTCGAACATCCCTTCGGCGGATATTAGCTTCTCACAAATGGCACCCTTACAAACTCCAGCTACTGCAGCATCTCAACGAGGATGACCCAGATCGGCGCACTGAATTTGCAGAATGGGCAAAACAAAAATTGGAACAGGACCCTCAGTTTACGCAGAAGATTTTGTTCAGTGATGAGGCAAACTTTTATGTGAATGGTGAAGTTAACAAACAAAACCACCGCTATTGGTCTGACACTAACCCACATTGGATAGATCCCTCCAAGAGTGTTGGAACAAAAAAATTGATGGTATGGTGTGGTATATGGGGTACAAAGATAGTGGGGCCATTCTTCATCAATGGAAACCTCAAGGCCACTGGATATGCGAAATTGCTACATGATGATGTGTTTCCCTCTTTATGCACTGAAGCTGGCACGTTCCCTGAGTTTTTCCAGCAAGATGGCGCACCACCACATTATGGGTGTCAGGTCAGAGCATTCCTAGATGAACAGTTTCCTGGAAAGTGGATTACCGCCGTGGGCCAGTTGAATGGCCCCCAAGGTCTCCCGATCTGACCCCCTTAGACTTTTATCTTTGGGGTCATCTGAAGGAAATTGTCTATGCTGTGAAGATACGAGATGTGCAGCACCTGAAACTACGGATACTGGAAGCGTGTGGTAGCATTTCTCCTGCGGTGTTGCTATCAGTGTGTGAAGAGTGGGAGAAGAGGGTTACATTGACAATCCAACACAATGGACAGCACATTGAACACATTTTATAAGTGGTCAGAAACTTGTACATAACTCATGAAAGAATAAAGTTACGTTAAAACCAAGCACACCATTGGTTTCCTTGTGAAATTCCCAATAAGTTTGATGTGTCACATGACCCTCTTCCTACTGAAAAAACAAAAGTTCGATCCAAAATGGCCGACTTCAAAATGGCCACCATGGTCACCACCCATCTTGAAAAGTTTCCCCCCTCACATATACTAATGTGCCACAAACAGGAAGTTAATTTTTAATATTTGTATATTTGTGTATATATATATATACTAGCAAAATACCCGCGCTTCGCAGCGAGAAGTAGTGTGTTAAAGAAGCAATGAAAAGAAAAGGAAACATTTTGAAAATAACGTAACATGATTGTCAATGTAATTGTTTTGTCACTGTTGTGAGTGATGAGTGTTGTTGTCATATATATATATATATATATATATATATATATATATATATATATATATATATATATATATATTTACACACACATACATAAACATATATATATACATATCTATACATATACACATATATATATACATATATATATCTACATATATACACATACATATACACACACACATAAATACATACACACATACATACATACACACACAAATACATATATATATACATACATACACATACACATATATAAACATATATATACATATACATACATATCTACATATATACACACACAGCTATTTCGTATCAGTGCAATACGCTGCTTGTTAAAACGGATAACTCCCGCTCTTACGTGCAAGTCTGCGTGGATATTATGAACTATCGTATTTGTTCAAGTTCTATTTAAATTTTAAATAGAAGGAATTTTTATTTAGTCGACAGAAATATCTTTGGTAGGAATGGTAAAACAGACAGGAATATTATTCGTGAATAAATCAACTCAAACCTTAAACAACTTATAATATTTTGCTCTCCATAAAATTTATCCTGTCTAAATTATACAAGTTAGAAATAAAGTAAACGTTAAAAGAACAAACATTCACATTTCTTTACTCTTATGTAATTTTATATAAAAAATAAACTTAGATTTTAAATATCCCAAAAGATTTTGCTCTCCATAAAAAGATATCCTGTCAAAATGATACAAATTCAAATATGAACATGCTGCATAACAAAACCTAGAAATATAAATGAAATGTGTTCTTTTCAGCAATAACAAATCAAATCATTCAGTTGTCTTTGCTCATATGTCATTTTAGAGCTGGACGCCTGGCATCTTTTTGGCCACAGGTTCGTTTATGTTTGGTGTGAGGTTCTGTGTTGTGGAGATTCTCAGGATGGATTGCAGGTGCTCATCAGTGAGGCGACTCCTGTGTGCTGTTTTGTTAGTCTTTATCACTGAGAAGAGCTTCTCACACAGATATGTGCTACCAAACATGCACAAGGTTCGAGCCGCATGTAGACGGACTTTTTTTGTTCTTCGAAGTCACCAAAGCGCCGTGCAAACTCAGTGCGCTCAGTTTATCAGCAAAGTGCGATTTGGGAACACCGTAGTGACGACTTGGTTTAACATTACTTGGCAACAGGGAAAGTGAGGCAAGGTGCACTGGTGCATTTGTGTCTCCCATAAAAGCAGCTTCACTTGAAATCACTTTGTGATTGTGCACGGGTTAAAACGTCCGCTGAAGTGTCAGATTCTTATTTAATTATGCTGCTTTCTGTATCTTCTGCATTGCATTCAGGTTAACCTGATGTTTTGTCTCATAGTGCCGTCTTAGATTAAATTCTGTAATTACAGCCACATTAGCTCCACAAATGAGACACACGGGTTTAGTAAACATATACTCAGCCTCCCATCGGTTTTTAAAGGCTCTATTTTCAGAATCAACTTTTCTCTTCAGCATCGTGTGAGCTAGCCGCAATAACTTGATTAACTCAGTAAGTGTTCGGCAAGGCAGCTGAAGCGCTGCATTATGGGATCTGTAGTTTAGTGTGTTACCAGCGCTTCATATACCCGGCTTTAATAACAATAATACAGTATATAAAATGATCTCGCGGGCGGATATAATTACACGCGGGCGGATGTGGCCCGCGCCCTTGAGTTTGACACATATGGACTAAATAGAACTTGAAAAGATATATTTTTTCAAATGTGATCGCCATTCAGGTAGAGTTGACGCAAGACTACAGCCTGCATGCCTCAATAAGTCATCCTTCCCTCGCTCTTACTTTTTACCGCTCATCTAATGAATACACTGAGTATGGCTTTACCAAAACAATTATTGATGGCGAATAAAGTATCCATTATTCGAGTATGTAGATCGGAGTATATATATATACATATATATATATATATATATATATATATATATATATATATATATATATATATATATATATACCCGCGTATCGCAGCGGAGTAGTGTGTTAAAAAAGCTATGAAAAAGAAAAGGGAACATTTTAAAAATAACGTAACATGACTGTCAATATACAGTATTTGTTTTGTGAGTGTTACTGAGTGTTGCTGTCATCAAGGATTTGATTATCATTATTTCTTTCAATCAGGTTCGTATTTGTAGGATGTGTTGTGTTCAAGTTACATTCCGTGTTTGTCAATCGTTGTAAAGATGACAGGTTTCATTCATCGATTCGTTTCTTACTGCATCAATAAACAGCTCGTCTTCTTCTTTATCTGAGACCTGACACACTGCATGCACGGTTTTTTTTACACTGTCTTCCTTTAGCGGGACATTGACTTTTTCCAACGTGTGCTTTGTTTTGGCTTTATGAATATACTTGTATGTATTAGACGCTTCATATTTTTTGCTGCCTTTTCAATTGTGTAATTCGGTTTTTGTTCAGCGTTCTTTGGAACTGTTGCTTTTTATCTGTGCTGGTGCCATCTCGTGCTATGTCCATGGCTGTATTTAATGTTACCTTAGTCCTGGCACTTAAAACTTTCTCGCAGTTTAAGCTGAGTTTGTGTCAAACACCACCCTGACCATCTCATCTTCCTCTGCATAAGCACAGTCCTTAACCCGTGAATATTTAGTGGGAGTTTGCTATTGGATTGCCGCGGACGGACGGCCTTATATGGGCAGGCACTAAATTACAAACGCCAGCGGCAGCCTGTCTATGAACTTAATTTAAAGTGTAGGTTTACATCGTGCTTTGTTTCGAGTAGCAGAAGTCATGAATATGGTTGTATATGTCACTCGCCGCTTCTTATTGTTTCGCTGCCTTCTCAATTATATAATGCATGTTTTCTTCAGCGCTTTTTTTAGGTCTTCCTGGTTTTCTATGTACTGCGTGATTACGTGGGAGGCGTGATGATGTCACACTAAACTCCCCCACGGCGTTGAAGCTCATCTCCATTACAGTAAATGGAGAAAAACTGCTTCCAGTTATGACCATTACGCGTAGAATTTCGATATAAAACCTGCCCAACTTTTGTAAGGAAGCTGTAAGGAATGAACCTGCCAAATTTCAGCCTTCCACCCACACGGGAAGTTGGAGAATTAGTGATGAGTCAGTGAGTGAGTGAGGGCTTTGCCTTTTATTATATATATATATATATATATATATATATATATATATATATATAGTATATATATATACAGTATATATAGACATAAATATATATATATATATATTTGTATATGTGTATATATATGTATGTGTGTGTGTGTGTGTATATATATATATATATATATATATATATATATATATATATATATATATATGCCAGCAACACTAATGACAACACAATTACATTGTCAATCATGTTACGTTATTATTAAAATGTTTCCTTTTCTTTTTCATTACTTCTTTAACACACTACTTCTCCGCTGCGAAGCGCAGGTATTTTGCTAGTATAGAATAAATAAAAAACACATCAGTATGTTTAGTTTTTCACCAGTTGGCAGACTGTCTTCACCTACCTACCTGTAGTTCAGTAGAGATGTTGCCAGTTCAGGAATTTTACAAGTTTTGTATCACTTCATTGTTAAATTACTTTTTTAAAGAAAAAGTGATTTGTCAACAACAATATGCTGATCTTGTATGATGACCTTGTCCGTCTCTCAATCAGTGCCATTTTATTTTCAGAAAGGATTTCTCCTGTGCAAAGTGGCAGGTGAATTATTGTCAATTTAAGGCAGACACCTGAGATATAAACTGAAACGTTACTCAGTCGTGATTTTTCCGTCCATATGGTAAATGTTTTTTTCACCAGCACATTCCAATTTCAGGTGTTTGAATTACATCTTAAAATAAAACAAGCACAAATAAAGACTGTACAATACATCACTTTCTATTTCTCACGCTTTACGTGCCCGTATTCAACTCACTCTGTCACCGCAAATGCTGTGGGAACACTCACCTTCCATCACCACCACCGTTCACTGGATGAATATATGCAGGTGGATTACTTTCTAATTTTAGAGTTAAAAGTTACAAGAGCTAAAGACTAATGGCAAGAATATTAACGAAACAAAAACAAAAATATTTTTAGTATATTTATTATTTTACTTTAGTCTCTCCAGCTACTTTAATAGTTTTGTTTAGTTCTAGTTTTTCATAACCTTGCAGGTAACCTGATGATACGTAAAGTTACACTCCTGTTTGTTGTTACCACACCCTATTAAAGAAGCCGAGTGTAATTGACACTGTGCTGTGGGCTAATAAGAGCAAAAGTGATCAGCTTAGTCATGTTAAGATTTACACTTACGGACTCGGGGGATTCCAAAATTAAAGTAGCGTCACCCTTGCTGATGTCTAGGAAAGCCCTGACAGGTTGTTTTTGAGAAGCTAATGTCTGCCCTTTCTATTTCTATGACTGATGTGAATAAAGAGAATTGACAAATGTAAGAGTCTGATAAGGTGTCCAGCATGAACTGAGGAGGATGTCTGCCTGCTGGTTAGCAATCGTGACTAAACACACTGACCTATCTGGCTCTTCAAATTTATTTTGATGTTCAGATTCTTCTATTGTGAAGTTCTCCATAGTGTGTACAATATATGTCAAATATTTCCTTCCAAATGTCCATATTTTTTACCAGAGCCTACATTCATATTTTATATATAATAGGTATTTCTTTTATGTGTTAAATTATTTTTTACTGATATATCAACAATTATGCTATTTGTTTTTACAGCATTCGTATCTGGATCAGAGACTCTGAAGCCGACCACTTTACACAGGCATTCTCGGCCTGTTGTGGAACTAACCAGAATAGATAAAAGGAGCACTCAACAAAAGATGAACAATACAAATTCTCCTGCTTTGTCTGTTTTAGAAGAGAAGAAGAAAAAATGTAAACTTGATAAGCAGGGCTGTCCTCCAAGAAAGAAGACACATTGCTGTAATGAATGTGGCAAGTGTTTTAGCTGCAGTAGCCTGCTAGAGAATCATAAAAGAGTTCACACTGGAGAGAAGCCATATTGCTGTACTGAATGTGACAAACGATTCTCACAAATGAGCCATCTTCGGACTCACAAAAGAATTCATACGGGAGAGAAACCATATTGTTGTTCAGAATGTGGCAAACGATTCTTACAAATGAGCTATCTTCGTAGCCATGCAAGAATTCACACTGGAGAGAAACCCTATTCTTGTAATGAATGTGGCAAACAATATGTTTACAGTTGCAGTCTTAAAACGCACTTAAGAACTCACAGTGGAGAGAAGCCATATTCCTGTACTGAATGTGGCAAGCAATTCTCAATATTAGGCAATCTTCAGGCCCACCAAACAATGCACACTGGAGAGAGGCCATTTTGTTGTTCAGAATGCGGAAAAGATTTCTCCAAGAAAGTTAATCTTAAGAAACACAAAAGAATTCACAGTGGAGAAAGGCCATATTGCTGTTCTGAATGTGGTAAACGATTCTACAGCAGTAGCGTCCTTAGGAGACACATACGAATTCACAGTGGAGAGAGGCCATACTGTTGTCCAGAATGCGGTAAAGGATTCACTAGAAATAGTCATCTTCAGCTACACACTAGAATTCATAATAGAGATAAACAACAATAATGGTAAAACTAGCAGGTGTCTATTCTGCCAGATAGACATGGAAACAGTTGCTTACTTGTTTACACACAAACATAAACACAACAACATTTCCAGATTTTATCACTGGAAAATAAAAGAATACAACTTGCTAGACCACAGTCTAGACAGAATAAGAGAAAATGAAGAGGTGCTGTGACATACTACTACCAGCTGATAATAAAACAGAAGGCAGGAAACCAGTCAGTTGTCAGAGAAAAATGCTCTGATAAACCGTGGATCATTGCAGTTTCAGGCCGTAGTAATTCCTCCTTCCTCAGAATGGAAAGAAAAAAAATAACCAAGTATCGAGAAATGCAATCTGAAAAGTGCCAGTTGTAAGATTAAACAACTAAGATTCTGCCAGTGGTGTTGGGATCAACAGTTATTTAAAAAAATAATAATACATTAGAGTCTCACATATCCGACGTCCCACCACAAATAAAACCCCAAAAACAAGCATCAATCAGCAACAAGAACTAAAAGTTGCGAGCATAGTCAATTTTTTGTTCCTCACGACTCTACTGCAGCTAATTACAGTGGAAACTCGGTTTGCGAACATAATTTGTTCCGGAAACGTACGCGCAGTCCAAAAGCACTCGTACAGTATATCAATGCGAATTTCCCCATAAGAAATAATGGAAACTCAAAGGATTTGTTCCACAACCCAAAACTATTCATATAAAAAGGATTCATACAAAATATAAAGTAAAATACATAAAGCAAATTAACCTGCACTTTACCTTTGAAAAGAATCATGGCTGATGTGAGTGAATTTCTAAACTCTTTTGGGATTCCACCCAATGGGGCGACATGCGGAAGAGCATCCCAAAGCAATCAGTCTCCCAGCGCTGTAGCAGTTCACCGTAAAAGCAGATTCGATAAGATCGCGGACATACTATAAGCGCCTGCCATCGATGGGTGATACAAGGAACATTTAAATGCACAGGGCACAATATTACTTTCCCCCGACCCTGCCTGACTGCTGTGTCTGTGTATAGAAGAGTGGCAGATCCCACTACAATAAATAACCGCGCTGTTGCTGTTTCAAGCTGAATAAAGCTGGTGTTGCTATAGTACTGAGACTCAGCTTCGTGTTTTCGGGTGCAGGACGGGGACTTTCATGTCACAGCACGCACATCACAGCACAAACACGCACACGCAGTCACAATGCTATAGTAAACAGTATACACTCGTACGGATGTTGACTATATTAGTGACGGAGTTAAGGCTCTAGAAACTGCAATTAATTACATTGAGCAATAAGAAGCTGCTACAGGAATCGACGTAATGATGCTGCAAAGATGGCGAGACTTGGCAGCGAAGAAACGGCACTCGTCAGGAAAGCAGACTACAGTCAAAAATGTCTAAGTCATCACAGGACTGAACTTTTTAAGTACAGTACATACTGTATTTAACTTCAGACAATTCTGTCAACTAAGTTCATTTTTTCAGTTAATTTATTCTGTTTTGTTGTAAAACATGATTATTAGGTTCGTAATGTGTAAAATTAGAACATAGTTTGACGTTTAATAGGCTTTTTCTTAACACCTCCCATTATCCAACATTTTTGCTTATCCAACGTTCTGCCGCCCCGTTTATGTCGGATAAGCGAGACTCTATTGTATATACAGAGAGACCCACTGAAAAGAGGCCCTGAATATTCTGTTGTAACTCCCATTAGGATGAAGCAATCTGAGCCAAAAAAATACGCTCTATACCTTGACGTATGTGTAATCGATTGCTTTACATATGATGCCTCATCACTCTGACGCAGGGGCATCCCGGCTTGTTCGATGCTCCATATACTGAAGAGCACATTGCACGTTGTTTCATTCATATTGCTTCGTCCTAGCAAGAGTAATAACAATATTCAGGGCCACCTTCGAGTGCATCTCCCTGTGTAAAAATCAGCCACTCCCAATGACCACCTCTGCGTACACATTACTGGAGGAGGCACATTTCAAGTGGTACACCAAGCCCTGGCTGCAAATCTAAAAGAATGACAACAGTAGCAGTGCAAAGACCTCTTTGTAACTCAAGATTGAGGTTCACTCCTGTCCTGAAGGTAACCAAGCCAACCGATTGTTGAGAAATGAATCCAGAGAGTAGTCATGATAACGGGGCTAACAGAAAGAAACTCCTGTGTGCATCTTGACCAATTACTATAAAACCATATAAACTGTTAAAAGAAGGATAATTAGGAGTAATGCTGGTGCTACATTGAGCCTTTGTATCAAAAGGAGGGGAATAAGAGCTACAGCAGTACAGAGAAACACCGTTTCTCAAAAGTGAGGCTCACTCCTGTCCTGCTAGTAAGCACACCAAGAAATTCTGGAGAAATGACGCCTGTGGTGAGCAATGTGGCGAAACATTTCCTTGTGGTGGCGATCTTCAGAAACAAAACCAAAATATGCAATCTAAGGTGTGCCAGATATGAAACAAAACAACTTGAAATGTTCCATCTGTTTTTTCATCCACAACTTACTTGTCCATCTTAAAGTCCTTTTAAATCTCACCACCAGCTACAAGAAGAGACATTACTAGAACTACTACTGGTGTTATGCCAAGCAATCCCATCAGATTTTGGATAATAATAAAAAAAAAAGCTTGGTACAGTGTCATCAGTAATGAGCAATGCTTATTTCTGCCATGAATGTCAAAGGAGGCATTCAACTGACAGGGCAGCCATGTCACTTCAATAGTAGCAAATACTGCTGTACTTCCTGACAAGACCTCATAGGACATCTGAATTACCTGTTGCAGCAGATTCTGTCAATGGACATTATTATCCACTAAGAAAAGAAATTGGATTTGATGAAAACAGTGCTAAGACAGAAAACCAACTGACAATCCTTGTCAATTAGTCACAAAATGGAGGCCATAGTCGGAATACAAAACAAGGAAATGACTAAATGTGCTTGAATTAGTGTACAAAGTCAGTGTTTCTTAGAACAGACATCTCAGGATCAGAAGGTGGTCTTGGGCTTTCATAGAAACAGACTGTAAGCTCAGGTCAACAATCTGTGAACTGCAGACTTTCCATTTGAATTCTTGAGATGCCACACCAAGTAAATCCAGTGCAAAGAAAGAAGTCCAAATAAACCTCCATCATAACGTTTGGACAAAATCTCTGCAGTGATGAGATGAATGGCAACTTGAATTCATTCAATTTAAATGTAGGAAATGAACTAGATACCAAAGTTTGAAAGCAAATGGCTGACCTGCTCCAGCTTGCTAACATACTGAAAACTGAGAAGAGGAGACCCGAGAATAACGGATGAACATTTGATTAGTGGCCTGCACACAAACGGTGAAATAGGTGCTGTGGCAAGCAAACACTTAAAATGTCTGTTACTGTAAACAGTCAAGTGAGCAGAAGATGAACAAAAGGCATCAAGTTAAAGATGACACATTGCTTTAATATTTTAAGCAAGATAACATTTTCAATTTCATCATTCACAGGTACAAAATACCAAAAAAATGAAAAGGACCTGAAGCCAAAGTTTGGGCACCCGACATGGTCAGTACTTCGTAAGACCCCCTTTGGCAAGTATGACAACTTTCTGTAACCACCTAGGAACCTTTCAGTTAATACTTGGGGTATTTTCGCCCCTTCATCCTTGCAAAAGGATTCTAATTCTGCTACATCCTTGGGCCATCTTGTATGCACTGCTCCACAGATTTCCAATCACGTTTACATCAGGGTAGTGTGAGGGCCACGGAAAAACAATCAGCTTGCACCTCTTGAGGTATTCCATTGTAAATTTGGAGGTGTGTTTCAGATCATAATCTTATGGTAGGACTCATCCTTTCTTTAACTTCAGCGTTTTACAGATGGTGTGATGTTTGCTTCCAGAATTTGCTGGTGTTTATTTGAATCCATTCTTCCCTCTACCAATGACATGTTCCCTGTGCTACTGGCAGCAACTCAAGCCTAAATCCTGATTGATCCACCACCGTGCTTAATAGTTGGTGACGTTTTCTTTTCCTGGAATTCAGACCCCTTTTTTCTTCAAACATACCCTTGCACGCTGTGGCCATTTTGACATCAGTCCACACAACACTTGTTTCTAGAATGCTTCAGGCTTGTTTAGATGTTCTTTTTGCAAACTTCAGTCGCTGAATTTTATGGCAAGTATGCAGGAAAGGTTTTCTTCTGCTGACTCTACCATGAAGGTCATATTTGCTCAGGTGTCTCAGGACAGTTGGACAGTGCACCACCACTCAAGAGTCTGCTCAATCTTCCTGAAGGTCTTTATCAGTCAAACGGGGAGGGGGGTGTCGGATTTGCCTTTCTAGTAATCCAAAGAGCAGTTCTTTCAGAATGTTTTCTTGGTCTTCAGATCTCAACTTCGCCTCCACTGTTCCTGTTAACTTCCATTTCTTAATAATATTATGAACCAAGGAAACAGTTACCTAAAAACACTTTGCTACCTTCTTGTCACATTCTCCTGCTTTGTGAGCGTCAGTTCTTTTACTTCACAGAGTGCTAGGCAGCTGCTTAGAGGAGTTCATGGCTGCTGACTGTTGGGACGGTTTGAGGAGTCTGAGAATTTATACAGCTTTGACGTTTACATCACTTGGGTTTCCTAATGATGACTGTGAACAAGCCATAGTCCTAATGAACTAATGAAGTTCTGAGACCACCTTGGGCAAAGTTACCCGGCTCCTGAAATATCTTGCAATGCTCAAACTTTTTCATGGTGCTCCTTTCCTTTTTTCACTGTGCAGTCATACAAAACAAAATCATGCTTAAAATGCTGAGAAGTGTCATCTTTAACTTTATGCCTTTTGGTGATCAGTTCATCTTCTGCTCACTTGACTCTTCATGGTAACAGACATTTTAAGCAAAGGGGCCCATACTTTTTGCATGACACTGTTTGTACTGATTTTACGGGTTAGATGTATGAACTGTAACAGATTAATGTTCAAGATGGCTGAGGGTTTATATACAGAGTGATACCACAAAGACTCAAACTGTCTTCTGCATCGGAGACCTTGTTTGTGCCGAAGAGACATTGGAACCACAAGGCATAAAGAATAAGGGAGAGTGAAGAGGTGCTGATAACTTGGGCCATAGCGACTGGAAAGGAACGCAACATATGAGAGGTGATACCTAAAGTACTCTTTAGTTAGTTAGTGCTGTTTGTTATTCCTTTAGTTAGATTTTGATTTGTTTTTGATGAGAGTTTTGAAGTACCAATAAAGAAGACCTTTGTCTCCTTATACAGTTCAGAAATGGTTCTATGTTAGACTGTCTTAGCTGTGTTAAGATACCTTTGTAAAATTTAGTATATGCTGTGGTCGGACGGTGGAAGGACAGACTGGAAACAGTCGAAATGTTGGGATGCCAACCGGGTCGTCCCTTTCAATCGTCGTGAGACGAAACAAGAAAATTAACGAAAACGGTGCCAATGCACTATCTCGATCAGTGATTTCTTTCTTCTAAGAGATCTTTCGAGAGTCACGTGCTCCGCCGTGCAGCTCGTTCCGATCTCTCGACAAAAGATGCCTTTCTCTTTGCCGGCGCTTCTTTTATAGCGCAACTTCCAGAAGGGGTGGGGTTAAGTGCCCTTACCGGGTGGCTTCTCAGAGCTGTGAGGGAAGAAGAAGAACAGAACAAAGTCAGCAGTAACCTCCCCTCTCATCTCGGCGGGTTATTGTTTATCTTTCACCGGCTCTTAGAGGAGTCCTGTGACGTCCATGAGTGACAGTGTTCCCATAATATGTCATTTTGCATTTAATTTGTAACATAACAAAATCTGACATTCTCAATCTCATTTAATCTAAAGCAGTGTTCCTTGGGTGGAGGGCAAGTTGGGTGGGCTGAAGCCTGACCTGGCAACCCAGGAAAAAGTGCCAGTTGTGTCATTTTCAATCTGCATTTTAAAATTTGCTTCCTAATGCTGTTTCAAAATAGGAGGACTGGAAGACTGAAAATACTTAATAAGAATTTGTAGTAATGAAGGCATTATTAAAGACTAACATCTTTACTACAGGAGAGGAGCTTCAAAATGTTTAACAGGTATGTACTCTTGGTAACAAATGGAAGCAAAACCTGTGAGCTTGAGAATAATCCACTTGTAATGTAGTCAGTTATGTGTATCTGAATAGCTTAGCTGTGCTGATATCTCATCTAGAAACTTCTTAAAAGTTCAAGAAGATGTGTGCTTCAACTCCATGTCTCCATGTGTCAGATTCTCATTATGAGTAAATGAAATGCTTCTTGGCACTTCCCCTTCATTTCCACTGATGTCCTCGAGTATGTGATTCACCCTTAAGCTGAAAGAATTCATTTTAGTCATGTTTGTCAATGTCTTTTAGAATTTTTAAAACTTGGATTAGGTCCCCATGCAGTCTCCTCTGCTTGGGACTGAACAGGCTTAATTAGTTCTTGGAGTCTGTCACAGTAGGGCATGTCATCCTGGGTGGAAGCTGATTGCTCTCCTCTGCACAGCTTCCAATCTTTCTTGTGCCGGGGTGACCAGAACTGCATGTGGCTGGCAATACATCACTTATTTTACAATTTTTTTTTCCAGTATAACCTAACATTTTATTTGCCTTTTTAGTAATTTCTGTATGTTGCTTAGTTGCTGATAATGTCTTTTATCAGCATAAAACCCGAAACGCTTTTCAGAGGTTGCTTCCTATGCCTCCAACTATAAATATAACACCAGGCCATGTCACTTGCAGAACTTCTCAGATGATTCTGCACTTCTGGGATGTTTTGATAATGGGGAGGAGAGGAGTCAGGTGGAGAGCTTTGTTTCTTGGTGAGAAGAGCATTGTCTACAGCTTAACACCAGGAAAACCAAATAACTGGTTAGGAAGTTGTGCTGCACCATAGAGCCTCTCTGTCCAATCACTATTCAAGGAGTGTATGTAGAGGTGGACCATCCCTACAAGTACTTGGGGGACCACATTAATGACAGGTTGGACTGGTCTCTGAACACAGAGGAAATGTAGAAGAAAGGGCAAAGAAGGTTCTTTTTCCTTAGGAGACAGTGTTACTTTAATGAGGGAAGTGACAACCTTCACATCCTCTCTAACTCTGTGATGGCCATTGTGATTTGCTGCACTGTGGTGTGCTGGGCTGGTAACATTACTTCAAGAGAAGGCCACCGGATCAACAGCCTAATTTAAAAGTCATAGGACACACTCTGGACCCCCTAGAGGTCATATTAAAGGAGATAATTAAAACAAAACTGAGTGCCATTATGAACAAAGCAGCACATCCTCTCTGTGTCACACCCACACAGAGGACTTTCAACCAAGGAATTTTTCAGAAGAAGTGTGTCAAGAAACCCGTCTTGCTGCTCATTTATAACAGCAATATGCTTGACATAATGAACGCCTCACTGGGAATGGGACTGACAAGTCAGAAGGTTTATCTATCTATCTATCTATCTATCTATCTATCTATCTATCTATCTATCTATCTATCTATCTATCTATGATTCATCACATTGCAAATGTAAATTTCAGAATAATCTTTGTCTTACTTGATATTTAAAATGCTTTTAAAACCAATCTACCCCCTCCACACCTTTAAAACTTCTTAGTTTTTCTTTATAGACTTGCTACATCTTAAAATGTGCCCTAAGTTAAAGGTAATAGTTTCTGTTTTTATATGGGCACTCTGTCTCTCAGTCAAATGTATTATATTGTAGTTATTAGATCCTGACGGTTTGGTCACTGCTACCCCTAAGTTTTATCCTGATTATTGCATTTCTGTTTAATATGCTCTGTTCAAAATGGCTGATGTGAAGTCAAGGAGCCTATGACATTTGCATTTCTTCCATAACAATGTAAGAGCATCATCAAGACCAAAAGGCCTTACAGGATAAGTTTGGTATTTTTAAAGTCAAAATTACATCTTCACAATCATTGTATTCACAATCCCAGTTAATTCTGGGGTTTGTCAGTGGTTTGTTCTGCTCCAACTCTGCTCAATGCTTGTATGGACTGGGTGTTAGGCAGGGTTGTGGGACATCTGCTGGTGAAGAAAGATTCACTGATCTTGACTTTGCTGACGATGCTGTGATCTTCATGGAGTCAATGGAGGCTCTGATCAGGGCTCTTGAGAGACTGAGCGAGGAGTCTGAGGGTCTTGGGGTTGTGAGTGTCCTGATTAAAACCAAGAGCCAGGCCTTTAATGACCTCTTGGGCACAGCCATCAGTAGTGTGTCTGTCTGTGGAGAGAGTGCCGACCGCGCCGAGAGGTTTACTTACCTTGGCAGTGACATTCATGTCTCTTGGGACTCTTCCTATGAAGTCAGTAGACGGGTTGAGAGAGCACGGGGGGTCATGAGGTCGCTGGAAAGCGGTGTGTGGCACTCCCGATATCTATGCAAAACGACGAAAGTCCAAGTCTTTAGAGTCCTGGTGCTACCTGTCTGGCTATATGGTTGTAAAACATGGATGCTATCCAGTGACCTGAGATGAATGCTGGACTCCTTTGGTACTGTATTTCTTTGGATAATTCTTGGGTACCGCTGGTTTGACTTTGTGTTGTTCACGGCGTCCCAAATAAAGCACATTACCTGCATTGTGAGGGAAAGTCAGTTATGGCACTGTGGCCATGTGGCACGATTCCCAGAGGGTGATCCGTGTTACAGGATCCTTGTTGAGAACTCGAGTGGCTGGACCAGGCCAAGGGGATGCCAAGTGCCATTTCTGAAGGGTGGGACTGGATCACGTGTCTGCCTTTGAGGTTGCCAACCAGGTGGGTGCAGCAATGCGCTTTACCAGTGCATGCTCCCCAACCTCACCTGACCTGATCAGTTGTTACAAGCCACGGCAAAAGATAACAGTAGGAGAAACAGACAGATTTAGAAATTCGGGGAATGGGGAGTGGGCCGAGGAAAAATGTGAAAACTACAGCTACGGCGATCTCTGTGAGTCGACAAGTGAAAAGGAAACACGACCAAGAATCTGTTATCAAGTTTATGACTGCCAGTTTACTTTTGGAGTCACAAACACGCCTCAGGAACATGACCTTTGGGTTCTTAAATCGAAACGTTTACTGCAGCAAACTAGACACATTTGATGAGTTTTTTCAGCGGTTTCACCCCTAGCAGGCATGATATACTGTATACAGTCATATGAAAAAGTTTGGGAACCCCTCTCAACCTGCATAACAATTTACTTTCAGCAAAAAAGATAACAGTGGTATGTCTTTCATTTCCTAGGAGCATCTGAGTACTGAAGTGTTTTCTGAACAAAGATTTTTAGTGAAGCAGTATTTAGTTATATGAAATTAAATCAAATGTGAAAAACTGGCTGTGCAAAACTGTGGGTCCCCTTGTAATTTTGCTGATTTGAATGCCTATAACTGCTCAATACGGATTACTTGCAACACCAATTTGGTTGGATTAGCTCGGTAAGCCTTGAACTTCAGACAGGTGTGTCCAATCATGAGATATAAAGGTATTTAAGGTGGTCAATTTGCAAGTTGTGCTTCCCTTTGACTCTCCTCTGAAGAGTGACAGACAGCATGAGATCCTCAAAGCAACTCTCAAGAGATCTGAAAACAAAAATTGTTTAGTCTCACAGTTTAGTAGAAGGCTACAAAAAGCCATCTCAGAGGTTTAAACTGTCAGTTTCAACTGTAAGGAATGGAATCAGTAAATGGAAGGCCACAGGCACAGTTGCTGTTAAACCCAGCAGGTCTGGCAGGCCAAGTAAAATACAGGAGCGGCATATGCGCAGGATTGTGAGAATGGTTACAGACAACCCACAGATCACCTCCAAAGACTTGCTGCAGATGGTGTATCTGTACATCGTTCTACAATTCAGCGCAATTTGCATAAAGAACATCTGTATGGCAGGGTGATGAGAAAGAAGCCCTTTCTGCACTCACACCACAAACAGAGTCGCTTGTTATATGTCAATGCTCATTTAGACAAGCCAGATTCATTTTGGAACAAAGTGCTTTGGACTGATGAGACAAAAAGTCAGTTATTTGGTTATAACAAAAAGCGCTTTGCATGGCAGAACAAGAACACCGCATTCCAAGAACAACACCTGCTACCTACTGTCAGATTTGGTGGAGGTTCCATAATCCTGTGGGGCTGTGTGGCCAGTTCAGGGGCTGGGGCCCTTGTTAAAGTCGAGGGTCGGATGAATTCAAGCCAATATCAACAAATTCTTCAGGATAATGTTCAAGCATCAGTCACAAAGTTGAAGTTACACAGGGGTTTGATATTCCAACAAGACAATGACCCAAAACAGTTCGAAAATCTACAAAGGCATTCATGCAGAGGAGAAGTACAATGTCGTGGAATGGCCGTCACAGTCCCCTGACTTGAATATCATCGAAAATCTATGGGATGATTTGAAGCAGGCTGTCCATGCTCGGCAGCCATCAAATTTAACTGAACTGGAGAGATTTTGTATGAAAGAATGGTCAGAAATACCTCCATCCAGAGTCCAGACACTCATCAAAGGCTATAGGAGGACAGCGTCTGGAGGCTCAAAGGAGCAAAAGGAGGCTCAACTAAGTATTGATGTAATATTTCTGTTGGGGTGCCCACATTTATGCACCTGTCTAATTTTGTTATGATGCATATTGCATATTTTCTGTTAATCCAATAAACTTAATGTCATTGTTGAAATACTACTGTTTCCATAAGGCATGTCAGATATTAAAAGGAAGTTGCTACTTTGAAAGCTCAGCCAATGATAAACAAAAATCCAAAGAATTAAGAGGAGTTCCCAAACTTTTTCATATGACTGTATATATTTTTAATTTATAAGAAATGCGTCACTTTGTAGTGTAGTTTCCTGTGGTACAATAATACATTGGAGGGGTCATAACTGCTACGATTCACCATGTTTATACTGATGTATTAATTAGGGATTGCAAGTTAACCCTAAACTGCTTTCAGACCCCTTCCTGCAGCGCTGAAAGATTATATCAACTAATAAAATTGATCTATATAAAAATGATTCAGTGAAACAGAGCAGAAAATGAAAATGTAATTAATGGCGTATATACAAATCACACAAATTCCCCCAGACATGTGCCGATTCCGAAACTGCCCACCACCTTTTCCAGTACATACAGTATAGAAGTAACATAAAAATAATGGACCCAAAATATCATACAATGTCCACTCAGTTTTGTTTCTTTATAAGATAAAATATCCCACAATGTTTCCCATTCTTCAGATGTGCTATCCCAGAATGAATGATTGTTATTTGCTCACTCAGATCTCGATCCTTCCAATTGTCCAGTCCAATTTAGTATATTGGGATTTCTGTGAGGCGGCCACCATCAAACTGTAGAGGACTTTGGTGTCTCACATGAGCTTCAGGGAGCTCACGTCTGTCCCCTCCGCCATAAAGCTCAGGCTCTGTTTTTTCTTCTCCCCTTCCTGCCTTTTTGCACTCTTTTTTAACAGTGTATCCACGTCTCTTTCCATGGAACCCTCCTGGAAATTGTGGCAACAGACCCATCCCTCACAAAGGTCCCCCCTATTAACATCTATCCAATCCACCCATCTTAAGCCTTATGTTATATTCCATATGTGCTCCGACGGAGACAGGGTTCACGTTGGTTCTAACATACAGTAACAGAGAACAAAGATAGACCAGCGAATAAATGTATGTGGCAGTGCTACAACATACCAAGACACTGAAGAAAATTTGACTCAACAAATTGCAAATTTTTAAAACGTCGGCACACATGAAAATATGCCGATTGTTGGCTCTGTGGCTAAGGCTGCTATCTAGGCCATCGGTTCAAATCCCGTTAGTGCCAGAAATTGATCCTACTGCGTTGGACCCTTGAACAAGAGCAGCGTTTGGGGGTGGCAAGTCGAGCGACTGTCCCAGGCCCTTTGCCTAAGAAGTCCCTGCTTTTGAGGTCCACGTATCACATTCGAGCAGATTTGTCAAGTTATAGTCTCCACTATATACAGTATCTCACAAAAGTGAGTACACCCCTCACATTCTGTAAATATTTTATTACATCTTTTCATGGGACACCACTGAAGATATGACACTTTGATACAATGTAAAATAGTCCGTGTACAGCTTGTATAATGTTGTAAATTTGCTTTCCCCTCAAAATAACTCAACACACAGCCATTAATGTCTAAACCGCTGGCAACAACAACAACAACAACAACATTTATTTATATAGCACATTTTCATACAAACAGTAGCTCAAAGTGCTTTACATAATAAAGAATAGAAAAATAAAAGACACAATAAGAAAACAAAATAAATCAACATTAATTAACATCGAATAAGAGTAAGGTTCAATGGCCAGGGAGGACGGAAAAAACAAAAAAACTCCAGACGGCTGGAGAAAAAATAATGGCAACAAAAGTGAGTACCTAAGGACCCCAATACCCAATGATTCCTGCGATCCTCCATCAGGGATGACTTTACCTTAGGCAGACAAAACAACTTAGCAGTAGGGCTGTGGCACCAAGTGCCACATTTGAATACCGAGAAGAGAAACAGAATAGGTGAGGATTTGTAACAAATTATAACTTATATCTTATTACTTATGTTTTAGTTCTGATGACTGACAACAGAGATGCAGTCTGTTCAGTTAATCAAGTGACTTGCTTCTGATCACAGTGGTGTCAGCAGTGCTTACCAGGGTGGTACCCAAACCTTTCATGGCTGTCTCTGTCAGCCTTCTTCCTCGGGCCACAATTGCTAGATATACGTAGAGTAAGAATAACAACAGAAGCAGATGAAGATTTAGGGGACCGTATTGAACTCTGTATAATTGTCAAATCGAAACAAGTGACTCAGAATAACAAAATTGAATTTTCAGACGTGAGTCTCCATTCGACTGGCTCCAAGATGGCAGCGGAGCTGGCTTTTACACTGGAGGACAGGAAAAGGCAGGTTCAGGAACAAGAAGTGACGTCATAGGTGTTGCAGCTCTCTGTCATTGCTTCGGCAGAGAGAGGAAAAGAGCAACAGCGCCAACCCTTTGTTAGGAGTGTAATTACATTTGTATGATCCTTGACGTTGTCTCCCAATCACACATGTGTGACTATATATACATATATATATATATATACTCAGCAAAAAAAGAAACGTCCTCTGACTTTCAACTGTTTTTCCTTTCAGTAAACTTAATGTGTAAATATTTGTATGAACACTAAAAGAGTCAACACCATAAGACATAAACTAAAAATGTTTCACAATGTGTCCCTGAATGAAGGGAGGCTCAAAATCAAAAGTACCAGTCAGTATCTGGTGTGGCCACCAGCTGCTTGAAGTACTGCAGTGCATCTCCTCCTCATGGACTGGACCAGATTTGTCAGTTCTTGCTGTGAGATGTTACCCCACTCTTCCACCAAGGCACCTGCAAGTTCCTGGACATTTCTGGGGGGAATGGCCCTAGCCCTCACCCTGTGATCCAACAGGTCCCAGACGTGCTCAATTCCTTTCTACGATAAACACGAATCCGTCCATCACCCCTGGTGAGACAAAACCGTGACTCATCAGTGAAGAGCACTTTTTGCCACTCCTGTCTGGTCCAGCGAAGGTGGGTTTGTGCCCATAGGCGGCGTTATTGCTGGTGATGTCTGGTAAGGACCTGCCTTACAACAGGCCTACAAGCCCTCAGTCCAGCCTCTCTCAGCCTATTGCGGACAGTCTGAGCACTGATGGAGGGATTGTGTGTTCCTGGTGTGACTCGGGCAGTTGTTGTGGCCATCCTGTACCTGTCACGCAGGTGTGATATTCGGATGTACCGATCCTGTGTAGGTGTTGTTACACGTGGTCTTCCACTGCGAGGATGATCAGCTGTCCTTCCTGTCTCCCTGTAGCACTGTCTTAGGCGTCTCACAGTGCAGACATGGCAATTTATTGCCCTAGCCACATCAGCAGTCCTCATGCCTCCCTGCAGCATGCCTAATGCACGTTCACGCAGATGAGCAGGGACCCTGGGCATCTTTCTTTGGGTGTTTGTCACAGTCGGTAGACAAGTCTCTTTAGTGTCCTGCGTTTTTAGAACTGTGACCTTAAATGCCTACTTTCTGTAAGCTGTTAAGGTCTTAACGACCATTCCACAGGTGCATGTTAATTAATTGATTATGGTTAATTGAACATGCATGGAAAACATTGTTTAAACCCTTTACAATGAAGATCTGGAAAGTTATTTGGATTTTTAAAACATTATTGTTGAAATACACAGTCCTGAAAACGGACGTTTCTTTTTGCTGAGTATATATATATATATATATATATATATATATATATATATATATATATATATATATATATATATATATTAGGTGCAACGATACACAAAATTTACGTTCGGTTCGGTTCGGTACTTTGGTGTCACGGTTCGATATTTTTCGATACAAAAAATTTTCATGCCTTTTTTAATTTGTAATTTATTAAAATTATATATATTTCTTTTAACTCAAAAATACAGTTTTTAAATTAAATGTTGCTGAAAAAACAAAATAATAAAAAAATAAAAGAGTTTGGAAACGAGTTTATTACAGAGAAAGGTCCCTTTCCAAAATAAAAGCTATGCTATACCCTTCTTCTGGGGTATATTCTCAGGAGCATATTGAACGTATCATGTCCCCATAAAATGAACCACTCTCTGATGGACCTCCCCTCACACTCATCTTCTGGAGTGCTAGCACTTAGCTGCATATACAACAAAAACAACTTAAATAAAAATATGTATTGCACAGAAATGCCTTCCTAAATATATTTTGAAACATTTGAAATGTTCTAAAAATAAGGTATCAACCACATACAGTTCTGCATTATTTGGGGATCCCTGACTGTATTTTCTATACTTGGTAGAATATAAAACAAACACACCCAATGTTCCACGCTTCCTCAGTTTGTTTGCCCGGTTGATTTTATACAAGGGACGCTATTGGCGGATGGCTTAGAAGCTACCCAATCAGAGCACGTATTACATATTAACTAAAACTCCTCAATGCTATAAGATATGCCTTCTGCGCGGTGCTCGATTGTTTGCTTGTCTCTGCCTCTATCTCACCCTCTCTGACATTCTCTGCCCCTGACGGAGAGGGTGTGTGCTGAGGTGTTGTTTGCACAGAAGCTGTTTGCCTAGTGGATACGAAGAAATGCCGCTTTATCGAGGTGCGTCCAAAAGCTCACTTATTGATTTTTTGATTGTTTGCTTTAATCTCGCGCTCCTCTCTCTCTCTCTCTCTGACGTTCTCTGCGCTTGACGAAGGAGATGTGAGCAGAGGGGCTTTTTGCACAGAGGGGCTGTTTGCTTAGAAGATACGGACGCTCCTGTAAAAAATGCTGAAAGGCTACCTTCACATTGAACCCTTCATTGCGCTGCTTTATCGCGGTGCTTGCATACTTAAAAGCACAACAGCCCGTATTGATTTTTCATTGTTTACTTTACTCTCTCTCTGACATTCTCCGCTCCTTACGCGCACTTTGAAGAGAAGATATGTTTGCATTCTTTTAATTGTGAGAAAGAACTGTCATCTCTGTCTTGTCATGGAGCACAGTTTAAACTTTTGACTAAAGGGTGTTATTTCATGTCTAGAGGGCTCTAATAATGTTAAAAAATGTATTTAGAAGGTCGTAAACAGGTTTTCTATGCTCTAACTGCGAAAATATTAGATTTATAAATAAAGAATCCTACTTCGTGGAAATTCATTTATCTGTCTGGAGCGGATTAACCGCGATAAACAAGGGTTTACTGTATAACTGTGCGGAGAATATTTATAAACAGTGTGGGAGAGTTTCTAAGGGCTTAAAATATATAAAAATAATCATACAAACATATGGTTTCTACTTCGCGGATTTTCACCTATCGCGGGGGGTTCTGGAACACAACCACCGCGATCGAGGAGGGATTACTGTATATAATTTTGTATCGTTCAATACATATGCGTACCGAACCGAAAGCACTGTATCGAACGGTTCAATATCGATACATGTATCGTTGCACCCTTATATATATATATAAATATATATATATATATATATATATATATATATATATATATATATATATATATATATAAATATATATATATATAAATATATAAATAAATAAATGCAGGTCTCTTGTTGAATGTCTCCATTAGCATATCATATCTGAGCCACTGGGATTGTCGCCCATTCCTCCAAGCAAAACTGCTCCAACTTCCTTAAGTGTGACGGGTTGAGTGGGTACCGAACCATCTTCAAGTCATGCCACAGATTCTCCATTTGATTGAGGTCTGAGCTTTGACTTGGCCATTCCCAGACATTTCATTGTTCCCCACTTTAGCGGTGTGCTGAGGGTTATTCGTTGTCCTGCTGGAAGGTGAACCTTCATCCCAGTCTGAAAGCTCTGGCAGACTCAAACAGGTTTTCCCTCAAGAAATGCTCTGTGTTTAATGCCATCCATCTTTTCTTCAGTCCTGACCAGTTTTCCTGTCCCCACAGCGTGACACTTCACTGTGGAAATGGTTTTCATGAAGTGATGGGAAGGGTTGGGATTGTGTCAGACATGGCATTTCTCATGATGTCCAAGAAGTTCAATTTTAATCTCCTCTGACCAGAGAACCTTCTTTTCATGTGTTTGGGGAGTCTGCCACATGTTGTTAAGCAAACTCCAAACGGGTTTCCTATTTTTTTTTTTAAAGCAATGGCTGTTTTCAGGCCACTCTTCCATAAAGTCCTGCTTTGTGGAGTGTACAGCTTAAAGTTGTCCTGTGGACAGAAACTCCCATCTCCGCTGTAAATCTTCAGTGTTATCCTTGATGTCTTTCTTGCATCTCTGATTATCGCCCGAATTGCCCACTCTGTGAGTTTTGGTGGGCAGCTTTCTCCTCAGGTTTGTAGCAGTATCTAATTTTATCCATTTTGTTACACTGAAATTAATGGTGCTCTGTGGGATATTCAAAGGTTGGACTGTTATTTTTTTTTCTTATAACCCAACCCTGATCTCTACTCCTTCACAACTTAGTCTCTGGCCTGTCTGAAAGTCACCATGTTGCTGGCTTAGTGGTGTTGCAGAGTCGGGGACCTTTCAGGTCAGGTCTGTTTATATAGATGTCATGTGACACTTTGATAGCACACAGCTGGGCCCTAATCATGTGACTTCTGAAGTTAATTGATTGGACCAGAACTTATTTAAAACTTTATGTGGATTCAATCATGAAAATATATGCACGCAAAAAATTCACAGTAGAATTCAGTTATGTTGTCTCTCTACAATAGACTTGGGGGTCCCCCCAGCAGCCTTAGAGCACAGCCCACAGAGAGGCCTGAGAAGATAAGCTCTCCTGAGCATAAAAGGGACAACCCATAATATAAGGCAGAGTCTATTAAAGGTTTCATTTTTTTTCATAGGTTGAAATTTTTCTGTCGCTCTTCATCTTTATTCTCAATTACATTTCTTAAGAAAGTTGAAATATTTAGTTGGAATTTTTCTAAAAGCTTCAGGTCTTTATGAAGATGAGAAGGTCAGGCTAAATTAGGAGAAGCTGCAGCTGCTTTTTAAAGTTAGGACAAGCTACCCAAGTTGTGTGGTCTATGAGGGGAGGTGCCATGTGCTTTTCTGCTAAGACTCTGTGTGTGAATGGGTGAGACGTTCACCCTTGTCATCACAACATGTTCCATGTAATTTACGTGCTGTATCAAGGACTCAACGTATTTTTGGGAAGAGACAAGCAGCTGTTTTCAGATTGGATTACGTCTTCCTAATTTATTTAAAGAATCTCGTTTATCAGGTGTCAAGTGATGAGGGTACAGTACAGCGAGTCAAACCTGCACGTCTAGTTTTAGAAAGGAAAAACAAGTTTGCACTGGATAGGCCATAACTATGGGGAGGATTCAACAGGTGTGGCTGTGATCAGCACAGAACTTCTCACATCTTACATGTTTGCAATTTGTTTCAAGTATCTCCTGTCCCTTTAAGTTTTTGATCTGTTCCTTCTTGCTTGCTGCCAGGATAAAATAATAGAAAAATAATTAAACAACAGAGACAGCATAGGTCCATGATCTCAAGGCCTACGGGTGTCTAACAGGCAAATATACTATGAATGTATCAACGTCAAATTCCAAATACAGTATATTCAGCGGGGAAAATAAGTATTAAATACTTATTCCCTTTGTCATTCCACTTTATTACACATATCTTAATTTACTTGTGTTGATTTCTTTGTATGTGTGGATTACTTGGGTTGTTACAGACATCTGGTGAAAATTTCATGTCAATTTCCCCATTAGAAATATATTTACTGAGAAACAAAAACGTTGACACACTCAATACTTATTCAAGAGTATATATATAAACTGCTCAAAAAAATTAAAGGAACACTTTGAAAACACATCAGATCTCAATGGGAAAAAGAAATCCTCCTGGATATCTATACTGATATAGACTGGGTAATGTGTTAGGAACGAAAGGATGCCACATCGTTTGATGGAAATGAAAATGATCAACCTACAGAGCCCTGAATTCAAAGACGCCCCAAAAATCAGAGTGAAAAAATGATGTGGCAGGCTAGTCCATTTTGCCAAAATGTAATTGCAGCAACTCCAAATTGTACGCAGCACTTTGTATGGCCCCTGTGTTCTTGTATACATGCCTGACAACATCGGTGCATGCTTCTAATGAGATGACAGATGGTGTTGTGGGGGATCTCCTCCCAGATCTGGACCAGGGCATCACTGAGCTCCTGGACAGTCTGAGGTGCAACCTGGTGGCATTGGATGGACCAAAACATAATGTCCCAGAGGTGTTCTATTGGATTTAGGTCAGGAAAGTGTGGTGGCCAGTCAATGGTATCAATTCCTTCATCCTCCAGGAACTGCCTGCATACTCTCACCACATGAGGCCAGGAATTGTCGTGCACCAGGAGCCACTGTACCAGCATAGGGTCTGACAATGGGTCCAAGGATTTCATCCTGATACCTAATGGCAGCCAAGGTGCCTTTGTCAAGCCTGTAGCGGTCTGTGTGACCCTCCATGGATATGCCTCCCCAGACAATCATTAACCCACCACCAAACTGCTCATGCTGAATGATGTTACAGGCAGCATAATGTTCTCCATGGCTTCTCCAGACCCTTTCACTTCTGTCACGTGCTCAGGGTGAACCTGCTCTCATCTGTAAAAAGCACAGGGACCAGTGGTGCATCTGCCAATTCTGGTATTCTATGGCGAATGCCAATCGAGCTGCATGCTGCTGGGCAGTGAGCTCATTAGAGGACATGGGGCCCTTGGGTCACCCTCATGAAGTCTTTCTGGTTGTTTGGTCAGAGACATTCACACCAGTGGCCTGCTGGAGGTCATTTTGTAGGGCTCTGGCAGTGCTCATCCTGTTCCTCCTTGCCCAAAGGAGCAGATACTGGTCCTGCTGATGGGTTATGGACCTTCTATGGCCCTCTCCAGCTCTCCTAGAGTAACTGCTTGTCTCCTAGAATCTCCTCCATGCCCTTGAGACTGTGCAGGGAGACACAGCAAACCTTCTGGCAATGACACGTATTGATGTGCCATCCTGGAGAAGTTGGACTACCTGTGCAACCTCTGTAGGGTCCAGGTATCACCTCATGCTACCAGTAGTGACACTGACTGTAGCCAAATGCAAAACTAGTGAAGAAACAGTCAGAAAAGATGAGGAGGGAAAAATGTCAGTGGCCTCCACCTGTTAAACCATTCCTGTTTTGGGGGTCATCTCATTGTTGCCCCTCTAGTGCATCTGTTGTTAATTTCATTAACACCACAGCAGCTGAAACTGATTAACAACCCCTCTGCTACTTAACTGACCAGATTAATATCCCATAAGTTTCATTGACTTTATGCTATACTCTGATTAAAAAGTGTTCCTTTAATTCTTTTGAGCAGTATATATATATATATATATATATATATGCCACCTACTCGCACGTGTGTGACAATATATAGACAAACGGCAATAATTTTTCATATATAATAATTTATAAGCATCAACTAGACAAGAATATAGTATAGACGCACTGATAAGCCCTGTAAATTATTAGTTTAATATAATTATGGTGCGAAAACCAGAACCAAAGTAGTGTTAAAGTGATATGTGGGGATGTTTTCTCCGCAGAGGAAGAACGCATTCAGATTGATAATGAAACAAAATTATAAATTGTAAATTAGTTGTTTATCTCCCTAGAAGTTGTTATCGGTGTAATGTTTGTGTTTGGTTTTGTTATTGCCTCATTGATTTCAACTGCTGTGTCTGATACCGTCACAGAAGGACAGGCTGAAAATTATTTTTGAAGCAGTTGTGGATACAAATCAGAGAATTTGACTTTTTTCATTCATGAGTAAAATTTTTCTGAACCCTACTGCTTACACACGAATTGTACTGAGCCTTTTGGCCAATAATGCCGCCCATGGCAGACCGCCCCCCTCCGCCCGCCTTTAGCTACGCCAATGGTAAAGATGTTATCGCGGAATTATTTTTAAAATAATGTTTACAATTTCAAAAAATAATGTTTTGTGAGGGCGGCATGGTGGCACAGTGGGTACCGCTGCTGCCTCGCAGTTAGGAGACCCGGGTTCGCTTCCCGGGTCCTCCCTGTGTGGAGTTTGCATGTTCTCCCCGTGTCTGCGTGGGTTTCCTCCCACAGTCCAAAGACATGCAGGTTAGGTGGATTGGCGATTCTAAATTGTCCGTAGTGTGATGGATGGATGTTTTGTGAACATAACTTTCAGCATAGTTAAAAAAAATATAAATAAGAATGAAAAAATTGAATTTAGTGTTAGCAAAATATTTATTTAATATTGTTTGCTTTGCATATATTTGTTTCTTACACATTTTCCTTTAAAACTGTACTAATGAACAGTAACATTTTTAAAATGATTTAAATCTGATTATTACAATTGTATTCAATGAAACTTGTAATTACTTACTAAACAAATGAGCACAAATGCACATGAATACATATTTTATTCCAGTATGTGTACAGTGTGACGTGGAAAGAATTTGTGTGCAGAACAATAAACAGAGAAGTCAAATGTAGTTTATACAGTGGGTACGGAAAGTATTCAATTTTTCACTCTTTGTTATATTGCAGCCATTTGCTAAAATCATTTAAATTCATTTATCCCTCATTACTGTACACACAGCACCCCATATTGACAGACAAAAATAGAATTTTTGAAATTGCTGCAGATTTATTAAAAAAGTAAAACTGAAATATCACATGGTCCTAAGTATTCAGACTCAGTATTTAGTAGAAGCACCCTTTTGAGCCAATACAGCCATGAGTCTTCTTGGGAAAGATGCAACAAGTTTTTCACACCTGGATTTGGGGATCCTCTGCCATTCCTCCTTGCAGATCCTCTCCAGTTCTGTCAGGTTGGATGGTAAACGTTGGTGGACAGCCATTTTTAGGTCTCTCCAGAGATGCTCAATTGGGTTTAAGTCAGGGCTCTGGCTGGGCCATTCAAGAACAGTCACACTTTGTTATTTTAGCTGTGTGCTTAGGGTCATTGTCTTGTTGGAAGGTAAACCTTCGGCCCAGTCTGAGGTCCTTAGCACTCTGGAGAAGGTTTTTGTCCAGGATATCTCTGTACTTGGCCGCAGTCATCTTTCCCTCGATTGCAACCAGTCCTCCTGTCCCTGCAGCTGAAAAACACCCCCACAGCATGATGCTGCCACCGCCATGCTTCACTGTGGGGACTGTATTGGACAAGTGATGAGCAGTGCCTGGTTGTCTCCACACATACCGCTTAGAATTAGGGCCAAAAAGGTTCTATCTTGGAGTTTGCTAAAAGACACCTGAAGGACTCTGAGATGGTGAGAAATAAGATTCACTTGGCTGATGAGACCAAGATAGAACTTTTTTCAGTTTTTCTTTTTAAATAAATCTGCAACAATTTCAAAAATTATTTTTTTTTTGTCTGTCAATATGGGTTGCTGTGTGTACATTAATGAGGGAAAAATGAATTTAAATGATTTTAGCAAATGGCTGCAATGTAACAAAGAGTGAACAATTGAAGGGGGTCTGAATACTTTCCGTACCCACTGTAAATTTCACAATGTGTGGGTTTGTTCTTTGTACCATTCCACACTATTACTCCAGTCTCAAAAATATTTGCATATCCCACTTTGTCAAAAAGAGACCACGGCCTACTTGGAGCACCACTCTTTGATACTTTTTACTTTACTATAGTGAGTTTTTAAGGACAGTGCCACCTGGTGGCTCATAGAAAGTGAAACATGAGAAAAGATGAGTATAGCCAGACTAGCAGACAAAACAACCAGAGCTTAAAATTACCACTGCCAGGTGCTGCTGCCAGTTCTTAATGTTTCTTTATTTAATATTTATATATGTTTTCAGTCCACAGAAAAAGAACTACTGTCTGTGCCTGCAACACTAACCCAAACTTGTCTGGGATAAGGATCTGCATAGGCCTTATTCTCGTTTGAATATCTCAGAAGCTAAGGATTGTGTGTCAGACTGAAACTTGGCTGGACTCTAATCTAGAGACCCTCATCTAATAGGGGTCATACTTTTAAGTCTCTTGTCCCTGTGCCAGCAACACTGAGCCAGACATGGCAATTCCACACCTAGGAGGAAGGGCCAGCATAGACACTCTTTTCATTTGAATATCTGAAAAGCTAAGGATTGTGCTGACATGAAACACGGGTGGAATGTAATCAGCAGACCCTCTTCTAATATGAACTGGGGTCATACATGAAAGACTGTCGTCACGGCACCAGCAACACTAACCCAAAAATGTCCGATCTCACCATAGGCATAAGGGCCTGCATGGGCACTCTTCTCGTTTGTATGTCTCAGATGCTAAGAACTGTATCAAAATACAACTAGAGCGCACTGTAATCTAAAGAACCCCCGCTCACAGGGGTCAGACATTTAAGATTGATGTCACTGGGCCAGCAACACTCAAACTCAAAAAGCCCCATTTCTTAAATGAGCAATGGTCTCGATTGGCCCCCCATTCTACTTAGAATATGTCAGACTCTGAGGATTGTGGCAGCATATAACTTGAGCAGAACGTGTGTGTGGGTACAAAACCAAAAGCAAGTGATGAAGACATCAGAGCAGACCGGGGGGAAGCAGAAACATCAGCACTGGCTTGACAGAACTTGTATATGTTAAACCACCGTGGAACAGGAGAACTGATGATTTTTAATGGTGTGTGCTGCTTGGCACCATTGCTGTTAATTCATTTTGTCCTGATTGATCCTTCAGTCGCAGACAAACCACGTTAATGTGGAAAGAGAGAGAGAGAGGCCATCTTTCACTGTTATCTGTTGTGTTTTAGGCCTTGTTCACACAGGCGTTAAGTTTTTGGATAAACGAACTTGCTCTGAACGTCCTAGACGTTTATGTTGCATTTTGTGGTGGCGATCGATTGACTTCTACACCGGCGTTCGTTTGTCTCTGTCTAACGCCAGCCTGCAGCCCAAATTGTAGTTTGTGTGTTAACCTGTGGAGGCAGTGTCGGGAACGGGATATGAAAGCCCTTGTCGTTTTATTTGAGGAGCCTCCTTTCAATATCGGCCATTTTGCTATGTTAGATATTAATCTTCTTGTTTTAAAAATACTCGTAATACGGCGATGTAGGGAGAGAAAAAATCGCCGCCGCGACTGGGTTCATCCTCTGACTGCACAACGTCGGGTTAAAGGAAGTTTTTTTGTGCTTTATGAAGAAATGCGATATATGGGATATATCCGGTCCTCCGAAGCGTAAAATAAACGCGCTGAAAACGAACTAGAAGCGGTTTCCTTGCGTTCGTTGGGTTTTGAACGCCAAGAAAAAGCTGCATGCAACGTTTTTTTGATGCCGTATAAACGCGCAGCCGGACAAACGCACGTCACCAAAGCCCGTGTGAACACTCTCTGACTCCTACGTGTAGAAAACACTCGGCGCTTGATCCGCGCTCACTGGACGCTACGAACGCAAAAAAACGCTCGATTTTAACGCCCGTGTGAACAAGGCTTTAGACTTCAACCTCTTTTACATGTTATTACCTCCATTCCTACTGTTCTTAACTTGTATTTCAACAATCGTTTATTTACGTAGGGTGTTTCTGGGAGTACAGGGAATCAGACTGAATATAAGATTGGGAATTTTTCGAATAGGAAGGCAAAGTCAGCTATTTATTAGACTTGGAAGGAGATGATCAAATCAGACAGGGAGAATGATTTGTTCATGATGTTTGTAGGTCTGGTGCAGGCCAGGATATATTTGATAAAATGACTTATAATTTAGAGACTATTTTAAAAGGGTGGTGGGTTAATTAAGCAATTTGTAAACTTCAAGATCAGGAGCTTATTTTTCTTATTGAGATTTTGGCATGAAATTTGCTTCTTATTTTTGTATGCGTTTGTGTGTTGAGTTGTATTTATTGTTTCGTTACCTTTGTTATACTGATGAAAAGAACTTATTAACATGTGATTCATAAAGTTGATTTCAAAACTCATATTTTTCTTTTTCTTTCTTTGTTAATAACCAAAATGTTGTAAAAAGAGATTATAACACACTTTTGAGCTCCCACTTTTAAGCTACACAGATAATACCCCAACACTTCAGAAAGTATGTTTGGTCAGTCAGTCATTAGTCAACCCGCTGTATCCTAACACAGGGTCATGGGGGTCTGCTAGAGCCAATCCCAGCCAGCACAGGGCACAAAGTAGGGACAAATCGCGGGCAGGGTTTCTGCCAACCCACCGCAGGGCACCTGGGACAATTTAGGATTGCCAATGCACCTAACCAGCATGTCTTTGGACTGTGGGAGGAAACCGGAGCGCCCAGACACGGGGAGAACATGCAAAGTCCACGCAGGGAGGACACTGGAAGTAAACCCAGGTCTTCTTACTGCGAGGCAGCAGCGCTACCACTGCACCACCATGCTGCCCTACCTGCAGAGTAAATGTCATTATTCTTTACACTGTGGATGGTGGTCCAGTCTGCAAAGCTTTGCCAAGGTGTGTGGTAGCCTTAAGTTGGGTCAAAGACTCGGAATGGCTGAAACAGTGAGATGTAAATCCACACTGGTAATGCAGGTGCATATCAACAAACAGATGAGCCAGGAACAGCTCTGTTCTCAGTGCTGGGTCATTTATTTTAAAATAACAAAGAGACAGCAAGACAAAAAGCTTTCTCTTCCATATGAGGTAGAGCACATGGTAGCTTAGGAAAGCTGGGGGCCATGCTGTCCTTCTATGACAAAGGTTGGGGTAGAAATTCAGGAGACAAGAACTCTCCACCCACCCATCTTTGAAGGCAGTCAGATTAGTATTTAGTACTTAAATCATTCTGGAAAAAAGCAGAGTAAACCAGAACTGGTTCAGGCTTGCTTGCTAATCTCCCCAAGTAAGGAGTTTCAAGCTGCAAGAGGTGAGATTGAAAATCAGTATGGAGTCAAGAGGAGAGCTAAACAAAAAGATCAGCGTTGGGAGGAATACAGAGCAGAGCTGAAGGAGACAGACGGCAGAGACAGAAGTGACGGAGCCATCAAACTGTGCAGAGAGGCCAACTACCTGTGAAAGCAGCACCTCCAGTTTCTTGTTCCAATCCACTTGCTTCATTAGAAGACGATTCTTTCCAGTAACAATGAATGACTTTTCAGAGTTTTCATTCTGCTTCATCAGTTCATTCATTTATCTGTGAATTTTACTCTCTGAGTTTATTGCAACATTTGTTTAGAACAATCTAGACACAAGAGGGCGGCACGGTGGCGCACTGGTAGCGCTGCTGCCTCACAGTTAGGAGACCCGGGTTCACTTCCTGGGTCCGCTTCCCGGGTCCTCCTTGCGTGGAGTTTGCATGTTCTCCCCGTGTCTGTGTGGGTTTCCTCCGGGCGCTCCGGTTTCCTCCCACAGTCCAAAGACATACAGGTTAGGTGGATTGGCGATTCTAAATTGGCCCTGGTGTGTGGGTGTGTTTGTGTGTGTCCTGCGGTGGGTTGGGACCCTGCCTTGTGCTCTGTGTTGGCTGTGATTGGCTCCAGCAGACCCCCGTGACCCTGTATTCGGATTCAGCGGGTTAGAAAATGGATGGATGGATGAATCTAGACACAAGAAGATCATTCAGACCAACAAAGCTTACTTTTCTAAAGTCGAGTTCGTTCTGAAAGTCCCTGAATTCCTCCTGTCTACCACATTACTTGGTCAGCAAGTGTCTGTGGTTCTCTGTGTTAAGAAAAACTTCTTAAGGTTTGTGTGAACGTTACCCCTAACAAGTTTCCAACTGTGTTGATAAACTCATTTTAAAGTAACAGACGTGACCTTGTGCTACGGTCAGAAGCACTCCAGTTCATTGAGCTTACTGTACCATGGGAGGATACAGTGGAGGAGGCCTATAAGTGCAAGAAGCTGAGATATGCTGATCTTGCAACCGATGTGCAACAACGCGGCTGGAAAGCTAAAGTCCGACCAGTTGAGGTAAGCTGTAGAGGGTTTATTGCCACCTCAACATCAAGGCTACTCTGGGAGTTGGGAGTGCAGGGACAGGCTCACCAGCAGACATTGAAGGACCTCTCTAAAGCTGCTGAAAAGGGCAGTCAGTGGCTCTGGATCACATGGAAGAATTCCAGCTGGGCCTCAACTGGGTAGATGGCATCTTGGAGGTGAGCCTGGGACACCGGGATTCACTGCTGAACCCTCTGGAGATGTCGCGGGCCTATCAGCGAAACGTTGAGGAACGTGGGTGCCCACCTGATAACCCAGAACGGCGCCATCACTCATTTGACAATTCCACTGAATCTAAGCTGAAGGTCTCATGTATGCAATTAGGGACGTAAACACCTAGTCCTATGAAACAGAACTTTAAAGTAACAATATTAATCAAATGGTTCATGACCTGGACCTGATTACTAATTTTCAGTCATCCTCTTTTTTTCTGTTACACTTCTTTAAAGTTTTTTTTTATTAAAACTGATAACTCATGAGAAACACACACAACTGTACCAAAGGACCAAGTTAGATTGTGACCTGTTGGTTCCTTAGTCAATTGAATCCCATTGTTAACTGGGAACTGATTCATAAAACAAGAAGACATTCCAGTAACTGAATGCAGCTCTGTGAGATTTAAGGGAGTGATTAAGAACTGGGAGTCCTGAACAATCAAGTCACCTTGAAATGAAGTACAGAACGATGGCTTCATCCATAAACTGCTTCATCATCAGTAAAAAAAAAACAAAGCAGGCTGCTAATGCTAATCATTTAGTTGATACAATTTGTTGTAAAGCTCTTTTAAAAATGGCTTCTTCTTTTATTCCGACATGTTAACGTTGCAATTAATAATTTACATCAATACTAATATTTAAAAACTCTTGGGACACAAACAGATTTTATTTAAATTAACAGTTGCATTTATTTTGCTAACATGAAGAATGAGTATTGGGAAATCATATCATTTCAGATTTCTGAAGTGTTTAAGGATTATTTACTACAATATGCACGTAAAACTGTCTGGTCTTCTCAACTGACACAGAACTACAAAATAATCCCTCCACACAGATTTAATTTCCTCTCTAATTAGCCATTGTTACACTTGACTTTCTGTCTAGTTCTCCGTGACAGTGTGTGTGTTTGGCAGCCTGTTTTCACTTTTTTCCTCCCATTATTGCCGGTTACATTCCACCACGTCCCACACTTGAGATTTTTAATTCAACAAAACTCCAATGATCAGAGTCTGGCTTATGACTGCACTCGAATCAGTGGAACACAAAGGGAGCCAGTTGGGGGTCTCAAACAAAAGGGACAACACCATACTGGCTGATCCCACAGGCGTTGTTCTTGTCCTTGGCCAGCATCAGGTAACCATTGACACCCCATAGGGTTCCCCAGCTGAAAGAAACAATGAAAGACAGAGTTAGAAAGAAAGTCTGGAGTAGGCAGAGTGTTTAGTTTAGCACTTATTACTGGAAATTATAAAAAGGAGAGATATTTTGTTTAGGGAAATACAAATTCTAATTTAATGATATTAAGCAGTACTCTGTAGAATTCATTTGTAATCTGCATGCAGGGCTTGATGTGTTGTGTTGTACCAAAGGGGAAATGGAGGAGATGCAAGGTGCTATTAAGAGTCTAGTTGACCGATACATTTCAGTGTGGGCAACTTTCTATACCTCAACTTATTAGAACATGTCAAGCGATTTTCTGCTTCTCTTTAAATTGATTGATTTTATAAATCACTTAACAATGAATGAGACAGAGATAAACTCAGAATATGTTTAATAGACAATCCCACATATTTATAGTTTCTATTAATCTCAATAACACCATTTAGGAGCACTATGTAGTCACAAGATCCAACTCATGGTATTCCCCATATACGGTATATGTTGTATGTACAGTATTAAGAACATCAAAAACATCTAAAGACCTTCATGATGCTCAGTTTGTAGCTGTACAAGGCCGAGGGTTTAAAGTCATATTCAACAGAACTGCTTTGTGTCCTTAGAAGTTACAGCTCATTGAAGCTGTGGACTACATATCAGATATTTATATTATCAACAACAAATGCACAGGCCTAACTTGTGTGACACACTACAGATCTATATGGGACTCCTGTGAAAAGCCTGATTTGTGCCTCCAGCTAAACAGTGATCCCATTTTCTAGGAGCCTTTACCTGTTTTTGATAATCCAGTAATTGCTACTTCCTTGGAATCCATAGCCAACTGCCAACATGGCATGACTTAGGTTAAGTATGGAGCAATTTGGATCATTGTAGATTCCTGAGAGAAACAACGAGAAAGAAACACACATGAGGAATAGAGAATTTCAAGTGGAGGTTAGGTTATCCTAAATTTTGTTCTTCCTTTGGAACATCTCAAGTCTTCCCTTTTGTAAACTGGAATGAGGTAATTCAAGGTTGCAAGAATAACGTAAGGATATATGGAGAGTCCATGTTTTATATTAAGCTGTAGTCATTACACAACAACAAGTACACAAAGTTCCCCCCCCATGTAAATCCCACTTGAAGAACACTGTTCTTCTTGAAAGGGCGCCTTCATCATCAAGTTCTACAGTATAGGGTACAAGTACTGATGCCTAACTCTTTGTAAATACCCCTTGTTGGACCCTCATCTTCACCAGATCCAAGGAACTCATACAGTTCCCTTTCTTACATTCCTTTTTTGACTAGATGTCTGCTCTGCCTGGCACTCCAGTATTAGCACAAAGATCGCAATATGGCCACAAGTAGTCCATTGCACATTCTGTTTCTTTGAAACTGGAAAATTCAAAGTCAACCTTAAATGTAAAGAGTCCATCCAGCTCTGTCATGAGATGGTTGCTCCATCACTTTATTCTTTTTAAAAGCTGAAAATGAAACTGTGACTCACCAGACAGGTAGAACTGGAAGCTGATCTGCCTGGCATCTATGGCCACTGAGATTGGCCCGATGGTTGCCAGGGCATCTGCCAAAGCCTGCTCATTGCCAATTGGGAGGTATTTGTAATTTGCCACGGTTGCGGCAACCTTGCTGCTGTTGAAACGACAGGACCCAATCTGTGAAGATAAAAATGGGCTGAGGCGAGTGGTAGGAAGAGAGGAATTTAGGATTTGAACATCACTCAGTAAGATTTGAATAAGGAATTGATGGGGTGTAATGCAATAGCAGAAAGCTACTGAGCTGCCACCATGCAGTGCAACATTTTAAGGCCAAAGGACATATTTGAAAAAAATATTATTGTTGAGAAATGAGGAACATTTTTACTCCAGGATTATGTACAGCATATTAAAGTAAGATGCATCTTGTTCATCTGCTTTAGTTTACTTTTGTTTCACAAGAATTTACAGTTACGTTAAGAGATGGCTCTACAACAGTGATGTCAATGGATTTTGTCTTTTCAAGCTTAAAACTGCAATCCATGACAACACACAAAATGAACTACTACTACTACAAGTAATAATAGTAATAAAAATAACAACACATTTTATTTAATAAGTGCCTTTCTTAACATTCAAGGTCACCTTACAATGAATTAAACAAGTGTAATAACGATAAAAACAAACAGGACAATAACATCAAATAGCAATAAGGGTACAGAAGTTATTACAAACATCAAAGATAATTGGCTGTAACAGTGGCAAAATCATAGTTGGTATGCCAGTTTAAAAAGTGATGTTTTGAAGGCAGTTCTAAATTGAGTTATTGAATCGAGCGGACAGATTTGAGAGGGAAGAGAATTCCAGAGTTGAGGAGCACAATGACAGAATGCTCGAGCGCCCCTAGAACAGAGTTTGATGTGTGGTACATACAGTAAAGCTACAGATGAAGTCTGCAGGAGATTAGTGACGTCCAACACATTACTTTCACATGGCTTTCTCATAGCTTCATTTTAGTTTAATCCTGATGCTCTGTATATTCAATTAAATATCATTATCATTCATGGTGGCTCCAAAATCCGTACTAAGTCCTACTTTCTCTTCTGTTCTTTTTACGTTTTTCTGTGGTGGCGATCTGCGCCAGCCCCCCACCTGATCAAAGCACCGTGATGTCCCTACATTAATGGATTAAAAACCAGCAGTCCAAATGACCGTCAAGTTCTTCCATGTGAACTCTGAATACAACGAGGACTGATTGAGGTCATTTATGTTAGGTAGAATGCAGAGTGGGGGCTCAGTGGTCTCGTGGCCTGGATCCCCTGCAGATTTTATTTTTTTTCTCCAGACGTCTGGAGTTTTTTTTTTTTTGTTGTTTTTCCTGTACTCCCTGGTCATCGGACCTTACTTTTATTCTAAACTGCTCAAAAAAATTAAAGGAACACTTTGAAAACACATCAGATCTCAATGGGAAAAAGAAATCCTCCTGGATATCTATACTGATATAGACTGGGTAATGTGTTAGGAACGAAAGGATGCCACATCGTTTGATGGAAATGAAAATGATCAACCTACAGAGCCCTGAATTCAAAGACGCCCCAAAAATCAGAGTGAAAAAAGTATATGGCAGGCTAGTCCATTTTGCCAAAATTTAATTGCAGCAACTCAAAATTGTACGCAGCACTTTGTATGGCCCCTGTGTTCTTGTATACATGCCTGACAACATCGGTGCATGCTTCTAATGAGATGACAGATGGTGTTGTGGGGGATCTCCTCCCAGATCTGGACCAGGGCATCACTGAGCTCCTGGACAGTCTGAGGTGCAACCTGGTGGCATTGGATGGACCAAAACATAATGTCCCAGAGGTGTTCTATTGGATTTAGGTCAGGAAAGTGTGGTGGCCAGTCAATGGTATCAATTCCTTCATCCTCCAGGAACTGCCTGCATACTCTCACCACATGAGGCCAGGAATTGTCGTGCACCAGGAGCCACTGTACCAGCATAGGGTCTGACAATGGGTCCAAGGATTTCATCCTGATACCTAATGGCAGCCAAGGTGCCTTTGTCAAGCCTGTAGCGGTCTGTGTGACCCTCCATGGATATGCCTCCCCAGACAATCATTAACCCACCACCAAACTGCTCATGCTGAATGATGTTACAGGCAGCATAATGTTCTCCATGGCTTCTCCAGACCCTTTCACTTCTGTCACGTGCTCAGGGTGAACCTGCTCTCATCTGTAAAAAGCACAGGGCACCAGTGGTGCATCTGCCAATTCTGGTATTCTATGGCGAATGCCAATGGAGCTGCATGCTGCTGGGCAGTGAGCTCAGGTCCCATTAGAGGACATGGGGCCCTTGGGTCACCCTCATGAAGTCTTTCTGGTTGTTTGGTCAGAGACATTCACACCAGTGGCCTGCTGGAGGTCATTTTGTAGGGCTCTGGCAGTGCTCATCCTGTTCCTCCTTGCCCAAAGGAGCAGATACTGGTCCTGCTGATGGGTTATGGACCTTCTATGGCCCTCTCCAGCTCTCCTAGAGTAACTGCTTGTCTCCTAGAATCTCCTCCATGCCCTTGAGACTGTGCAGGGAGACACAGCAAACCTTCTGGCAATGACACGTATTGATGTGCCATCCTGGAGAAGTTGGACTACCTGTGCAACCTCTGTAGGGTCCAGGTATCACCTCATGCTACCAGTAGTGACACTGACTGTAGCCAAATGCAAAACTAGTGAAGAAACAGTCAGAAAAGATGAGGAGGGAAAAATGTCAGTGGCCTCCACCTGTTAAACCATTCCTGTTTTGGGGGTCATCTCATTGTTGCCCCTCTAGTGCATCTGTTGTTAATTTCATTAACACCACAGCAGCTGAAACTGATTAACAACCCCCTCTGCTACTTAACTGACCAGATTAATATCCCATAAGTTTCATGGACTTGATGCTATACTCTGATTAAAAAGTGTTCCTTTAATTCTTTTGAGCAGTATATGTTAATTAGTGTTCCTTAATTCTATTTTCTTATTTGTTTTGTCATTTTTCTGTTGCTTCATCATGTAAAGCACTTTGAGCTACATCGTTTGTATGAAAATGTGCTATATAAATAAATGTTGTTGTTGTAAGGAGAAGTAAGATTGTGGAGAGCTTTAAATGTTAAGAGCAGTATTGTGTATTGTATTCAGTAGTGAACAGGGAGCCAGTGAAGTTGGGAGAGAATCGGTGTGATATGTTCAGTGGATTTAGAACAGCAGGTTATTATCCTGGCACCAGAATTTGGTATAAAATGTAAGTGATGGATAAGTTTTTTAGGGATGCCAAATAGATTAGCATTACAGTAATCTATACATGAAGTGACAAAGGCATTAACCGATACTTCAGTACGGTGCTGTGTAAGGAAACAAGACGAAGTCTAGAAATGTTATGGAGATGGAAGAAGGCAGTTCAAGAAACATTACTTATATGGGAAGAAAAAGAGAGGGTACTGTCCAGAAGGACACCTGGGCTCTTAACCTGGGAAGAGATGTTTGTGATAGTGTTGTTAATTAAAATGGAAGAACGGTTAACCTTAGCGATTGCAGATTTATAACCAATGAGGAGCACCTCAGTTTTTTTGCTATTTCATTGTGACTTTACCTCTTGGAGACATGCCATAAGAGTACTTGGAGGGAAAACAGAAGTGGACATAGTGGATAGATAAAGCTGTGTGTCATCAGCATAACAATGCAATTTAATGCCATGGTGTCAAAAGATATTACCTACTGGGAAGATGTAGGCAAGGAAAAACAGTGGCCCCAAAACAGAGCCCTGCAGAACTCCTTGCATACTCTGCCTCCTGTCAGTGAGATAGGAAGAAAACCAATGATGGACAAGGCCAGAGACTCCAAAAATAGCTAGACGGCTCAAAAGTATCTGATGTGATATGGTGTCAAATGCAGAACTGAGATCAAAAAGTACAAGAATTGATAAGAGTCCCATGTCATCTGCCCGGAAAAGATCATTTGTGATTTTGACCAGGGCCATGTCTGTGCTGTGTTTAGGACAAAAGCCAGATTGAAATGTTTCAGAAAGGTTCTATTTTGAAAGATGGGACTGAAGTTGGGAGGCAACTATTTTTTTGAGAATTTTTGATATAAATGGAACATTTGGCATAGGCCGATAATTATTAAAGATATTAGGGTCTAAGCCAGGTTTTTGCATAATTGGTGTAATTGAGGCCATTTGTAATGAGAGGGGGACTGTGCCAGTAGTATGGGAAGAGTTAACTATGGTAGTTATCATGGAGGGAGATATGTGATAAACAGAACTTAACAAAGCTTATAGGTGTTGGATTCAATTGCAAGTGGAAGAATTAGATTTTGTTATAAGCTCTGAGATATCATCTGAACTGAGAATAAGGTGGTTGGTAAGGGAGTATGAGTGACAGTAGAAAGTATGTCATGTTCTACAGAGATAGAAGACGCAAGTTGCTGGTGGATTTTTTCAACTTTTGATTTGAAGAAATACAAAAAAAGTATAGCAGTGCATAATAGTGAAGTTATGGTGAATAACATTTTCTGTTGGTGTAATTAGCCTATTCATTGTGAGTTTTTCCCTCATGTATTGATAATATTAGAGTAGAATTCAGTTTTGCCAGCAGAGAGAACATGTTTGCATTTTAACATATGATACATGTACAACAAGATCCTTCTTCTTAGTTAGACGCTCCAACCGTCTGCACATGGCATTGAGCTGGCAGAGTTCAGGTGTGAACCAGGGAGCAGAAAGAATAAATGAGTGTTTTTAATGGAGTCAGTGGATCGAAGGCAAAACACAGAGCAGCATTGTAATGGTCTACTATTTCTGATGGTGTGGTAGCAGAAAAAATAAGCATAATAATAAAAGTTTATAGAGCACCTTTCCCATGCTCAACGGGCTTCACAGAGTCCATGAACCAGGCCCTTCCTAACATCATTAATAGGGTTACACAAGTGGATCACACTGAACATTTTTCCATTAACAGTAGTTTTCATGCTGAAGCCAGTAAGGTCATTGTTTATGCAGGTACCCTCACAAATCTGACCTACCAGAAACCGTTATTTACAACAAAGATCACATTTTGACATAATTGTGACTACAAAAATCTTTAAGAACAGGTCGATGGGAATGAGCCTTTCAGCTCATCTTTGTCATTTCCTGTGACCCTAGAATTTCCAAGAATCACTGAAATCAGATTCAATAACTTTCCTAACAGCCTTACATAATTGTAAAAGGTCATTACAGTTCTCTGTGAGAAGACATTGGACTTGCCACTTCAGTACTTACTGCCATTTTGTAGGGATAGGTCGCCTCAGCCTGAATTCCTCCATTGTCGATCACGTACTGGAAGGCCAGAGAGGGCCTACTGCCTGTGCAGCCCTGGTTCCCCAGATACTCTGCACAGTCCAGCAGATTCTGCTTGCTCAGTGGTATCAGCTTGCCCGTTTTATTGAAGGTTTGCCCCTCGATTGCTCCAGCAGCACTGAATGCCCAACAGCAGCCACAAGTCCCCTGCAGAAAAAAGAGAAGTAAGTTCAGCTGAGTCTGTCTTGGGAAAAAAAAATGTAAACATATTAGTAAATTGCGCTAAATGAATCTGACTGCTATGAATTCATCTCCTACATATCTGATAAGGGGAGCACAGCTTGCATTCATTTTCCATTAGGGTCTCTCCAGTGGCATAGCTAGCTTGCTGAGGTGGTGCCCTCCTGTCTAGCATAACTGTTAGTAATTGATCTACAACTAGATCCTAGGAGCCGCTGGGCATTGGTGTCCATGACTGGGTCACAATCAGATCACACGCTGGTGATCAGATCACAAACTGTACCTAAATGGAATTTGTAATAACTTTTTAAATCATTTTATTACAGCAGCTGTAAGTTAGCAAAAATAAAATACATTGTGGGAATGGAATGTGGAAGGTGTGGGTATTAGTAGTAGTACATAAATATATGTAAGTTGTGGACCCGCTTGCTTTTCCAAAACAACTTTTTGAAGGAAGATGATTGAAATGTAACGTAAGCTAGAAAGTAGAAGCAGTTCTGAGCTATAAAATGAAGCAATTTCAATTTGTAACAAATTAAAATGACAACACCGGCTGACAGGATACTACTACACAATCGACCTGTTTTACACAAGTTCTCAGAAAAAGGACATCATAAAGTGAGGTGTCAATGGTTCCAAGAAATTTGAGTAGTCAGTAGGAAATTGCTTGAGGCTAGGGATCTTCACTGGCAATCGGAAAGGCTGCCGGTTCGAATCCCGTAAATGCCAAAAGGGACTCTGCTCTTTTGGGCCCTTGAGCTGAGCAAGGCCCTTAACCTAGCAATTGCTGAGTGCTTTGAGTAGTGAGAAAAGTGCTATATAAATGCAAAGAATTATTATTATTATTATATACTATTTGTTTGTCTTCAGTAGTTTCTCCATTTTTAACGGTTTCAGCAGGTAGCACCTGATCTGAAGCCGTTGTATTATTACTTCCCGACTCAGTAGTTGCAACCATTTCACTCACTGCACTGTCTACATAAGCTGCTTGCGACCGTTGCGACGATTCAGCAGCATCAGTATTCTCACTGCTGGTACCACTGCTGGCCCTTGCTCAGTTTTGAGAAGGGTAGAAATCTCGGCAAACCTAGCATTTTTCAATTCCTGTTGCAGGCGTGCTTTACGTTTAGCAGCACCACTCTTATAATTTTTTCCGGATCCGCTGCTACTGGCCGACATGGTGTTGCATGGCGAAAGTATAAAAAGCATCAAATTGCTTGAATAGCCGGCGTTTGCCGACTAATGGGGACCATAACTTAACAACAGAATTGCTATGATTACCGTTTACGAGTTTACATTTTCAAGACGGTTGACATCAAATCAAAGTACAAAAGTAACAATTATTTATAATAATAATGCATTTTTACGTTAGATAGATAGATAGATAGATAGATAGATGAAAGAAAGGCACTATATGATAGATAGATAGATAGATATGAATGGCACTATATGATAGATAGATAGATAGATATGAATGGCACTATATGATAGATAGATAGATAGATATGAATAGCACTATATGATAGATAGATAGATAGATAGATAGCATATGAATGGATATATGATAGATAGATAGATATGAATGGCACTATATGATAGATAGATAGATAGATACTTTATTAATCCCAAGGGGAAATTCACATACTCCAGCAGCAGCATACTGATAAAAACAATATTAATTTAGACGTCCTTCAAAACTTCTTCCGTTCACATCCGCTATGACATGCCAAAGTCACCAAATTTGGGAATGTGCACTTCTCTGTAAGACGGACTAGGATGTGCTGTGCCACCGATTAGGCTCAGAGCTTTCCGAACTCCCAAAGTCTAAATTCGTGTAAGCTGTAGGCCTGCTGAATACGTAATATCATCATGGATTGGATTGGACTTGCCTGCCGATGGTACAAACATGGCACTGAAACTGTGAATCCAACTCACTAATACTTTATGATGACCTTTACAGGCGGATTCATTTACTGAAGCTCACTGACAGTAGATGCACTGAAGGATTATTTTTCAATTTCAGCCATCAGGCAAAGTCTACAGATACAGCCTTAGAAAAGAGTTGAATAGAGTAAAAGAAAAGCCTGTTGGTCACATTATGCTTCTACTACATTGTAGTACTGGAACCTCTGTAACCTGCTGATATTCGAAACATTTACAGACTTCCTGTGAAGATGAAGTTTTAAGAACCGATTGATATTCATTATTACACTAAAAAAATGTGATGATTCACACCTAATATTTACAATCTGAACCAATATAATTCTTTTTAGCTTATTGATCCCTCAAATTTAAGTTGAGGCAAATCATTTTAGAGTTATTGGGTGCAATTCACTTGGTTTTTTTTTACTGAAGTAAATCTATTTTTTAAGTTGTTCTTCTTTTTTAGCAGTTGGAAAGCCATCAAACTGGAAAGTTCGACTGAAAGAATATACAAACGGCCCCTCAAACAAAGCACATGAACAACCTAAAATATTAAGTTAAATGAAATAGGAGTTTTACGTTTATTCCCTCCACCATAACTTAATTTGGTACAATTTTGTTTTTACTTTGAGGTCTGAAACCAAATATTTCAAGCTGCAACACTAAATGACTAATCTTAAGTTGCTTGAAAGAGAAAATTTACGTTGAATGAACAACATTCATGTTATACTTTTTTCAGTGTACTTTCAGTTTATTTATGTTTGCATTTATTTTGTGAAATGTTAAACTGAACTAGAATTCAGAGTAAATGGAGCTGAAAGCGTACTAATGCTATCCTTGTTATTTCTTTCAGCTCGACTGGATGCAGGCGTTTGTCTTTTTTGTTGCATCACTGGTTAGCTGTCCATGTTTTTTGCACCATTCTGTTCTTACTACTCCTTTCCTCTGCTGCATGCTACCGTTACTGCTAGTCACAAAACCAGCGTTTTTTTCTTCAAAATAATACCTAATGTTGAATTTTGGCATTAGATATGAAGAAGCAATTGATGTTAGGTCGACATTTAAAAAGCAAGACAAAATAAAAACAAGATTGTTTGTGTTATAGTCTTTTCAAAGAATCCAGGCACTATACAGTATGTCATTCTCACTTGAGATCCTTTTTTTATCCATCCAGCCATCAACCCATTTTCCTCTCCCACTTATAGAGGACATTTTACCACTGATTTTGTTGACTTATTCTTTTTCCCCCAATTTCCATCACTAGTACCAAAAATAATATTTAATAACAACACCAAATAAATAATCAGGCAATATTTCTAAAAACAATATTTGTTCCCGAGGTCGTTTCTTGCATTAATATAAGAGCTGTGTCTTTATCCTCTCCTTATTGTCCCTTATCTGAAGGCTTTCTTACCTCATTGCTATTGCACACACAGCCCTGATAAGCCCACAGGTGACGCTAGAGAAGAAAGACACCACACAACTGTGACACTTTAGGAAGAGACATTCATGAATTCAGACACTTCTGTGCTCACCTGGTCTTGGACGGGTGTGACGTACCCCAGTTTCCTATAATCGATACTGGTCAGGTTCAGCTTACTGGCAGCACTTCGCAGGTCGGTGGCAGACAGCGTGATATCTCTTACATGCTTCACAGAATAGGAACTCAGCATACTGGCAAACTCTGAAGAGGTCTTTCAGAAAATGAAAAAAGGATTTTGAAATATGAGTACAGATAGTAGTCAGGTGTCTGGCTTGGAATACTAGCTTGTAATACCAAATCTCCTTACTAGATCTCCAAACTGGTTCATTCCCAACTTAAAGGTTGTTTTTCCTCTCTTGTACTGCAAGTTGTGGGCATTAATTTTCTTCAAGTTCTCTTCCCATATTGTTCTTTTTTGCAGCTCATTTGCCTGAAACACAGACATCTCTTCAGAAAAGACAAGCTGAGAATCATAGAAATCGAAAGAGAACAAGCAGGCAGCCATCATCTCAGGGCATTCAGACGCCTCTAATTCTGTCCCTCATCTCTCCCCCTTACCTTCTTGTACTGTTTGCCGTGGGTCTTCTTCCAAACCTGCCACTTAAAGTCCAGGCGACTGTCAATACACACGATGAGGTAAAGGCAGAGAGCCTGACACACCATAAAAAAGATGGCCTTCATGGTCAACTGTAGAAAGTCAGCATCAGAAATTAAATTAACAGGTTATGTAGACTGGTCTTATATCAATCACTTTGTTTAGCATTCAGTTTCTCGTTGACATAATCAATCATTCATTTATTCATACATTTTCAGAATCTTTAATTCCAATGCAGGATAGGTAACATATGCCAAGATCTAATATTGAACATGACGCCTCTCTGACAAGTGAAACATTCCCTTCTTCATGGAGATTTTTGAGAAAAAAACGATCAACTCAAAGTTGCACAGTTTTAGTAAAGGTGAAGAAGTCAGAGCACCAGAGATTATCTGAGTTGACATGTTGGAAATGTAAAAACTCGACACAGGCAGGAAATGGGCAGTGCAGTAAAATGTCCATTGTTGAATAAACACTTGAAGTGTACTATATAAATGAAAGTAATGTCTTCAAAGAGATACACATTAAGGGCTAATTTAATTCTGTTAAGATCTCAACCCAGCAGTCTGATGATATGAGACAGCAGTGAGAATCAGTCAAGGATTTAGGGACTTTATTTCAGTGCCACTTTACACTAATAAGACATAAACACAAAATAAACCAAATAATTCAAATGAAAATAGTGCATCAAAACACATAAATAGCCAAGACAAAATTCTACATGTAATAGCGTAAAACAAGAGCATAATGAACATTTTAAACATCCTTTAAAAAGTCTGGGAGAAACTATGAAGATTATTTTTCTGATAAGCAAGTCTTTAATTTAGATTTCAATAAGTTAAGTGATCATTGCATTGTGCTGTCTCAGTTTTTTAAATTCATTTTATAAAGCAGGCCAGTGTCTACTAGAATGAAAACAAAGAAAAGGATCTTTGTGTTTAAATTAGGTTCTTACCTTGTGAATCATTAAAAGTAAAATAAAGTGCAACATGAGAAGCATTACCTGTTAGTGTGACTCTGTCCTGGGTGACACTGAGCAGTGTGGAGGTGGCACAGATGCAGAAGAGGCCTGACTGTGACTTGTGGTTCTCGACACGTCCACAGCAACTTCTTTATACTCACGAGAAGGCGGGGGGCACACTGTGAGCAAATAACATCAGAGGAAGACTAAATGAGGAGCTCAGGGTGGGACGTGCACTCGCGGCTATTAAGGTAAGCCCTGCTGGTGGATGAAGGGGCTTTACTGGGCTTTGATAACAATGATAACAAACCACCTGTCCTGTCAACATGAGGGTCTGCTTAGGGTTAAGTCAGGAGACTGGAAGTGCTGGGAGGTGTGGAAGTCACTAATTCAGATGAGAATCAGAACATGGCTACCAAAAAAATGAAATAGTAAGGCGACAAACCCAAGGGATTATCCAGGAGGCAAAGACTTAAATTAGGCACAAGGCAGGAAGGATTTTTATTTTTAATTTAATGTCTGTACAGTAATGTGAATATTTCTACTTTTATTTTGGCTAAATTTATAGTTTTTCTTTGACTACAAAGTTGATCTGACATAAGAAATGCTTTAATTTTACTTGCAACTGCCTTGCAGGTTTAATATAATTGTTTAGTGGACATTTCTATTTGCACAATTAACAATCACCTAAAAAAGGAGCACCATACAGGTTTTAGCTTTTTTCCATCCTGAAACCGAAAAGTAGAGATGGGTGATAGTACTATTTATGAAATCAATACTGATACAAGTATTTCATCTGTCAGTATTTCTGATACTGATACTAAGTACTTTTTAAAGAGTTTTCAAATGATGATAGTGTTTTAAAATGGCTAATATTAATAAGTCTGCCTATATTTAAGTTATATCATGACACAGTATCAAGGTCACCTTAACAAAGTTATTGTAAAATATATGTTAAGAGAATGAACATATCATGTCATTTTCTAACCTGCTTACTCCAGACCAGGGCTGTGGGAGAGTGCCAGAGCCTATCCCAGCTGCCATAGGGCACAAGGCAGGAGCAAACCCTGGACAGGGCGCCCCTTCTTTGCAGGATGAACACCCAATTTAGCTTTGTCAATTCACACAGCTTGCATATCTTTGGATGGACGGAGGAAATGCACACATACACAGTAAAACCATGCAGACTCCACACAGGGAGGATCCAGGTTGAAAACTTGTGTCTCCTCACTGTGAGGCCGCAGCTTTACCATTGAACCACCATGCCACCCAGAATGAACATACAGATGTAATAAAGATAATACGAACTTTGAAATTTTCATAAAGATTTGGTTATTAATACATGTAAAATGAGCAGTCACTTCAAAAAAAGCACTTAAACTGATCGCCTTGGAACACTAATGTTTACAAAACATGTATTCTCTATTATAGTCTGCCTTTGTTTTATCAAGAAAGATTTTCTCATATTACATTTACATTTAGTTAAGTTGAGGTTGGGATCCTTCACCGAGCTCATCAAATTGGACCATCCGTGGAAGCCGAGACTCATCCATGTGGATAACATGCCCAGTACACTGGGGAGGACACAGATGGGTAGCATGGCCTCAATGCTGGTTGAAGAGCAGCATACTAAAATTTTAGTGCATGGAACCCTGTACTCCCAAGTGATGCCCTGGATCTTCTGGAGTCAGCATAAGTGGAATGCTCCTAGTGTGTGAATTTGCTAGTGGTAGGGAGTCCAGGACTTGCATCCATAAAGAAGTGTTGGTATACATACTGCATGATATACCACAACCTTGGTTGCCATGTGGAGAAACTGGTTATAGAAGACAAGCTTGCATTGGCGGCTGAATGCAGAGGAGGCTAGTCAGAGATGGTTCGCAATTTCCTTAGTCACTAGATATTACACTTCCAAGACAGGGGAAGGACTGTGTGTTCTCCAGTGCCATGCTTCCAATCTTAATGTCCATTGGAGGATTGATAGATAGATAGATACTTTATTAATCCCAAGGGGAAATTCACATAATCCAGCCGCAGTATACTGATACAAAAAAATAAATAAATAAATTACAGAGTAATAAAAATGCATGTAAATTATAAAATTGTAATTTGTGTGCTGGAAGGTAGTCTGAAAGGTAGGTGTCTTGGAGGTGTTTCCTGGCCCATCCAAGAATAGGCTGAGTGTAAAGACTCAATGGTCCTCTGAAGGCTTTCCAGGTGAAGAGCCATGCCGACAACACTGTCAGCATACTGGAACTTACAAATCATTGTTGAGGAGGTTTTCAAGTGGGCTGACAATCTTTGGAGATTAAACATACCGCCATCCAGTCGTTACCAGATCCGCACTCCAATTCCGACATTTTCTTTTAGCTTTGGTGCATAGAGAGATGAAGTTCCTCTTTAATACCTCAGATTGCTGTAAATAAATAACATTAGTGCCGATATGCAGCAATAAGGTAGATACTTCATCGTCGGCAACACGGTCCAATGTGGCCTCTATGTCAGAAATCTTGGCCCCTGCGAGGCACTTAACATTAACTGCTGGTTTAACATAATTTGGAATTCTAACATTCTGCACTATGGAATCGCCAATTATGAGCACTTTCTTATTCTAAGTTTCCACAGGCGCACTGCAGAGTGCTGAGAATCTGTTCTGGGTCCGAATTGGTGACCTGGGTCCCCAGGGACTAAATTTTGGCTTCTTAGACCCCCGTCTTACTGTTACCCACTCGCCCTGTGGCTGAATTGGTGCTGCTGACTTCGGCCACGCACTGACTACAGTGGGACCTGGAGAGACTGAAGCCGAATCAGAAGTATCTATATCTATATCTACAGTATATGTGAGTTTACAAGATGAATATTAATAAAGACACCATGTGCCATACTGCAGTGAGCTGGCAGCAGAAACTCAGATCCCTAGATAAAAAGTCATCACCAACAATCACGGACACAGTTTCAGGAAAGTACCATACTAGTTTGTTTTCTAAATTATTAAACATAAACTATAGTGGTGAGGATCTGATATGTTATAGAAGCTAAAGTAGTACACAGATTTATTTTCCCAACTTTCCTCACTTTAAAGTCACCTTTACCATCACAATTTTAGAAATGTCTCCTTATTATTAAAATTAAACTATGGTGGTAAGGATCTGATATTTGATGAAAGATAGAAAACCAAAAACAAATTACTTTTCAATTTCAAGTTGGAAAAATTAAAAACTTTTGCTTCCTCGTTTTATTTGATTGTTAATTAGGCAAAAAGATGATTTCCCCCAAATAATTCCTCCTAATTAAAGTAATACTAAAAGGCAATTGCAACTAAAGTTTAAACATTTCTGATGTGAGATTAACTTTGTAATCAAAGATAAACTGTACATTTAGCCAAAATATAAGCAGGTGTATCAAAATGGCTGTATTAAGATTGAATTAAAAATAAAACTCCTTCCTGCCTTGTGCCTAATTTAAGGCTTTGCCTCCTGAATAATCCCTTGGGTTTGTCGCCTTACTATTTCATTTCTTGGTAGCCATGTTCTGATTCTCATCAGATTTAGTGACTTCCACACCTCACAGCCCTTGTAGTCTCCTGACTTAACCCTAAGCAGACCCTCATGTTGACATGACATGGTTTGTTATCATTGTGCGGTTGAAACACAAACTCAAAGCCCCTTAAAGCCCCTTCATGCACCAGCAGGGCTTACCTTAATAGCCTCAAGTGCACGTCCCACCCTGAGCTCCTCATTTAGTCTTCCTCTGATGTTATTTGCTCACAGTGGGCCCCCCGCCTTCTCGTGAGTATAAAGAAGTTGCTGTGGACATGTCGAGAACCACAAGTCACAGTCAGGCCTCTTCTGCGTCTGTGCCACCTCCACACTGCTCGGTGTCACCCAGGACAGAGTCACACTAACAGGTAATGCTTCTCATGTCACACTTTGTTTTATTTTAATGATTTGAATGGTTATCACCTAACTGAAACCCAAAGATCATTTTGTTTTTATTCTAGATCAGGGATCTCCAACATGTCGCTGACGAGCTAACAGTAGCTCGCAACCCCTTTCCAAGTAGCTCGCCAAAGGGTTAATGAATCCTACATAAATTTGAAAACCTGATGAGTCAAATTAGGGGTGGGTGATCTTTCCAAAAAATCATATCACAATGCATAATCTGAATCGCAATCTATCTTTTCAATGTGGCATAGAGTTAAGAGAATATCCGGACTCAAACTCATCAATACCTCAGTAATACTTTATTTCAAATATCAAACAAAGTTGAATTCAATTTTTCCCTTGTTTGCTGGCTAAGCAGAGTTAAGGAATATGCCCCAAAGCTGGCGAATGAGTGTAGAGAGCCCCCCCTTCTTCTCTCCCAGGTCCGTTGTGTGGATATCGGATTTGTGTAAGTAAATTGGTACCGCAAGTGAACTATGATACATAGCAAAATGAGAGAAGTCGCAAAATCAACCGGAATGTTCAAGCAAATGATAGAAAAAACCCGATCTAAATCCGTTAAGTAGTTCTCTTGTGAAAAGCAGACAAACATACAAGACAGAGAGACACTGGAGTTTCTATATTATATATTAGTAAACCTTCAAAATGATGTGCAGTTAAAGTCTCAACAGTATTCTCTGCATTTCTGGAGCTTAGTAGAGCCAGATAACTATAAGAATCTTCACCAGTCTTCAGCTCTGAAAATGTCTGCTTTGTTTGGGTCTCCATACCTCTGAGTCTGACATGAATGGCATGAAGTCAAAGTTCAGAACAAGACTGAGAGATGAACATTTAAAGGACTCCATGAGAGTGGCTCCACTCCACCATACACCTCAGTGCCAGTCATCTGACTAACTGAAAAACACATCATACGTGTAACTGGACATGTGAATAAAGTGAATTGGTGACATGGAAAAAATGACAAATGAATAAGGAATATCTGTTGTGGACGTTAGAGGGCGCTGCGAAAACCCACAACAGACATATGCTCTGGACACAACTGTAAAAGCACTAAGCAGATTTTTAATCTTTTCTTCAGCAATAGTGCCTTCAAAGCACCACATCTACCAACCACACCACAAATCAATACAATAAATTTCCTCCTCTCCTCCAAGCAGGCTCTGTCACACTCCCTCCCAATTCTGGCTCCCTTGCTGGGTCTCCACTAGTCCTTAATATAGTCCTTGACCCGGAAGTGCTTCTGTCCTCCCTTCTATGTGATTCATCAGCACCTCCGGGTCAGACGGAGACGTGTATTTTCTTCAGCCTGGAAGTCACCTTCTGTCACCATGACTTGGGAGTACTTATGGAAAAGAAAATTCCTGGCAGCACCCGCGGTATCCAGCACGGCTGTGAAGCCGAACTCCAACTGCCATAGTGTCCTACAGGAATCTGGGGCACCAGTAAGCTGCAGGGAAGTCATCATCTACTGTTCTGGGTGTGTCGGCTGGGTCGAGCTGCTGGCCGTCCATCATACTGTGTATTTGGAATTGCATTGTTTTGTTTTGACAGCATCCATCCATCCATTTTCTAACCCGCTGAATCCGAATACAGGGTCACGGGGGTCTGCTGGAGCCAATCCCAGCCAACACAGGGCACAAGGCAGGAACCAATCCTGGGCAGGGTGCCAACCCACCACAGGACACACACAAACACACCAAGCACACACTAGGGCCAATTTAGAATCGCCAATCCACCTAACCTGCATGTTTTTGGACTGTGGGAGGAAACCCACGCAGACACGGGGAGAACATGCAAACTCCACGCAGGGAGGACCCGGGAAGCGAACCCGGATCTCCTAACTGCGAGGCAGCAGCGCTACCACTGCGCCACCGTGCCGCCCTTGTTTTGACAGCATTCATGTTTTAATTCAGTAGTGTGAGCTACACTAGAAAATGCATACAGACATACAAAATGCACTTACGGGTGAGCTCAATATTTTTTGCAATGTTTGAATGCAAAATGTGAGTTGTGGACACCAGCCACAGAGAAGGAGACAAATTTAAAATTACTTTATTAGGCTTGTCTTACCTTTGGGGTCTTTTTTCATGAGAGGTGATCTTTTCATAAAATGAGATGCTCTCACTGATCATTCTGATCATTTTCTGTGGAGAAAAAACTTTTTGTTTATTTGTCAATGCACAACCTGGCCTTCCACAAGACCCCTTTTATCATATCAATCAACATTTATTTATATAGCACATATTCATACAAAAAAAATGTAGCTCAAAGTGCTTTACAAAATGAATAGAAAAATAGAAGACACAATAAAAAATAAACATAAGTCAACATTAACTAACATAGAATAAGAGTAAGGTCCGATGGCCAGGGTGGACAGAAGAAAACAAAACAAAAAAAAACTCCAAAGGCTGGAGAAAAAAAATAAAATCTGTAGGGGTTTATTCGACTCCAATCCTTCCTCCCGACCTTCCAAATACCACCATAACCCTATCCAGATTTGTCTCCACTAAGGAGTTCTGCTTTACCTCTCTCAATATCCTCACGGCTGAGTGGCAGTCCCACATTACATGTCCCACCAAGTCATTTGTCATACATCCTTCCCTGGGGCATTTGGGCCCTTGGAGGATTTTTCTTTTGCTCAGTGCCAGATTTGTTTCTAGCACTTCATGAGCAGAGAGCCAGGCTAGATCTGCTGTCTTATTGTTTGGGAGCTTGTCCCCAAACCTTTCCCATATCAATTTAGATTCTTCCCTCGATTTCCCATTAATAGTTACTGGTTTCTGTTTCTTCCTTATTTTTGCCACCAGCTCTTTGCACTTCCTCCACAAGTCCTTTTCATCCTTTTTAAACCCGCGATCCTTAAATCATTCCATCATCCTCCTGTAAATTTTGGGTAGTCTAAATTTGTATGGGTTTTTATTTAAGGTTGTAAAAAGGCCATACCTTCTTATATGCCCGACCATCATGTAACGAATAACAAACGTATATCATTTAACTACACACATTGAAAAGAATTTGATGTTTAAGGAACTTATGGCACATTGTCTAGTGGAGAAGGAAAGTTTGCTTTTGTGGTGTGCTACAGGTGTTCCAGCTTATCGAATACAGCCCTTTAAAAATCAGCTTCCATAACCTCAAAAATCCTCCAGTACACAATGAAAAACCAGTCAGCTAACGTTGTTCAAGTCTTTTTCTCCTCCTGTTCAAAGGTATGCAGTTCACCAGAACAATATGGCAAAAGGGGCGTGTCCTTATGCAAATATCGTAACTTTGGTGCTACTGTAGCATTCTACTGTTTTACATTTTACAGTTGTTTACCTTTGCTATTTTACAGTTTTACATTGTAAAATTAACAGTGATTTTTTTGCAGTGCAACTGTAATGTATCAGTAAATGATATTTTGGAGGTAGAATAGTATTGATTTTACAGAATTTGGCTGTAAAAAATAATGAAATGTATTGTTTTAAGATATACAGGTAATGTTCAGTAGAACATAAGGTAACTTTTCTTTTTTTCAGAAAAAGTATTTTACTTTCACCATTTACAGTATTTTACCGTTAAATGTACGGACTTTTAAAAAAACAAATTGACAACCGAGACGAGACCTTTCATTCCATCAAGCTCGTTTGTTTAGCTAATAGCTCATCCAGATTCGTCTTAAAGGTTGTGAAGGCTTCTGCTTCAACTTTATGTCTCGGTAGAATTAGAATTCTATTCAAGACAGAGGCTTGCAATTTAACACGAACTGGCGTACTGGACAAAATAAAGCAAGGAAGTACCATCACCTATCCAGATATGAAATCTTCAATTTTTGAACCGGAGACTGATTATATTAAATGTTAATTATTTTGCTCAAACAAACCAGAATGAGCCGAGTTTACAGGACTTTACTTACAGGCATTGCAAGCATCCTTTTGTAATGTACTAGAAATGTATGCGTATCTTCCGGTCAGTTTCTTTTCCAATTAGTTTTATTATACAGGAATGGGAAATAAGTACAAATGCGCACCTAACCTGTTTAAATTAGTTTAACTCCTGGGGACGGGCGGACACTGTAGGCTAAGCATTACTGAATTACTTCAGAGTTTAAGAAAGGAAGAAGTGCGGAGGTAATTAAAAAGATCAAACACTTTGATCAGTCATTCGTCATCAGGACAAGATAGCCAATCAACTGTGTGCAACGTCACATGTTCGGAAACCCCACTTGTTCATTTTAACATAAATTTGGCTCGCCTGATGGACCAAAAAGAAGAAGAGAAAAGATGGCAGAAGGGTGACATGGGAAGCGACGGCAGAGGTCAAGAGATATGAGGCCATCTGATTTGGATGGCAAAAAGGTAACCGTTAAATAACACCGATCGATAAGCCTCTCAAGGCAAACCCCTCCTTTGACACATCTAATTTTCAGTAAGCTTTTCTAAGATCTCATATCCAGACTTTGCTATCTGGATTTTTTCTCTGTTACTTTCTTCTAATTGTTATTGTTATAAATTAATAAATACCATGTTTTTTGGTCCTGCAGCGCACCTTACATCACAAAAGCATCCTTTTCTTTCCCACGAGGCAAACCTGAGATCATTCGAGTGGATATTGAAATTGTACCAGTGAGTAAAAGTAGTAGACTGTATGTATAACGGTAAAAAAACTGGTAGCTAAATTAGTAATCGTCATACAAAAATAAATTGTATTGTATTGCATTTAAGTGTTATAGGTTATAGAAAAGTAAATCCTCTACAAGTAAGGGGTTAAAAAAGAAAAAGGCTGACCCAGGCTACACGGATCGAGTAGTGATACAGCCAATCAGTGGCGACGTTGTGTTTCTCCTGGAACCCCCCTCCCGGAAATCCATGAAAGGAAGTAGGCTGGACGCTGCGCTAGCTTGTTTGTTTTCATGTAGGAGAAACAAATCCCAGCTGGAAAAAGGTACGCACCTGTATGTGAATATGAGAGACTGAGCTCACTGTTGCCAGATATTCCAATCTTAGTCCGTGAGCAGCACGCAAAGGTTCCCCGTAGTTTTCTGTAGTCTTGGGAGATTTAAATGCTTCATTCTTGATGGAGTATCTCTATGCACTGACGGCTACTAGCCGGTGGTTTCAATGTCTTGCACTAGCATATCTTAGATTTGCTTTGAAAACCAACTCAGTTTCTCACGAATTCAGCAGTAGTGGAGATACTGGCTCCCTTTCGGTTCAGTGCAGACGCGTGATTAAGTCGTGATTGTTCCGCCGTGGTGGTGCTGGCTCACTTTTGTGCGCAGCTACCATGCCAGAGTCGTCTTCTCCCGGCAGTAACGTGCAAGCTCGCTGTTCCTTTTTCAAGCTTCTATATGTGGAGGCTGTCGATGAGATGTGGGGCAGATTTATAAGTGTTTTACATATAATGAAGGGCAAGGTCATTCCAGTATTTAGAAACAGTAAGAAATTAAAGGAAATTGAGGTGGGTAAATACGGAGCTAAAATGAAAGTTACAAATGGAAAACCGCTGTGTAATGCGTATAATACTAGTAACTGCAGCGCAGCGCGAACCGTAGGGTATACGAGAGTACGAAGCAACAGTTAAAAGGGATATTAGGAAAATGCAGCGCCAACCGTAGGTTATACTGGAGCACGAAAGCAACGGTTAAAAAATGATATTCTGAAGTATACAAGAGTGGAGCATGCATGTATAATAAGGAAAGTACATGTGCATCAGCAATAAACTGCGGTTTGTCTGCAGTAAAGAGAGAATTCGTGCGAGAATCGTTCGACTTAAGGTAAAGATGGGCTTTTCCTAAAAGCGCAGCCGTCGAAAGTGTTACATCACTACACGGAATGGACATTCAAGCAGTCTTTTGTCTTAACACTTCATTTGAATTCATTAATTCATCTCTGTAAAATGTTTCAATAATTATTCATGAGGCACATCACAGGTTGCTTCTCCGGGGTGAAACGGTGAGTTTTATGACATCTGAAGTGTCCGCCTCTTCCTATTTTCGTTTGCCTCGCTCAGCAGCAAATAGGACTGGTGGTAACTCTTTTAGATATTTTGTAGCCACGCGTTGGATGAGCTTTGATCGCTGATCAACGTTACCTTTTCAGTATACATAAGGATAAGAGACCTGGGTTCGCTTCCCGGGTCCTCCCTGCGTGGAGTTTGCATGTTCTCCCGGTGTCTGCGTGGGTTTCCTCCCACAGTCCAAAGACATGCAGGTTAGGTGCACTGGCGATCCTGAATTGTCCCTAGTGTGTGCCCTGCGGTAGGCTGGCTTCCTGTACTGGCTGGGATTGGCTCCAGCAGACCCCCGTGACCCTGTAGTTCGGATATAGAGGGTTGGATGGATGAATGAATTTAAGTATTTATTTCTTCCGGAATGATGTCTGTGCATTTCTAGTAGTCCTTATTTTGCCATTATCTACTATTTTACTATGTTTTTTTTATGTTATCAAACTATTGATTTTAAATTTTTAATGCATTTTGCCTGAATGTTAAAATATATCAATCACAAATTGTAACACAGTGTGCTGCATTTAATAGTCATCTCAAAGGCACATTAATGAATGTTGACTAATTTCATATTGTAGTACTGAGTCCCTGCAGCGCGCACCAATGCTACTGTAAGTGCCAATGAGTTATTGGACTTTCATGTCACTCTTTTAGGTCACACGGTCACTCAGTAGCCCTTATTGTACGATGACCTTCTTCTACTCAATTGCTATTCCCATACATGTTTGAATTTTAACATGACTGACTTTGCAGGCTTGCTGTTTTTATTGTCAATCTTCTGCTTTTGGCTGCTCCCGTTAGGGGTTGCCACAGCAGATCATCATCTTCCATATCTTGCTGTCCTCATCATCTTGTTCTGTTACACCCATCATCTACATGTCCTCTCTCACCACATCCATAAACCTTCTCTTAGGCCTTCCTCTTTTCCTCTTCCCTGGCAGCTCTATCCTTAGCATCCTTCTCCCAATATACCCAGCATCTCTCCTCTGCACATATCCAAACCAACGCAATCTCGCCTCTCTGACTTTGTCTCCCAACTGTCCAACTTGAGCTGACCCTCTAATGTCCTCATTTCTAATCCTGTCCATCCTCATCACACCCAATGTAAATCTTGGCATCTTTAACTCTGCCACCTCCACCTCGGTCTCCTGCTTTCTGGTCAGTGCCACCATCTCCAACCCAGATAACATAGCTGGTCTCACTACCGTCCTGTAGACCTTCCCTTTCACTCTTGCTGATACCCGTCTGTCACAAATCACTCCTGACACTCTTCTCCACCCATTCCTCCCTGCCTGCACTCTCTTTTTCACCTCACTTCTACAATCCCCATTACTCTGTACTGTTGATCCCAAATATTTCAACTCATCCACCTTTGCCAACTCTACTCCCTTCATCCTCACCATTCCACTGACCTTCCTCTCATTTACGCACATGTATTCTGTCCTGTTTCTACTGACCTTCATTCCTCTCCTCTCTAGATCATATCTCCACCTCTCCAGAGTCTCCTCAACCTGCTCTCTACTATCGCTACAGATCACAATGTCATCAACAAACATCATAGTCCACAGGGACTCCTGTCTAATGTCTGTCAGCCTGTCCATCACAATTGCAAATAACAAAGGGCTCAGAGCCGATCCCTGATGTAATCCCTCCTCCACGTTGAATGCATCCATCACTCCTACCGCAGACCTCACCACTGTCACACTTCCCTCGTACATATCCTGTACAATTCTTACGTACTTCTCTGCCACTCCCGACTTCCTCATATAATACCACAACTCCTCTCGAGGCACCCTGTCATATGCTTTCTTCAGGTCCACAAAGACGCAATGCAACTCCTTGTGGCCTTCTCTAAACTTCTCCATCAACATCCTCAGAGCAAACATCACATCTGTGGTGCTCTTTCTTGGCATGAAACCATCCTGCTGCTCACTAATCACCACCTCACTTCCTAACCTAGCCTCCACTACTCTTTCCCATAACTGCTTATTTGTAGGATGGAATGCCAGCTCATACTATGGGCGACTCCTCTCTCCGCTTTGTAAAAAAACCAAAACTGTTTTACGTTTTATTCGTCACTTGATTTCTTTTTTTAAATTTCTTTGCTGGTGCAACCCACTTAGTGAAACAGCTGTAGTTGCATGTCATGCCTGTAGGGTGTGCTACAAGAAGAGTAGCTGTGAAAAATCTCATTATTTCCTGTCAAGGAAGACCTGCCTGGGGAAAAAAGAGGGTGGAGAACATGGAGGAGTAACTAGAGAATAATGAAAGAAAGAAAGAAGAGTTGGTTCTAGTAAATTATGTAGAACTTTAATAAAGCCATTTAATAGCTTTTCTACTAGGGAGACGTTTTTTTCTGACATAATAAAGAAAGGAATGCAATAAAGTGTTTTTTTATATTTTGTTGCTCCTCGTATGTAGGCTTTGTGAAAACTCAGGTGTGCTAAGTTGTATTGTTACTACTGTTCTACATTATTTAATGTTTGTGTATTGTAAAATAAAAAGGAAAAAATCAGTTCTATTAATTAATGAATATTTGTATTTGAATTGGTAGTTGAGTTGTTATTTAAGGACATCTGTAAAGGAATAAAAATTAAGTGAATATATATATGTAATTACAGTAATCCCTCCTCCATCGCGGGGGTTGCGTTCCAGACCCCCGCGATAGGTGAAAATCCACGAAGTAGAAACCATATGTTTGTATGGTTATTTTTATATATTTTAAGCCCTTATAAACTCTCCCACACTGTTAACATTATTAGAGCCCTCTAGACATGAAATAACACCCTTTAGTCAAACGTTTAAACTGTGCTCCATGACAAGACAGAGATGACAGTTCTTTCTCACAATTAAAAGAAAGCAAACATCTTATCTTTAAAGGAGCGCCGAGCAGAAAATGTCAGAGAGAGCGCTCGCAAAGAAAAGCAAACAATCAAAAAATCAATACATGCTTTTAAGTATACAGAAGCACCGCGATAAAGCGGCATTTTGTAGAGGAGCGTCCGTGTCCTCTGTGCAAACAGCCCCTCTGCTCACACCCCCTCCGTCAGGCAGAGAGAGTGAGAAAGATAGAGAGAAGCAAACAAGCGCCACGCGGGAAGCATATCTTATAGCATTGAGGAGTTTTAGTTAATATGTAATACATGCTCTGATTGGGTAGCTTTTAAGCCAACCGCCAATAGCATCCCTTGTATGAAATCAACTGGGCAATCAAACTGAGGAAGCATGTAACCTAAATTAAAAGACCCATTGTCCGCAGAAAGCGGCGAACCAGCGAAAAATCCATGATATATATTTAGCTATGCTTACATTTAAAATCCGCGATAGAGTGAAAGCGCGATATAGCGTGGGATTACTGTAATTCAGATTTGCCATTATTAACTACTGGGTATTGTTTTAAATTTAAGGTCTTACGAACACTACATATGCTCCAGCATTTTTGAGCTCTGCATGCAGGATTCCTTTGTCTTAAAGAGTAGCAGCCGTTTTCTTCACTCGTAAGTTTCAAGAAAGTGTTTAAAGCATATTTGTTTGCAACTATAAAAACTTTTTTGTATTATTTAACGCTGGTTTCTTTTTTTTTTCCCCCTGCTGAGCACATCTGTGACCTTTCTTGGACAATTTAGATAAGATTTTGAGATATGTTAATACTACCTGATAGACCGATAGTTTTATTTTGCTACTTTTTAAGAACTCTATGGACAGTTTCCTTTATTATGTATTACAGCTAGTCTGACTATTGCACATATCTCAATGTATAATACAGTACATGTGTCATAGTTACTTTTCTATTTAATTTATATTACTGCCTTTATTATGCCTCTCTCTCCCAGTCCTCGGTTATGGAAGTAAGCCTCTCTACACTTGCACACACCAGTTCTGGACGTAGGATTTGAAATGTGCAGTAATTTGTTCAAAATAAGAACAAGTAACACACTGTCTGTAATGTGTTTTATAATAAGTAACTATACTATGTATCATACTTGGTTACATTTTTGTGAGTGACAAGTAACCCTGGTAGTGTGGTTTGTGTACCTTAGTGATGCTCGGAGCTACAGTTGAAGTCAGAAGGTTACATACACTTAGGGTGAATTCTTGAAAACTCACTTCATAACCCCCTGCACACAGATTTCATAGTCACAAATTATAAATTTGACATATTGTTTAGGCATCTGCTTTGTGCAGGGTAAAAGTAATTTTTCCAACAATGTTCACAGACCTCGGAGTGTTTCATTTTTTCTTGACTATATCACAGTTCCAGTGGGTCTCAAGTTCACCTAAACTTTAACTGTGACTTTAAACAGTCTGGAAGTGTCTAGAAAATGATGTCAAGCCTTTTGGCAATTTGATAATTAGCTTCTGTTAGCCAATTTAGCTTAATTGGAGTCAACATGTGGATGGATATAAGGCCTACCATCAAACTCCCTGCCCCTTTGCTTGACATAAATCAAAGAAATTCAGTGTGAGCGTCAGTAGGCTTTGCGCCTAAGTTACCCGAACTATTCTGTAACATTTCAGTAATTATTTACTGCTCTGATGCTGACCTTTCTGATCATTAAAGTAGATCATTATGAAAGAAATTGATGAGAAGAAATCATAATTAATTGTAGAATTGTGGTATTTGAGGGTTTCTCTAGAGTGCCTCTTTCTCTTGGTTCAAAAACTAATCGGCACATCGTCATCGCATAACTGGCTTACGTTTCAAGTTTGGTATTTTTCCATCCAGCCTTTTTAGTTCTAGACCGTCCTCAAGAAACTGTGACACACACACACTCATTATTGAGATATTGATGTTTTTAGTATCGGCAACCTTAAAATATTGAGATCTGTCAAAAACTGGAGATTAAAATTTCTGATGAATCCAAAGCTTTCACAGCTTCCCCCATAGATGATAAGTTATGGTGGGGGAGTGCACAAAGCAAAAATCAAAAGAAAACAGTCAAGACCTCAGAAAAGAAATTCCGGACCTCCCCAAATCTGGTTCTTGCTTTGGAACAATTTCCAAATGCCTAAAGGTTCCATATTCATCTGTACAAAGAATAATATGCAAGTATAAACGGCATGCATTCTGTCTTATGAAGAAGGTGTTGTCCGCTTCAACACACATCAATCAGTCAATCAACATTTATTTATATAGCACATATTCATACAAAAAAAATGTAGCTCAAAGTGCTTTACAAAATGAATAGAAAAATAGAAGACACAATAAAAGATAAACATAAGTCAACATTAATTAACATAGAATAAGAGTAAGGTCCGACGGCCAGGGTGGACAGAAAAAACAAAACTCCAAAGGCTGGAGAAAAAAATAAAATCTGTAGGAGTTCCAGACCAAGAGACCGCCCAGTCCCCTCTGGGCAATCTACCTAACATAAGTCAAACAGTCCTCTTTGTATTTAGGGTTTTCATGGAAGGACCTGATGATGATGGTCACGTAGACTTCTGGCTTTCAGTCCATCACTGTTGGTGCATCAGGATGCTTTGAGTAGGTGGTGGTGGCGCAGGCTACAACCGGAAAAAGAAACAGAAGAGAGAGTAGGGGTGAGTATGGATTTTGGAGCCACTGTGAATAGTTATTATGAAGAATTGAACATACAGAGTATCAGGATTAAGTTAAAGTGAAGTTATAAAAAGGCGATGTTAAAGTAATGTGTTTTCAGCAGTTTTTTAAAGTGCTCCACTGTATTTGCCTGGCAAATTCCTATTGGCAGGCTATTCCAGATTTTAGGTGCATAACAGCAGAAGGCCGCCTCACCACTTCTTTTAAGTTTAGCTTTTGGAATTATAAGGAGACACTCATTTGAAGATCTAAGGTTACGATTTGGAATATACTGTAACGTGTCAGGCATTCCGATATATAAGATGGAGCGAGATTATTTAAGGCTTTATAAACCATAAGCAGTATTTTAAAGTCAATCCTGAAAGACACAAGTAACCAGTGTAGTGACACATGTAAGCAATGTGTTGCAAAGTGTGAAGCGGCCAGGAAGAGGATCGGCTCCTCTAAGTCTAAGGTCAAGGTTCTTTGTCAGAAAAGAGTGAATTTCTCTCTCCAGGTAAGGGTCGCACACCTGCCCTTAGTGGAGGAGTTCAGATATGTCAGGATCTTGTTTATAAGTGATGTCAGCAGGGAATGCGAGATTGATTGCTAGGTGGACTGGGGTGGCAGCAGCTGTTCTGTGGTGGTGAAGCAGGATTTGAGTCTAAAGATAAAACTCTTTGCTGTGGGTAATGGCTAAAAGAATGATATTGTGAATACTAAAGGCAGAAATGAGGATTCCTCACAGGGCAGCTGGGCTGACACTTTGTCATATGGTGACAAGCCCGGTGATTCGGGAGAACCCAAGAGTAGAGTCGCTGCTCCTCCAGATTGAAAGGAGTCATTTGAGGTGGTTTGGGCCTGTCTTATGGATGGCCTCCTCTCAGGTGGCTCCCACTAGGGATACTCCAGGCAAGTCTGACTGGGTGGAGACCTTGTGGCAGACTCGGGACATATTGGAGGGATTATATCTGTCAGCTGACTTGTAAATGCCTATGTGATGGGTTCAATCACAGAGAGAGCGGTTTTCCCAACTCATTCATGATATTTAACTGTTTCTAGCTTAAGTAACACTTTTGTAAATGGTTAAAGGTGCATTTATTTTTAGAAGTGTGGTTGCTGGAATGATGTAGCGCTCTGGTACTCCATAGGGGCATGCAGATGTGCTTCAGTATAGGTTGGCCTGGAATGTGTGTGTAAGGCTCAGAGGCCTACTAGAATGCACAAGCCTCTTGATAAATTGACATCATCAGTCATCCTTTGCAGTAGTCCACCACTATGGAACTAGGAGTGTGCACAGTTTCCAGCACACACGTAGAGGAAGGGTCCATTAGAATAATTTAGAAAACTGCTGGGAAGTGGACAGAGAGACTTTGCATTCATGCTGACACAGCAGCATGCACACTCATGAGTATGGGAGTTTGAACACTTCTGGTCATTTCTTGCCAGAACGTAACACCTCATGATGTGCACTCTAATTGGGAGACCTCCAAGAGTGTCAACCGAGATTGCAAGAAGAGACCCCTCAGCGGTATAAAACACCTGCACAGGTTTTTATTCAGCAGACTAGGATGGTCTATTAGACTGGAAATGAAGAAAGAGTTTAGAAATGGACATTTGAGTTATTTGTGTGAAGGGAGATGGTGAGCTGAGCTTTGTGCTTGTTTATTCTTTGGATTACTTTTGATTTCTTTCTTGAGTAACTTTGGAATTTTGAGATTCTTTGAAGGATGAAAACTTTTACTTTTTAACTGCACAGTTCATGGAAGCTGCCATCTTGTATATTGTAAAAGTATTAGTAGTTTTTCTTTTTGCAATTTCTTTTTTGTGTGACATTGACACTGTTTTAAAGAATTACATGACACTGGTGTCAGATTGTTGTTTTATTGGCACTTGCTGCAATAAAGGGCAGGTTTTGTTTTTGCACCTCAAATCTTGTCTCTCTGTCTCGCTCACTACTGGTTTCTGGTTGGTCATGACTTGGAAGATGACAAGGGTTTGAAGTGTGCAGTTGTTCGAAAGCATGGGGGTATCACAGTCTGGGAATACCCCAAAAAGAGCTAACATCTGTAGCTGGGGACAGACAGGTCTGGGCTGACCTTCTTGGCGTTCTGCAAGTGCAACCTATTGCAGTTTTGAGAAGATGAGATGGTATAAGAAGGAAGAGCTGTATTTGACATTTACCAAGGTTTCATAGATGTTTTAATTTAATTAAAATAAAGTAATGCTTTAAGCAAATCCAGTGGTTTGCCTTGCAGCACTTTTACATTAAAGCTCTATTAGTTTTGTGTCCCTGTAATTGCAATCCAATTGTGGAAGTCTTGGGAGCTCAAGTCAGGTCAGTCACCATTTAATTCATTTACTTCTGCAGAAGGGAAGTTCACATTTCATCAAAGCAAAGCACTTTCAAACTTGTAATGGGAACAGAGTTTTATAAAACCTGTTACTACAATCAAATATTACAATCATCTCAGCAGATAATAGGAGGAATGGTAGAACCGTTTTGATTGCTTTTAGACAGATACCAGGCAAAGGTCTATCTTACTGCCAAAACAGAAGGTACGCATCATGCATTACACAAAAGATGGAAAGCCAGTTTGTTCAGTCACTTGATGTCTTCTGTGGTTTGGCAAAATTAAGTTCCTCTTTCATCTCCCTTTTCCTGACAACACAATTTTGAGGCCCTACTTGTATAAACGTTCTCATCATAACAGCATTACAGTCTCCATCATCCAGGTATTGATTCTGCTGGCCTCCACAGTTGTGAGAGATGGTCATCATCTTCCAGTGTGTTGGACCTTCACGGCACACTTTCCAAGTTTGTTTTACACCTGATAATGTGATATCAAGAGTAGTGTGCGTTTTGTCTTGGTAGAGTAATATATTGCTCTACTTTCCCCTATTGTATTATTAATATGTAGCCTTTGTCAGAATGCCTCAGATCTCACAGACTTACCACTGTTTATAAGGTATTGTACCATATAACTTCTCCCCACCTTCCCTTCTACATCTATAACCTCAGGCAGGTGTTAAGTTACAATTTCAATAATGTATTATTGGTAATATTCATAAATAATAACAATATGCAAAGTACATTTGAATATTGGCAACCATACAACCTGATTAAATGCTGATGTGTAGTTTCAGGCGGCACACAGACTTGTTTAGTTACTTAATTTCGCTAGTTGAGGCATCATCTGTGGTCAGCTTTCTTCAGAACAGGCCGCATGCTTGTCTCAAAATGGCTGCCGAGCTGTGGCCTTCATTGTGTTGTCCTTTTCAGTTCATGCATCAATTTGGTAAGAGAGCAAGTGAGGTTAAGCAAGCAAATTTATAGATGCTCTATCCAACCCCTAGAGCCAATAGGACGTCATGGTACTTAAAGGCTTCTATAACTTCAGGCAATTAGGTGTAGTAAAAGACAAGCAGGAGTTAAGTTACACATAAAATTATGTATTATTTATAATATTCATAAATAATAACAATATGCAAAGTACATTTGAATATTGGCAACCATACAACCTGATAAATAGTGATGTGTAGTTTCAGGCGGCACACTGACTTGTTAAGTTAAGGCATCATTTGTGGTCCGCTTTCTTCAAAACAGACTGCATGCCTGTCTCAGTATGGCTGCCAAGATGTCCTCTTCATTGTATTGTTCTTTTCAGTTCATGATGTGTGAGATGATCCTTCATCAGATGTTGGTAAGAGAGAGAGTGAGGTTAAGAGAGCAAATTTATAGATTCTCTGCCCAACCCCTAGAGCCAATAGGACGTCATGGTACTTAAAGATTTCTGATACAAGCCAGTTCCAAACAGTCATACATCAGACCAATGGGGGAATAGAACACCTTCACACCCGCCCCCCAAACCATATGCTAAGGTAAAGCTTGGCAGTTAGGCAGCCTGGCTTTCCTATGGAGGTTGAGAAACATTTACCAAAGTTGTTTGAGGCACTACCCCCAACTCTGTTGTAAAATTCACTTTCCTGACTTAATCCTGGTAGGGGGTTGTAAGCATGAATGCTTCTAACTAATGAAATACTAATATTACATTGCATTGCCTAAGTTACAAATAAAGACATACAAAATATTTATCAACTTATATGCCAAATCTCAACAGTGTGTTACTGTCATCTTGATGTAAACCTTCAATGAGAGAGTATTGTAAGATGAAGTTCAAATGCCTTTAGATTGGAATGATGAAGTTTTGATAGAATTAAATCCTGCTCTTTCCACAGAGAGAAACATAAAGCTGCCATTTACTGTAACGTCTGGATGGATGTGAAAGCAGAGATGTGTGAGGCTGACATAAATATCATGGAGAGATGGACTGCAAGTGTCAAGAAGGAGGACTATGAATGGGAGTTTGACAACCTTAAACAGGCGAGCCTGAGCATTAAGGAAGAGGAGTGTGAACTGGGATCAGTAGACATTAAAGTAGAGGCTGACGAGAACTCTGTCATCCTTGAAGCACAGAAAAATAAAAGTTTGGAGAGTGTCAAGGAAGGCTACCTTCATCATGGATGCCAAGATGGAGCAATGACTGGGTTAGTCTCTTCTGAAAGCAGACCATGCTCATCTGTCAATGTAAAGTCTGAATCATTACAGTCTGTCACAGGGGGAATCGAGGAACATTCATCTGTTAGAGCTCCGAAAGATGAGCCACCACCTACAAAGCAGTCTGATAAAGGTACGTATACAATAGGAATATGTGTAAGTTTTAGGGCTGAGGGTGTGAACCTGAATGGGAGGTCTGAGCTTTTTATTCGTAGCATAGAAATGTATTGAAGTTGTAATGTTGTGCAAATACTCTAAGCCAATACGAAACCTCAGGTTATTGCTATGCCACAGTAAGGGTGCTACCAGAAAATTGTTGCTCCTTTTGAATTTCATGAGTTTTGGCATTCCTCCTGATGAGGTCTGATCTTCAGCTAAATCCATAAAGCAGAAAAACGCAGTTGTCTTGAAATGATAACACACAAACAAGTGGACTCCTTCTTGTCAGCCCTGATCACATTGTGAAAACATTCCCAGTCTAGTCTGTTTAAATTTCCTGTACCCTAACGTTCTCCTGTCGGACTTCTTGATAACATTTTTTTATTTGATGTTCCCTTGATAAAAGAAATCTTTCCAGGCCCTGCAGAAGCAACACAGGCCTAAACCACGATGCTCTCTCCACCATGACCTTGGTATAGTGTGTTTCTGCCAAAGATTTCTCATTCCCCCATCGAACATCCAAGTGGTCTTTTGCAAGCTTGAGATGTACAGTGACATTTGCTTAGAGAACGGTATTTTCCTCAATGCCATTCTGAACAGAGACTTTGTCAAGTTGAAGAGAGATCTGCAGGGCATTTGCTCTTTCTCTTGAGGGTCCTTTATCAGCTGTGTGCTCTTGCAGCGATCTCTGTAGAACACCCACTGCAGCAGTGAATGTCATCCATTTGTGCACAGCTTTTCATTCTATGGATTGATGAACCTCTCAGGCTTTTATGCATCTCTCCAGTTCTTCTTCTATCCTGGTTACACTCAGGATTTTTTCATAGACAGTTCATTTCTGCGATTTGTATCCTGCGTTTGTCTTCTTTCCTCTGGCACCAGCATTCCAAGCTTTACATCATAACTGGAATTACTAGGGTTTCATGCATTTTGACTTTTTTGTTTCGATTGCTACACTTTTTGATTTCTGTAGGTTGTTTAGTTTTCCAAAGACTGCAGAGGCGAGTCCAATTCCTCTTTTGACATCTGCCATGCTGCATCCATCCTGCGTCAGCAAGCCCCCCAGATAATCAATTGTCTTCACCTGTTCTGAGTCTTCTCCTCTCGCCACACACTGTCAAAAGCTTGTTTGAAATCTACACTCGCCTAAAGTATTATTAGGAACACCATACTAATACGGTGTTTGACCCCCTTTCGCCTTCAGAACTGCCTTAATTCTACGTGGCATTGATTCAACAAGGTGCTGAAAGCATTCTTTAGAAATGTTGGCCCATATTGATAGGATAGCATCTTGCAGTTGATGGAGATTTGTGGGATGCACATCCAGGGCACGAAGCTCCCGTTCCACCACATCCCAAAGATGCTCTATTGAGTTGAGATCTGGTGACTGTGGGGGCCATTTTAGTACAGTGAACTCATTGTCATGTTCAAGAAACCAATTTGAAATGATTCGAGCTTTGTGACATGGTGCATTATCCTGCTGGAAGTAGCCTTCAGAGGATGGGTACATGGTGGTCATGAAGAGATGGACATGGTCAGAAACAATGCTCAGGTAGCCCGTGGCATTTAAACGATGCCCAATTGGCACTAAGGGGCCTAAAGTGTGCCAAGAAAACATCCCCTACACCATTACACCACCACCACCAGCCTGCACAGTGGTAACAAGGCATGATGGATCCATGTTCTCATTCTGTTTATGCCAAATTCTGACTCTACCATTTGAATGTCTCAACAGAAATCGAGACTCATCAGACCAGGCAACATTTTTCCAGTCTTCAACTGTCCAATTTTGGTGAGCTCATGCAAATTGTAGCCTCTTTTTCCTATTCATAGTGGAGATGAGTGGTACCCGGTGGGGTCTTCTGCTGTTGTAGCCCATCCGCCTCAAGGTTGTGCGTGTTGTGGCTTCACAAATGCTTTGCTGCATACCTCGGTTGTAACGAGTGGTTATTTCAGTCAAAGTTGCTCTTCTATCAGCTTGAATCAGTCGGCCCATTCTCCACTGACCTCTAGCATCAACAAGGCATTTTCGCCCACAGGACTGCCGCATACTGGATGTTTTTCCCTTATCACACCATTCTTTGTAAACCCTAGAAATGGTTGTGCGTGAAAATCCCAGTAACCGAGCAGATTGTGAAATACTCAGACCGGCCCGTCTGGCACCAACAACCATGCCACGCTCAAAATTGCTTGAATCACCTTTCTTTCCCATTCTGACATTCAGTTTGGAGTTCAGGAGATTGTCTTGACCAGGACCACACCTCTAAATGCATTGAAGCAACTGCCATGTGATTGGTTGATTAGATAATTGCATTAATGAGAAATTGAACAGGTGTTCCTAATAATCCTTTAGGTGAGTGTATAAAGTTATTGTTCAGTGTTCGGTTTTGTTTGCAGTGTTTTGCTGAATCACAGATAACTGACCAGCTGTACCTCTCCCAACTCTGATACCCGCTTGCTCTTCTGTTTCTACGTATTGTGTTAGTCATTGTTGTCATATTCTTGTATAGACTTTGCCTGGGACACTCAGCAGGCTGGTACCTCTGTAGTTACTGCAGTCCTTTTCGTCACCTGTCTTGTATATTGAGACAATGATGGCTTTACCCCAATCTTTTGTACATTTGTTCTCTGTACAGTGTGTGCATCAAGTATTCAGAGCTCCGAATATTCCTGGTGCCTTTCCCTTTTTCAGTTCCATAATTGCTGTTTTGACCTCCTCTTCAAGAAAGTTCTCCATTGTTTGGTTCTCATTTCTTGTTTGCAGCTCAGTTAAATACTGCAACATCTAATGGGATTTGTACACTTCACAGAAATACTCTTTCCATCTAGCTTCTAGTTCTTTCTTAACCTTCTGTTGTTTGTCCCTCTTTGTTCTTAACTGTGGATAATTTAAAAAAGGAAGGTGTCGCAGCTTTCCTGCACTGTCTGTATAGTTTCTGTGTGTTATAGGATTTGTATTTCTTGGCACTTATTTTCTATCCATTTCTCTTTACTACGCAGTTTTGATACCCAAACTTTCCTTTGCATGAACATCTGACTCTACTGAGCTTCTGGAGAGCTCAATAGCACAGAGGGTCATAGACTAGACTGAGAATGCGTAAATAACGTGCTCAGCATGTACAGTCCAATTGTTTGTGTTATATGAGTTTTAAGTTAATTGTGTTAGTCCGTTATTGTGACGTAGCTGAAGATCAGAGCAAAACTGTCTGCAGGAATTTATGCCAAAGGTTACCAAATGGTACTCAAATTTTTTTTTTCTTGCCACTGCAAATTGAACTAGAACTTAACTTAAACTGAAGATTTTAAATATCACATTTGTCTCTTCCCGCTTCTATGTGAGGCCGATGAGTTTGATCAAACTTTCTCCATACAGCTCAGGTCTGCCCCTTTGCAAAGTCAAGCACTTTTCCTTCAGATCTTTTATGTATCTCCTTTTGCTTCAGCCTCCCTCATTTTCTTTTCTTTTCCTCTGTCCTTCCATTCCCATCACTCTTTTGCTCATGTATCCATTGCCTCTCCTCATCACATATCCATACCACTTCAGCCTATTTTCCTCTACTCTACTCTCTAAAATATATCACTTCTACTTTTGTTGTACCTCTGATCATCTCATTTCTAGTTCTGTCCTCTTCTGTATCTCCACACATCAATCTCAACATTTTTATTTCTGCCTCATCCAAGTTCTGCCCATGTCTCAGCTCTGTACATGGTATTACCATTGTCTTAAACACCTTACCTTTTAAATTTCCTTGATCACATAATATTCCCGACACATTCTTCCAATTATTACATCCACACTGCACTGTATAGGTTATCTTTGAATCTAATTCTCCATCCTGGTCTACCACTGATCCTCGATATTTACATGTATCCACTCTTCTCAATAGCTCTCTCTGAAGGCTAACTTATGAATCCTGATCATCATTAAACCTCAGATATTCTGTCTTCTTCCTATTAATCTTCAATCCCCTCTCTTCCAAAGCCATTCTTCTAACTTCCTCCTTTCTAGTGCTACACAACACATTGTTATTACGATTGAGCAGCACATGACAAGTACAGGAGTTTGACTGAACAGTCAGCATGGGTTCAGAGGAGGGAGGTCATGCTTTACTAACATGCTGGAATTCTATGAGGATGCAACAAAAGGACATGATCAAAGTGGAGAAGACGATATTATTTATCTTTCAGAAAGCATTTAATAAGGTGCCACATTGAGAGGTTGGGCATCAAATTAAAAGAAGTGGGAGTTTAGGGTGGTGTTTGTAGATGGGTGCAGAATTGGCACAGACACAGGAAGCAGAGGGTGATGGTGTGAGGAACCTCATCAGAATTGGCTGAAGTTAAGAGTGGTGTTCACAGAGGTCAGTGCTTATAATCTCTCTATTATAAAAAGAAATCCTGGAAAGCAAAAGCAAGGCGACGATACGTGATCTTCTCCGAAGTTCTCGGTAGACATTTAAGAAGACCCACGAGAGAAAAGAGACTTGCCACGGAGCGTCTCGCGGGGACCGTAAACATGAGACTTGGTGCCAAGAGTTTGTCCCAGGGCCGTCTCACAGGGACGTGGAACATGAGATTCTTGAAAGACACGCCCTACTTACAAAAGATATCATATAAGAGCACACCCATCAAAAAACAGTCAGTCGCAGTAAAAGCACGTAGTGCACACAGATGATGTGCTCTCAACACATACAGTGGTGTGAAAAACTATTTGCCCCCTTCCTGATTTCTTATTCTTTTGCATGTTTGTCACACAAAATGTTTCTGATCATCAAACACATTTAACTATTAGTCAAATATAACACAAGTAAACACAAAATGCAGTTTTTAAATGATGGTTTTTATTATTAAGGGAGAAAAAATCCAAACCTACATGGCCGTGTGTGAAAAAGTAATTGCCCCCTGAACCTAATAACTGGTTGGGCCACCCTTAGCAGCAATAACTGCAATCAAGCGTTTGCGATAACTTGCAATGAGTCTTTTACAGCGCTCTGGAGGAATTTTGGCCCACTCATCTTTGCAGAATTGTTGTAATTCAGCTTTATTTGAGGGTTTTCTAGCATGAACCGCCTTTTTAAGGTCATGCCATAGCATCTCAATTGGATTCAGGTCAGGACTTTGACTAGGCCACTCCAAAGTCTTCATTTTGTTTTTCTTCAGCCATTCAGAGGTGGATTTGCTGGTGTGTTTTGGGTCATTGTCCTGTTGCAGCACCCAAGATCGCTTCAGCTTGAGTTGACGAACAGATGGCCGGACATTCTCCTTCAGGATTTTTTGGTAGACAGTAGAATTCATGGTTCCATCTATCACAGCAAGCCTTCCAGGTCCTGAAGCAGCAAAACAACCCCAGACCATCACACTACCACCACCATATTTTACTGTTGGTATGATGTTCTTTTTCTGAAATGCTGTGTTCCTTTTACGCCAGATGTAACGGGACATTTGCCTTCCAAAAGTTCAACTTTTGTCTCATCAGTCCACAAGGTATTTTCCCAAAAGTCTTGGCAATCATTGAGATGTTTCTTAGCAAAATTGAGACGAGCCCTAATGTTCTTTTTGCTTAACAGTGGTTTGCGTCTTGGAAATCTGCCATGCAGGCCGTTTTGCCCAGTCTCTTTCTTATGGTGGAGTCGTGAACACTGACCTTAATTGAGGCAAGTGAGGCCTGCAGTTCTTTAGACGTTGTCCTGGGGTCTTTTGTGACCTCTCGGATGAGTCGTCTCTGCGCTCTTGGGGTAATTTTGGTCAGTCGTCCGGCCACTCCTGGGAAGGTTCACCACTGTTCCATGTTTTTGCCATTTGTGGATAATGGCTCTCACTGTGGTTCGCTGGAGTCCCAAAGCTTTAGAAATGGCTTTATAACCTTTACCAGACTGATAGATCTCAATTACTTCTGTTCTCATTTGTTCCTGAATTTCTTTGGATCTTGGCATGATGTCTAGCTTTTGAGGTGCTTTTGGTCTACTTCTCTGTGTCAGGCAGCTCCTATTTAAGTGATTTCTTGATTGAAACAGGTGTGGCAGTAATCAGGCCTGGGGGTGGCTACGGAAATTGAACTCAGGTGTGATACACCACAGTTAGGTTATTTTTGAACAAGGGGGCAATTACTTTTTCACACAGGGCCATGTAGGTTTGGATTTTTTCTCCCTAAATAATAAAACCATCATTTAAAAACTGCATTTTGTGTTTACTTGTGTTATATTTGACTAATGGTTAAATGTGTTTGATGATCAGAAACATTTTGTGTGACAAACATGCAAAAGAATAAGAAATCAGGAAGGGGCAAATAGTTTTTAACACCACTGTATAAAGCGTATAAGGACAATACGGAGAATAGAGACCCAAAGGCGTTGGAGAGAAAAAAAGGCAGATAAGAAATTATGAAAGCAGTGGAATTCAAAAGGCTCAAACAAAAGAGGGTGCGATACACATGCAGAGAAAGGTACAGAATATGAAAGCAGTAAAATTAGAAAGTATTGTAACGTCCCAGCCAGGTTGAGGCCTTTTTGGTTTTAAGTGGCTGTTCGGTCCGATTGAGGGAGGGCAGAGTATATCACAGAAGACTGATAGCGGGGTATTGATTGATGTGGTGGGTGGTGGGGGGTTGGGGGGGGTCTTGATTGGGGCGAGATGCAGGGAATGAGGGATTGGAGAGGGTGCTAGAAAGTTGTGTTTGGGTTACGAAGTCAGTGATTGTTCAAGTAAAACTTTTTTGACACTTTATCATATCAGTCGGTACAGTATCAAAGAAAAGATAGGAGATCGCTTTACCGAAAAACAAAAGGTGATTAATCATCAGAACCAGATGTAATTGAAAAAAGAGCAGGACAAATCGAGGTCAGAAATAAAAGGCAAAGAGTAGACAACAAAGTCATTTCCCATTCGCATCATTCAATGCACAAAACGTGGATTCATACAATAATAGACTATACGCTATGAGAATCTGTGGAACAGTTAAAGCAACGACAAGTTGAATTTCTAAGAATACAGAATTTGGTCAGGTGTATGTTTATGATCACGGAGAAGCAATGCAAATTTTAACAGGCAAAAAGGAAGGTAATGTATATATTCCGAGAATATCATTACACATCAAAGGAGATTGTGATAACCAATTTGCATTAAAATGTTTACAGTTTACCATGAGAATAGCTTTTGCTATGACAATCAATAAATCACAGGGGCAAACATTAGAAAAAGTCGGATTATTTATTAGAGAAACAGAAACAATATTCACTCACGGGCAGTTATACGTTGCGTTGTCACAATGTGTCTTCAAAAAATATTGTTTTTAATGAAGCTTTTAAGTAAAAGTGTAAATGTATATCTATCTATCTATATAGAGATATAGAGAGAGAGAGATATATATATATATAGAGATATAGAGATATAGAGAGAGAGATATATATATATAGAGATATAGAGATATATATAGATATATATATTGTCAACAGCACCCGAGCACAGACAGGCAGACATCTTGTTTTTCACAACCACCACACGTTTATTTACCCTATTTACAGTTCTTTGGTCACAAAGACCCCCAAATAATGGTCACAAAGACCCCCAAATAATGGTCACAAAGACCCCAAATAATGGTCACAAAGACCCCAAATAATGGTCACAAAGACCCAGTTCAGTGCACAAACCCCAAATAACACAAAGTCCTGGCCACAATGCCTTTCTTCGGGCCGCCTCCACTCTCCACTGCTTCGTCCTCCTTCCACCCGACTCCAGCTCTGAATGAAGGGAGACGGCCCCTTTTATAGCTGACCCGGATGAGCACCTGGTGTTCCCGGCATTCTTCGTTACGCCCCAGCGCGGCGGAAGTGCCGCTGTCCTCCCGGCTGCTCTCCGGGCGGCGTTATAAATCTTCCCCCCAGCACTTCCTGGTGTGGCAGGAGTGCTGGGGAAACAAGTCCCCAAGGCATTGGGGCGCCTCCTGGCGGTGACCACGGGCTCCTACAGGAAAAGGCTTCCATGCCCTTGACCCGTGGTCCCCAAAGCAACCCGGAAGGCTTAACCCCACGTGATCCAGGCAGGGCTCTGACCCTCTTCCGTCCCTCCTGGCGCCCCGCCGGGTCATGGCCCCTGGCATCCCTGACAGTGCCCCACAGCCAGCGAAGACCACTCGTGGGAAAGAGCGACCGTCCCTGAGGGCAGCAGAGCCCCGAAACGGGTCCCACTCGAGGATAGCCGGGGTCCGGCCCCGCACTCCTAGCAGGGACAGGGGCGGAGACACAATCCGAGCACCAGCCCTTGGTGCATCCCTGGGCCTCGCCCAGGTTGTGCTCCCCCCTTTTACCGGCACTCCGGGCCTCCTCGATCGGCACCCTCCAAGACCTCCAGCGCCTTTGTTCCAGCCACTCGTTCCCCGTAGGCTCCTCCAGCTGTGAGCGCAGCTGCGCACCGGCAGAGAGATCATTCCGCTGACGGCCCGACATCAGAGGGCTGTTCCGCCACGAAGGGGTTCCTTCAGCCCGCCCGGGGTCCGTCCCTACAAAAGAGAACACAGGGGCAGAACCGCTGCCAGCACCCAGCTCGTGCCATGCACGGGCAGCGCTCCCTCCAATCACCCCGCACTTGCCTGATCGGCACCCTCTCCGCGCTTCCATGTCCCTCTCGATGATGGAGTCGCCGGCACCGCCTGCTCTCTCTCTGCCTGCCTCAGGGATTCCCTCTGCTCCCCCAGAGGGCAGCCAGCCATACGCTGCACCCAGCAACGCTGCCTCACCATATTGGAGGAAGCAGCACCCAGCCGCTAATCCTCCCTTCACTTGACGCCTTTGACGGTACGCGACTCTGTATTAACCAACACAAGCCCCTTTCCCGTCTGCGTCCCTACAGTACAGCCGAGGCCGCAGCCAACTCGGGTGGAGGGCGCTAGGACCCGGGGCACTAAGCAGCCCGTGTCCCTTCTGCGTCCTCTCAGACTCCCCTCGCCCAAGATACAGCCATTAGCACCGCACTATTTGTCGGAGGGCTGCTTACTCGAAACTGCTCATCGTTATCACAACCATTTTCGGCAGACCCTCCCAGTTGCTGTACGGAGTCGGCTGTACTCACCAAATCCGCCGTACCTCTCCGGCTGGAGATTCCAGCGCCGCGCCGTCCCGCTGTCAGTCGAAACTTCCGTAAGGTCGCGCCTTCTTCTCCAGATCCCGCACTGCAGCCCGGAGGGCACGTAGCAACTGTAACACACTCTGCTCTGCAGGCTGAAGGCACGGCCCCAGATCCGCCAGAGCAGCCAGCAAGGACAGAAAGTCAACCGACGCGAGCCTACCTGTACGCCAGCCTCCGACGCCGCCACTTCCTGTGGGCCCTCTCCTCTGGCCCACGGGTCTCCCCGCCCGTGGATTTAACGTTCCTTGGTCCCGCCTCTTTGGTCATTGGCGGGCACCCAAGACACACCGCCCAACCGCGTGCCTGTCAGGGGGAGGGACATCCGGTCCGCGGCCATCTTGCCTCCCTTTTCTCGGCGTCGATATGCCTGCCGGCAGCTCTTTTGTTGCCAGCAGTCTTCGAGACGCAGCGTCTCCTTCTCCGCAGCCTTCGCGGCTGCCGCCGTGCTGCCAGCGCCCTGCAGACCGACATGCGCCCGCCACCGACGTGAATACGGGAAGTCCCTGCCGGAGACAGAAAAAACACGCCCGGCCCTCCCGGGCCAGCTGCCACTAGGCAGGGGACTCACCTTCCCGGACCCGCCCAACCGAGGACACCTCCTCGGCGAGGCTTCTTCCGACGCCATGCCGCCTCGCCTGCAGCAACGGCACGATCCCTGGAGACCGCTGCTCTCCTGCTAGGCATACCGCCCGCCCGCATCAAGGGCGTATGGCCAACAAACGGACCCCTGGCGGTCCGTGGGGTTTCTTTTCTCCGCGGGGCTGTGTGCACGCAGCACCGCTGAACGCGTGGTGTCCCCTGCTGCGCCCGCCGCCCACAACAAATTTATTTGTTGCAGGTCCCCGCCTTGCAACAGGCGGAGCATCCTGCCGGCTACGCCAGATGTCAACGGCACCCGAGCACAGACAGGCAGACATCTTGTTTTTCACAACCACCACACGTTTATTTACCCTATTTACAGTTCTTGGTCACAAAGACCCCAAATAATGGTCACAAAGACCCCCAAATAATGGTCACAAAGACCCAGTTCAGTGCACAAACCCCAAATAACACAAAGTCCTGGCCACAATGCCTTCTTCGGGCCGCCTCCACTCTCCACTGCTTCGTCCTCCTTCCACCCGACTCCAGCTCTGAATGAAGGGAGACGGCCCCTTTATAGCTGACCCGGATGAGCACCTGGTGTTCCCGGCATTCCTTCGTTGGCCACGCCCCAGCGTGGCGGAAGGGCCGGCTGGCCTCCCGCTGCTCTCCGGCGGCGATAATCTTCCCCAGCACTTCCTGGTGTGGCAGGAGTGCTGGGGAAACAAGTCCCCAAGGCATTGGGGCGCCTCCTGGCGGTGACCACGGGTTCCTACAGGAAAAGGCTTCCATGCCCTTGACCCGTGGTCCCCAAAGCAACCCGGAAGGCGAACCTCACGTGATCCAGGCAGGGCTCTGACCCTCTTCCGGTCCCCCCTGGCGTCCCGGCCGGGTCATGGCCCCTGGCATCCCTGACAATATACACATACACATCTCCTTTGGGGTGCGAGGAGCTGTTGCTGGGGGTGCCAGAATCCACTGAGGAAGAAAAATTTAAAACATTATTTGTACAAAATCTTAATTTATCTATCCATTCCTAAATAATTAAATGGGCAGGCTATTTCGTATCAGTGCAATATGCTGCTTGTTAAAACGGATGACTCGTAATCTTACGTGCACTTAGTGCTGCGTGGGTATTATGAACTATCGTATTTGTTCAAGTTCTATTTAAATTTTAAATATAAGTAATTTTTATTTGGTCGACAGAAATATGTTTAGTAGGAATGAAAGTTAAATTTAATCATCATTGCATAAATTTTTCTTCAACATAGAAATTTAAAGACTAAATCCAACTTCCATTCCTACCAAAGATATTTCTGGCGACTAAATAGAACCTACTGTAGTATTTCCAAATTCGAGCTATTGAGCTGTTGCCTGCCTGCCTGCGTCACCCTCGCTTCGATCTTACTTTTTCCGTTCATTTAATCTTGGCTAGTCGGAAATATTATAACATGGAAGGAGGATTACACCGAGTATGGCTTTACCAAAACAATCATTGATGTTGAATAAAGTATCTATGATTCCTAAAGCTTAAATTGGTGATCTGGTTTTCTGCGTTAACCTCATATTTTTCATACTTCTTCCCAAACAGGGGTTGAGAGTAAAATGAATCATTAAGCTGATATATATATATTGAATATATTGAAATAGTTTTACTATCAAATAATGCAAACAGTACGCGGCACGTGCTTCGCCCTAATTGTGGGCTCATCAGGCAGTATACACAGGCACTGCACCCACTCTCGCGAATCGAACCTAAGACGTCAGCGCTAAAGGTGAAGCCTCTCATGTTGCGCTATGGTGTGTGGGTCGTTTATTTGACAGTATTGTAGATCGGGGTGTGTGTATGTATATATATATATATGTATATGTGTATGTGTATGTGTATGTGTATGTGTATGTGTATAAAAATAACTTTTGAGAATGCAACGTATAGTTTTGTCCAGGAGGAAAGCAATGTTGCCTCATATCAATGGCAACCTTTTGTAGGGTGTGTCCCTGAGACTTATTCATTGTCATCGCGAAGCAGAGCCTTACTGGAAATTTGAGGCATTTCAATTCAAATGGGAGATCAGAGGGTATAACGGTGATGCCAGCAATACATTCAGAGTGTGGCGCTCTGCTTTTTCTGTGTAGCTGCCTTCACACAGCCTCTCCGCTGCTTTATAAACGAACGCCATAGAAAGCCATCACCTTGTAAATTGTGTAATGCGTTTTTTGAACAGGTTTGATGCATGGAAGTGATCACTCGTACTGCGTTCAGTAAGTTCTCGTGAGCTGCTATCTTGTGTGATGTTGCGATGTCTACGGCTTAATTTAATGTTATCTAAGACCCTGGTACTTAAGTTTCTGGCTGCACTCAGGTTGTAATATGACGAAGCTGCGCAAGCTCACTTGAGAATGCAAGTATAGTTGTCCAGGAGAAAAAGCAATCTTGCCTGAAATCAATGGCATCGTTTTGTAGGGTCTGTCCTTGAGACTTATTACTTGTCATCGCGCAGCTGAGCCTTACTGGAAATTGGAGGTATCTGAATTGAAATGGGAGATTAGAGGGTATAAAGGGGTTGCGAGGAATACATTGAGTGTGGAGAATCTCTACAGACAGCGTGTGTATTAACTTGTGGCTTTTTCTGTGAGTATTTGGTGGGAGTCTGACGAAGTTGCTTCGGAAGACGGCGTTAGCCGCGGAGCTCAGCTCAGAGCGAAATGAGGTAAATGGGAGGGGATAGGATGACGTGACTCCCACCCGCCTTAACTGTCAATCCCCACAAACACAGTCTCGAATTTGCATAAGCACACCTCTTCACCTACAATTTTAACTTAGTTACAAAGTGATCAAAACTCTCGTTTATATCCTGCGTCCTCTCATTAAACTTGTATCCTGCATTACCCGTGGGCATGAGAAACACCAGCGGCACCCTGTCTATTAACTTAATTTAAAGTTTAGGTTTACACCTTTCTTTCCGAAGTAGCAGCACTTATTAATATGGTAGTATATGTCACTCGCTGGCTTCTTATTGTTTCGCTGCCTTCTCAATTATATAATGCATGTTTTCTTCAGCGCGTTTTGGAGCTCTTCCTTGTTTTCTACGTAGTGCGTTGACAGTCAGTTCACGTGATTACGTGGGAGGCGTGATGATGTCACACGAAACTCCGCCCCCCACGGAACTGGCTGAACTCCATTACAGTAAATGGAGAAAAATACCTTCCAGTTATGACCATTACGCGTAGAATTTCGAAATGAAACCTGCCCAACTTTTGTAAGTAAGCTGTAAGGAATGAGCCTGCGAAATTTCAGCTTTCTACCTACACGGGAAGTTGGAGAATTAGTGATGAGTCAGTGTGTGAGTGAGTGAGTCAGTGAGGGCTTTGCCTTTTATTAGTATAGATATAACTGCAGAAAAAGAACCTGTGTTAGGGTGCAACATTGACACCCCTTTAATACGACCACGTTGGTGGTGCAACGGTAACAACTGTTGACTGGTAATCAAAACTTCACGGGTTCGACCCTGGACAAATCTGTTTTGAGAAGTGAGCTGCTCTTACTCTTACTACTAGCCAACCCGCGCCGTAGCATATGCCGCATAATCAGGCCGCTTTTTAAATGATTTTTAAGCAAAGAGGAAAAAATAAACATTTGAAAAATCCGTAATTTAATAAACCACCAAGAAAAGTAACATTGCAACAATGCACGCTACAAACCAACATACAATTGTCCTTGACTGAAAACCGGAGGAGCGCCTTCTCCTTCCAAAGCGAAGGACGGGGTTGAACGGCGCTCGTTCAGTACGCACTGCCCGCTTATGTGCCCGCCCCAACTCCCTACCTGAGTCGCTTTCGTCTGTGTACAGTCCACACGCACCTGTGCGTCACGTTGACTGTTAATTTTCCAAACTCCGCCTCAGTCGGTTTCCACGTTGATTTTTCATTATTGTTTGTGGTTCTGGCTGCTTTTTTTTTTATATATATAATCCACCAAGTCCCCCGACCATGGGGGGCTTTACAAAGGGCAGGGACGTAATCAGTGCGAGCATATGACCCCCACGTACTGGGAATTTCTCGTTCGTGGGGAACAATTGGAAGCCACGGTCTCCATCACGAATGGGGTTCAACGGCCTCCCCGCGCCGGGTAGACACACGTTGATCCATTCAGTGTAGCGCGCTTGTAGTACCGGGCATACAAGTGCATCACAGAGCTGTTAATGCTCAATCTCACGTGGCTGAAAGCCACTTGTCCCTCTAAGAATTTGGACGCCGACCGCTGTTGGGTTGTGTAACTATTTAGCAGGCGGGACTCTCGCTAGTTTTCGGAAATAACCAGCCAAATCGCTCTACCAACTAAGAACTGCCATGCACCACCACCCACAGAATCGAGAAGGAGCTATCAATCTGTCAATCCTGTCCGGGCCGGGTGAGGTTTCCTGTGTTGAGTCAAATGAAGCAAAAGGCTCCACACCTGGTGGTGCCCTTCTGTCAATTCCTTTAAGTTTCAGCTTTGTAACCATACTCCCCCCTGAACCCAAAGACTTTGGTTACCGGTTGCCCGGGTCATGGGGATGACGCCGCCGGATCGCCTGTTGCGGGGCAATGCATTGGTGAAGCAGGTGAGACGGTAATGAAACAGAGGCACAGGGCTTATTGGTTTTTAAAGACTGCTTCCTTCATTGGGTTTTAACCAATGCACGGAACTAACCAACACACAATCGTCGGTGTGACGCGGAGGGTGGAACGGGAGGAGAGGAGAAGGACATCCACTCCACTCCGCTCCCTCCGTCATGCTAGTCTGCTGGTTTCTCTTTCAGTATACACTGCCTGCTCATGTGCCCACCTCCAACTCGTCACTCGAGTCGTTGTCGTCTTTGTACAGTCCAGATGCACCTGTGACTCACGTAGACTTTTCATTGCTCTGCGCGGTTTTGGCTGCCTTTCTATATATAATCCACCAAGACACCCGACCACGGTGGGAGGGGGGTGTGTACAAAGTGCAAGAGTATCTAAGAAGACGCATGTTTGTCGCGGATGCGAATTGCTGTATGTAGCGTGTAAAACAGTTTGCTATAGTACACGCGGTCGTGGGTCGTAACCGAAAACTCGTTTTTTAAAGACTGCTCACTTCATTGTGTTTTAACCTCAGTTGTAAAGGAACATTTTAAGGATCCCATGGGATACCCTTTGCAAACCGTTTTACACGCCGCATATGGCGATTCACCTCCGCGAGAAACGTGCCTCTATTAACAGTCAACGTGGGTCGGAGCTGCATGTGACCTCTACGACAGATGAATATAAATGACGCCGGTTTTTCTGTGTCGTCGCGTCCAAGTTGGTGGACGTGGCTCTGTGAGTTGTCGTCGTATCCAATGGTCTTGGAGTTGGTGGGCGTGGCTCCTTCCTGCGTGCGCCATAGGTGTCTCACTTGTCGGCGGCTTAGTGAATCCATGCCCATTCCGGCATGCTTTCCATGGTTGTCTTGCCTTAGTGAATTATATATATATATATATATATATATATATATATATATATATATATATATATATATATATATATATATATATATATATATAATATATATATATATATATATATATATATATATATATATATATAGAAGATTTTAGAATAAAAGCATACATTTGATTTAGTTCTGTAACACCCGGTGTAAATTTATGATACTTGTAAAGTTTAGCTTTGTTTTTTTTTTTTTTGGGTTTTTTTTGTTTTTTTATTCAGTTTTATTCTCTACTTTGATACAGAGGTAAAAAGTCAACGGCACTCGAAATGCTCCGAGTGTTTAAGCATCGAACACCATGCAAGCCAACGACTCTAAGTTAGCCTGTCCACAAATGAAGAGGGTAAAGTTGAATGACAAGCGAATGAATATGCACCTTGATGTGCACAGCAAAAGTCTTGAGGAGAACATTGAGGAAATTTCCAAATGGCAACAGAGATGTTATTTTAACTAAGGTATATAGCTCTAGGGCAGGGGTGGGCTGCAGGTTGTTGTTCCAACACAACTGCTTAATAAGAAGCCCTTATTCTTCAAGTAACACTTCTGCTTCATTTTTATTGTGTCACTTATTAGGACTTTGAACCTTTATTGCTTATTTTAGGCTTAAACAGCTGTATTTTCAATTTATTATTAGCAACAAGATTTAAATGACAAAAGAAACCAGCAGTACTCCATTTAGCTTGTTTCCATTTAAACCTGAGTGTATTTATCATGCATTATTTCATTTACTTAAATTAATAATTAAGCAACTGAGCTGGAACAAAAACCTGCAGCCACTGCGGCCCTCCAGGACTGACTTTGTTCACCTCTGCGCTAGGGCCATCTTTACAGTATTATTATTATTAGTAATAGCTAGGGCTGTCTGCTCAAATATCACCATTCTAATATAAATCATCGTTTTGTCATGTAGGGTCCTACATGACCGTATTTTTCCCCTTTATATTCTTTATTGTGTAGAATTAACCAAAATGCCTCAAATCCCATACATTGCCACTCTGTGGTCAGGTGCACTACTCCCAGACACTTTTCTTCTTTATCTATAACTTTAGGCATTTAGACAGAGTGTGAAAACAAGTAGGAGAAAGATTTATAATTAATGTATTTTTAAGTAATACTAGGGGGCTCCAGCCCCTGCTCGCTTCGCTTGCCCACCCCTGGGTTTGGTTTACCGGATACACAATTTAAAGAGATTGTTATTTTAATGGGAATTGTTACATATGTATTATTTTAATGTTTACTTTTAAACATTAGTAAAAACAATATTTGGAATTAACTTTTCTTCAAGATCGCATTGAAATTAGATTAGTGTTTGGACTTGCATCGTGACAACACAATGTATAACTACCTGTGAGTGAATATTGTTCCTTTCTCTCTAATAAATAAAATGACTTTTTTCGAATGTTTGTCCATGCTCTTTCTTCTTCGCTTAGTCATTGACGTGTCATCTAGAACGTGTAAAATCATCATCCTGATAAAATTTATAAGAGCTGAGAGCGCAGGAAGTGTGTCTCACAAAAGCATTCACATGACTGAGGTTAGATGATCCTAGTCTTGTTTGAAAGAACTTTGTAAGAAGGACGTGACTTGAAAGAATCTTATGTTAAAAGTCTCAGTCTCACGGGACTTCATACCGTGACAACATTTTTGGAATATTTTAATTCTCGCTGGCAACACGAATTGGACGATCTACAAGTCTCCGACTTAAAGTTTAAATCTGAATAATATGTTCAATCTCTTTTCACTGCTCCGTTATTTCACCGAGGAATTTCCATTTGTTTGCGCTAATGTTATCTTTACTATCCTTTTTTGAGACCTTTGAATTTTTGTACTTCCATTATCTCTAACCTGCTCTGCATGTGTACCGCGCCAAAGTTTTTGAGTTCTTTATGACAATTTACTTTGTCATCCATCCATCCATTATCCAACCCTCTATATCCTAACTACAGGGTCACAATCCCAGCCAACACATGGAGCAAGGCAGGAAACAAACCCCGGGCAAGGGCGCCAGCCCACCGCAAATCTACTTTGTCATCTACTGTTTTATTTCCGGCCCTGGGTAAGGTTAATTCTCTTGGCACAAAGACTCGTCTTGCAGGACATATAAGTGTCTCTCCAAAAAATCACGTCTCGTCTTCTTCGAAGATTTTATAAGATTTTTTTTTGTTTTTTATAATAGAGAGACATTTTAGTCCTCCAAGCAAATAGAATGTGGCTTTCTAAACCAAGACCATACAGCCTGATTGTGATTGATGTGTAATTTCAAATTGCACAATAACTTGTAGTTGCATTGGTTTCTTTCTGCTAAGCTCCTCATCTGCACAGAACCAGGTAGCCTGCTTTCTTCAGGTCATCATCTGGTCTGCTTTTATCAGGATGCAACATTGCAGAGAGAAGAGTGCATGCTCCTATTGTCCCCGTGTAGCTCCTGACAAACACGCACCTTTCTGGGCCATCCACCAATGGAATAGCACAGGCAAGGCCGCCCCACCTCAAGCAATTTTGTTTCTTGTCAACATCCATCCAATAAACAACCGTGAATGAAAATGCAAGACATTAAGCAATAAAACTCGCCCTCTCTGTCAAAGGTGGCCAGCAATTCAGTCATACAAAAAACTGCATTCCTAAAATTTTGGGGGTAGAGGGAAGAAAAAAGGAACCGACTTGCTCTTTAAATGTTACAACAGGTAAAATGCTAATTCTACAATTTAAAGACATGCAAAACATTTAGCAACTTATAGGCAACATATCACTCTACCCCAATCAAATATACACTGTGTGCACAATTATTAGGCAAGCGAGTATTTTGACCATATCATCATTTTTATGCGTATATTCCAACTCCAAGCTGTATTAACTTGAATGCTTATTGGATTTAAGCACGTCAGGTGATGTGTATTTGTGTAATGAGGGAGGGTGTGGCCTAAGGAGATCAACACCCTATATCAAGGTGTGCAGAATTATTAGGCAGCTAGTTTTCCTCAGGCAAAATGGGCCAAAAAAGAGATTTAACTGACTCTGAAAAGTCAAAAATTGTAAAAAGTCTTTCAGAGGGATGCAGCACTTTTGGAATTGCTAAGATATTGGTGTGTGATCACAGAACCATCAAACATTTTGTTGCAAATAGTCAACAGGGTCGCAAGAAACGTGTTGAGAACAAAAGACGCAAATTAGCTGCCAAAGATTTGAGAAGAATCAAACGTGAAGCTACCAAGAACCCATTATCCTCCAGTACTTTCATATTCCAGAGCTGCAACCAACCTGGAGTGCCCAGAAGTACAAGGTGTTCAGTGCTCAAAGACATGGCCAAGGTAAGGAGGGCTGAAACCCAACCACCACTGAACAAGAAACATAAGTTGAAACGTCAAAACTGGGCCAAGAAATATCTGAAGACAGATTTTTTCAAAGGTTTTATGGACCGATGAGATGAGAGTGACTCTTGATGGACCAGATGGATGGACCTGTGGATCAGTAATGGGCACAGAGCTCCACTCAACGTGGAGGTGGGGTACTGGTATGAGCTGGTATTTTTAAAGATGAGCTAGTTGGACCTTTTGCATTGAAGATGAACTCAAAATCAACTCCCAAACCTACTGCCAGTTTTTCAAGACACTTTCTTCAAACAGTGATACAGGACAAAGACCATGATTTTTATGCAGGCCAATGCTCCATCACTTGCATCGAAGTTCTCCACTGCGTGGCGAGCCAGTAAAGGCCTTAAAGATGAAGGAATAATGACATGGCCCCTTCCTCATCTGACCTAAACCCTATCGAGAACTTGTGGGCACTTCTTAAACGCTAGATTTACGGGGGAGAAAAACAATCCACCTCTCTGAAGAGTGTCTGGGAGGCTGTAGTCACTGCTCCACAAAAAGCTGATCGTCAACAGATCAAGAAACTGACAGACTCCATGAATGGAAAGGCTTCTGACTGTTATTGGAAAGAAGAGTGGCTATATTGGTCATTGATTGATTGATTGATTTTTTTTGAAATGTCAGAGATGTTTATTTGTAAATTTTGAGGTGTTTGTTTATTATTCTCACTATAACAGATGAAAATAAACAAGTGAGATGGGAACATTTTCATTTTTCCTTTAGTTGCATAATAAATCTGCACACTAATAGTTGCCTAATAATTGTGCACATATGTATTCCCCTGATGATGTTCACACTCACATTTCCGTTGTGAAACATTCAGGTTTCAGGTTTATTAACATTTTGGATTGACTGATAGCACTGTGTTTGTTCCATATTAAAATTAATCCTCAAAAATACAACTTGCCTAATAATTCTGCACTCCCTGTATATATAAAAAAAACTGACATTCAAACATGAAAGTTCATTGTTTCTTTTACCTTGCACTAACTCTGGTTTTGTGTTGCTTAACTCTTTGAGGGCTGAATATTTTTTTCCAAAAAACAATGGTTTCACTCAGAAAGCAACATGAAATGTCTGTTGCTGCATGCTGTGGCTGTCAGTTTGACAAGAATGTGCGGCTTGCTTGCTTGCTGCCAGGCTGTCTTCGCTTGGCTGGGACAGCAGCAGTGGTCATGGTCGCAGTGCATTACAATCTGGTTTCTAACTCATTGTTAAGTGGCAGTCCTCCCTTGCGGACATTGTCAGTACCACGACTAGCTGGGGACCGATCAGCTGAAGCTGGAACCTCACATTCGTTTTCGATCAATTGTATCAAGTCCGACAAGTCATAGTCCAGTTCAGAGATAATAGGCAAAACGTAGTCCACGGAGTATTTTGCTTTACGCATTCGCTTTGATCTCTCGCCAAATGTCAGTGCCATTTTTGCCATAGTGTGCGCCTTGCTACTCAGGAGAGGGCAGGGATTCTTGGTCAAACCAATGAATCTAGCTTTCCTTCTAGCAATGAGAGTCCAACTAAAACATAATTGGTTTTGTCACACTTTACAGTTGATTACCATCGTCAACTCCTCCTTTTGACAAAAGTCGACATCAGCCCTAAAAGAGTTAAGATATTCTGAACAATATTGCAGGATTTTATAGATCTATAGACATTCAGGATTAACCAATATGTATTTCTAAATAGTTAATGTCTATTGTTATTCAATTGTCAGTGTTCTCTGAATTTTTTTTAGACTTTCATTTAGCTACTGGGTTAACAATGCATACTGTCTTTGCTTCAAATGCATCAAAAAAAAGTACACTTTATAGTTTTGTCATGAATGCTCAAACTTATTCTACAGATAATAATGTATTTGTCCCTGGGAGTAATTTTGGCTTTTCATGGAAGTTGTTTGAATAAATAAATACATAAATATGTAGGTAGATAAATAAACTGCTCCAAAAAATTAATGGAATACTTTGAAAACATATTACATCTCAATGGGGGAAAAAAAAAATCCTGCTGGATATCTTTACTGATCTGGACTGGTATGGTAATGTGTTAGGAACGAAAGGATGCCTCATCGTTTGATGGAAATGAAAATGATCAACCTACAGAGGGCTGAATTCAAAGACACCCTGAAAATCAAAGGGAAACAATGATATGGCAGGCAGGCGAGTCCATTTTGATGAAACTTCACTGTAGCAACTCCAAATCATACTCAGTAGTTTGTATGGCCCCCCCATGTGCTTGTATGCATGCCTGACAACATCCTAATGAGAAGATAGATGGTGGCCTGGGGGATCTCCTCCTAGATCTGGACCAGGGCTTTACTGAGCTCCTGGACAGTCTGAGGCATTGGATGGACCGAAATATGATGTCACACCCAGAGGTGTTCTATTGGATTGAGCATGGGGGCAAGTCAATGGTATCAATTCCTTCATCCTCCAGGAACTGCCTGCATACTCTCACCACATGAGGCCGGGCATTGTCATGCACCAGGAGGAACCCAGCATAAGGTCTGACAAACGGTCAAAGGATTTCATCCCGATACCTAATGGCAGTCAAGGAGGCCGTTGTCTAGCCTGTAGTGGTCTGTACACCCCTCCATGGATATGCATCTCCAGACCATCACTGACCCCCCACCAAACCAGTCATGCTGAACGATGTCACAGGCAGCATAACTTTCTCCACGGCTTCTCCAGACCCTTTCACGTCTGTCGCATGTGCTCGGGGTGAACCTGCTTTCATCTGTGAAAAGCACAGGGCGCCAGTGGTGAACCTGCCAATTCTGGTATTCAAAGGCAAATGCCAATCGAGCTCCACCGTGCCAGTGGGCAGTGAGCACAGGGCCCACTTGAGGACGTTGGGCCCTCAGGCCACCCTCATGAAGTCTGTTTCTGACTGTTTGGTCAGAGACATTTTCACACCAGTGGCCTGCCTGCTGGAGGTCATTTTGTAGGCTCTGGCAGTGCTCATCCTGGTCCTCCTTGCTCAAAGGAGCAGAAAGCGGTCAGTCCTGCTGATGGGTTAAGGACCTTCTACGTGGGGCCCTGTCCAGCTCTCCTAGAGTAACTGTCTGTCTCCTGGAATCTCCTCCATGCCCTTGAGACTGTGCTGGGAGACGCAGCAAACCTTCTGGCAATGGCACTTATTGATGTGCCTGCCACCCTGGAGAAGTTGGAATACCTGCGCCAGCTCTGTTGGGTCCAGGTATGGCCTCATGCAACCAGAAGTGACACTGACCATTGCCAAATGAAAAACGAGTGAAAAAACAGATGGGGGGATATCAGTGGCCTCATTGTTGCCACTCTAGTGCCCCTCATTAACACCAAAGCACCTGAAACTGACTAACAACCCCCTCTGCTATTTAACTGACCAGATCAATACCCCACAAGTGTCATTGACTTGATGCTATACTCGGATTTAAAATGGTTGTAATCAATTATAAGCAGAGCGAGATCTGAAACTGTGCCTGGGGGAATATCCTGATTGATCAAAGGAAGAGCTTCGTCTAAAAGTGGATTAATAGAGGAATCTGCGCCATCACCCGTAATAAGTTTAAAGCTGTGAAATGCTAGACTGTTATAAACCAAATTTGAAAAAAAAAAATAGTAACTGTGTATGTAAAGGGGAGCATAAATCAATGAACAAAAGCACAGCTAGAATATAACAGAACTGTTCCCCATTTGCACCACCAGAGACAAGAATATTCTGTTGAAATAAAATCAAGACACCATTATTATGGGTAAGCACAGATGTCTAGGCAGCAGTAAGATATTTTTTGGAGACGGCACACTGCACGTCTTTAGAAATGAGATAATGTATGTCATGTATGATGACAACATTAAACAGTTCTTGACAAGATACCACTATATAGTCCAAACACTAGCGAAGGAAAGAAGTTCAATCGCCTCCAAATCCAGCTTTGAAATGGTGAAGGGACAGTGTGAGCCTTCCATGTGTTTGACAAACTCTAACCACTTATAAAAGGAAGGGTTCAACTTTAGCACCTCGGGCTTTCTTCATGACTTGTGTCATTATCTTATGGTCCTGCACAGTTTGGGCGTTATGCTCCAGGAGAACAAAAATTTCATGTTCCTGCACAGTAATCAACTTTGCCTTCTGAGCTGGAAGCATATCCTGCCGGTTAGAATATCTTAATTTTGTTTATCAACAGAGGTGGGTGAGTAGTATCAGCTTTATGACAAGCTCTCATTACCTCTGGCTAGAAATCAGGGAGATGTGGGAACCAGAGCAGCCATTGTGAGTTGAGCAATTGCAGCAAATTACTCTCCTGGCATTTGGTAGGATGCCCAGGATTGTATGATTATCCCTCCTGGCTCGATCATTTCTTCTTCAGTTAATTTTGAGCGAAGGGAGGATATATACATTGTGACAGATAAGGGGCGCTTTCATCCCCTTGAACCCATTGTGACAGATAGGGGGCGCTGTCATCCCCTTGAACCCTCACATCAGACACCAGATAAAAGTCCAATAATTATTTTTATTTGGACAATAACGTGCACAAAGCATCCTCCACTCCACAATACTCATATAACAATAAACAATACACTAATCAATACTACAAATCCTCCTCTCCCAGACACATTGTCACCCTGCCAGCCAACTCATCTCAACCCTGGGATCTCCCACAGTCCTTTTTAAAGTCCTTGACCTGGAAGTGTTTCTCTCTCTGTCCATGTGACTGGTAAAACTTCCAGGTCAGATGATATACTCCTTTTCTTCAACCCGGAAGCACGTCATTTCTTCTGTCCATGTGACTAGGGTGTACTTCCGGGTTGTAGGGAAAACAATCGTCGTTTGTCCCTGCAGCGCCTTCTAGCGGTCCCGTGGTATCCAGCAGGACTGTGGATAAAAACTCCATTGTCCATGATTCCCTGCTGGCATTCGGGGCACCTCCATGCTGCAGGGAGGGCTCCATCTGGAGGCCTTGGGGGTATTGACCATGATGACTGGCCGGCCATATATCACAACATGTTGTGTTGTTCAAACCAGCTCTGAAAAAAAGTTGAAGGATTTAAAAAGTTGCCTTTGCTTAATCTTTAGAGCATTAAAGTTGGCTCTTAAAGCCAAAAAGCTCCGCTAAATAACTGCATTCAATGGAGCATAGAGTGCAACATTTTGTTCTTCAACAAAATTTTTGAGCTCAGTAATTATCAAAGATGAATTGAAGGGATCAACCTTCTGAGTGCTGTCATGCCTGGTCTTGATGGTTTACTTTGGCGAGCTAACAGTTACTGAATTCCTTCTACAAGAGCGAGGGCATTATTATGAGCAGGTATGTAAATAAACTCTTTAGTTAGTTAATTGTGGTATAGGAACCAAAAAAGAAAAATGGTAACAACTGAAGAGCAGCTGCTCTGGTGCCATTCTACAGTGACTGTTCATGTAGACTCCCATGTGTCACAAAGCTAACCAGCCCAGGTTTCCCCTGCCACTCTCAGAGATCTAAAGCAAACCAAAATAACTGTGCTGATCTTTGGTTTTCTCTCCCTCTAATTTTCTCCCAGACCACTGGAACACCTGTTGGCCTATGCATTAATACTTCACTTTGTTCATTACGCTTCTTTTCTTTGGTGATTTTAAATAAGCCATTTTTATATGCAATTTGTATCCAAGTGGCTTTGGTCTAACTGTGGATAAATGTCAAGTCACATTCTGAGGATTAAAGGTACATCTCATGTGCTTGACATGGTGCTCTGTTTTATAAATAAAACTCTCTCTTCTGTATCTTAATAACTGAACTATTTCAATTTCTCAAATTAAACAAGAACAACATCCACTAATTTTAAATAATATTTTAGGAGAATGATAACAAAATGTTGGTGCAGTTTTGTGAAACATGTAATAGTTTGACCAATAATCTTGTCATTTGTGTCGCTCACTCATGATCTGTATAGTGTACTGTTTACACTTAATGTATCTAGTGATTGTGCTCTTGTAATGTGTGGTTCTAATACAGAAGATGGAGCTATCAAGTTAAGTGTTTTTCCATGACCAATCTAAGCCTTATGATTATTTATGCATTTGAAATGTTGCTTTTAATTTTAATTGTTTAATTCCAATAATATGGCAATGAGTTGATTTTCTCCTCCTTTAAACTTCCTACAGGAAACAAACTTTTCTGCTGTCCTCAGTGTGGCAAACGATTCTCCTACAGGAGTCATCTTCAGAGCCACATGCGATTTCACACAGGAGAGAAGCCATATTGCTGTTCCGAATGTGGCAAACGATTCTGTCTCAGGTGTAATCTTCAAAGACATGCTATAATGCACACAGGAGAGAAGCCGTATAGCTGCAATGAATGTGGCAAACGATTCTGTTACAGGAGTAGCGTTTGGGCCCACAAAAAAATTCACACAGGGGAGAAACCATATTGCTGTTCTGAATGTGGCAAACGATTCTGTCGAAGGAGTAGTCTTCAAAGACACACTATAATGCATACAGTGGAGAAGCCGTATCGCTGCAATGAATGTGGCATGCAATTCTCTGATTGCAGCAACCTTCAGAACCATACAAGAATTCACACAGGAGGGAAGAAGCCATATTCTTGTTCTGAATGTGGCAAGCAATTCCGTGATAGGTGGGAACTTCAGAACCACACTACAATTCACACAGGAGAGAAGCCATATTCCTGTTCTGAATGTAATAAACAATTCTGGTACAGGAGTGGTCTTTGGAAACACACAAGAATTCACACAGGAGAGAAGAAGCCATATTCTTGTTCTGAATGTGGCAAACAATTCTTTGATAGGAGTACTCTTCAAACACATACTAGAATTCACTCCAAGAAAAGCTAGATGGGGAAGGAGTCAAAAGTCACCCGCCTAACTCCTTAAGTCTTGATGAGTACCTTCAGGTGGAGGGTTTCGTTGTGCAGGATCCATGCTATATCTCATCATGGCCAATATGAATATGATCAACAATAATAAATCATAGTGGCTGCACATCAAAAGATGCTCAACCTTTGGCTTAGCACAAGGGTAGGTGATGGTGGTAGCAATAATGAAACCTCTTCAGATGAAAAGAAGAGACACCAATTGGCGTGACAGTCCAAATGAGCAGTGTTGCTGGTCACACCACAATCGAACACGTACTAATTAAAGTCTCTGGGGAAGGGCTGAGAACACAAAGTTCAAGCAAAAATTCAACAGTCGAAATTGCAGCATTGCATATTAACATATGAAGACCTTAGCTTCACAATGGAAAACATTCAACTCAAAACTCTGGCTGAAGCACAAAAGTTAAGAAGATACAAACAGAAACACAATGAAAAGGTAAATAAAAGACTATTCAAGGATTAATCCCGAAAAGTTTGGTAATGAACCTGAAATCATACCATCTGACAAAAAAATACAAGAATTTTGGGGAAACGTTTATGAAGATTCTTAAGCAAACCACAAAGAAATTACATTACAGATAGAAATGGAAATAACCCAAGTGCAGGAAGTGTCATGAACAGAGGTAAAAGCAGAAGCGATCAAAAACAAATTCAAAACTCCTGCTAACTGGAAGGCACCCAATCCAGATGCCCCTAACTTCTGGTCAAAGCACCCTGCACTAGGATATGGCTAACTGTAAAGATATGATAAAGCCACAACCAGAGATGACCACACTACACCAGCGTGTCCCTACAGGGGAGAAACTTACCTACTCCCAAAATTGGAACAAATCAACATTCCTAAACATTCCCACCCAGTAACCTTCCTCCCCACTGTATACAAGCTCTTCATAGCAATAGGCACATAAAGAATTTACAAGCACCAGGAATAAAACAACATGATGGCAGTAGCACAGAACGAAAAAAAAAAAGAAAGTTGTAAGGAGTTAACGAGCAACTACCACAAAACAAAATGGTCATGGAATACTGCAAGAAGGGTGAAACCTTAGTGTGTCATGGGTTTCTTACAAAAAACGTTTTTGACTATGTACAAAATCCACTCTGTCCTGATAAATTTGATTTCAGTCACCATGCCTCATTGGCAAACATGAGAAAACATTATCCCCAACATTAAAATAAAAAGAGGAAGATTTCAAGGGGACTCCATTCACTCTTAGTTTAAGGTCTGGTGTCCAACTCATTAAACACCCTCTTCGGGTACCTTGGTCTTTAATTTAATATCAAGACTTACAATCGGCTGAAACCTCAGATGGTCACCCATCAGCTGTGGATGACCTGAAACTGTCGAGTCTGCGGTGGTCCACAGCTGGTATTTCAAGGCCCTGTTTGGTCCTTTAAGTAAGGAATGGTTTTCTTCCTGCCATTCGCCCTGTCAAACCTGCAGCACAAAATCTCCTCTTCAAAGAAGAGACTGAAATTTGCTTTTTTCAACCTGCATTGTGTGACGATGACGAACCCCTTGATGGGAGTCCGTTGAACCAACACCGTCGATACTTATGACCGAGATGAGCTGACAAATGAGGACAAATTTCATTGAAGCCATGGGATGGTGGAAAGTGCTCAAGTGCTTTTATTGAAAACAGTCAAAAGTAAAACCAAAAGTATCCGCTGTGTAGTTTTCTCAAAAAAAAAAAAAAAATAAACAGTACACAATTAAATCCATAAAACCAGTGAAAAGTGGGGATAAAATCCATCAAAATAGAGGTTAAAAATGCAGTATCTCTCTTCACGCGATCTCAGCCCACCTCCTTCTGTCTCCCCGGCTCACCCATCACTCGTGTTGCCGGTGGAGACTATGCAGCACAAACTCCTTTTTGCCGACAACCCGTCTTGGCAGCCTCCACACTGCGCAGCCAGACCATCTGAGGTCGGCACACCTCCCGTCTTCCTTCGCACTCACACTGTCACCCCTCAGATCCATTGGGAGGTCTTCCGTCCTGCTCGTCCCACTCTACATGATTATTCAGAGGGGCAAACCAGCCCTTAGAACGCCTCGGCCTGTATTTCCCTCACGGAGCCCCAGCTCGTGCTGCCTTCTCCATGCAGGTGTCTGGATCGTCGCCCTTGATTTCCTTTCACAATTTTTTTTCCCCTCCATCTTCTGAGCCGTTCTTTCATATCTTTCTTCCTCCTTTTCCTTGTGCCAACCTGTATTTATACCCTCACGTCTCCGTGGGCACAGCGCCTTAATCACACGCTGCAGGAAGCCGATGAAGCAATTGAGAACGATCGCACCTACACATGCAGGTGCAACTCGCCCCAGTTACCTCATTAACTCCTTGTGGCTGTGCAGTCGCGCCCACGGAGACGGACATGGCTTTCTGGTTTTAAAAACTGGCCAAATTTTTTTGAAGCCGCAGACTGTTATTTATTGTTAAGCTGTTGTTCTGTGAGGTACCTGTGGTCACGCAGGCTGGTGACCCTCAGAAACTTGTCTTCTGATTGGGTTGTGACTTTGGGTCTTCCTATCTGAGTCTCTTCCAGTTTCCAATTGCCTTTGGAATGTGTAGGACGCCACTATATTCACTGACACTTTGAGTTTTTTTTTTTTTTTTGCAATTTCTCTAAATTAAGAACCTACACGTCTACGGATAATACAGCTCATTTAATTTAATTTCCATCCATCCATCCATTTTCTAACCCGCTGAATCTGAATACAGGGTCACGGGGGTCTGCTGGAGCCAATCCCAGCCAACACAGGGCACAAGGCAGGAACCAATCCTGGGCAGGGTGCCAACCCACCGCAGGACACACACAAACACACCCACACACCAAGCACACACTAGGGCCAATTTAGAATCGCCAATCCACCTAACCTGCATGTCTTTGGATTGTGGGAGGAAACCGGAGCGCCCGGAGGAAACCCACGCAGACACGGGAGAACATGCAAACTCCACGCAGGGAGGACCCGGGAAGCGAACCCGGGTCTCCTAACTGCGAGGCAGCAGCGCTACCACTGCGCCACCGTGCCACCCTTTAATTTCCATGATAACTGGAATTTACAACTTTGTACAGTCTAATTATTGTCCAAGTAGTACTTCAGAGAGTGTAGTAACACAGTCTGTTCCAACTCTGCTTTAAGACACACAGAGAGTTTTTAAGTAATCAACAGAAGTTGGGACACCTGTGCAAATTGTCTGCTTCAACTTGCAAGGCTTCGTTTACTGCAGAACATCTGTAGGTTGTAGCCTATTTTTTCCCTGAAGGAGGCACATTTGTAATATTCTGAATTTCTGTTTTTGTGAACCTAAACTTTAAATTTTAACCTCTGACAGTTTACTGCTTACCTTTTCCCCATTTTTATGTTATTCATTGCATTTCAACTAATTAAATTTGAAGAAAACCTGAGGTGTTCTAAAACTTTTGACTGGTACTGTAGATCAAGAACTTGGCCAAGCCATGTTTGGATGTTCCATGGCTAAGGTATTGAAAGTCATTGTAAAAAAATATACAACCCATTTGGTCCATAGGAAACTGTAGAAAGAAAAACCAGGACCCGAGCTGCCTGGCAGACACATTGGGTCACATGCCAGTAAGCATAATGAAGAAGGCCCCTCAACGATGGAAAGTGAATGATATACGGACACCAAGGAGGACACTGAGAGCCCGGCTAATGGAAGCGACAGTCCACCCTGACCACTTGTGGCCATATGATTTGGATTTTTTTAGACTGGTCACAATGTTAATATTTGTGCAGCAAAAATGGACAATTGCAGATTGTACTGATATATCTGGTGTGTTTTAAGTATTTGTGTTCCTAGAAAAAAATATGAATGTTATAAATATGAAATGTGTGTGTTCACGTTAAATGTTTTGACCAAATACTTAATTTGGATAAATAACAGTAACTAATCACACTCATTTCAAAAAACTGTAAAGATCTTTTAGAACAGAATTTGACAAGACTGAAGCGTAGCCTGCACTTTAACTGGAACCTCGTTAGCATGTTGACTTCACCCCCTCTAGGATGCTCTGACTTCCTCTTTTTGACAGGAGGGGAACGCCATTACTTCACAAAATAGTCAAGTCTCTGTATTTCCATTTCTACGACGGCACATTGTAGTGCAGGAAGCTCAGTGCTTGAAGGATTGGCAACTGTTTTTGAACTTCTGAAAATGTATAAACCGCTGGAATAAACCATGCAACTCTGGAAAAACCACCGAAAAAACTAACAGTTTAAATATTTCAAACAGTGATTTGTGAAAGAAATAAATGAAAATTAATGTTTTACCAAAGTGTTTATTATTTATTAAAATCCTTGAAAAACGCTTGTTCATAAATACACTGCTCAAATAATGAAAGGGAACACCTAATCATCCCAGTCTAACACCAAGTCAGTTAAGCTGTGGGGATGTCAGTCTGTCCAGTTAGGATGCACAAGCGACTGTGAATCAACGTCACCTGCTTTGGTGCAAATGAAAGTGACAACAATTGACCGGGGGCCTCATGTAAAAACGGTGTGTAAGCACAAAGATGTTGTGTACAAACGTTTCCATGCTCAAATCGCGATATATAAAACCTGTAAAGCCATGTACATTTTCACGGTAGCTCCAACCCTGGTGTACGCAAGTTCTCCGCTCGGTTTTGCCAACTGGCGGCACCCAGCGTCAAAGCAGTGCTTTTGTTCCAGTGTGGTTTACCTTTCTTTTTTAGATCCACATCCCTGAGGCGGCTTTATAAATACATTGAAATTAACCGCATATTGTTTATTAGTGTAATGCATCTGATTGTAATTAACCTGTGTCAGGGATGCCAGGGGCAACGACCCGGCCGGGACGCCATGAGGGACCGGATGTGGGTCTGTGCCCACCCTGGATCACGTGGGGGTCGCCTTCCTGGTTGCTTTGGGGGCCACGGGTACAGGGTATGGAAGCTCCACCCTGTAGGGGCCCGTGGTCACTGCCAGGAGGCGCCCCAATGCCTTGGGGACCTGTTACCCCAGCACTTCCGCCACACCAGGAAGTGCTGGGGAGGAAGAATTAGGACGGCGCCTGGAGAACTGCCGGGAGGACAGCCGGCACTTCCGCCACGCTGGGGCGTGGCCAGAAGAGGAACGCCGGGAACACCTGGGGCTCATCCGGGGACTGTATAAAAGGGGCCGTCTCCCTTCATTCGAGGCTAGAGTCGGGTGGAAGGAGGACAAGGCAGAAGAGAGTGGAGGCGGCCCAAAGAAAGGCATTTGTGGCCAGGACTGTGTGTGTTTTGTGGTTTGTGCACTACTTTGGACTGGGTCTTAGTGACCATATTATTGTAAATAATATTGTAAATAAATGTGTGGTGGTTTGATAACAACATGTCCGCCTGTCTGTGTCCAGGTCGGCTCCACACCTGTAACAATATAATGGTCCACAGAATGTTCAAACTATTCTAAATACCATAGCTGCTTTAGCGTTGTTACTCTCACTGCACCTTCTTCTTCTTTCAGCTGCTCCCATTAGGGGTTGCCACAGCGGGACATCTCTTTCCATAATACTCTCACTGCACCACTCGGAGTATTTATATCACTGTACCTGATTGGGGAATCACAAATCTACAGCAGCTGATCGGAAAGAGAATTATCGGTATACAGCATCAAGCACACACTGCCTCAGCCATGCTGTCTATTTGAACTGCTCTCATACGGCAAACACATCAGAGCCTTTCCTGTACGGACCTCATGGTCCAGAAACAGTTTCATCCCAAGAACTATAAACGCACTCAAACAAGTAGAATTATTTATACTTATTAGTACAACTAGCGACTGGGAGCCCGATCAAATTGGGCTACAAATTCTACGTTTGTGAAATCCATACTTCCTTTGCAAAGAATTATTTGTTGTTTTAAGTCCTTAAAATGATTTTGTTATCATGGCACTGATTTGTGCTTAAAATAGACCTTTTCGGCCGATGTAATGAAGAGCTTCCTGTTTAAACGGGGCTGAGAGACGTGAACTCGGCTCTTCAGCGCACCTCATTTGAGTCTTTCCCGCAAACAAATTTTCAAAACAAACCGTATTTTATGACTCTAATCAGAGTCGGAGTAATAATTATGTTGGCATGGTCATTTTAGATCTGAGATCGGCTAAAATTTAAACAATGACCGTTGTTCATACCCGGCCATCATTACTCAGTTTGCCAATAGATGTCAGAAGGATGGATGCCAAAACCAAACTGCCCAAAGATAGATTTCAACGTACCAAGCAAATGGCGATACGTTCTAAATTACTTACGGTTCTGGAGCTGTCGAAGGGTTTAAGTCAGTCAACGATGTTAGTCCTGGAAAGTACACCCCACCATACCAACGTTCAAAAAACTAACCGAACTTACTGTTATCTGCTCGAACCAACACAGACTTGCTATACTCGGCTGTAAATGTGGCGTCACTGTAGCATTCAAACATTCTTAGTCAATCATGCAATACTGCGTCCGCGTTTGCCACATTATGTTCTAACTACAGAGGCAGAGTCTCATTGCATGGTTCTAACTTGTGTTGAGTAGACATATTGATGCAGACACCATACATACGGGGTATTGACGCGAACACCATGCAATACGGATAGTATCAAATTATATATAAGGATTACCGCACTGTAAACTTGCACTACAGTTATAATATTGCACGACCTGAGCCACTTTATAAAGCACATATTTACATATGATGACAGTATCATTTTTAAGATGAAATGCAGCACAATACATTTATTATATTATACAGATAAAACTTTAACTTCATTTAAATAATCTATATTATTAATAATTAAACATATGAGGTCACGGTTAGCGAGAAACTGGTGCTCCGTTCACGAATTGTTCGTGCCTAACACTGTATGCTTGCTGGTGCTGGCGCAACAAGGGAAGGATAAATGGATAGAATAATTTAAGATGTACTACGAAGATATTTCAATGTTCCCTAAAAGTTTTGAAGAATCGGCTTTCTAAGCCTACAAGGTGGCTTAACGTCTATTACAGAGCTGATTGTGTGGCGATTGGGTATTTGGAGAAAGAAAAGTAAGGACAAGAATTGGGGGTTAGTACGTTTGAAAGAGACAGTACTGCTGCAATAAATTATTTCATCGAAGGTCGCGCATGGCACAGCATGCATCTTGCTTGAGACATGAACAATCACTGCGCTCCCATGTTTAATAACGTGCTTTAACTCCTATCATCATATAAATTACATCACGTATACATCTCAGTATTTTAATTATTCAGAGAGCTGTAATGGATTCTGTGTCCAGTCGGAGGAAGAGAAAGCCCGTTTAAGAAGCACGTAGTGATTCGTACACATAGAGCACATAGAAGATCAAATACAAAGCAAAGCATTTAATGTGCTAATTTAGTTACGATGGGCTTTGAGAAACTGGTGAATTAAACGATTTAAAGATGAAGTTTATGATGTTCTACTTTAATGACAAAATAAACTACATGATTAAAGTGGACATTTTTAAATTAAAGTTGACATTTCATGCTTTTTCCCCGACTGTGTCCCTATTTTTTTTCTCTGTACCCTAATAAGCTTTCATATGACACTCAGACGGTGGGCCGCGACTCGCCTTTTCACAGCGACTTTGATATCTGATAACTTTTTTTATTTCGGGCACTGTGAAATTGAGCTTTTGAGTTTCTCTGACACACTATGTCACTCGATCAATTTCCTTTTGTTGATTATATCACTGTTTAAACCAACCAATAATACGCTTTTTCTTTCCTCCACTTGGTATTCGCTGAAATTTTTCTATTTTCTCCGTGCTTTTGCCATTGCCTTTTCACAAAACGCTGTGCTTAAATGCTATTTATACTAATTTGCATATTCAAAGAGGCATAATTCTGGGAGGAGTTGGGGCAGGGCAGCAGTCGCGTGCACGAGCGTTACTTTTCACGGTGACCGGGATTTATGTAGCGGAAGAACGTGGAAGTTGGCATTCGCACAGATTTATGCATCTGGATTTTTTTTATGCGTAAGAAAATTTCTGCTTTTGTCCGTACACCATGTTATAGTGTCAATTCTACACACGGTGTTATGCATGAGGCCCCAGGAGATGCAACAGCAAGACAGCCCCCAAAAAGGGAATGGCATTGCCTTTGGTGGCCACAGACCATTGCTCTTTCCCTATACTTCCTGACTGATTCTTCTCCAGTTTCTTTCTAGTGTCCTTGTCACTCCTGGTAGCATGAGGTGGTAACTGCAGCTCATTCAGGTTGCACAGATAGTCCAGCTTCTCCAGGATGGCACATCCACATGCACCATCACAAGATGGTTTGCTGTCTCCAAGCACAGTCTCATGCATGAAGGTGATACCAGGAGACAGGCTGTTACACAAGGAGAACTGGACGGGGCTGTAGAAGGGCATCAGCCCAGCACCAGGACTGGTATCTGCTCCTTTGTGTGATGAGGAACAGGAGGAGCACTGGCAGAGCCCTACCAAATGACCTCCAGCTGGCTACTCGTGTGTGTGTGTCTAAATAAACTGTCACAAATGTACTCCATGAGGGCCCTGATGTCCTCTAGTGGGACCTGTGCTTACAGCCCAGCACCATGTATGTTGATTGGCATTCACTAGAGAATACACAATTGACAGCCCAGCCATTGGTACCCCTTTCTCTTCACAGATGAGTGCAGGTTCACATTGAACACAAGTGACTGATGGAGATGTTGTGGTGAACATTGCAACATCATCCAGCAGTTTGGTGGTGGGTCACTGATGGTATGAGGAGGCATATCCTTGGTGGGTTGCATAGCCCTCCATGTGCTAGGCACTGGTACCCTGACTGCTATTAGGTATCAGGTTGGAATCCTCAGAGGCTTTGTCAGGCATAATAATGGGTTCCTCTTGGTGCAAAACAATGCCCAGCCCAGCAGTTCCTGGATGAGGAAGACATTGATGCCATTGTAGCGGGGCCACATAAGTATTATTGTGTTTGCACCCTGCCACATCTCGTCACATCACCCCGTTTAAGCTAGTATGTGTTTGTTTAAATGTCGTCCCCATAATAAGAAATGGGGAAGACTGTTGCGGGGAGGCAGCAACCCCTGGAAACGTCAGAACCGGAAGCTTACCCATTTACATCTGACTCATTCTTATTTAAATGGGAAGGAGGGAAAGAAGAGGAGAGGAGGAGATTCACCTAACCGCAACTTATCATCATTTTTCTGCCTTTTTTCACATCGCGACATTTTTCCAGTTTGCCTCTCCCTCGGCCGGATTTACTGCAACGCATTCATCGCCAGAATCCCCGGAGTTGGACTTTATTTTCCGCCATCACTGTCCGGGCCAGCTGGACTTATACCAAACAGGACGTATACCAAACAAATTTTTCCCATAAGAAATAATGGGAAAATGATTAATCCGTTCCCATGAAAAAAAAAATCCTATTGCTATTGGCATATTATACATTGATGGGGTTGTATAAAATAATTGAAACACTGCTTAATACTAAAATACATACATACAAAAGCAATCAGATGAATTATATGAAAATTTAACCTCACTTTACTTTTTAATAAGTCTTTGTTTTTCACAATCGTAGATACCGTCGTTCTCGGCATACGATATGCAACAGCCATGTCCAGGATACGCATACCACCTTCATACTTTTCAACAATCAATTCAAATTTACATGAAAAAAACACAAAATCACGTTGTGACGATGCAGGTTTGCGGTATGCTCCCATCTGCTGCCGGGGAGTCCTTGAATCCTACACTGTCGGTAATGTGCCTCACTGCTAACCTCATTGGTAAAGCAAGGGGATGGTGAAAAAGTGCAAAGTGCTTTTATTAAAACAATTAACAAAACACGGTGTTCAAATTAAAGTGCAGTCTCCAAAGTTCCAATAAATAATCCATAAAATCAGAAGTGAAACGTGGAGGTTAAAAACAATAGAAAAAAGTCTTCTTAAAAACAACGAAGTTAATAGAGCAGGAAGCATTCTTTAAAAATAAAAAATAAAAAACCAAGAAGAAGCCCGGTGCCTTTTTACCTGGCAGCCCCCCTGCTTCCTTTCTTTTTATTCCCCTTCAAGCCAACTCGCGCTTCTTTTTATCAAGATAAGCAGCCCTAGGAACAATCATGAATGCGGACGGTCCCACACAAGTGCACTTTGGTGAGAAACGCCCACATCGCTAATCGCCCTGACAACCTTCAGCCACATAACCACCACGCCCCCTCACCAAGCAGCGAGCGCGGTGATTATTTATTTTAAAGCTGGACTTTGACAGGAGCTGTGGACCCGTTATATCACACACGTGAAAGTTCACAGAGAGTTATAGCGCGGGTTGTTCACTGAATGCTAGCGCACTAATGCTCGTGGGCAGTCGTGGCTTTGTCTCGAGAGAGGTAAACAAGGTTAGCACACGAGTCGTATTCCAAGCAAAATTTTTCGTGTCCAAACAGAGGACATATACCAAGTTGGACTTATTCCAAAGCAGATGTATACCAAGGTACCACTGTGTATATATATATATATATATATATATATATATATATATATATATATATATATATATATATATATATATATATATATATATATATATATTTATTTATTTATTGTGGAGCCGACCCGGACACAGACAGGCGGACATGTTGTTAAATACCACCACACATTCATTTACACAATATATGTACAATAATATGGTCACTCAGACCCAGTTCAATTAGTGCACAAACCCCAAACACAGTCCTGGCCACGCAATGCCTTCTCTTCAGGCCGCCTCCACACTCTCCTTCTGCCTCGTCCTGCTTCCACCCGACTCCAGCGCTGAATGAATGGAGACGGCCCCTTTTAAACAGTCCCCGGATGAACCCCAGGTGTTCCCGGCATTCCTCCTCTGGCCATGCCCCACTGTGGCGGAAGTGCCAGCTGTCCTCCCGGCAGCTCTCTGGGTGCCGTCCTAAATCTTCCCCCCAGCACTTCCTGGTGTGGCGGAAGTGCTGGGGAAACAGGTCCCCAATGCGCCTCCTGGCGGTGACCACGGGCCCCTACAGGGTGGAGCTTCCATGCCCTGTACCCGTGGCCCCCAAAGCAACCAGGAAGGCGGCCCCCACGTGATCCAGGGTGGGCTTTGATCCTCTTCCGGTCCTTCATGGCGTCCCGGCCGGGTTGTTGCCCCTGGCATCCCTGGCAATATATATATATATATATATATATATATTGTGAAGGACAGCCGGGTCCCATGCCCGGCAGGGACGCCCCTGCTACTGATGTTCCGGGGGAGCCGCCATGGGCAGTCCAATACCTCCCCCGGGACGCTTGGTGGCAGCCTCCCTGGCCGACGGTAACTCCCCAACCGCCCGCAGGGCTCCATGGGAGATGGAGTCCTCCACAGCTTGGTTGGGGTCCGGGCCTGGCCGCTAGGGGGAGCTGCCTGCTTCCCACAGCCCGGCTGGATGAGCTTTCAGCCCGCCGGAAGTTCAATTAGGACCAGGTGGTTAATCACCTGGAACGCTTCCGGGTGGGCTATAAAAGGGCCCAGCCACCACCACTCAGGAGCCAGGGTTGGGAGGAGGAGGACTAAGCTTGCAGAGGAGTGGTGGAAGAAAAGGTGAAGGAGAATTGTGGTGTGTGTTTTGTTTGGTGCTTTGGACTGTGTTTGGGCTGTGTGGCACGGGGAAGACGTGTCACACAGCTGAAGAAAAATAAAAGCCTGTGTGTTTTGTACATGTTGCCTCTGCGTGGTCTGTGCCGGGTCGGGCTATATAGCGCTTTTACTATATATATATATATATATAAAATGCGGGAGTTTTGTATTATTATATTTGTCATTTTGTTTCATCTAATCTATTACTGCACTTGATTTACATTCTGATATTGTCTACTTGTGTTTAACCATCAGTTGGGGAAAGATATTATTTGTCAGAGGTACGGCTTGGTAGATTTAGGTTTTTCCTCAGAAAAGCCAAGCAAAATGACACCTTTTATTGGCTAACTAAAAAGATTACAATATGCAAGCTTTCGAGGCAACTCAGGCCCCTTCTTCAGGCAGGCTTTTCTCTACATTCATAATGGCTAACACGGTACAACAACCTAGTACTACAGACATACAAGACACTGAAATGTACCGCTACTACATGGTTTTTCCTCAGTAATTTATCCAGGATACTGGACCTGGTAGTGTGGCTGCCGGCCGGGTAAAGGGTCGGCAGGTATACCATTTACTGGACTGAACGTTCCCCAGACCTGAATTCAATTAAGACCCTCTGGAACTTTATGTATCGCTGTACCCAATGCTGCCAAGTAGTGCCACAGACTGTCCAGGAATTCACTGATTCCCTGATTGAAGTCTGGATCCACCGTCTCAACAGGAACACGCCCAGACACTGTCGGGAGTGCATTACCAGATAAGGTAACACTAAATCGAACATTATTATTTATAAGAATAAAAGAAGGGCACCTACCGTTTTGGGTTGAAGGCGATGCCACGAGAATGTAGGGCCGTCTCAGCGGGTGTGTGCTTTGAGACGCGTTGGGTCTGAGCACATGTGGAGCCGGTTTAATGGCCACTATGGGCTCCTCTGCAGGTGTTTAGTTTCACACGCCTGCATCCTCACAGCCTGCACATCACAGGCGGTTTAAGATGCGGTGTGCCTGGAAGAAAAAGCCAGCATTTGCCTTTGTATCTGAGGCTGAGGCAGAGATGGGATTCCCGTATTCTAAGTAAATGAGGATTACTCGCTGGCGAACTGGCAACTGGTGTCTTTGAGCTCAGCATAGATGATGGCTGTCCATGGGGCTTACGTGTGTGTGACCAGCAGGAGTTTTGATTTTAAATAGGAAGTTACTAGAGGTGTGTCTCAGCATGTGAACGGGCCAGCGTCTACCTGGATAGGTGTGTGGGGCAGATGGATAATCTTGACGGTTATATTTAAGGAGTTGCCGGCCAACAGGGGTCATCCGTGGACCTAAAGACGAGGTAGGGTTAAGCACTGCTGAGCTATTGAGGCAACAGTTGTCTTTCTTGACAGCTTTGTAAATTTATTTTTGTACATATTGTGACTAGTGGCCACGGCCATTACCTGGCAGGAACGCCAGCTGAATGGAAGGACTGGGGAAGGCGCATCTGCAAGGCACTCTCTTCCCCAGGACACTAGAGGGCAGGCCTCCTGGGCAGCTGTGGCACAATAGATTCCCACAGGGCACACTGGGAGATGGGGTTTGGCACTGGACTCTGACTGGAGGCTCTATGACTTTCCTTTAATGTCCACAATCATCTCGTGGCCTGCTGGTCACTTCCAAAGCTTTAAAATCTGTCAGTCCAGACATGAAGTCCCCCTACCGTTGAGCTCATCTTAGCCTCTGAAGTCCCAGTGTGTGTGGCGCCCCCTGTCTGTCACTGCATTTTAATTCAAGTCTCTTCAGCCCTCATCTTACAATTCTGACTACAGGTCTCCCTCTAGTGAACTTTGTCTACTTCATGCTGTGACTCTTAATCTTTTCTCCTTGTCCATCTAAATGTATTATTATTATTATTAGGTGGCACGGTGGTGCAGTGGGTAGCGCTGCTGCCTCACAGTTAGGAGACCCGGGTTCGCTTCCCGGGTCCTCCCTGCGTGGAGTTTGCATGTTCTCCCCGTGTCTGCGTGGGTTTCCTCCCACAGTCCAAAGACATGCAGGTTAGGGGCATTGGCAATTCTAAATTGTCCTTAGTGTGTGCTTGGTGTGTGTGCATGTGCCCTGTGGTGGGCTGGCGCCGTACCCATTGTTTGTTTCCTGCCTTGCGCACTGTGTTGGCTGGGATTGGCTCCAGCAGACCCCCATGACTGTGTAGTTAGGATACAGTGGGTTTGATAATGGATGGATGGATGGATAATTAATAATAATATTATTATATTCTGTCCTCCCTTCTCATTTCCCTTTTATTCTTCAGGTTTCACGTTTTTCTTTGTTCCACTGAAAGACACCATGTATTGAATCTTTTGTGTTGCCCTAAGACTCCATCTGTCATTCTTGATAAACTCTTCTCTTCAGACTTGCTCACCCACTCCTTCCATTTTCTCTCATATTTTTATGAACTCTTCTGGTCACTTTGGGGATGATCACCTCTGTCAGGGGCATGATGGAGATGTAGTGGACCCATCTACCTGGTGAGGACACTTTATTAAGCCACCAATGTAATGGTGATCAGTATCATCTTGACAGCCAGTCAAATGAAAAAAGTGAAAAATCATCAATGAAGAGAATATTCATTTTCACATCCATATACTGATCCATCCATTTTAATAGGCCTTTTGATCTAATGTTAAGGTTGGGAGAAACTTCAGACTGTCCTGGTTTTAAGGCTTTAGCTAAGTGTGGACTCAATGCCAGTTCATCACAGCCCACACCCATAAAGTGCCCATTTTGAAGAACCAATTAGCCAAAGATGCTGGGCTTTGGGAATTGGAGGCTAAACTGGAGAACGTGGAGACAAATCCACATGAATAACCAAAAGGTCAACATTTAATCCCAGGCACCTGGACGACTGAGTCACGGGAGTGAAGAGATTAGCAGTGAGTTCTGATTTTCATTTTACACTTGTGAATTAGGGGTTCATACTCTGGATGACAAGGACTCTATTCTCATGCCACATCTTCCCCATAGCCTGACTTGCTCTTCTACTTCAGGCTGATTCGACATTTTAAACATTTCAGAGAGCGCCACTGGGTGGTTATTGAGAGGACTGCACATCCACTAGTAGTGATGCTTAAGGGGCGTTTAATGGTGGGATGTTTTCAGTATCATGTCCAATGTATGGAGGTCAGCTCTCTGCCAGGTCTTCTCAGTGTTTTCTTGGTGATGGATGGTCCATTGATCACAACTGTCCAGGAGGAAAGGCAAAGTAGCCAGCAGCAGTGCATCTATATGAGGTGCCCAGAATAAAGTGACAGATGAACTCCTGTATGGTCCACTGAATTTTCCTCTTCACTTGGTAATAACAAGACACCTTGAATGACAGGTCACATGATGTGACCTGAAGATGACACCAGTCAATGGTCATTGAGCTGTCACAATGGAGTCTGATCCAGTCCTAAACCCCAGATACAGAAGCTCGGTCAAGGAGGTTTTGAACCTGTGCAGGAGGGTCATTGTATCCGAGACACTATAAAATGACGGAGGGCCAGCAGGACAGTCCAATATGTGCCTATTCTGTGACTGCAGGGGGCGCTGATTTGAGTCTACTTGTTACTGTGTCACACAATGCAACCAGAATGAGTGCAGAACAATTTCCAGAACTGACCATTGCATCCAAGCTGACATGCCTTAGTGTCTTTTTACCTTCCTATTCTTTTATATGTCACCCCAAAAGTCAGTCTGGAGTCAACTCCACTGGAGTTCCCAGTAACAACGACTACCACTCAGAGTTTCTCTGCCCAGCACTTGGAAGGACCAGCCACATCTGACAGGAAGGTCCAGATCTGGGGTCTCTGTCCACTCGCCTGTCATCATTTGGTTGCCAGTTCCCTTCAGACAGATGTAAGTAGTCTGTGTGATGTGTTGTGGACCAGGGTGAGTGGACAATCTGAATGGAGAGAAAAAATAGAACAGAAAACAAATGAAGGAATCTGCTGACATTGTGACACAAAGGACATCAACTTGAGGGCAGCAAGGCATCAGTCACAAAGAATTCCATCAATGAGCCTCTAAGTGTCACGAGGTGACAGCTGTGATGTCCCTCGCTAAACATCTTGAGATCAATAAACTAAAATGTTTGCGCATCAAATGCTGAGAGTCAGAAGTGTGATGTGGACCAGCAGAGGGCAACACCTCAGTCATTACAGTCAGGGTTGGAGTCATTCCTTCGGTTCTGTGTGGAGACTGTGGACTAAGTGGCTGGCTGTCATGGAGGAACAGAAAACAGTGAAGAACCAGGAGTCACGATAAGAAAGAGGCGATCAGCTGAGGATTGAAGGAGTCGGAGGAATTTTGTTTGTGCTGATAGATCCTATTATTGGAAATCGGCAATTGATTACTTATGTTGCTTATGGATGTTTTCTGAAGCACACGATTGAATACATTGTAACTCATTTACATGGGGCAATTAGATGCAGATCAAATATGGATAAGTTGTAAATGCACTGCAGTTATTTTAGAAGACTGAAATCTTTCTTGGTCAGATAGATACAAATCTAAATACATTTTACCTTTGCAAAATGCAAATTAGTAACTTAAATAACCGCCTTTGCTCGTGGGGTTCAACAGAGTCTGGTTTTGGTGCAGAACATAGTACGCAGAGCTGACACACAGTAATGGACAGCCATCATTATTTGACTCAGATGACCTCCTCCTATTTGGAGCTCCAAGGTGGAGATTCTGGGCTTGGTAGGTGCACCATTTTGCATGGTTGCAATTTATACTGGTAATGATGGCCAGAGGAAGAAGCCATTTGTGTCATATTATTAAGAGAGGCAGAACACGTGTTATAATAAAGCCACAATCATGGCAGCTCTTGACATTGCGGTTATACTCGATGAGTAAATCAAAACTGTTGTGATGAAATTTTCGCTTGGATTGTCCAATGAGAGCAACTACTACCCAGTCTCTGCAAACTTTGTGTCACATTGTTCTCTAATTGTAAAGGACAGTAGCCTGACGAGAAGACATGAGGTTTTGAAAATTTTCATTCTCTCAGTTAATACTAAGCTTTTTCACTGGCAACGATAGACTTCTGAATGCTAATTATTGCTTTAGGTTCAAACCTCAGGTGCTCCCAGCGTGGACTTTGCATCTTCTCCCATTTACCGACACTTCAGAGACATGCAGGTTGAGGTCAGAGATAGTAAAGTGGGCTGAGGTCTGTGTGTGTGTGTGTGTGTGTGTGTGATGAACTGGAGTCCTGTCCCAGTGTAGTTCCTGCTCTGCACATTGTAATTGCTGGGAGAGGCTTCTGCTGCACCACAACTCTGATCAGGATATCAGGGTTTGTAAAATGAAGAAATGGAGTATTGTGTTAGCCATGCATTTGTTTTCCACCTTTCCCTTTTAATAAGATTCATGTGAGAAATATGTTTGAATGGGAAAACTTTTACTTTTATTATTATTATTATTAATTTATTTATTTATTTATTATTTATTGTTCTGTGGCCATTGTTATTTGTCTCGTTATGACTCCACTGTCATTATGGTAATACTCCACTTCTCAAGTCTCAGTGTGGTACCCGTTTTCTAAATTGTGTCCTCAGATGTCCCTGTTTAAGACCCCCTGGTGTAGAGACTAGAGAAGTGGAGTGGAGCGACCGCAGCACCACACCCATTTCACAAGGCAGCACAATGGAGAACTCAAGTAATGCTGGATCAGTCGATGTTCTGGAAAGGACGTGCACATCACAGGGTGTTTTCTGTTCATGGCTGTAGATTTAAAGAAATGTTTGAAGTGGTCTGTTCCAAAAACAATTTTTGGTGAATGGGCTACCCTTTATGGCAGCCAAAAAATCACAAGCTGATGTTGTTGAAGAATTCTCCCTCCAGTCTAAAAAAAGCATGTAGAGGTGAGTGATCGAGCGTGTATTTTTTTAACAGAGCTACATTTATTTTTTTTACCTTGCTAGCCAGTTATATTGTACGGAAAGTTATTGACACCACTCGGAAATGTACTGTATTATGTTGCAAAGACTGCATTTGCTGCGGTCATCTAATGACAGCTATTGAGGACGAGGTGAAGCACACGCGTGCTGTACAATCGAGTGACAAGAATGGAGGAGTGCCATGTGAAAATTGTCACTGAAGCTTAACACACCTTGGCCTCCCTCTGCTGCAAGTGAGAGACTTTGGGGCAGTGCTGGGCTGATCTTTAGGTCTAATAGGGTATGGCTGGAGGCAAAGAATAGTAGTATTATTTTAGTATTACAAAAAGCAATGAAGGAGGAGGTAAAGCAACAAAGGTGTATGATCAAAGTGGAGCTTATGATATTATTTATCTGGACTTTCAGAAAGCATTTGATAAGGTGCCACATGAGAGGTTGGGCATCAAATTAACTCTTTGAGGTTGAGAGCGCAGTAACATTTGTCAAAAGTAAATATTTTTTGTTGATTTGATATGTTAAACAATTGCTTTGTGTTCTTTTTAAAAACATGTTAGTTTCTGGGAAAATATTCAGCCCTGGGAGATAAGAAACAAAAAAAAAAATAGCCCTAAAAGAGTTAAAAGAAGTGGGAGTTCAGGGTGATGTTATTAGAATTGGCTCAGACACAGGAAGAAGAGGGTGATGGTGTGAGGAACCTCAAAAGAATTGGCCGATGTTAAGAGTGGTGACCAGCAGTGGTCAGTGTTAGGGCCGCTGCTTTTTTTAATATAAATAAATGATTTAGATAGGAATATAAGTAACAATCTTGTTAAGTTTGCAGATGATACCAAGATAAGTGGATTAGCAGATAATTTGGAATCCTTTATATCATTACAGAAGAACTTGGATAGCATACAGGCTTGGGCAGATTTGTGGCAGATGAAATGTAATGTCAGTAAATGTAAATTATTAAATGCGGGAAGTACAAATGTTAGGTTTGAATACACAATGGATGGTCAGAAAATCGAGAGTACACCTTATGAGAAGGATTTAGGAGTCATAGTGGACTCTAAGCTATCAACTTCCTGAAAGAAACCATTAAGAAGGCTAACAGAATGTCAGGTTATATAGCGCCTTGATGTGTGGAGTACAAGTCACAGGAGGTTCTGCTCAAGATTTATAACACACTGGTGAGGCCTCATCCTGAGTACTGGGTGCAGTTTTGGTCTCCAGGCTACAAAAAAAGTTTATAGCAGCACTAGATAAGGTCCAGAGAAGAGAGACTAGGCTGATTCCAGGTCTACAGGGGATGAGTTATGAGGAAAGATTAAAAGAGCTGAGCCTTTACAGTTTAAGAAAAAGAAGACCTGATCGAAGTGTTTAAAATTATGAAGGGAATTAGGTACAGTGGATTGAGACTTGTATTTTAAAATGAGTTCATCAAGAACACGGGGGAACAGCTGGAAACTTGTTAAGGGGAAATTTCGCACAAACATTAGGAAGTTTTTCTTCACATAGAGAACGATAGACACTTGGAATAAGACACCAAGTAGTATGGTAGACATTACAACTTTAGGGACTTTCAAAGCTCGACTTGATATTTATTTACAAGAATTAAATGACCGACTGGTGAGCTTTGTTGGGCTGAGTGGCTTGTTCTTCTCCAGATTGTTCTAATGTTCTGATGTTCACAGGGTTCTGATGATCAGTTTCTGCTGAGATTAAGTCAGCGTTTCTCAACCTTTAAGTATTTGCAACCTGAGTTTTCATAACAGTTTTAATCGCACTCCTGCGAAGGTTTTTTGAAAGGAATAATACTAATACCAATTTGTTCTTTTTAAATTAATGATATATCATAGATGGATATTTTATTATACCTACTTATCTTTTATCGACATTTATCTAACTCTATATTTACATTTTTCTAGTATCAGAATGTAGTTTAAATTAATTTGTTTTGGTTTCAATGGATGTATTTTTTATATTTTTGATTCTTGCTTTTTTTTCACATCTTCGCGCCCCCCTAGGGTCCACCCTACAGTTTGAGAACCACTGGATTAAGCAGAGTTTTGTCACACTGGAGCTCATGTTTATGAAACCTGCTGTTGTCACCAGGGCCAGATTAAGACCGTTAGAGGCCCTAAGAGCTTAAAAGATTTTTGTGCCCCCTATATATATATATATATATATATATATATATATATATATATATATATATATATATAATTCAAAATATAAACAATAATAAACTGTAAAACACTATTTCTCAAAATGAAACAAAACTTACAGTAAGATGAAAGATAATGTTTATTTTTGTATATTTCAAATTTATTTATATTATAGACCATGCTAGTGGCTATAGGATCTGGGCTGGTAACTCAGTTGTTGCCAGTTTCAATCCCAGCAGTGACAGAAGGAATGCTACTCCATTGGACCCTTGAGCAAAGCCCTTAACCTGCAGTTGTTCCAGGGATGCTGTGCTGTACAAGTAGCTGACCCTGTGCTCTGACCCTAAAATTCTGAGTAAGCTGAGGTATGCGAAAAATAAATTATGTATACAAAAAGTTGCATTTGGCAAATAATGTAAATAATAATAACAACATAATAATAATAATAATAATAATAATAATAATAATAATAATAATAATAATACTATCATCATGGTAAATCTGACAATGGAAAATTTCTTTGGTGCACCCGTTCCTTTGATACCCTAAGCACATGCTTATTTTGCTTAATGGTTAATCCAATGTAATACACCCTGGACTCCCTGGAAGTGCCCTGAAGCCTTCTTCACAACAATTGAGACTCTCTATTCTAACTCGGTCAGTGTGACAGAGTGATCTCCAGCCATGTCCTCGTCGACACTCTTACCTGTGTTAACGAGAGGAGCACTGAGATGACGTCAGCAGGTCCTGTTGTGGCAGGGCTGAAATGCAATGGAAATGTTTTTTGGAGAGATTAGGTTCATTTTCATGGCAAAGAGGGACTTTGCAATTAATTGCAATTCATCTGCTTACTCTTCATAACATTCTGGAGTAGATGCAAATTGCCATCTTAAAAATTGAACAGCAAACTTTGTCAAAATGAATATTTGCGTCATCCTCAAAACCTTTGGCCACAACTGTATGCTTGGATATGTGAAAAAATAATTTTGAACTGCGTTATTTTAATATCGTTCCATATTGTATTTACATTTGTATGTGTATGCAATCCGATTGTATGAAATAACATTCATCGTGGCATAGCAAATGTCGTTATATCATTTTATTTTTAATTTTTGCAGCAATCTTGCGCTAAGACTTTGAAAATGAAATTGCAAAGAAGGACTGTATTTTTGTTTTATAATTTTAAATTTAATTTCCTATGTTGCAGAAAATATACCCCATTCTACATGTAAGGGTAAAAAAAAAGGAATGGCAGCCTCGAGAACTGAGGAACAGACAGCGCGGATTGAGTAGTGATACAGCCAATCAGTGGCGACTTCGTATTTCTCCCGGAAACCCTTTCCTGAAATCCATGAAAGGAAGTAGGCGGGACGACGTGATAGTTGGAGTGCAGTTTGATTTCACGCTGGAGAAAGAAATCCCAGCTGGAAAAAGGTACGTACTTGTATGAGAATATTAGAGACGGCGCACGGGGATCATTATTGCCAGATAGTCCGATCTTAGTCGGTGAACAGCACGCGATTGCTTGATTCTCGATGGAATTTCCCGATGCACTGATTGACTACTCGTCGGTGATTTCTGTGTCTTCCTTAACGAAACTTATGTCAGATTTGCTTAAAAAAGCCCAGAGACGTAACCGCAGCCTTTAGTCATTCATTTCTCGATTTATTTTCTTACGACTCCAGGAGTAACGAAGATATTGATTCTCTTTCAGTTTAGTGCAGACACGTAAATAAGTAGCGGTTGTTTACCTGTGGCTGTTCTTGCTCACCTCTCGTCTTTTTCATCTTACTCATGCTCCGTGCCAGAGTCGTGTCCTGTGCCGGCAGCATCGTGTACGCTCGCTCTCCCTTTTTCAAGCGTCCAAGTCTGGGAGCTGTACGGGGAAATGTGGGGACAGTTTTAAATATTTTGAAGGACAAATTCATCCCACTATTTAGCAACAGTAGTTAAAGAGAATTCAGGGTAAATACGGTGCTAAAATGAAAGTTACAAATGGAAAACAGCTGTGTAACCAGTAGAATACTGGTAACTGCAGCTCGAACCGTAGTGTATACGGGGGAACGAAGCAACGGTTAAAAAGGATATCGGGAAGTGTAGCAAACTGGAGCGTGTGTGGTGAGGAAATGACATCTGCGGTTTGTCCGCTGTAAAGAAAGAATTCATGTGAGAGCCATTCGACTTCAGGAAAAGATCGGCTTTTGTCAAAATCATAGCCGTCGAAAGTGTGCGTCACTTCACGGAATGGACATTCATCCAGTCTTATGTCTTAACAGTTCAACTGAATTAAGTAATTAATCTCTATAAAAAATCCTTCTATAATTATGTATATTAATGAAGCAGATCTCAGGTTGCTTCCCTGGGATGAAACGGTGGCTTTTATGGCATCTGAAGTGTCCGCCTCTTCCACCTTTTGTTTGTATCGCTCAGCAGTAAATAGAATTGGTGGTAACCCTTTGAAATATTTTATGGCCACACGTCGGATGAGCTTTGATCTTTGACCTTTGAACTTTACCTTTTCAGGGCACATAAGGATAAATAAGCTTTCAAAATGCCAAAGGGGATAGAACTATTTCGTACTTTCGGAACGCTGTTTGTGCATTTCTAGTATTCCTTATTTTGCCGTTTTTTTATTAGATAGATACTTTATTAATTAATCCCAAGTATTATACTTTGTTACTGTATATAATTTTTGATACTGTATGTAATTTGAGTTTGCTATTAATTAATTGTCTATTATTGTACTGGTTATCTGCCTTCAATCATTACAAAACAAATGTATTGCAGCGTGTACTTGTGAAGCACATGCAAACATTAACACATTGTTTTATGTAGAAATTCTTGATGTACTGTTTTATTGGTAATTCACAATGTTTAAGGAATATTTGGAGAAACGGGTTGGGGGGGACTTGGAGTGTTTTTTCATTAACAAAAATAAAAAAAAAATTGTAGGCTGCCTGTATATGAAACTTCGTAATAAGATGTTTCCCTCAACAACTTACGTTGGGTCTCCTCACCTTGCCGGCACTGATAAGAGTAACACGCTAAAAATAACGCATGTTACGTAGTCAGATTACTTTTTAAGGCAACGAGTAACGTAACGCATTACTTGTTTTTGTTGAAGTAAAAATACCTGCAATACAAAAAAAAAATTGGGTTACTGTATTAGTTTTCTTTTTATTTATTAAAAAATAACTTTCCACACCTTCTGTTCTGTATTTGCTTTTAGTGACACAGCTTGTCAGTAACACTGTAAGTTAAACGTGCACAGTTCAAAACGCCGCTTTTAGCAACATTTACTTCTACAGCACATTTTCATACAAAGGATGACGCTTTACAAGATTGTCAAAAAAATTGCATGCAAAGAAAAACAAATTAAAATTAGATATCAATATTAGTGGATAACAGAAAATAAATAACACACGCTTACATAATACAGGTATATAAGTATGAGAAGTATAGTCCTTGAATCTAAAATTATTATTATTTAAGTCTCTCTAATGATAAGGTCAGGTGGCCAAGGTATGCAGAAAATGTGCTGAAGCTCCAGCTAAGCTGGAGGAAAGAAACCGCAATCTGCAGGGGTTCAAGGCCAACACAGCCCCTCACTGAGCATCCCAGCTAACTGAAACAGGTCGACATACTCACGTCATTTGAGCTTAGAATAAAGAGCTCGAAAAGCTGCATATTAAAATGAATAGTCCTGCTTTAAGTCATCCTGACCTGCAATAAATGTAGCCCTCTTCTTGTTCTTACTATTCAAAGAAACCGATGTTTTGATAGTAAGTGCGGGTTTCATATCTTTATGTTGAATTAGAATACGGTTTAAGAAAATAAAACACAGGGAAATTGTCAAATTTGTCTGTTTCCTGTCAGTTTCATGAAATCTTACATATGAGCTTAGGGAGGTCCGGCTCATGCTGGCTACAAAGGGTGCTTGGCACACCGGCAGTAAAAAACGGTAGTTGGTAAAAAGGTGCATTTTTTATTTTGTTTGTTTAGGGTTTCTTTCCTGCCTTGTGCCCTTTGTTGGCTGGGATTGGCTCCAGCAGACCCCCGTAACCTTGTAGTTGGGATATAGCGCGTTGGATAATGGTTGGATTGATGTTTAGTACTTTGGCTATTTTAATTAATCCTTCATTTTCATGTGTAGTATGCTAAATTTGCAGTTTGCTAATTGTAAAACAAGGCATGCAGTCATGGGAGGATATTTGACCGAGGAGACCTGATCTCCACCAATAGATACGCTAGTCAGAGGGGGCTGTGGGATGGCACACCAGTCCTCAAAGTAATCGAAGGATCTGCTACTTTATTATGTGCCTTATGTTGTCAAAGTACAGATTTAAATTCTATGCAGCTTGCCTGTATGTTAAATTGTTCAAAATTTGTATTACTGCATGCTGCTTTAGGGTCATCGCAAAGGCACACTAATGAATGTTGGCTAATTTAATATTGAAACAGAGGGTGACTGCCGTGCCCACCAACACTAAGTGCCAATGGGTTATTGCACTTTCACATCGCCCTTTTAGTTAACACCGTTTCTCAGGTAGCCCTCGTTGCATGAAAACCTTCTTCCGCTCACTGGCCATTCCCATATTTGGTATAATAATATCGATCGATCGATCGACTTTGCAGGCTTATTGTTTTATCACCGCAGAAGCTGCTTATATGGATGATGGAATTCCAGCTCGTATTATGGGTGACTCGTCTCTCAACTTATTAAAAACAAACAAAAAAAACTATTTTTTCCTTTTTTCATCTTTTTTTTTTTCCTCCTTTGCTTGTGCCATCCTCTTAGAGCAGTGCTTCCCGATTGGGGGTGCGAGCAACTGTTGCTGGGGGATCCATCGAGGAAGAAAAATGCAAAACATTATTTGTACAAAATCTTAATTTATCTATCCATTCCTAAATAATTAAATGGGCAGGCTATTTAATACGCTGCTTGTTAAAACGGATGACGTCCGCTCTTACGCGCACTTACTGTAGTGCTGCATGGGTATTATGAACTATCCTATCAACTCCTAATTTTTTTCTACTTCTTCTCAAACCAAAGAGGTGCGAAATCGGCCTCGTCAGTCACAGGGGGTGCGAGCGTAAAATGAATCAGGAAGCGCTGTCTTAGAGTGAAATAGCTGTAGTTGCATGTCATGCCTGTAGGGTGTGCTAAAAGTAGCTGAGAAAAATTTCATTATGTCCTGTTATGAAACAACATTTATTTATATAACATATTTTCATAGAAATAATGTAGCTCAAAGTGCTTTACATGATGAAGAAAAGAGAAATAAAAGACAAAGTAAGAATTACAATAAGACAACACTAATTAACATAAGAATAAGAGTAAGGTCCGATGGCCAGGGAGGACAGAAAAAAACAAACTCCAGACGGCTGGAGACACCGTTGGGGGTAAAAATAAAAGTGTGGGACTTGAACATGCAGGATAAACAAGAGAAACGCTATAACTAGAGAATAGTGAAAGAAAGAAGACTTGATTCTAGTAAATAAAGGGTTTTACTTCAGCCATTTAATGTCTTTTCTACTAGGAAGGTGTTTTTTTTTTTGTTTGTTTCTGACAAAATAAGAAAGGAATGCAGCAATAAAGTTTCTTTTTCGTTGCTCCTCATATATATGCTTTGTGAAAACTCTCTGGTGTGTTAAATTACTATTACATTATTTAACGCCTGTGTTTTGTAAAATAGAACACAAAAATTGTGGTTGTAAATATTAATTAATGACTAGTTCTATTTGAATTAGTGCAGTCCTTGTTAAAGGACTATATAATAAATGAATGTATTGTAAAAATATATACAACTCAATTTTTCTTTTTGTAAAAACTTGATTGATTTGTATGGATTGCAATAAAATTAATAAAGAAAAAAAAAAAATATATACACACATAATATAAGTGTGAGTTAAGAAGTTGTCATTAACTAATGGTTATTAATTTATATTTAAGCTCCTGTGATCCCTTGTGAGATCTGCATGCAGGATGCTGTCTCTAGACGAGAATCAGCCATTTTCTTCAACCGTACGTTTCATGAAGTGTTTGGAAGTAGAATAATTATTTGTATTATTTAATGCAGGCTCTTCAGTATATTTTGATTGAAAGGGTGGCAAGTCAGCCCTGGAATTTGAAAAAGTGAATTTGATTATTGGTAAGTAGGTGGTAGCGTAGGCCGCGTAGACAGTGCATTGCCGCACCCACCACATGACAGACCACCATTTAAACCCGAGTGTATTAATAGAAAAAAATCCGCTACACTAATTGAAAAATGAATCTGTTGAACACGCTTCACATTTGTGACCTTTTTTTGGACAGTTAAGATTTTATGGATATATTGATAATAATACATTTTATTTATATAGCTCCTTTCCCATACTTCACAGAGTTTACGATAGAATGGCAGGGTATACAGTATATAGCATTGTACTAAACCAGAAAAATAAATAATGAAGAGTAAGACAGTAAATTCAGAGAAAAGCCTAACGGACAACATAATTGATGGTCTAACACACACACATCAACAACAACAACAGCATTTATTTATATAGCACATTTTCATACAAAAAAATGTAGCTCAAAGTGCTTTACAAAATGAAGAATAAAAAATAGAAGACACAATAAAAAATAAACATAAGTCAACATTAATTAACATAGAATAAGTAAGGTCCGATGGCCAGGGTGGACAGAAAAGGTTACATGAGCATCTTGTAGATTAGTGTGGGGTACAACAAGATTACCAGGATCAGAGGACCTTAGTGGGCGAGCAGGCACATAGTGATGGAGAAAGTCACCAATGTAGTTTGGTGCGAGGTTATATAAGGCTTTGTAGGTTAGTAGTAGGTGGTGGAGAGACTGCATTTGTTTTATTTTGTTTTGTTATATTTAAAGACGTGCATGGACCATTTTTTTCCACTATTGCAGCTATTGTGAATATTGCAAAAATTTCAATGTATGATAAATGTGTCATAGTTACTTTTTATCTAGTTTGTATATAATGGCTTTATTATACCTTTTGCCAGTCCTCGGTCATGGAAGTTAACCTCACTACACTTGCATACACCAGAATGGGATACACAGACAGACAGAACAGAAAAGGAGACGGGGTTGGCATTTCTGTCAAACAGAATTTAAATGCAAGTCCTCTTCAGTTTGATAATGAGCTCCATCTTAGTGAGGACATGTGGCTTCATCTGGAACTCATTAGGGAAAGAGGTCTTATTTTAGGAGTGTGTTATAGACCACCCAATGCACACCGTAATTTCAACACACATCTTTTTAGTAATATCTATAAGACACTTTTACAGGGGGATATTTTAGTCATGGGGCACCTGAATATTAACTGGGATAACCTTGTAAATGGAGGAGCAAAATAGCAGGAGTTTTTAGAAGTAGTAAGTGACTGTTTTATAACACAGCATGTTAAAGCACCAACATGGGGTGAAGCCTGTCTGGATTTAGTATTCTGTAATAATCAGGATAGAATTGAGGGTGTAGACGTGATTGAACCACTAGGGTCACGTGACCAGAATGTAATACAATTCTCAGTATTTTGTAAGAGTACAGATGCAAAGACTAAAATTGTTAAGTTGAACTTCGGGCAAATTTTGAGCAGATGCAGCAAAATCTAAAGGGGACAGACTGAGATAAGCTTTTAAGTGTCGAGACAGTCCAGGAGCAGTGGGACAGGTTTAAAAATGTTTTACATGTAATGCAGGACAGATACAGACCTCCATTTCGAATTAATAGGAAATTAAAAACACTCTGCAGTGGGCTAATAAGGAGTTGAAAAAGAAGCTGCAATGGAAATCACTGCTTTATAGGGCATTTAAAACTAATAACTCCAAAGTGAAATGTAGGGCATATGAGAACATGAAGACAACCATTATCAGGATATCAGAGAGGATAAAAGGGAGTTGAAGAGGAATGTAGCAGAAAAGGCGAAAGACGACCCTAAGAGATTCTTTCAGTATTTTAGTAGTAAAAGGACAGTCAATGAGAAGGTGAAGTGATAATTGGAATTATTAGGAAATTAACAAAAAAAAACAACAACAAAAAAAAAAAACTCCACAGTGGATTAATAAAGATTTAAAAAAGAAGCTGCAAAGGACAAAAACAGCTGTATATGGTTTATGAATCGTATGGCATATGAGAACATGATGGCAACCATTAAGAAGGATTTTAGGGAAGATAAAAGGCAGTTGGAGAAGAATACAGCAGATAAGGGGAAAAATGACGCACAGAGATTCAGTATTTTAGTAGTAAAAGAACAGTCGAGGAGGGGAAGTGCATCAGGAATAGTAAAGAAGGATTAAAAGATACAGACAGTGAAATAGCAGATGCCCTAAACTTACATTTTTCTGAGGTGTTTACAAGTGAGCAAGTGGATAACCTGCCAGAGGTAAACGGGACTACTAAGGAGGTACTGAGGGATTTGGAAATTGTAGAGGGAGATGTGCTGCTCTGATTAAATAGGATGAAATCAAACAAATCACCAGGACCAGATAATATTTACCTTCAAGTTCTTGAGGAAGCTGGAGAATACAAATATAAACCCTTGACACACATTTGTAGGAAGTCACTGCATACTGGGGAAATTCTGAAGCACTAGAAAATATCCTCCCATTATATAAAAAAGGGTGACTGGGCAGATCCAAGCAACTATAGGCCAGTAAGCTGAATGTGCATCACAGGAAAATTAAAGGAGGGAATTATTAAGGATAAGATTGAGCAACACATGACAAGGACAGGAGTTATTCTGAACAGTCAGCATGGGTTTAGAAGAGGGAGGTCGTGTTTTACTAGCATGTTGGAATTCTATGAGGAGGCAACAAGAGGATACGATCAAAGTGGAGCTTATGATATTATTTATCTGGACTTTCAGAAAGCATTTGATAAGGTGCCACATGAGAGGTTGGGCATCAAGTTAAAAGAAGTGGGAGTTCAGGGTGATGTTTGTAGATGGGTGCAGAATTGGCTCAGACACAGGAAGCAGAGGGTGATGGTGTGAGGAACCTCATCAGAACTGGCTGATGTTAAGAGTGGTGGCCAGCAGGGGTCAGTGCTAGGGCCATTGCTATTTTTAATATACTGTATATAAATGATTTAGGTAGGAATATATAAGTAACAAGTTGGTTAAGTTTGCAGATGATACCAAAATAGATGGATTGGTAGATAATTTGGAATCCGTTATATCATTACAGAAGGACTTGGATAGCATACAGGCTTAGGCTGATTTGCGGCAGATGAAATGTAATGTCAGTAAATGTAAATTATTAAATGCGGGAAGTACAAATGTTAGGTTTGAATACACAATGGATGGTCAGAAAATCGAGAGTACACCTTATTAGAAGGATTTAGGAGTCATAGTGGACTTTAAGCTATCGACTTCCCAACAGAAACCATTAAGAAGGCTAACAGAATATCAGGTTATATAGCGCCTTGAGGTGTGGAGTACAAGTCACAGGAGGTCCTGCTCAAGCTTTTTAACACACTGGTGAGGCCTCATCTGGAGTCCTGTGTGTAGTTTTGGTCTCCAGGCTACAAAAAGGACATAGCAGCACTAGAAAAGGTCCAGAGAAGAGCGACTAGGCTGATTCCAGGGCTACAGGGGATGACTTATGAGCAAAGATTAAAAAAGCTGAGCCTTTACAGTTTAAGCAAAAGAAGATTAAGAGGAGACATGATTGAAGAGTTTAAAATTATGAAGGGAATCAGTCCAGTGAATCGAAACTGTTATTTTAAAATTAGTTCATCAAGAACATGGGGACACAGTTAGAAACTTAAAGGTAAAACTTGCACAAACATTAGGACATTTTTCTTTACACAAAGAACAATAGACACCTGGAATAAGTGACCAAGTAGTGTGGTAGACAGACTTTAAGGACTTTCAAAACTTGACTTGATGTTTTTTTTGGAAGAAATAAATGAATGGGACTGGCAAGCTTTGTTGGGCTGAATGGCCTGCTCTTGTCTAGAGTGTTCTAATATCAGCACACACCGGCTCTGGGCTTATAATTTAATATCGCACACCAGCCAGTGAAATGTGCAGTTTTTCAATTAAAAGAAGAAAAACTTACACACTGTTAGAACAATTAGAACAATTAGAACAATTAGAACAATCTAGACGAGAACAGGCCATTCAGCCCAACAAAGCTCGCCAGTCCTATTCACTTGCTTCCTCCAAGAAAACATCAAGTCGAGTTTTGAAAGTCCCTAACGTCTTACTGTCTACCACACTACTTGGTAACTTATTCCAAGTGTCTATCGTTCTTTGTGTAAGAAAAACTTCCTAATGTTTGTGAAATTTACCTTAACAAGTTTCCAACTGTGTCCCCGTGTTCTTGATGAGCTCATTTTAAAATACAAGTCTCGATCCACTGTACTAATTCCCTTCATAATTTTAAACACTTCAATCATGTCACCTCTTAATCTTCTTTTGCTTAAACTGTAAAGGCCCAGCTCTTTTAATCTTTCCTCATAATTCAACCCCTGTAGACCTGGAATCAGCCTAGTTGCTCTTCTCTGGACCTTTTCTAGTGCTGCTATGTCCTTTTGTAGCCTGGAGACCAAAACTGCACACAGTACTCAAGATGAGGCCTCACCAGTGCATTATAAAGGTTGAGCATAACCTCCTTGGACTTGTACTCCACAGATCGACCTAATATTTTTACTTCCTATGTGTAATACTTTACATTTACTGACATTAAATTTCATCTGCCACAAATCTGCCCAAGCCTGTATGCTATCCAAGTCCTTCTGTAATGATATAACGGATTCCAAATTATCTGCTAATCCACCTATCTTGGTATCATCTGCAAACTTAACCAACTTGTTACTTATATTCCTATCTAAATCAAATGTAAACCATCTAAATGTTTGTAATGTGTTGCATTTTATGATAAGTAACTATACTGTACAACGCATTTAGCTACTTTTTTGTGAGTAACAAGTAATGTAAGTGACTTTTAAAAATAATGTTCCCTGGTGCTGGTAGTGCGACTTGTGTACCTTAGTGATGCTCAGAGCTACTGTAGGTCATGTGGAGCGTTGTGCTCCCGGTGGGGTCTCCCTTGGCAAATGGGTTTGAACTGAAAAGTCACACAAGAATGATTCACAACAACCCTCATGAGGGTGTAAATCAATAAATGGCATACCTTGTAGCCACTCCAGAAGCCCACCCTAATGGAAACTGGCTTTGGGAACTTGGAGCATTACCTCTTTGGTGGTGAGGATCCTGAGCTGGTGCAGGAGGATATAGTTGGTAGCACCTCCACACATAACGTGGGTTTTGGAACAAAACTTCTTGACCGGAGGTGGTCTCTGTCCTACTCTGGGGATACCCACAAGCCATTGGCTGAGGGCTTTGTAATTATAGTCTTTCCCCAGTGGATAAGAGGGTTTCCTCAATGTGGCTACGAGTCACAAGGAGGTAAACTCTGACTGTTGTTTGTGCATATGCACCGAACATCTGTTCTGAGTATTTAGCCTTCTTAGAGAAGGTAGGGTGGGGTATGTGGAAGGAAGTTGCCCCCTGACTTAAATCAGATTATCAGGAATAAATGAGATACCTGGAGGGGCACGATTGGGAGGAAAGGCCAGCCAGATTTGAACAACAGCACTGAGTTATCTGATTTTTATGTTAGTCATGGACTGTCCATAACAAACACGCCGTTCAAAGACACGGAGGCTCAGAAGTGTATCTGGTACCAGAGCACCTTGCGCTGAAGGTCAATCAAAGACTTTGCAGTTTTGTCACCTGACCTGAGGCTACTTGTTTTGAACACTCAGGTGGAGAGAATGGTGGAGATGTCAGCTGATCACCACTTGGTGGTGAGTTGTATCAAAAGTGAGATGCATAGGCCAGGCAGACCAGGGAAGCCTAGATGAGCAGTTAGGGCATGCTGGGAATGTCTCACTAAGTCTTCTGTTCATGAACAGTTTGCTCCTACCTTTGAAAGAACCTCTCCCATCTGCAGAATGAGATTGGGTACATTGAGACTGATTGAACCCCATTCTCTGGGCATCTCATGGTGACACGCTTAGGACCCAATTGTTAAGAAGGTGGCCGTTGGGTCCATGATCTCTGAGGGATCTCCTGTCTCGGTTGACAGTTACCGACAGACTATGAGGTGCATAAGTCATTGTTGAGTATTTTGGAGAGGCCATGCAGAAAGACCATTGAAAGACCTTGAAGCTGTTGTGGCAAACTGTTCAGTGCCACAGGAGGAGAAGGCGTGACCTTACCCAGATTGTGTTAAGGGATGGAGAAATACAGAACTTTTTTATGGGGGAAATCATTGATTGGTGGAAGGAACACTTTGAGGAAGTTCTCAACCCAGTGGACATGCCATCATACCAGGAGACATTATTGGACACACCTGATTGGAAGAAGGGGGGTTGGGGTGGGCCGAGATCCCATCACTGTTGCCAAAGTCACTATGGAGGTTTTAAGGGGTCTGTGGTGGATGGTAATCTGACTGAAGACGTTGGTGCCGGCCATTGTTGGAATAGAGTGGTTAATGCGTTAATTCAGTATTGCATAAAAGTTAGGTAAAGCAGCCTTGGAATAGAAGACTGATGTGGTGGTCCCCATATTTAACAAAGGTGACCAAAGAGAGTGTTCCAAGTACAGAGGGATCACGCTCCTCTGCCTCCCAGGTAAGGGCAATGCTGGAGGGTAGAAACCACCCAATAGATGAGCTAAAGACACAGGAGGAACAATGTAGATTTTGTCCTGGCTGTGGAAAAGAAGACAAGCTCTTCTCCCTGGCACAGTTGCTGAAGATAGAATAAGGTTATGATAACCCAGTCTGCATGTGTTTTGTAGATTTGGAAAAAGCATATTGCTGTGTCCCTCTGCATGTGTTGTGTGAGGTGCTGCAGGAATGTGGGGTAACGGGCCGTTCGTGCTTGTTTTTCATACTCTATATGAATGCAGTGAGAGTTGTGTCTGAATACTTGGCTTTCAGTAAAATGCTCATTAGTTCAGTCACTTGTCGTCTTCTGTAGTTCAGCAAAGTTAAGTTCTTTTTTCATCTCCAGCTTCCTGACATATACAATCCCGAGGCTCTACTTGTATAAACAAGTATAAACAATCCTCATCATAACTAATAACACAATTCTGTGTAAAAGTGTCCATGAAAGGCACTTCAACCTCTAAAGTTCTTTTTATATTGCTGGAAATGCCTGAACTGTTAGCCTTAATTCCACACATAGTGTTGTGAAAAAGCATTTGCCCCGTCCTGATTTCTTCTTCTTTTTTTTTTTTTTTCTTTTTTTCATGTTTGTCACACTTAATTGTTTCAGTTCATCAAACAAATTTAAATAGATAGATACTTTATTAATCCCAAGGGGAAATTCACATAATCCAGCAGCAGTATACTGATACAAAAAAAAATTATTAGACAAAGATAACCAAAGTCAACACAAAATGCAGTTTTTAAGTGCTGACTTTTATTTATTAAGGAGATTAAAATATCCAAACCTACATGGGTATATGTGAAAAAGTAATTGCCCCCTAAACCTAATAACTGGTTGTGCCACCCATAGCAGCAACAACTTCAAGCTTTTGCGATAACTGACAATGTGTCTTTCACATCACTGTGGAGGAATTTTGTCCCACTCTTCTTTGCTTTTTGTAAGGTCATGCCACATCATCTGAATTGAATTCAAGTTCAGACTTTGACTAGATCACTCCAAAACCTTCATTTTGTTTATTTTAAGCCATTCAGAGGTGAACTGGCTGGTGTGTTTTTGATCATTGTCCTGCTGCAGAACCCAAGTGTACTTCAGCTTGAGCAAACTGATGGCTGGACATCGTCCTACAGGATTTATTGGTAGAGAGCATAATTCATGGTTCCAACAATCACAGCAAGTCGTCCAGGTCTTGAAGCAGCAAAGCAGCCCCAGACCATCACACTACCACCACCTTGTTTGATTATTAGTAAGATTTTTTTTTTTTTCTGAAATGCTGTTACTTTTATGCCAGATGTAATGGGACGTATACCTTCCAAAAAGTTCAACTTTTGTTTCATCCGTCCACAGCATATTTTTCCAAAAGTCTTGGTAGGATCATCAAGATGTTATTTGGCAAAAGTGAGATGAACCTTTATGTTCTTTTTGGTCAGCAGTAGTTTTCGCCTTGGAACTCTGCCATGCAGCCATTTTTGCCAAGTCTCTTTCTTCTGGTTGAGTCATGAACACTCACCTTAACTGAGGCAAGATAGGCCTGCTGTTCTTTAGACATTGTTCTGGGGTCTTTTGTGACCTCTTGGTTTAGTCAATACTGCACTCTTGGGGTAATATTTTTTTTAGGCCAGCAACTGCTGGAAAGGTTCACCACTGTTCCATGTTTTCTCCATTTGTAGATAATGACTCTCACTGTGGTTCGCTGGAGACCCAAAGCTTTAGAAATGGCTTTGTAACCTTTTCTAGAATGATAGATGTCAATTGTTTCTCATCGTTTTCCTGAATTTCTTTAGATCGTGGCATGAAGTCTTCCTTTTTGGGATCTTTTGACCTACTTCACTTTGTCTGACAGGTTCTATTTAAGTGATCTTTTGATTCAACAGGTCTTGAAGTAACCAGACCTGGGTGTGACTAGTGAAATTGAACTTCAAAAAATGTGATTAGCCACAGTTATTTCATGATTTAACAAGGGGGGCAGTTACTTTTTCACATAGGACCATGTAGGTTTGGATACTTTTTTTCATTAATATATAAAATCACTTAAACTGCATTTTCTTTTTACATGGGTTATCTTTGTCTAATATTTAAATTTGTTTGATCTTAAACATTTAAGTGTGACAAACATGCAAAAAAAATAAATAAATCAGGAAGGGGGCAAATACTTTTTCACAGCACTGTATGTCCTGCAAAATTACCAATGCAACATTCAGTCGGCACAGATAAAGCTCAAATACAAATCAAGAATATCTCCACACTGACTAAAGCTAGCTATCTCAACTTGAATACCTTACTAGGGGCCAGAAGTCATTCTGCCCATGAGGTGTCTATGCTGGGGTCCATTTACGTGTTGATCCGTCTTCAGATTATTTCCCCTGAAAGGGTTACACTTCAGAATAACCCAATAAGAGCCAGGAACGGCTACTCCTGTCGGGCTTTCGTAACCCGATGGCTACCTTTTGAAAGGGCTACACATTCTAAAATAAGTCAAGGGCTAATCACTACCCCTGACAGTAATAATACCCTTTGTATTATTAGCTACTAGCTGTCCCCTGTGGCTTCGCACACGTAGAAGTGAAACGGTACAATGAGTAGCACCCTGACCGACTCCCCACTCCTGATGTCACGCATCCAATGCCTGCAGTTTCTGTCTGTGATTAACGCGAATATATCCTTTCTGCAAGCAAACTATGATTCTTAGCGCGATGAGAGAACTCACAAAATTAACCGGAATGTTCAAACAAATTATAGAAAAAAAAAAACCCGATCTAAATCCATGAAGTAGTTCTCTCATTCACTAAGTAAGCGGAGTTAAGGTTATGCCCTGAGGTTGGAGCATGAGTGAGGAGGGTAACCTCCCCACAGCCCACTGCAACTCTCTCAGATTTGCGCACATAAATCGGTACCGCAATCGAACTATGGTACTTCGCACGATAAGAGAGGTCTCAAAATCAACTGGAATGCTCAAGCAAATTATAGATAGATAGATACTCTATTAATCCCAAGGGGAACTTCACATAATCCAGCAGCAGTATACTGATACAAAGAAACAATATTAAAATAGTAATAAAAATGAAAGAAAATAAAAAAAGCAGACAATAACTTAAGGACTTCAAGATCATCTCCTCTGCAGACCTCCTGTAACCGAGATCTCGTCTGTTACGCCAACACCACTTTTATCCCAAGTTCTCACTCCCTCACGCCTATTCTGGGTAATCCTCATGCACTTCTCTGGTCCTCCTTTCTCTCTCATGAACCTCCAGACCTCTTGATGTGTCATCCTGTCATAAACATCACCTTTTCAGACCCGTTAAGTTTAATTAGATAGATAGATAGATAGATAGATACTTTATTAATCCCAAGGGTAAATTCACATAATCCAGCAGCAGTATACTGATACAAAAAAAAAAATATGAAATTAAATAGTAATAAAAATGCATGTAAAAGCAGACAATAACTTTAAATAATGTTAGCATTTACTCCCCCGGATGGAATTGAAGAGTCGCATAGTGTGGGGTAGGAACGATCTCCTCAGTCTGTCACTGAAGCTGCTCCTCTGTCTGGAGATGACACTGTTAAGTGGATGCAGTGGATTCTTCATGATTGACAGGAGTTTGCTTAGTGCCCGTCGCTCTGCCACAGATGTTAAACTGTCCAACTTTACTCCTACAATAGAGCCTGCCTTCTTAACAAGTTTGTCCAGGCGTGAGGCGTCTTTCATCTTTATGCTGCCACCCCAGCACACCACCGCGTAGAAGAGGGCACTCGCCACAACCGTCTGGTAGAACATCTGCAGCATCTTACTATTATTATTATTATTATTATTATTATTATTATTATTATTATCTTATTGCAGATGTTGAAGGATGCCAACCTTCTCAGAATAAAATAAAACTAAATAAAATAGAATAAAACCAATCTAAATCCACTAAGTAGTTCTCTCGTGAAAAGCAGACAGATAGACAGACGTTGGATTTTATATAGATATATAGATGCACAAACCAGTGTGTTTCTTTATGCTGGTCCCAAGCCTGGATAAACTGGCAGGGATATGTCAGGAAGGGCATCCGGTGTAAAAATTTGGCAAATCAAATATGCGGACAACAATACAAATTTCCATACCGGATCAGTCGAGCCCCAGGTTAACAACTGCCACCAGTACTGTTAGTCAACAGGGTGCTGGCAGAAATTGGGCTACTGTTGGCCAAAGGAGAAGAGGGGGGGAGATGTGTCCGGAAGGTAGGAGGAGAGGAGGAAGATAGAGAGTGGAACTGAGGGTAAGAACTTTGAATGTTGGTAGTATGACTGGTAAGGGGAGAGAGTTAGCAGATATGATGGAGAGAAGTAAGGTTGATATATTGTGCGTGCAAGAGACTAAATGGAAGGGGAGTAAGGCCAGGTGGATTGGAGGTAGATTGAAATTGTTCTGTCATGGTGTAGATGGGAGGAGAAATGGAGTAGGAGTTATGCTGAACCGTACTGATTGGCTAGGCAGAGGGACCGAGCTGGGAAAGATGTGCAGCAGTTTAGAGTAATAAAGGCTAAAGATGGAAACGAACTCACAAGCGAGGAGAGTGTGTTGAGCAGATGGAAAGAGTACTTTGAGAGGCTGATGAATGAAGAGACCGAGAGTGAGAAGAGGTTGGATGATGTGGAGATAGTGAATCAGGATGTGCAACGGATTAGCAAGGAGGAAGTAAGGACAGCTATAAAGAGGATGAAGAATGGAAAAGCAGTTAGTCCATAAGACATACCTATGGAAGCATTAGAGGTGTTTAGGAGAGAAGGCAGAGAGAGGAACAGTGTGGCTTTCGTCCTGGTCGCGGAACAGTGGACCAGCTCTTCACCCTTAGCAGAGTCCTGGAGGGTGCATGGGAGTTTGCCCAACCAGTCTACATGTGTTTTGTGGACTTGGAAAAGGCGTTCGACCATGTCCCTCGGGGAATCCTGTGGGGGGTGCTCCGGGAGTATGGGGTACCGGACCCCCTGATAAGAGCTGTTCGGTCTCTGTACAACCGGTGTCAGAGCTTGGTCCGCATTGCCGGCAGTAAGTCGGGCCCGTTTCCAGTGAGAGTTGGACTCCGCCAGGGCTGCCCTTTGTCACCGATTCTGTTCATAACTTTTATGGATAGAATTTCTAGGCGCAGCCAGGGTGTTGAAGGGGTCCGGTTTGGTGGACTCAGGATTGGGTCACTGCTTTTTGCAGATGATGATGTCCTGTTTGCTTCATCAGGCCGTGATCTTCAGCTCTCTCTGGATCGGTTCGCAGCTGAGTGTGAAGCGGCTGGGATGAGAATCGGCACCTCCAAATCCGAGAGCATGGTCCTCAGCCGGAAAAGGGTGGAGTTCCCTCTCAGGGTTGGGGGAGAGATCCTGCACCAAGTGGAGGAGTTCAAGTATCTCGGGGTCTTGTTCACGAGTGAGGGAAGAATGGAGCGCGAGATCGACGGGCGGATCAGTGCGGCATCCGCAGTGATGCGGGCTCTGCATCGGTCTGTCGTGGTGAAAAAGGAGCTAAGCCGTAAGGCAAAGCTCTCAATTTGTCAGTCGATCTACCTTCCTACCCTCACCTATGGTCATGAGCTATGGGTAGTGACCGAAAGAACGAGATCGCGAATACAAGCGGCTGAAATGAGTTTCCTCCGCAGGGTGTCTGGGCTTTCCCTTAAAGATAGAGTGAGAAGCTCAGTCATCCGGGAGGGGCTCAGAGTAGAGCCGCTGTTCCTCCGCATCAAGAGGAGTCAGATGAGGTGGCTCGGGCATCGGATCAGTATGCCTCCTGGATGCCTCCCTGGTGAGGTGTTCCGGGCACGTCCAACCGGGAGGAGGCCCCGGGGAAGACCCAGGACACGCTGGAGGGACTGTCTCCGGCTGGCCTGGGAACGCCTTGGGATTCTCCCGGAAGAGCTGGAAGAAGTGGCCGGGGAGAGGGAAGTCTGGGCTTCTCTGCTTAAGCTGCTGCCCCCGCGACCCGACCTCAGATAAGCGGAAGATGATGGATGGATGGAGGGAGGAGAGAAGGCAGTGGAGTTTTTAACCAGATTGTTTAAAGGAATCTTGGAAAGAGAGAAGATGCCTGAGGAGTGCTGAAGAAGTGTAATGGTGCCGATATTTAAGAATAAGGGGGATGTGCAGGACTGTAGTAACTACAGGGGGATAAAATTGATGAGCCACAGCATGAAGTTATGGGAAAGAGTAGTGGAAGCTAGGGTAAGAAGTGAGGTGATGATTAGTGAGCAGCAGTGTGGATTCATGCCAAGAAAGAGCACCACAGATGCAATGTTTGCTCTGAAGATGTTGATGGAGAAGTTTAGAGAAGGCCAGAAGGAGTTGCATTGCGTCTTTGTGGACCTGGAGAAAGCATATGACAGGGTGCCTCGAGAGGAGTTGTGGTATTGCATGAGGAAGTCAGGAGCGACAGAGAAGTACGTAAGAGTTGTACAGGATATGTACGAGGGAAGTGTGACAGTGGTGAGGTCTGCGGTAGGGTAGGAGTGACAGATGCATTGAAGGTGGAGGTAGGATTACATCAGGGATCGGCTCTGAGCCCTTTCTTATTTGCAATGGTGATGGAGAGGTTGACAGACGAGATTAGACAGGAGTCCCCGTGGACTATGATGTTTGCTGATGACATTGTGATCTGTAGAGCTAGTAGGGAGCAGGTTGAGGAGACCCTGGAGAGGTGGAGATATGCTCTAGAGCACATGTGTCGAACTCCAGGCCTGGACGGCTGCAGTGGTTGCAGGGTTTCATTCTTGCCATCTTCATTAGTGACCAGTCTCTGCTGCTAATTAACTTCTTTTGCTTTTAGTTTTAATTATCTTGACTCAGGCCCCTTAGTTGTTTGTTTTTTTAATCAGCAGCCAAACAATAATGAGACATAAAACGAGCTGCCACATGGCCAGCTCAACTGTGCCCATCACACAATATCTGAAAATAAAGAAAAGTGAAGGTCTCGGTAAGGTTGATCTCACAGGTCATCAAAACATTTTGACAAACAGAAAATCAAAAGTTTTGGAAATGTCTGCTGTGGCAGAATGAGAGCAGCGACAGACCACAAAGTTACATAACGGGCTAAATTAATTAACAGCAAGAATCAGCTTCTCATTAATAGATTGGTTGGAGTGAAATTGGTTTGAGTTTGAAATCCCAGTTTAGCTGCTCATCTGTTGGCTCATTTCACATCTCATTTCTGTTTGGCTGCCATTTCATGAAGAAACAAATCAATTCAGAGGGCTAAATCCATAAAAACAGGGCTATTAAAATGAAGGGAAAGGGAGTTAATTAGCAGTGAAACTGGTCAATGATTAGAAAAAGGATCAGAATGAAAACCTGCAGCCACTGCGGCCCTCCAGGCCTGGAGTTTGACACCCCAGCTGTAGAGAGGAGAGGAATGAAGGTCAGTAGGAACAAGACAGAATACATGTGTGTGAATGAGAGGGAGGTCAGTGGAATGGTGAGGATGCAATGAGTAGAGCTGGCAAAAGTGGATGAGTTTAAATACTTGGGATGAACAGTACAGCGTAATGGGGATTGTGGAAGAGAAGTGAAAAAGAGAGTGCAGGCAGGGTGGAATGGGTGCAGAAGAGTGTCAGGAGTGATTTGTGACTGGCGGAGACAGAGCTGGAGGTAGCAAAGTTAAAGATGCTAAGATATGCATTGGGTGTGACGAGGATGGACAGGATTAGAAATTAGTACATTAGAGGGTCGGCTCAAGTTGTACGGTTGGTAGACAAAGTCAGTGAGGTGAGATTGCGTTGGTTTGGACATGTGCAGAGGAGAGATGCTGGGTATATTGGGAGAAGGATGGTAAGGATAGAGCTGCCAGGGAAGAGGAAGGCCTAAGAGAAGGTTTATGGATGTGGTGAGAGAGGACATGCAGGTGATGGGTGTAACAGAACAAGATGCAGGGGACATAGAGATGGAAGAAGATGATCCGCTGTGGGCAACCCCTAACGGGAGCAGCCGAAAGCAGAAGATTGACAATAAAAACAGCAAGCCTGCAAAGTCAGTCATGTTAAAATTCAAACACATACTGGAATGGCAATTGAGTGGAAGAAGGTCCTCGTACAATGAGGGCTACTGAGTGATCGTGTGACCTAAAAGAGTGACATGAAAGTGCAATAACCCATTGGCACTTACAGTAGCATTGGCAAGCGCTGCAGGGACTCAAGAAGGAGAAGAATATCCGTAAAAAGGGCAACCTTAGCAAAGCAATACTCAGACTATTTTGATAATTATGTTTATTTGAAAGAGAAACCAGGTGTAAATGTATAGATAGAAAAATGTACAACCTATCCAATTCAGATCAGGGTAACACCGCGAGCTTCATTTCAGGTGGCTATGGCTTTGGTTTTCACAGTCTTTGGTTTCTTAAACCAGGCATGACGCTTGGGAACGAAGAGGCAGTCTGTCGCTTGCAAAGTCCGATTGAGTTGTCTTCTCTTTGGCAGTTTCTTCTGTCTCTCCTCCTAATCTTGGCAGTTATGATGTCTCTCTGGCATTGCCTTTTAAAGCCTTTCAGTTTATAGGGTCTTACTGACTGCTCGTTTTCAAAATTAAACCCTGCCTTATGTAACATATTCCATCAGTTGAAGTTTGGCATAACATATTCTTACAAGCATACACACACTGGTCACTTTATCTGTGCTTAAATATATACATTCCAATTAAACAATGACACTCTTTAAAAATGTATACTATTTTTCACAGAATTCCTATCTGTCTATTTTGCATACATCCCTGAATTGTATCCACTTCCAAAAGTTGACAGTCTTGGGGAACTCCCTCATCAATATTAATGATTTGATGAGGTTATTTGTACCTGCCTGCCCTTTCAGTTACAGAACATTTCCCACATGAGATCTGAGCCTACAAGTTAGGAGTCAGTAAAATAAATATAGACCGAATATAAACACAGACCGAATTAAAACATACAAATTAAGTGTTACGAGTCGTATTTGCTCAATATTTCAACAGCATTACAGTCTCCTTCACCCAGGCATTGAATACTGCTGGCTCACAGCTGTGGGAGATGGTCATCTTCTTCCAGAGTGTTGGACCTTCACTCCACACTTTCCAAGTTTGTTTTACACCTGATAATGTGACATCAAGAGTAATGTGTTACTGTCTTCTTGACATAAACCTTCAATGAGAGAGTGTTGTAAGATGACGTTCAAGTGCCTTTAGATTGGAATGATGAAGTTTTGATGGAATTAAATCCTGCTCTTTCCACAGAGAGAAACATAAAGCTTCCATTTACTGTAACGTCTGGATGGATGTGATAACGGAGATGTGTGAAGCTGACATAAATATCATGGAGAGATGGACTGCAAGTGTCAAGAAGGAGGACTATGAATGGGAGTTTGACAACCTTAAACAGGACAGCCTGAGCATTAAGAATGAGGAGTGTGAACTGGGATCAGTAGACGTTAAAGCAGAGGCTGAAGAGAACTCTGTCAACATTGAGGCACACACAAATAAAAGTGTGGAGAGTGTCAAGGAAGGCTACCTTCATTATGGATGTCAAGATGGAGCAATGACTGGGTTAGTCTCTTCTGAAAGCAGACCATGCTCATCTGGCAATGTAATGTCTGAATCATTACATTCATCTGTTACAACTCAGAAAGACGAGCCACCACCTACAAAGCAGTCTGATAAAGGTACGTAGAAAATAAGAGTATGTGTAAGTTTTAGGGCTGAGGGTATGAACCTGAATGAGATATTTCTGCTTTTTATTCATAGCATAGAAATGTAGTGAAGTTGTAGCGTTGTGCAAATAGGCTATGCAAAACTGCAGCTGCAAGAAGAATTTTTCCCCCCTTTTGAATTCCGTGGATTTTTGCATTGATTCAAAATTTACAGTCCAGTTATTTGTGTCTTAATCAGTCTTAAGTTAACTGTGTTTGTCTGTTATTGTGGCATAGCTGAAGATCACATCAGATCAGACCAGACTGTCTACAATAGAACTCCAGGGGATTCCAAAGGGTACACACACATTTTATTTTCAATTGAGCTAGATTAAACAGGAAATTATAAATACCCCCATTTTCTTCTTTTTTCTTACCACTTCTATGTGAGATTGTTGTATTTTATTTTGCCCCCCTCCCTAGTCAGACCCTTTTCCTTCTCATCTTCTTTAACTTTACTCATCCACCTCAGGTTTTGGCCTCCCTAACTTTCTCTTCCCCCGGACTTTCCATTCCCAACACTCCTTTGCCCACATATTCATTGTCTCTCTTTATCACATGCCCATACCACTTCAGCCTTCTTCCCTCTTCTCTTACATGTCTCTCCCACTTTTGTTGTACCTCTGATTGTCTCATTTTTTTATTCTGTCCTCTTTTTGTAACTCCACACATCAGTCTCAACATTTTCACTTCTGCCGCGTCCAGCTTCCTTTACTGTCCATTTCTCAGCTCTGACTTACCACTCTCTTACTTTTTAAAATTTCCTTGATCACACAATATCCCTGACACCTTCTTCCAGTTGTTTCATCCACACTGAACTCTACAGATTCTGTGCATCTCATTCTCTTCTTGGGCTACCACTGATCCTCAATATTTACATGGACCCACTCTTTTCAATGGCTCTCCCTTCAGGCTAACTTCTGAATCCTGATCATCATTAAACCTCAGATTTTCTGTCTTCTTCCTATTTATCTTCAATCCTCTGTCTTCCAAAGCCCTTCTTCATCCTTCCAGCTTCCTCTTTTCTGGTGCTACACAACACAATGTCATCAGCACAAAGCATACACCATGGGATTGATCTTTTACCCCAGGATTCGACACATCCATAACCAGATCAAAGATTTAAGGACTTCAAGATCATCTCCTCTGCAGACCTCCTGTAACCGAGATCTCGTCTGTTACGCCAACACCACTTTTATCCCAAGTTCTCACTCCCTCACGCCTATTCTGGGTAATCCTCATGCACTTCTCTGGTCCTCCTTTCTCTCTCATGAACCTCCAGACCTCTTGATGTGTCATCCTGTCATAAACATCACCTTTTCAGACCCGTTAAGTTTAATTAGATAGATAGATAGATACTTTATTAATCCCAAGGGTAAATTCACATAATCCAGCAGCAGTATACTGATACAAAAAAATATGAAATTAAATAGTAATAAAAATGCATGTAAAAGCAGACAATAACTTTGTATAATGTTAGCATTTACTCCCCCGGGTGGAGTTGAAGAGTCGCATAGTGTGGGGAGGAACGATCTCCTCAGTCTGTCAGTCAGGACAGTGACAGTCTGTCACTGAAGCTACTCCTCTGTCTGGAGATGATCCTGTTCAGTGGATGCAGTGGATTCTTCATGATTGACAGGAGTTTGCTTAATGCCCGTCGCTCTGCTACAGATGTTAAACTGTCCAACTTTACTCCTACAATAGAGCCTGCCTTCTTAACAAGTTTGTCCAGGCGTGAGGCGTCTTTCATCTTTACGCTGCCTCCCCAGCACACCACCGCGTAGAAGAGGGCACTCGCCACAACCATCTGGTTGAACATCTGCACCATCTTACTGCAGATGTTGAAGGATGCCAACCTTCTCAGAAAGTATAGTCAGCTCTGACCTTTCTTAAATAGAGTATCAGTATTGGCAGTCCAGTCCAATTTGTCATCCAGCTGCACTCCCAGATATTTATAGGTCTGCACCCTCTGCACACAGTCACCTCTGATTGATCTATTTGATTGTCCATGTCCAATAAATGTGCATTTTTAGCTCCAGTTTAATCTGCTCAATTGTTAATGTATATAAGCTAATATGCTACATTTCATTTTAAATGATTTTTTTTTCTCCTAAATTTATTTGTACGTGAAAAGAATGAGATGAATTGGTTATTTAAACTGCAGTTTTATAGGAGTATTGCAGCCTTTGTGACAATAGAATAATTAAAAATCTAATCTAAGGAGTAAATGCCATGATGTGAGCCTACAGAACTTTTTACTGTTTGTGTAGCCCTGTCGGATATCCAAGTAAGTAAATAAATATTTTCTGGCAGGACATCTTTGATGCGGTCATTATTCATAAACCATGAGATCAATAATATCAAATACCTTTGTCATATAAGCTGGGAAGTACTGAATGGCAGAAGAATAAACCAGAGTATCATATTAAATTCAATACTAAAAGAAGTACCTGAACAAATCACATAATTTGCGATATAACACAAACATTATCCTGAGCATCTGGACACAGAGAGGTAAACTGAAAGAAAGGGCAGAATGTTCGGTTCCGTTAAAAGCCTTCTTGAACAGACGAGTTTTAAGTTGTTTTTTCAAAGAATGAATGGAGTCAGCTGATCTCATTAATTTCGGGAGGTCACTCCAAGGTCTGGGCGCTGCACAGCTGAAGGCCCTGCTGTCACCCATAGTGTGGGGCACACCAAGATGGCCAGAATCTTAGTTGGAAAACAGGAGCAGAGAGACGGAGAAGGTCACTGATGTAGTCTGGTGTAGGTTATTAATAGAATTTTATATTTAACTAGCCATGTTCGCCCAACTACGTTGTGCGTGTTAAAGTTGTCTGTGAAGGGCTCCCTGTTTAAACGCGGCTGCCAGTCGTGAACTGGGCCCTTCGTCGCACAGCATTATGATTTTTTATAAGAGAAACAAAATTACAAAAGAAAACCCTTGGATATTGATTCGACAGGAACGGCGTACTCGGAATCACTGTCCGAATCGTAATTATGTGGTGGTGTAGGAGCATTTCTGCTTCTGTCCGTTCACGGTCCATCTCGTTTTCACGACGCTATCGTTTCCTCTCACGATCTCTTCTCAACCTTTCTCCAATCTCGCAGGTTGCTTTGTGGCAATCCGAAGAGTAAGGCAATATACACGGAGCAATGGTTATAAAAGGGGGACACATAGGTATCCAGGCTCTTTAAAGCATAAATAGGGATCACTTTACTGACATGTGAGCAAGCCATGGTACAACTGTGAGACGCGCAGCACTCGCCGGCTACAAGGTAACAATAATAATTTCCGGAACGTGCTGTTACGTTGTCATTCATTTTACCCACTGTCTTTCTTTCATGCATATGTTACGTAGGCACGTACCTTTTATCTTCGGCAATCTCATTCTCTAACCAGGCCTCAGGAGCTAACCAGCGTAACACTGTTCACCATCCCTTTCGTTATTCTGGCACATTGTTGACATCCAAGAGTAACAACAACGTACTAAACTGGGAGGTGGTCTACGCATGTGTGGAATTCACGGACAAACAAAGATCAAGATCTAAATGAAGATCTCTTTAGTTAATTTAAAGCACAACAATTTGTTTAGTTTGAATGTCTGTGTTTTGAGGTGTGACTGGCGTACTACAGTCTTCAGTAGTATAAGCCTGGAGGAGATTCTTAATGCAATGCCTGTTTTAGCTGTCTCTACTGCCATCTAGTGCTTCTTCTAATTCATTCACGGACAAACAAAGATCAAGATCCAAATGAAGATTATATATAGAGATCCTGTAAGACACAGGGAGCCAGTGGAGGTGAAGCAGGATGGGTGTGATGTGCTCACTGTTGCTGGTCCGTGTAAGGACTCTTACCGAGTTTTAAATCAACTGGAGCTGTGATAGAAGATTAGAAGCAGCATGTGCCTATAGGGAGTTACAACAATCATGGGATGTGATAAAAGCAGGGACAAGTTTCTCAGCATTCAAAAAAGAGAGAAATGAGCAAACGCAGAATATGTTATGGAGGTGAAAGTGGACGGAATAAGAGAGGGAGGAATCATAATTGACACCAAGATTCCTGGCATTTGAAGAAGGTCTGATGAGATCACCGTCAGGACTGACAGAGATGGAGCTCATTTTCTTAAGTTGGGTTTTAGTGCCACTTTGCAGGAGTTTTGTTGCAGTTTAATTTTAGAGTTCTGCTCCATTCAGGTTTTAATTTCATTGAGGCAAGTTGTGAGCCTAGACAGCCCTGATGAACTTTCACTTTTAACACTGAAACAGAGTTGCATATCCTCTGCATCAAAATGATAACCCAGTCCAAAGCTATGAATGATATGGCTAAGGTAAAGTATATAGAGAAAGAAGAACAGAGGGCTGAGGACAGAACCCTGAGGGATCCCTTATGTGACTGGGGCTGAGCTGGATCTTCTGTTACAAAGACTAACAAACTCTTGCCTGCCAGTCAGATAGGACTTAAAGCACTGGAGGGAAGTGCCAGTAACACCCAGCATGTTCTCCATTCTGGACAGTAGAATGTCATGTCTGACCCGAGTGTCAAATGCTGCACTGAGGTCTAACAGAATTAATATGCCTGGTTCTGACTCTGCTGCCATAAGTAAATCATTAGATAACCGAAGCACAGCTATGCTGTGGCCTAAAACCAGACTGAAAGGATTCCACGAAGTGGTGGCTCAGGTTAAGGATCTGTGCTGGTACCCCGAAGGTTGCCAGTTCGAATCCCCGCCACTGTCAAAAGAGATGCTACTCTGCTGGGCCCTTGAGCAAGGCCCTTAACCTTCAATTGCTCCAGGGGCCCTGTACAATGGCTGACCCTGCGCTCTGACCCCAAGGGGTATGCGAAAACTGACTAATTTCCTTTGGGATTAATAAAGTATAATAAAAAAATATATCTATATTTGGAGTTAAGTAATTGGTGATTTGTGAGGCTACTACAGTACATGCACAAGAACATTTGACAGAAAAGGTAAGTGAGAAACAGGCTGAAAACGGTTAAGACTGTCAGCATCAAGACCAGACTTTTTTCACATTGGGGTCACAGAAGTGATTTTAAAAGAGGATGGCATAAAGCCGGTGTCAAGGGATGTATTTATTATTGGCATAACATTTGGGGTTATAGCATGAAGGTAGGATTTAAGTGTTTTTGGGGATGGGGTCCATCCAGTACACAGGTAGTGGGCCTCATCTTACAAAGCAGGTCGTTAACAAATGAAGATGTGACTGGTGAAAATTTAGAAAAGAAGCTGAATGGAGTAGGAAGACAGGGAAAAATATGAATGATTTATGTTAGTTGGATTATTTAGATCTTTAATTTTATTGAGGACAAAATTTGAATTTTTCACAGACTTCAATATAGGAGGTAATTGGGCCAAATGCAGGCTGAAGTAGTTTATTAACGATGGAGAACAAAACCCTTGAGTTATCATGGCCACTTTCTATTATTCTGCCAAATGTGTGTTTGTGGCTGCAGTTAGTGCTTCTCTGTAAGCCCTTTGATGGTCAGAGTAAGCCTGGATGTGCACGGTGAGGCCAGACTTAAAGTGACATTCTGTCAAGGCCTCAACCAGCTGCTTTCATCTATACTAATAAAAGGCAAAGCCCTCACTCACTCACTCACTCACTGACTCATCACTAATTCTCCAACTTCCGTGTAGGTAGAAGGCTGAAATTTGGCAGGCTCATTCCTTACAGCTTACTTACAAAAGTTGGGCAGGTTTCATTTCGAAATTCTACGCCTAATGGTCATAACTGGAAGGTATTTTTCTCCATTAACTGTAATGGAGTTGAGCTGGAAGGGCGGAGTTTCGTGTGACATCATCACGCCTCCCACGTAATCACGTGAACTGATTGTCAACGCAGTGCGTAGAAAACCAGGAAGACCTGCAAAAAGCGTTTAAGAAAACATGCATTATATAATTGAGAGGCAGCGAAAAACAATAAGAAGCGAGCGAGTGACATATACTACCATATTCATGAGTGTTGCTGCCTCGGAAAGAAAACAAGGTGTAAACCTAAACTTTAAACTAAGTTCATAGACAGGCTACGCTGGCGTTTCACATGCCCACAGGTAATGCGGGATACAAGTTTAATGAGAGGACGCAGGATATAAACGAGAGTTTTGATCGCTTTGTAACTAAGTTAAAATTGTAGGTGAAGGGGTGTGCTTATGCAAATTCCGAGAGACTGTGTTTGTGGGGATTGACAGTTAAGGCGGGTGGGGAGTCACGTCATCATCTCCCTCCCATTCATCTAATTTGGTCTGAGCTGAGCTCGGCTAACGCCTCTTCGAAGCAACTTGTCAGACTGCCACCAAATACTCACAGAAAAATCCACAAGTTAATACACACGCTGTCTCTAGAGTTTCTCCACACTGAATCCTCCAGGCACTACTTACAAAAGGTCACATTGACAATCGTGTTACGTTATTTTTAAAATCTTTCCTTTTCTTAGCACAAGCACAGCTGAGAAGCTTCGATGCATGTGCTCCATAACGCGTTAAAAAATAATGCATTTAATCACACTTTGCATTACAAGCAAAGGGAGCTTTTGTCAATGCATGATTTCCTGGTACACGATTACATTGATCAGCGCATCCCGATTCATTTTACCCTCGCACCACCTTAGTTTGAGAAGAAGTCTGAAAAATATGAGGTTAACACAGAAAAACAGATCACCAATTCAAGCTTTATGAATAATCGATTCGCCATCAATAATTGTTTTGGTAAAGCCATCCTCCTTCCATTTTATAATTTTTCCGCCAATAGCCATGATTAAATGAGCGGTAAATAAAGTAAGAGCAAAGCGAGGGTGACTTATTTAGGCAGGCATATATATGACAGCAACACTCATGACAATGTCAATCATGTTACGTTATTATTAAAATGTTTCCTTTTCTTTTCATTACTTCTTTAACACACTACTTCTCCGCTGAGACGCGGGATTTTGCTATATATATAATATATGAATGACCTCCAAAGAGCGCTGAGACTTTTGATATCATGAACGTGTCTGCAAAACTGGGTCTCCTGCCCAGCAAAAGTCGAGCAGCCAGCGCGTGCATAGCTGTGCCGGCCTTTGAGATGCTGACTGCGCTTCTGCCTTAAGTCAAAGTGAGCACTTTTAATTTTTTTCATCCTCCCCCTGCGCTATAGCCCAGACAAGTGCAAACACGGGACCCCTTTTCTACACCACGGCAAAATAATATTAAGGCGATTCACACTTTCTTTGCACGATACGATTATGAGGTCCTCAGCTCGGATTATGAAACACGCACACAGTGGAGGACTGACAGTGCCATCACAGCCGATTAATGGCGGGGCGTCTCACCAGTCTACACAAGGCGATCATAACGTCAGCGAACACATCTCTCTATACTATATAAAAGAAAAAGGCAACTTTCCTTTCTTTACACCTTTTTCCTTTTATCCCAAACCAAAGCCTTTCTCTCTTAACACTGCAGAGGACACAAAACTAATTTTCTTTAAATGCCGGTAAGGCACATTACCAGAGGCACAAATTTGAACGTTCACATAGAAAATGTAATTTCTATACCACAGCCGTCGTGTAGCGCCTTTCAAAAGGGATCTACTACCAAGAGATGATCCATATACATTTTAGCTGCTGTTAGTTACTTACCTGTTGTGTTACACAGTCTTTAAAATGTAGTTTACCTGAAACCACTCCAGTAGTGCTCAATGTACCTGTACTTCTTAAAACGTTAATGTTTTACTGTTTAATAACTTATAGACTATATTTTATTATTTTTCCCTTGCACTCAGTGACCAAAGCTATACACACACATATAGACACATACAAACATACACACAAGTATATGTATGTGTATATATATATGTATGTGTGTATATACATACACACACACACATACATACATACATACATACATACATACATACATACATACATACATACACACATATATATAATGCCAAGCATATATATATATATATATATATATCTCGATATGAAAACAACATATATATAGATAGATAGATAGATATATCTATAGATAGATATGAGAACAACACTCATATCAATGACAAAACAATTACATTAACAATCAAGTTACGTTGTTTTTCAAATTTTTCCTTTTCTTTTTCGTACCTTCTTTAACACACTACTTCTCCGCTGCGAAGCGCGGGTATTCTGCTAGTACACTATAATTCTGAGGTGTGCCGTGGAGCTGAATACTTAAAGGAAACCTCCTTATATTTTAAAGGAGCTCTTTTATCTAGTGCTGAATGAAAGGCCTGTGTTATAGTAATCAACAAGACTATCTAGTGCAGATGGAATAGGGGGCCGACAGAAAAAGATCAGCAATGGAACTAGCGAGAACAGAGGGACAGTTATTTGTAAGGCTTCTGAAAGACTTTTTGTGTTTACAGGTAGGAGGAGGGAGAGGTGATGAGACAGTGAAAAGTACTGCTGTATGATCAGAGAGTCTCAAATCTGTGCCATAAGTGTTACCGACTGATAAGCCCGATGTGCAGATCAGGACCAGAGTGAGTAGGAAAATCAAGATGCTGCACCAACTGAAAACCGTGCAGTAAAGATAGGAATTCATTTCTCAGTTTACATGCAAGAGTGTCAATATGGATGTTGAAATCTCCATTAAGTTCTCTGGGAGAAATGGATACAAAGATCAGTCAGGTCGGATAAAAAAAGACCAATTATATTTTGTGGGATGATGGTCAACAATAAGTAAGGCAGGACCCTATTTTATTATTAGTTGAAGAGCCAGACACATCTATCAAAAATCAAAATCTTTATTGTCATTGTAGCAAGTTTTTAGGTGCAATTTTCCAGTGCAGAAAAAATAAAAACAAAACCCAAAACACAATTGCTCAAGTTACAACTAAAATAAGGGAATAAAATAAGTATCCAAAATTGTCCATAACAGTAGAACAATGATTTCCACTCATACATACATTATATTGCACTTGTCCCTTATCTAATGTTAACTTAGAATGAAGGTGCACTCGGTCAGATTGACCACTTAGCAGCATTCAGCATGGTGATGGCTGAAGGATAGAAACTGTTTCTCAGTCTATTTGTCTTAGTCTTTATGGATTTGAAACGCTGTTCAAACAATGCATGTCCTGGGTGTGATGTGTCCTGAAGAATTTTCTTGACGTTCCAGAGACAACAGGAACTATGTAGTTCTTCTAGTGAGGGGAGAGGACAACCGACTATCTGCTGGGGGACCTTAATGACCCTGTGGAGCTCTTTCTTCTGTGCTACGGTACAGCTGGAGAACCACACACAGAGACAGTAGACCAGGATGCTCGCTACTGTGCAGCGGTAAGAGGACACCAGCAGTTTCTCAGGGATGTTGTTCTTTCTGTGCACCCTCAGGAAGTAGAGTCTCTTTTGGGCCTTCTTCACTACCTCAGCAGTGTCTGTTCTCCCAGGCCAAGTCTTCCCTAATTGTGACTCCCAAGAAGCGCAAGTCTAAGACCCTCTCCACACAGTGGCTAGATGTTGTCTGCCTTCTTCCTGAAGTCCATGATGAGCTCCTTGGTCTTGGCTGTATTTAGGAGCAAGTTGTTATTCCTACACCACGTTGCCAGCCGCTCCACTTTATCCCTGTAGGCAGACTCACTATTACCCTCAGGGGATGAGCCCTACTACCGTGGTACCATCAGCGAACTTAACACATGAAAGACTATATAAGTAAAAACTTGGGGTATCTGCTCAAATATCACCATTCTAATATCGGTGTTTTGTCTTGTCATGTAATGTAATGTCCCACGGTGACCCTGTTTTTCCCCTTTTTTCCCCTGTAGAATTAACCAAAATACCTGAAATTCCACACTTACCACTCTGTGATCCAGATGTACTACTTTAGATCAGCACTTCCACCCTCATCCTTTTTTATCTATACCTTTAGGCTATGTGTGTATTGTTTTATCTTGGTAGAATAATATATATATATTGCTCTACTTTCCCCTATTGTATTATTAATATGTAGCCTTAGAATGCCTAATCTCACAGACTTACCACTGTTTATAAGGTAGTATTGTATATAACTTATCCCCACCTTCCCTTCTATATCCACAACCTTAGGCAATTAGATGTAGTAAAAAGACAAGCAGGAGTTAAATTACACATAAAATAATGTATTACTGATAATATTCATAAATAATAAGAAAATGCAAAGTACATTTGAATATTGGCAACCATACAACCTGATGAAATGGTGATGTGTAATTCAAGTGGCACACAGACTTGTAGTTACTTAAAATGTCTCTAGTTAAGGCATCGTTGGTGCTCAGCTTTCAGCCACATGTCTGTTCAATATGGCTGCTGAGCTGTGCTCTTCATTCTGTTGTCTTCATCATCACAGGTTAGCAAGAGAGATGCTTCTTCATCATATGTTGGTTAGAGAGAGAGAATGTGGTTGAGCAAGTACATTTATAGATGTTCTCTCCAATTCCTAGAACCAATAGGACATCATGGTACTTAAAGGCCTCTGAGACCAGCCAATTCCAAACAGCCATATCTCAGACCAATGAGAGAAATAGTACATTTTAACACCTCAACCCAAAACGCCCCCCCACCACCCCAAGACCATATATTAAGCTAACCTGGCTTTGTATGGGGAATGAGACAAAGACTTTAGCAGAGAAATACTCATCAAACTGGTTTAAGACACATCCCCCCAATCCTGTCATAAAATTACACAGACAGTCGTAAAAGGGGGGGGTAACACGAATACCTCTCACCACTTGGTTTGCCTAAATTATAAATAAAGACATACAAAACATTTATCAAGTTATATGCAAAATCCCACATCACAACAGTGTGTATATATTGAATGTATAGCAAATATAATTTGGCTTTCTAAACTAACAACATACAACCTAATTGTACTAGAAGTGTAAATTCATTGAATTTCATTCAATTCTTCCTGCTCAGCTCCTCATCTGCACAAGCCCAGGCAGCCTGCTATTATCATCTGGTCTGCTTTCATCAGGATGCAACATGGCAGAGAGTCCTAGTGCAGGCCTTTGCAAGCCTCTGTCTTTATTGTCGCTGTGTAGCTCCTGACACACCTTTACCAATTGAATAGCTCAGGCACGGCCCACCCCAGCACCTCAAGCAATTTTGCTTTTTATCAGCGTCCTTCATATAAACAACCAAGAATGGAAATGCAAGTCATTAAGCAATAAAACTCGCCCTCTCTGTCAAAGGTGACCAGAGGTTCAGTCATAAAAACAGCGTTCCTAAAGCTTTGGGGATGTAGCGAAACAAAAGGAACTGGCTTGTCCATTGTCCTTGCTCTTTAAACATTATAACAAGTAAAACACTAATTCTACAAATAAAGACATACAAAAAATGTATCAACTTATAGGCAACATATCACTCCACCACAATCAAATATATTGAAAGGTAAAAATAAGAAAGCGACAATCCAACATAAAAGAGCAGTTAAATGGTTTTACGCTGCACCGACTGTGGTTTTGTGTTACTTAAGATGTGCTGCAGGATTTTACAGATCTGTTTTTGTACATTATTTGTCCGCAGGGAAAATTTTTACAGAAGCTCTTTGCATAAGTAAATACCTAAATATATAAGTAATAAATAAATATACACACACATTTTGGTCTGAACATAAACCACAATGACTGTAAAGCAAAAACATTCAAAAGATGGAAACGTTCTGATTTGACTGTCACAGTCCCAGTGAGGCATTACGGCAGTGAATGAAGACACCGGCTCAAAAAAAATGTATTTTTCTCCATTTAAAAATCTGCTACAATGCTGCATTTAATGCATGCAGGAATTACGTTTGTGATGGACGTGGAGGCACACAGCGCATCAGTTTATTGGCATGAAAATGATGTTCTTGACCTTTTCACCTTATTTAAACAGGCAAGCAGTAGATCTTCATACAAGCAGTGCCTCCAGTAAAAGGTGAGGTCCTTGAATAAAAACACAAGGAAAATGTGCTTTTTCAACCATTTATTCAGCAAAAATATCAAAAGATTTCTTGGTCTGCTGGGTTAAAAGGGTAGTCCACCCTTGGCTTCAGAAGCTGATGTTGCCCTCTCTAGCAGAAATTACCACTTGTATTTTGCATAGCTGCCCAGCAGTCTCTGACATCGACTCTGACATTTTTGACCTTTTATGCAAACTTTCTTCATTTCCAAGACATTTTGGGGATTTCCTTAAATGTACTGTCTGTTTCAAATCCTCCCACATTTCAATGAGATTCAAATCGGGACTTTGACTAGGCTAGTCCATAACCCCTCCATTTCTTCTTTTTGAGGCGTTAATTGGTAGATTTGCTAGTAAACTTTGCATCATTATCATGCTGAAAGGTCAATTTCAGGTTCAACTTTAACTTTCAAACAGATTCTCCTCAAGCACACCGTGATCATCTTGTTTATCTTTCAGCTGCTCCCGTTAGGAGTCACCACAACAGATCATCTTGTTCCATATCTTCCTGTCCTCTTCATCTTGCTTTGCCACATCCATCACCTGCATGTCTTCTCACACCTCATCCATAAATCTTCTCTTATGCCTTCCTCTTTTTCCTTTTACCTGGCAGCTCTATCCTTAGCATCTTTCACCCAATATTCCCAGCATCTTTCCTCTGCACATGTCCAAACCAACGCAATCTCGCCTCTCTTGCTTTGTCTCCAAACTGTCCAACCTGAGTTAACCACCTAATGTCCTCATTTCTAATCCTGTCCATCCTCATCACACCCAATGCAGATCATAACATCTTTAACTCTGCCACCTCCAGCTGTCTCATGGTTTTTGGTCAGTGCCACCATCTCCAACTCATATAACATAGCTGGTCACTAGTGGCTCACTAGTGTCTTGTAAACCTTCCCTTTCACTCTTGCTGATACCGATCTGTCACAAATTACCTCCTCACATTCACACACCTGTATTCTGTCTTGTTCCTACTGACCTTCATTACTCTCCTCTCTACAGCATATCTCCACCTCTCCAGGGTCTCCTCAACTTGCTCCCTACTCTCGTTACAGATCACAATGTCATCTGCAAACATCATGTCTAATCTCATCTGTCAACCTGTCCATCACCATTGCAAATAAGAAAGGGCTCAGAGCCGATCCCTGATGTAATCCCACCTTCACTCCTACTGCAGACCCTACAACTGTCATACTTCCCTCATACATATCCTGTACAACTCTTACATACTTCTCTGCCACTTCATACAATACCACAACTCCTTTCGAGAGACCATGTCGTATGCTTTCTCCAGGTCCACAAAGACACAATGCAACTCCTTCTGGTCTTCTCTATACTTTTCCATCATCAACCTCAGAGCAAACATTGCATCTGTGGTGTTCTTTCCCAGCATGAAACCATACTGCTGCTCACTAATCATCACCTCACTTCTTAACCTAGCTTCCACTTCTCTTTCACATAACTTCAGGCTGTGGCTCATCAATTGTATCCCCCTGTAGTTACTACAGTTCTGTGCATCCCCTTATTCTTACCTATTGGCACCAGTATACTTCTTCTCCATTCCTTCTATTTCCTCTCACTTTCCAAAATTCCATTAAACATTCTGGCTATCTCTCCTAAACACCTCCATGATTCCATAGTTATGTCATCTGCATGAACGGCCTTTCCATTCTTCATCCTCTTCATAGCTGTCCTTACTTCCTCCTTGCTAATCCGTTACACTTCCTGATTCACTATCTCCAAGTCATCCAACCTCTTCTCTCTCTCTCTCTCATTCTCTTCATTCACCAACCTCTTAGAGTACTCTTTCCATCTGCTCAACACACTCTCCTCACTTGTGAGTACATTGCCATCTTTATCCTTTATCACCCTAACCTGCTGCACATCTTTCCCAGCTCGGTTCCTCTGTCTAGCCAATCGGTACAGGTCCTTTTCTCATCCTCTCTTAGAACTCCTCATACATCTTTTCTTTAGCCTTTGTTGTCTCTCTCTTCACCTTATGCCTTATCTCCTTGTACTCCTGTCTACTTTCTGCATCTTTCTGACCATCTCACTTCTTTTTCACCTCTGTATACTCTCCTGTACTTCACCATTCCACCATTTGGTTTCCTTTTCCTCTTTGTCGCTGTTCAGATGTCACACCAAGCCCCCTTCTTGCTGTCACCCTTACTTTTTCTGCTGTAGTTTACCAACTGTATGGTAATTCTTCACTGCCACCCAGTGCCTGTCTTACCTCCTCCCTAAACTCAACCTTGCAGTCTTCCCTTTTCAACTTCCACCATTTGATGCTTGGCTCTACCCTCACTCTCTTCCTCTTCTTGATCTCTAATGTCATCCTACAGACCCCCATCCTATGCTGCTTAACTACACTTTCCCCTGCCACCACTTTGCAGTCTCCTTCAGACTGACCCCGCTGCATACAATATAATTCACCTGTGTGCATCTTCCTCCACTCAGAACATTTTCACCACCATGCCTCACAGTTGGGTTGAGGTTCTTCTCCTGAAAATGCTGTCTTTGGTTTTCGCCAAACATGTCTATCATTAGAGCTGTTTGGGCCAATGCTGCCTATTTGCACTGAACATCTAACTTGGGTTTGTCATCAGTTTATATCGGCCACCTATTGTCACTTCTCAGGATTAAAAAGCAATGTGATCACTTATCGTCAATAATTGTGTTAAGCAATTCTTGCATACAGAGAGCTCTAAATCTCCTGTTTTACCGCAGGGCACACACACACACCAAGCACAATTTAAAATCGCCAATCCACCTAATCTGCATCTCTTTGGACTGTGGGAGGAAACTGGAGTGCCCGGAGGAAACCCACGCAGACACGGGGAGAACATGCAAACTCCACGCAGGGAGGACCCGCGAAGCGAACCCAGGTCTACCATCTGCGAGGCAGCAGCATTACCCACTGCGCCACCGTGCTTACTGGTTTTATACTAATAAACTATAAATATGGCATATCATTTCAGACATCTACTTTGCGCAGGGCACAAGTTCATAGACCTCAGAGTATTTCACTTTTCATTGAATATATCACAATTCCAATGGGACACAAGTTTACGTCCACTTTGTTAACTGTTCCTTTAAACAGCTTGGAAAATTCCAGAAAATTATGTCAAGCCTTTAGGCAATTAGACAATTAGCTTCTGATAGCCAGTTAGCCTAACTGGAGTCAACATGTGAATGTATGTTAAGGCCTACCATCAAACTCGCTGTCTCTTTGCGTCACATAATAGGAAAGTCAAAAGAAAACAGCGAAGACCAAACTCAGACCTCCATGAATTGAGTTCATCCTTGGAAACAATTTCCAAGCACCTGAAGGTTCCACGTTCATCTGTATCTAAACTAATAAAAGGCAAAGCCCTCACTCACTCACTGACTCATCACTAATTCTTCAATTTCCCGTGTAGGTAGAAGGCTGAAATTTGGCAGACTCATTCCTTACAGCTTACTTACAAAAGTTGGGCAGGTTTCATTTCGAAATTCTAGGCGTAACGGTCATAACTGGAACCTACTTACGTACATATATACGGCCATAGCCTGCAGCTCGGTCACCGTGTGAGGCAGATTTGTGTCCCCCATCATCACGCCTCCCACGTAATTGAGTGCCTGCCCATATAAGGCCGTCTGTCAGCAGCAATCCAATAGACACGCTGCCACTAAATATTCGCGGGTGAAGGACTGTGCTTATGCAAACAAAGATGAGATGGTCAGGGATGGACAAGTGTTTGACACAAACTCGGCGAAACTGCGAGAGAAACTCTTAAGTGCCGGGTCTTAGCTAACATTAAATAAAGCCGTGAACTTTGCAAGTTCGCACGAGATACCACAAGCACAGCTGAGAACCTTCGATGCATGTACTCCGAGCGGCTCACGTGAACTGACTGTGAACGCAGTACGCAGACAACATGCAAGAGCTCCAAAGAGTGCTGAGCAAAAAAACGCATTACACAATTGAGAAGGCAGCAATAGAATATGAAGCGAGTGACGCATACAAGCATTTTCATAAGTGCAACTACTGCAGAAACAATGCACGATGTAAACAGGAAGTTTAAATTAAGTTTATAGACACGCTGCCGCTGGGATTTGTCATGCCTACGACGAATCTGATAATCGCGAGACACAAGTTTAATGAGAAGACGCGGGGTATAAACGAGACTTTTGATCACTTTGTAACGGAGTTAAAATTGCTGGTGAAGGACTGTGCTTATGCAAACGACGATGAGATGGTCAGGGATAGCCTAGTGTTTGGAACAAACTCCGCAAAAGTGCGAGAGAAACTTTTTTACGTTCATAGACACGCTGCCGCTAAATATTCGCAGGCAAATCCACAACTTAATACCGGGAATGCCTGTTAAATGTCTTCGATTCACGAGTAACGATTTGGGTGGTGATCACTTCAATTAGTGAAACCTGTTATCTTTACGACGGTTGACAACGAATATGAGATGGTCAGGGATAGACTAGACAAACACGGAATATAACTTGAACACAACACATCCTCCAAATACGAACCTGATTGAAAGAAATAATGATAATCAAATCCTTGATGACAGCAACACTCATAACAGTGACAAAACAATTACACTGACAATCATGTTACGTTATTTTTAAAATGTTTCCTTTTCTTTTTCATAACTTCTTTAACACACTTCTCCTCCTCTGCAAAGCGCGGGTATTTTGCTAGTAGATAATAATATGCAGCTATAAACAGCATGGGACCACAAAGCCATCATATTACTCAGGAATGAGACTCGTTCTGTGTCCTGGAGAAAGACGTACTTTGGCACGAAAAGTGCAAATCAATCCATTACAACAGCAAAGGTCTTTGTGAAGATGATGGAGGAAACGGGTAGAGAAATATCAATATCCACAGTAACCTCAGTGCTGCTCAGCATGGGAGAAACCACTGCTCCAAAGTCGCCATAAAAAAGCCAGATTGCAGGTTGCAATGACACATAAGGACAAAGATCTAACTTTCTGGAGAAACATCTTCTGGTCTGGTGAATCCAAGATTGAACTATTTGGCCATAATGAAAATCATTATTTTTGGAGAAAAAAAGAGTGAGGCTTGCAAGCCAAAGAACACCATGACAGCCGTCAAGCACGGGGGTGGGAGCGTTTTGCTGCAGGAGGGTCTGGTGCACTTCACAAAATACAGTAGACGGCATCATGAGGAAGGTAATGTTGTCGATATTCTGCAGCAACATCTCAAGAGCCCAGCAAGGAAGTTGAAGCTCAGTCACAAATGGGTCTCCCTAATGGACAAGGACCCCAAGCACACCTCAAGTCATGGCATGATGGTCAGAGGACTGGAGTGGCCATCCCAAAGCCCTGACCTCAATCTGATTGACAATTTGTGGGCAGAACCGAGAAAGTGTGTGCGAGCAAAGAGGTCCAAGAGCCTGTCCCAGTTACACCAGTTCAATCAGGAGGAATGGGATAAAATTCTAGCAACTTCTTGTAAGAAGCCTGTGTGTACACTTCTGACTTCCAACTGTATAAGAGAGGGTGCTTTCAATGATAATTGCCCTTGTTGTTCAATGCATTGAAAGTCCTGTAAATTTGGTTCATCCTGATTTGCTTGAGCAAAAATAAAACTTAATATAAGCAGTCTAAATGCAAATGGCAAATTATTGATTTTTTTTTTTCAACATATTTGTCTTTGAGATTTTAATTTCCAAAAAGTGATACGCAGGGACATAACTTCTTCTTCTTCTCTAACTGGAAAAAGAATAAAATAATGAATGGCTGCACTTAATGTGTTTGAGCAATCGTGGACAGTTTTGTCATTTTTCTTTTTCTCTTATGGACATTCTAGTTAAACACAGGCAGTGCAGTGTGCATCTTACTTATCTTGGATTGTGCTCTTTTAATGTGGTTGTCCCATTCTTTAAAGCCACCCAGCTCTCTTAAGCACTAATGTGTTACTTGTAAGCACGGCAGGCTTTACAGACTTGCAAGTAGGAAAAGTCAAATACTAATAACAAATAGTTTTTAAAAAGCACATACAGTACATGTTTTCAAGCAGTCAACGTTTTTACAGTATATTCAAAAACTATATATACCTATTTGAAGGCTCTAATCTTATTTTGTGTTTAATTTGACAGCCCTGATAATAACCAAAGTGTAAAGTTTGTCTTTTAGATATTAAAAATGCCATTGAATATAAAGCTGTGCCAATATACGTGTGTGTGTGTGTAACGATTCAGTTCCGAAGATTTTAAGTTTAATGAGTCTGAGTGGTCTGCAGAGGTTTTTGCTGTTAAGTGGTGTTATTTATTCCATTGTCATTGTATCCTTTACTCTTTATCATTTTTTTTTCCAATTTTTGTTTAATCTGACCAATCCCAAAATTAGGTTATGTGACATTTAAAGCTAGAGCCTGCAAAAACATTCACCACACAATCAACAGGGAGCCAGCCAATAATGTCAGATGTTATTTATGTATGAGTGCACATGGAATTTGTCTTATGTTCTCATGTAGTCCCATTTTTCTCTGAATCTCATAAATGTGGCATCAGCAGATGAAGTATGCAAAAATGATCAGATCTCTCCGTCCCATATCAGTGCATCTTACCTATTTTTATTATGGCCATTTAATCATTTGTTCATTTATCTGTTTAAAAATATATATTTATTCCATTCTGAAATACATTTCTGGCCAAAAGTTTAGGGTCAGTAAGAAATGTTCATGGTTTTTGATTGCAATTAATACCATTTTTCATGAAAATACAATTATATTAGAGCCAAGGTATTACTAGTGTTAGCTATTCAAATGACTGATTTTTTAATTTATTACTGACAAGCCCCATTTTCTACAGGAACTCCATCAGTGTCCAACTGGTAAACTCCTTTTGCGTATCCTTTAATTTGTTATTTTAAATGCTAATTTGTTATCAGAGAAGCCTTTAATTGCATTAGCTCTGCTGAAATGTGTTATTCTGTTCACTTGTATTACAAGGTACTGACATTCCTAAAGTTCAGCTCTGGGTTCAAAATGGCCAAAATGAAACGTCTCTCTCAAGAGCTACACACACACACAGCATGTTACCTCCCTGCTGTACACACAGCATTGGCACTAGAATTGAAATTTTCTACTCAAAGGTGATCTCATTTTAACTCTGAAGTTACCTCACCGGAGAGATTTCAGCTGATTGTGTGGGTACTTGGGAGACATCAACTTAGATAGATAGATACTTTATTAATCCAAAGGGGAAATTCACATAATCCAGCAGCAGTATACTGATACAAAGAAACAATATTAAATTAAATAGTAAAAAAAAATGAAAAAAATTAAAATAAAAAATTCCGGGTGGAATTGAAGAGTCGCATAGTGTGGGGGAGGAACGATCTCCTCAGTCTGTCAGTGGAGCAGGACAGTGACAAAAGTCTGTCACTGAAGCTACTCCTCTGTCTGGAGATGACACTGTTCAGTGGATGCAGTGGATTCTTCATGATTGACAGGAGTTTGCTTAATGCCCGTCGCTCTGCCACAGATGTTAAACTGTCCAACTTTAATCCTACAATAGAGCCTGCCTTCCTCACAAGTTTGTCCAGACGTGAGGCGTCTTTCATCTTTATGCTGCCTCCCCAGCACACCACCGCGTAGAAGAGGGCACTCGCCACAACCGTCTGGTAGAACATCTGCAACATCTTACTGCAGATGTTGAAGGATGCCAACTTGAGTGCCTTCAGTCTGAATTTCTTCCAGTCGATTAGAAAGGCACCTCAACAATATTTTGAATTGTATAGCAGATAACTTTCAACATATATGATTGTGTGTACACAACAATGTTTCTGAGTATATGGTCTTTTTAAAGACTTTGGACTGAGTGCTTAAAAGAGTACCATCTACAAACTGTGTAGACCTACCAAGGGACCTCAACAGTCATGTAGGGAAAGATAGAGCTACATGGAGGGATGTGCTTGAAAGAAATGACCTGTGTCATTTGAGCCCAAGTGATGAGTTGTTATTGCATTTCCTTGCTGGTGGAGGTTTCTCGTCACCAAATACCATATTTGATCACAAGGTTTATCATGAGTTTACCAGAACTCCTTGGGCCAATGGTCATTGATTGACTGTGGTTTCTTCATCTTCTCTGAGGGCCACTTGTTTTCGTCATTTGGATAAAGAGAGGTAGTGAGCTGTCAACTGATCACCACGTAGTGCTGAGCCAGGATGACCCACACAGACAGTGAAAGCTTCTGTTAAGATTGAGTACGTCTCCAGACGAGCTTCTACTGCATCTTGGCGGGGATCAGGAGCACAGAGTCTGAAAAGACCACATTCAAAACCTCAGCATTAGAGACCACTGCTAGGAACTCTAGCCAGATGCTCACCGGTGCCTATCAAGATGGCAGGTTTAGCAGTAAGGGAAGCTATCAAGTTGAAGAAAGAGATCTTCACTGTAATGTTAGCAAGAGAATTCCCTGATGTGACTGAAATTAACTAAAAACGTGTCGGCCTCCTAACTTTATGATTAAGGAGAACCTACAGAAAGGCGTGCACATCAATGGGAGTGAGCGACATCTGTTAATAGCGGAGTTAAGTAAATGTGTTCATATCCCATTTTAGTTCCATTTGATTTATTTTTGTATAAGGTTTTTCACTGGGTACAGACTTACTTGGAGTGTTTGAAGTTTCCAGCTATAACACTTTGACAGAAATAATTAAAGCAGATATCAGTTACAACAACAACAACAGCAACAACATTTATTTATATAGCACAATTTCATATAAATAATGTAGCTCAAAGTGCTTCAGATGATGAAGAAAAGAGAAATAAAAGACAAAGTAAGAATTAAAATAAGACAACACTAATTAACATAGAGTAAGAGTAAGGTCCAATGGCCAGGGAGGACAGAAAAAACAAAAAAAACTCCAGACGGCTGTAGAGAAAAAATAAAATCTGCAGGGGTCCCAAGGCCACGAGACCGCCCAGTTACATACATAAACACAAAAATGATGTGAAATAAGTAGTAATGCAAACCAAATTTGAAAAGCATAAATAAATCCTGACCCTACACATGCATAAGTGTTATAATGGAGAGTATAAAGCTGTTTTTATAAACAATTTTTATAGGTTTTAAAGAAAAATAAGAAAATTACAAACATCAACAAAGACAGGAAAAGTCTCCAGCACTGATGCCTTGATTAAAGTAAAACAAATAGTTCTAATCAGCTCAAATACTTTTTTCAAGAAGGGATAATAGTGGATGGAGAGGGAATTGTAATGCAAGCAGCTGAAAGTTCTAAGAGAATTCATTTATAAAACAAATTCCTCCAGGGTCGAGTTGAACGTGCAAGTTGCCAGAAGGATCTTGACAGCTGTAGGGCTTACTAAAAGAAGAGAAAGAGTCTGAAGAAAACTCCAGCAGTACATGAAGGTGTGATGAGCATGAAATAGTAACATGCAGAGCAAATAAAAGAGAGATGGGGAAAACTGAGGACCAAATACTAAAGATGTGGTGGGAGGGTAGGACCAGAATGTATTTTTTTTTAATAAAGAAAAATAGGGAAATTTATGTGAACATTAATTGAAAATAAGCTCGGGCTAAACACTTTTAGTGCCTTTTCTTTAGAATCTTATACTTTTTTATATACTTTTATATTGAACAAACAGATGATTGGGATTTTTGGAAGACTGTGCTTAAAGCTGGCATAGATTTTAAACATGGTAGTAGAAAAATCAAAAAATAAAACAAAATGATGTGATGGGATAGGATAGGAGAGGAGAAGACAAAGAGATGCTGCTGCATTTGAGGAATAACCTTAGCTGAAAGTAAAAGGAAAAATTACAGGGTGAAACTAAGAATTTAGAGCAGAGGTCTTGTAATGAAAAGTTTAAACTGTTTAGTTTACATACAGTTTAAACTTTATGTACAGTATGTATTGATTTTGCTCATCTGATGTGCAGTTGTAATACAGAAGGCAAAATTATCAAGTTCAGAGGCTTTCTATGTGCAATCTAAGTCTTATGACTGTTAATGCTTATAAAAGATTGTTCATAATTTTAACCAGTATTTTAATGTTATTTAATGTCAATAATAGGACAGTGGGTTGAAAATATTTTTTTTTTCCTTTTTTAAACTTAAACATACAGGAAACAAAGATCACTGCTGTTCTGAATGTGGCAAACGATTCTCCAAAAGCAGTCATCTTCAGAGCCACACTAGAATTCACACAGGAGAGAAACCGTATTACTGTTCTGAGTGTGGCAAACAATTTCGTGTAAGGAGAGATCTTCAGAGCCACGCTACCGTTCACACAGGAGAAAAGCCATATTGCTGTTCTGAATGTGGCAAACGATTCTGTTACAGGAGTGGTCTTTGGAGACATAAACGAACTCACATGGGAAAGAAGCCATATTGCTGTTCAGAGTGTGGCAAACAGTTCTGTGAAAAGAAGGATCTTCAGAACCACACTACAATTCACACAGGAGAGAAACCATATTGCTGTTCTGAATGTGACAAACGATTCTATTACAGCAGTGGCCTTTGGACCCACACAAAAATTCACACAGGAGTGAAGAAGAATTATTGCTGTTCTGAATGTGGCAAACAATTCCGCGAAAGGAGTGCTCTTCAGAATCACATTACAATTCACACAGGAGAGAAGCCATATTCCTGTTCTGAATGTGGCAAACAATTCTATTACAGGAGTGGTCTTTGGAGACACAAACGAATTCACGCTGGAGAGAAGCCTTTTACTTGTTTGGACTGTGGCAAACAATTCTCTGACCGGAGTACTCTTCAGACCCATATTAGAATTCACACAGGAGAGAAGCCATTTTCCTGTTTGAAATGTGGCAAACAATTTTGTGACAGGAGTAATCTTCGGACCCACACTAAAACTCACACAGGAGAGAAGCCATTTTCCTGTTTGGAATGTGGCAGAAAATTCTATGATGACGGTGATCTGCAGAGACATATTCGAATTCACACTGGAAAATTCACTAAAGAAAAACGAGCATACTTTAAGACTCAAGAGTGAGATTCATTCCCGTCTTGATAATTTACCAGACTAAACCATTGTTGAGAAATTAGTCCCCTGCCAAAAGTCCTAAAGAGTAAATTAGACATGGAAGGAGTCAAAAGTCTTGATGAATAATTTCATGTAGTGGGCCTTAATTGTGAAAGATTCATACTCCATCTCATCAAGGCAAAACTACATTCTTCATGTGAAAATGATGAATAATAAATCATAGTGGATGAACATCTCCCCTGATCAAAAGGTGCTCAACCCCCAAACCGCCTCAGCACTAGGGTAGGTGATGGTGATAGCAACTTTGAAACATTTTCAGATAAAGAGAAGACATCAATGGCTGTGACGGTCCAAATGGGCGGTGTTGCTTGTCACACACACAATAGAACACACACTAATTAATGGCTTTGTGGAAGGGCTGAGGGCACAAAAAGTTCAATCAAAATTCTAATAGTCGAAATTGCAGTATTCCCTATTAACATACCTTAGCATCACAATGCCAAACATTAAACTCAAAGCTTTGGCCGAAGCACAAAAGTTAAGAAGATTCAAATGGAAACATAATGAATGGGTGCAGAACAGACTATTAAAGGATCAATACAAAAAAAGTTCTATGGTGGACCTGAAAGTATCTATATTACCTGACAAAGAAACTGTAGAATGTTGGGGAAGCATTGATGGAAATTCTCAAAAGTAACAACAAAGAAAGAACACGGATAACTAGACTACAAACGGAAACGGGAATAACCCAGTTGCAAGACATGTCATGAACAGTGGTAAAAACAGAAGAGGTCAAAATACAAATTCAAAACTCCTGCTAACTGGAAGAAATCCAATCCAGATGTACCTAACTTCTAACAACATCTAGAATTAGGATATGGCTAACTGTAAAAATATGATGATGTAACAGCTAGAGATAACTACATAGCATCTCACTACAGGGAGAAGCCTTCCTGCTCTCAAAACTGTAAAATCCAACATACTTTCCAAAAATCTGAATTTATAAACACCTGGAATCAAAACAACCTGATGACTGTAGAACAGAATGGAATAAAAGACAGTCATAAGGAACTTACTAGCAACTACTGGTCATGGAATTCTGCAAGAAAGGCAAAAATCTTGGTGTTTTGTGGGTCAATGGACGTGTATAAAATCAATGACCAATAAACAGATCACAATCCCAAACATTAAAATAAAAAGAGGAATATTTCAAGGGGACTCATTTCACTCCCATGTTACTGTCTGGCATTAAGCTCAGTCTTTAGTTTAACATCAGTACTCACAATCAGATTGTCACTCCTCTCCTATGGATGACCTCAAACTGTACAGATCCAGAAGCTGAGAACTGGAGGATCAGTTACACTTTATAAATGAATTTTGAAGTGATATTAAAATAACATTTGGGCTTGACAACTGTGTCAAAGAAACCTTCAGTGATGAGAAATTAACATCTACTGAAAATTTTGAACTTCATTAGAACTGTGTTATCAGAAACTTGAAATTAGAGAAGATACTTATTGTTGCTTGGGATTTATTTAAGGAATAAGCCATAAGTCAAGATAGGTAGACAGTAAGCGGAAACAAAAAAGGATCCTCAAGAGCTCCCTCCCAACACAAGAAAAGTCCAACTTTACACCAATTTTTAAACTCCAGCCCTACCTTACAGTTTTAGAATAAAAATGATCTTCAAAAACTGTGCACCAAAAGAAGAAAAGTGCAGCCTGCCTACGAACAATTTTACTAGAATTTGCGAATTTCAGTAATTTACACACCAAGGTCAGGAGCAGCCATGAGATTGAAGTCAAGTACCCATGGACTGTAGATCAGCAATAACCTGATGAACTCCAAGGCCCCCACATGTATTAAACTACAAATGAAGAAAATCCAAAGCAACCTTCATAATAAACCCTGCTCCATTATTCATAAACTGTAAAGGAGTAACAGAAACTCCTCCATCTTATGCAAGGGTTAACGCAGAACAATACACTAAGCAACAGGACCAATAACTTGAAAAAATTAGACCAACAGAAAAGCAAACCCATGTGGCAATGCAGCAACTACAGTGGGGAAATATCAACAACATTCCATTAGGTGGCTCTTAATGATTGACCTTTGACTGAAAGATGAGTGCCTAACCATGGCTGCAAAAGACAGTGGCCTGTGCACAAGGTAGGTGAGGGCATCAATAAAAATCTAGCACAAAAGAGAAATTCTGTTTCTGCCAAGGAGAGCTAGACACTATCAAAAATCCGGTTGCTGGGCGTGCAATACAAATAGCTGAAGGATTACACACTGAAAGACAACACAGTTACCCGGCTAATTCAGTGCAATTTCTGCAGAAAAAAACAACATCCCAGCATCCGAGAGACACAGAGACCACATTCCAGACCACATCACAGAGAGTGAAAAGGTGTTGGACACGTGGAACGCACCGATTCCAACTGACAGAAAAACAGATGCCAGAAAACGGGATATAATTATCAAGGAGAAAGAAAACAGTCCAAGAAAGCCTAAATCAAGAGGTATCAGTCTCAAGGGAATACTCGTTACAATAAAATGGAGAGGCCCAAATAAGGAAATGCAAGCCAGTATGTACCAAATGTCAAACAAACATTTAAATAACGCCAGTGTTTTTGGGATTTTTATTTAGTTGCAAATAGTAGAAATCTATGAAGATGTTTTGATGGAGACACAGGACACTTTTTAAAGCGTCTAGCAGCTATACGAGAGCTCCATGAAGGGTCCAGTTTCAGATTTTACAAAGTAGAAGGGAGAGCTTTGCAATTGTCCAGTTTTTCAATTGAGCAGAGTGCTTTACAAAAAAATTTGATTTAAACCAGCAACTGAACTAAGAAAAACCCTTTCGAGAAAAACAAAATCCTAAAAGAAGGTATTCACTTTCCCCCTTCCTTCTCATCCAAAATGAGCACAACGTGAAACACCAGGCCTATCCTCTCTTAGCAGAGTGCACTATGACGTTTTTACAGACGCGTTGAAAATGTTGCTTAATCATTATCACTCACTCAAGGTTATTTTCTTGTGGAAATCAAAAGGTGCACTTCTGATTAAGCGAAAACACTCAGAATCCTGCATTGCTTTTCAGCTTTCCCAGCTAACACTGCACTCGTATTTAGTTTTTAAAGACCACCTGAAATCTGTCGGCTTTAAAAACTGAAGGTATCTCTCATGCAGAAGCTCTTTATGGCTGTGCTAAATGTAATGAAAGATTCTGACACCTGCGTGGCAAACCACACAAATGAGAAGCTTGTCCTGCTGATGTTAACATGATAAACTTTTCTGCACCAGTAGCATTTTTTAAACCCACTGGAAAATTCATACCTGAGAAAATGAATTGGGAACTAAGCGGAAAAACTTGAGTGAACATGTGCAGATATATATGGAACCTGCTGTGAAGCAATGTTGGACTGGCAGTAAAGAGAAATGCTTTGAGGAATTGAGAAAATACGGAATGAGTGAAACTGACAAGGAGATCATTACAAGTGGCACAAGTCCTCAAGAGAAAATCTTCTCTGGTATAAACTAGAACCAAAGATAAACAAGTGGCACAGACTCACTTATGTCCAAAATGGATAGCAGAATGTTAGGGGGCCAGGAAAATCCATACAAAGAGTGAAGGGGCATCATTGATACAGGAAAAAAGTGGCCCAGGAAATAAAGGAAAACCTCCTGGATCTCATTGAGACAGACAAGTAGGGAGAAGCTGCAGGAGAGATGATTAAACTGCACCAAACATAACCTTATATGTAAGGGAAACATGTCAGTAACTGAAATACAGTGATCCCTCCTCGATCACGGGGGTCCAGAACCCCTGGCGAAAGGTGAAAATCCGCAAAGTAAAAACCATATGTTCATATGGTTATTTTTATATATTTTAAGCCCTTATAAACTATCCCACACTCTTATAAACATTTCTCGCACAGTTATGCAGCATAAACCCTTTGTATTCTCTTAGATATTAGGTAAGATTCGTTGAAATTATGTATGTAAACACACTGTTTATATACAGTAAAACCTAAATATTATTTTAAAGATATCGAGCATCTCCAATATCACATATGTTACAGCCATTACGATAGACAGGCTACCAGCAATAAATACGTACAATGCAAGAAAATTATATACAGTAAAATGTGTGTACATTGACACTAAACGTACGTACATGTACTAAGTACTGCACGTAGAAAATTAATTATGAATACTCACCAACAAAGACACGACGACTTGTCCGATAACAATGAGTTTAAATTTACTGCACAACAAAAGAGAGCATTACAGCTCTTCTAAAGGAGCCTCTTCAGGCGACTGTGTAGCACCGCCGTTGTTCTTCTTCAATCCAAATCCCTAAAGCAGATTCCATCTGGATTACCGCCTTATTACGTCAACTTACAACTCATTTTGCGCCCTGGTTAAAGCACACTGCGGCAGCAGATCTTATATTCTTTTCCTCCTTTTTAATATAACAAGCCGTGGATTCATTGATGCTGTAATGGCGTCCTACAGCGGTGTAGCTGTTCCCTTCCTTCAACATGTCCAAAATGTTTACCTTTTCGGCAATCGTTAGCATCTTCTGTTGGCGCATGGGCATGGCCCCTGAAGCAGTAGCAGGAGCAGATCGTTTTGGAGCCATAATGAAGGGCTTGATTATGCACAAAGATAAACACAAAAGAGCACAAAAGTTAACTCTTTATTTACACAGCGAAACACGTTGATGCTGAATGAGCGAGACGAGACTTCCTGGTTAACGCAGCGGAATCGAATTTGCCGCTCCATCGCTGAGCCAATCAGCACACAGGAACTTAACTGCGTGCTCTGATTGGGTAGCTTCTCAGCCATCCGCCAATAGCGTGCCTTGTATAGGCAAACCAACTGAGGAAGCATGTACAGGAAGTAAAAAGACCCATTGTCCGCAGAAACCCGCGAAGCAGCGAAAAGTCCACGTTATATATATATATTTTTTTAATTTTTATTAATTTTATTACAATCTATACAAAGCAATCAAGATTTTACAAAAAGAAAAATTGAGTTAAGAACAGATCGATCCCCACCCCTGAGAGAGAGAGCAAACCAAATAACGTTAAATTTAAGGCTTGTAAACATACCTAATTTAAAAAAAAATTCTCTGTGCTTTATGAACTTATTTTAAAATATTACTGATTAGATCCTGCCATGTTTTGAAAAAGGTCTGTACAGATCCTTTAACTCAGTATTTGATTTTTTCCAACTTCAAATAATATAACACATCGGTTTCCCACTGACTTAAAAGAGGAGAGTTTGGATCCTTCCAGTTTAGCAGAATAAGTCTGCGTGCCAAAAGTGTAGTGAATGCAATCACAATCTGTTTGTCTTTCTCCACTTTAAGCCCATTTGGAAGAACCCCAAGCACAACTGTTAATGGGTTAGGAGGGATTGTGAGTCCAAGGCTGTCTGAGAGGTAATTAAAAATTTTTGTCCAGAATAATGTTAATTTGGAGCAGGCCCAGAACATGTGACCTGTTGAGGCCGGGACTTGGTTGCAGCGTTCGCAGGTTGGATCATGTCCTGGAAACATTTTGGAGAGTTTTAGTCGAGACAGATGTGCTCGATATATAATTTTGAGTTGAATAATTGTATGCTTTGCGCATATGGAGCTCGAGTGAATTCTCTGCATTGCTACTTTCCACTCCTTTTCTGATATATTAATTGAGAGGTCTTTTTCCCAGTGTCCTCTTGGATCTTTGAAAGGGAGGGATTGTAAAAGGATTTTATATATTGTAGAGATGGAGTCCAAGTCCTTGAGATTGTGCAATATTTTTTCCAGCATGGTTGAGGGTGCAAGATGAGGAAAATCTGGAAGGTTCTGTTTAACAAAGTTCCTGATTTGAAGATAGTGAAAGAAATGTGTAACTGGAATGTTAAATTTGGAATGTAATTGTTCATAGGATGCAAAGACGTTGTCTATATAAAGATCTCTAAGCAAGGTAATTCCAAATTTTTTCCAGATATTAAAAACTGCATATGTTTGTGAAAGTTGAAAGAGGTGGTTCTCTTGCAGGGGTGCCACAGAAAGAAGCTTCTCCGTCTTAAAATGCTTTCTACATTGGTTCCAGATTCTAAGTGAGTGGAGCACAATTGGGTTATTTGTGTATTGCCGATAACGTGTTTTTATTGGAGCGCAGAGCAAGGAATACAAAGAAGTACTGCAGGATTTTACTTCTATTGCGGACCAAGCCTGTGTATGTTCTTCTATTTGTGTCCAGGTTCTTATCGCCTGTATATTTGCCGCCCAGTAATAAAACTGGAAGTTAGGTAGAGCCATGCCGCCTTCTGCCTTTTGTCTTTGTAGGGTCGCTCTTTTGATGCGTGGATGTTTTGAATTCCAAATAAATGAGGTTATTGTTGAATCTAATTGCCTAAAAAATTATTTATTAATGTATACACGTTATATATTTAGATATGCTCACATATAAAATCCACGATAGAGTGAAGCCACCAAAGTCAAAACTCGATATAGTGAGGGATTACTGTAAAGCAAAGTACCTAGAGAGAAGAGTCAAGTTAGCAGGGTCACAAACGGTGCCACTTCTCCCTAATCTACTGGACTGCAACCGCTGAAGTTACCCAAAAATGAAAAGATGTCAGACCAAGTCACCCGAGCCTGCCTGTGTGCCAGCTGAACAGACCTTTAATGATCTGGTTAGTCACTATCAATAAATACACAACACTACACATTAACACTAAGAGAAGTGTGTATTTATATAAAGTGGCATGCAAACGTTTGGACAGTAAACGATGAATCGATTTCCAAAAGGCATAGAGTTAAAGATGACACATTTTGTTAATAGTTGAAGCAAGAATAATTTTTTTAATCTCATCATTTACAGTTTCAAATTAACAAAAAAGGAAAAAAAGCCTGAAGCAAAAGTTTTGGCACCCAACATGGTCAGGACTTAGTAAGACCTCCTTTGGCAAGCATCACAGCCTGTAAACACTTTTTGTAACCAGCTAAGAGCCTTTCAGTTCTTATTTGGGGATTTTTGCGCCTTCATTCTTGCAAAAGGCTTCTAGTTCAGTCGGAGTCTTGCATGCACTGCTCTTTTGAAATCTTTCCATAGATTTTCAATTATGTTTCAGTCAGGGGGACTGTGAGAACCATTGCAAAACTTTCAGCTTATACCACCTGAGGTGTGTTTCAGAACGTTATTCTGCTTGTAGAAGCCATCCTCTTTTCATCTTCTGCTCCTTTTACAAATGGTGTGATGCTGGATTCCAGAATTTGCTGATATTTCATTGAATAAATGAAGTGTTCTCTGGCCCACTGGTTTCAGCATCAGTACACGATTGTCCCACACCCCATCCTTAACAGTTGGAGACGTGTCCTGTTCGTGGAATTCTCCGCCATTTTTTTCCTCTGAACATATCTTCATACCTTTACACAACTGTGGTTACAAAAATGTATTTGGATTTCACCAGTCTACTGGATTCATTTCTAAAATGCATCAGGCTTGTTTAGATGTTCATTTGTAAACTTGAGGTGTTGATTTTTATGAGGAGGAAAGAGGAAATGTTTAGTTCCGCTGTCTCTACCATGAAGGTCATATTTGTTCAGGTGTTGCTGCACAGAAAAACGGGGCACCACCACTCTAGAGTCTGCTAAATCTTCCTGAAGTCATATGGGGGTTCGAATTGCATTTTTAGCAATCCTACAAGGAACTTTTCTTGGACTTTCATACCTTAACCTGACCTCCACCACTCCTGTTAACTGCCATTTCTTAATTAGATCACACACTGAGGAAAGGGCTACCTGAAAACATTGTTATCTTCTTGTATCCTTCTTCTGCTTTGGGTGCATCAAATATTTTATTTCTCAGAAGGCCAGGCAGCTGCTTAGAGGAGCCCATCAGTTGCTGATTGTTGGGACAAGATCTGAGGATTCCAAGTATTCACATATACAGCTTTGAAATGTGCAGAACCCGGCCATTCCTAATGATGATTATGAACAAGTCATAGCCCTAAGGAGCTAATGAAGGTCTGAGACCTTGGGAAATGTTATCTGAGACCACCAATCGCTTGGGGTGCCCAAACTTTTGCGTGATGCTCCTTTTCTTTTTTTTCACTCTACAATGGTACAAGACAAAAATAATACACAAATCTTGCTTAAAAATGCTGAAACAAACGTTCATCTTTAACTTCATACCTGTTGGAGATCAGTTCATCTTCCAGTCACTTAACAATCCACCGGAACAGAGATTCTATTCCGATTGTTCCATAGGAAACAGCAGGAAGAAGAAATTAGAAACCAAACCGCCTAACAGAGGCATTTGAGCCACATGCCTGTAAGCAGAATGAAGAGAGCCCCCCTAGAATGGAAACTTAATGACCTGCCAATACCAAGGATGACACTGAGACCCCAGCTAATGGAAGCAACCATCCAAGGTGACTACTTGTGCCCGAATGATTTGGATTTTTTTTTAAACTGGTCGCAGTATTAATATGTATGTAGCAAAGATGGACAATTCCTGAGTCATATTGCCTGACACTGCTGGTGTGTTTAAGTATTTGTGTTCCATATGAATGCTGAAGATGTTAAATGTGTGACGTTTGAATATTTAAATTGGATAAATAACATTAATTGGACATGTTTCAAAAACTGAAATGTCCTTCAGAACACAGTTTCACGAGACGCTAGGTTGGCCTGCACTTTAATTTGAACCTCATCAGCTCGTTGGCTTCACCCCCTTTAGGTTGCTCTTTCACTTTCTTTTGATAGCAGGAGACGCCATCTCTTTACGCATTCTCAGTCCTATAATGGCAGGTTGTTGTGGAGGAAGCAGAGTGACTGAAAGATGGACGGATTGTTTTTATCTGCTGAGAATGTGTCAACTCTTGGATCTATCAGAAAGAAGAAGTTGTGAAGGTTTAAAAAACATTCTGGAAACATCCATCCATCCATTTTCTAACCCGCTGAATCCGAATACAGGGTCACGGGGGTCTGCTGGAGCCAATTGGAAACATTAACAGTTTAAATAAAAAATATATATTAGCAAGAATTGAGTTTTCTTTTTTATTAAAATACTACAAAAGCCACTTGTTCATAAATAAATATGACCCAGCTGTAGCAGAATACAGAACATTTGTTTTTCTCAATTGCTGAAAGAAAAAAGAATTCGAGGTCACCTCTTTTAAAAAAAATAAAATATGTAAAAAAAATTTAAGTAAAACGATTTTTATTTACCGTATATACTCATGTATAAGTCAGGTCTTGAAACCACAAAAATCGATCATAAAATCAGACCCCGACTTATACACCCGTTCAAAAATGCAACTTTTTTTTTTAATATATCTTCTTGCCTCCTCCAATCTCACATCAGTTTCTCTGACGCATCGAATTTTGTTGCAGCAGCATAGTTACCAATTTCTATTGCCACTTCAACGACTTTTAATTTAAAACCAGCTTCATATTTTCTTCTGATCGAACTCTCCATCGTAGATAAGGGATGTTCTTACGATAAAGGTGTATGAGGGTGTGAGATACAAAAAACACAAATCAGTGCAAACGTCACTTCAGAATAGTTTGGGTATTACCGTGTGGTCACGCAGGCACAATACATAGAGAGAAAAGGCCGTGTGCTCCGTGGTTACTCTCTCAGGTTGGCGTTAGTATATCATAATCCTTTGTACCAATAGCGTGAGCTTTCCATGAGCGACATTATAAAATACCAGAAATTATACGGTAAAATCAAGTCCCGACTTATCCGTGGGAAAAATTATCCGCGAGTATATACAGTACTTTAGTTATAAATTTTCTTTAACCACAATTTTTGTGGTTATATGTGACTAAATAAAACCGCAGGCCACACATAAATTAACTGATTCAAACAATTTTTTAAACTTGTTTAGCATGCTGGGGAATTCTAATGTCGTTGTTGTTTTTTTTTTTTATTTTATAATGAAAGTAGCTATTCTATTAAATGACTGAATGAATTAACTCATGTGCGCCACACGATTTTACTTAGTCACATTTAACCACAAAAATTGTGGTTAAAGAAAAAAATATTTTTTGCTTTTTAGTGCATTTATTAACCTAAAGTAAATAAAATCATTTTACTTGAAAAATATTTTTGGTATATTTTATTTTTTTTTCTTCTCAGTATTCTGCAAATGATTTTTCTTTAATCATTTTCCATAGCTTCTTCAAAAGGATTACATAATAGATCTTCTTTGCAGGATTATTTGAATACTAAAAAGAATTATAGTTTGGTCTCTAATTTTCTGTTCAGACGCTTATGGAATTAGCGTTCGGTCGCTGCGAAAATAAAATATCGACGACAGAACGTCAAGCTTACGGCAACACTTCCTCACTGTGATCATCAAGGCTACTCCTTTGCAAGAGTAATCAAGTAAAGTACGCATATCTACCCACTGGAAGAGGCAAGTCTCTCGCTTGTATGCTCCTATATCTCACTATATTCTCTCTCCGTCATTGATGTGTGCGTTAATTGGAATCGCATAACCATTAATTATGGCGAAATTTGCTGCATAATTTGACGGATTGTTGTATTGTCATCGATACTGAGCATGTATCGTAAAATTTGAAGAAATTCACTTCGTCAAAAGTGGGTTTAAAAATCAGTTGCAAGATTTGACCCAAATAAACAAACAGACAGAGGAGTCAAGTTTAATAAAATAAATAAAATCGTAATTCCATTGCTAAGTTCCAAGTAACTTCACTTCATTAGAGTGTAAATGTAAATTCCGAGGCCATCTCCACCCACATCCACCCTCACACAAAACTGAGATCTTCATTCAGCCTGACCTGCCTGGCTTTGAGGATGTGGAAGGAACAGCAAGGCACAAGGAGCGAAATCTATGACTACGTGCGAGACGAGCGGACTGCACACGGCTCACGACCGACGGTGGGATTTCAATTGCAGATAAAGACGCCGCTCCAATGAATGTGCTGCCCTGACAGTCATCTTCTTCTTGCTCATCTTTTCCCACTTCTATGTGAGGCTGATGTGTTTGTTAATCTTCTCCGTTCAGCTCGGTCCTGCACTTCCTCATCAGTCAAGTCCTATTCCTTCAGCTTTTCTTTTACTTTATCCATCCACCTCAGCCTTGGCCTCCCTAACTTTCTCTTCCCTTGTCTTCCATTCCTCATCACATGTTCATACCAGTTCGACCTTCTCTCTGGTATTTTCTTAGGTATCTTTCCCACTTTTGACTGTCTCATTTCTTATTATGTCCTTGTGACCTGGACTCGTCGTGGACGGTTGGCTACACTTGCCAGTAGGACATCTCCTCTGCTGTGAGGTCCCTTCCAGGTAAAACAGATGAGGCGCCGGTTTAAAAAGAGGCACCAGGTATTTAACAGAAGACAGTTTCCTGCTGGTGTTTTAACCTTGTTTTTATGGATTTTTTTATTTGAGTATATTAATATCCACATTTCAACTGTTTTTATGGCGTTATTTGACAATTGTGTGATGCACTGCACTTTTTAGACACCTTGTTTAGTGAATTGTTTTTAAAATAAGCACTTGGAGCACAATTTCACCATCCCCATGCTTGGTGTGTGTGTCCTCATCTGTTGGGCTCATCCCGGTCATGACTGGGTGGGTTGAAGAGGGTCCTGTTGGCATACCCAGTAGTGTGGGATCGACACAGTCTTCCTCTAGTAAACTTTTTCCTCTTCATGCTGTGACTCTTCATCTTTTCCACATGTTCATCTTCTGTCCACACTTCTTATTTCTCTTTGATCCACTGAAAGGCACTATATATGCTATCCTTTAATCCCTAGTGTTTTGGCCATGTAGTCACCAACTCAACTGCTCTTCTAAGACTCCATCGGTCATTTTTGATAAACTCTTCCCTTCATACTTGTTGGTCCAGTCCTTCTGGTTTCTCTCATATTTCTGTACTGGTCATTTTGGGGTTGGTCACCTCTGTCAGGGCTATGATGGACATTCTATGTCACAATCAGATGATGTAGTGGACTCATCTACCGGGTGAGGTCACTTTATTTAGCCATCCATGTCAGCACCAGCATCATGTGAACAAAACAACAACAACAACAACAACATTTATTTATATAGCACATTTTCATACAAACAGTAGCTCATAGTGCTTTACATATTAAAGAATAGAAAAATGAAAGACACAATTATAAAACAAAATAAATCAACATTAACATCGAATAAGAGTAAGGTTCAATGGCCAGGGGGGACAGAAAAAACAAAAAAACTCCAGACGGCTGGAGAAAAAATAAAATCTGTAGGGATTCCAGACCATGAGACCGCCCAGTCCCCTCTGGGCATTCTACCTAACATAAATGAAACAGTCCTCTTTGGATTTAGGATTCTCACGGAAGGGCTTGATGATGATGATGATGGTCACGTAGACTTCTGCCTTTTAATCCGTCCATCATTGTTGGAGCATCATGAAGCTTTGAGTAGGTGGTGGTAACACCACAAAGAAACCGGAAAAAGAAACAAAAAAGAGAGTACATCTAAACATCTAAACATCTAAAGATGTCAGTGGACAGAATATTCACAGTTCAGAGACATGAAGGTTAGGTGAATTGGAAATGCTCAATTTTCCCCTGGCGTGTGTGTGTGTTCATCCTGTGGTGATCTGGTGTCCTGTCCAGATGTTCTTTCTGCCTTGCAGGACGTGATTGCTGGGAGAAGTTCCAGTCGCCCCACCACTCTGCTCAGGATGAGCAGGTTTGGAAAATGGAGAAATGCAGTATTTGATTTAACAATATGTTTGTTTCTCACTTTTCTCTCTTAGTAATGATTATGTGAGAAACATGCTTGAATGAAAAAAAATTATTATGTGGCCATTGTTATTTGTCTCTTTATGACCCTGATGTCATTATGGTAACATTCCTCTTCTGGGGTCCCAGTGTGGTAACCATTTTCTAATTTAGGTCCTCAGAGTAAAATGTTTAGGACCCCCACTGGTGTAGAGACTAGAGAAGTGATTCCCAAACTCAACTGTGGAGCAGCTGCAGCACCACAGCAGTTTCACAAGGCAGCACTATGGAGACCTCAAGCAATGCTGAACCAGCCGATGTTCTTAAGGGAGCAGGAGGAGCATCACAGTGTGATTCCCATCCAGGGCCGAGAGGCTTCTGAGATTTCGAGGACTTGTATATATGGAAGGGGCTGAAGCAGAGTCCAGTTCTTATTTTTTTAAGGCTGCTAGTAACCCTTTATGGACTAAATTAACATCAGGTTAAGAGCCTTTATTATTATTTTTTTTTTCATCTTTATTTTTACTTTCTTGTATATGAATTATAGGAAAAGTATTGTGATCGTCCAAAGATTTGATATCGAGATTTTGATGAGTCTCAACATTTTAGACCTCCCTGCATCTGAAAATACCATTTATTAAATTATGTCTTTGTGTGTGTGTGTGTGTATGTAAGCACGATAACTTCAGTGCGCTTTCACTTAGGTCAACCAAATTTTGCATACAAGTAATAAGTACAAAACGTAGATTTCTATCAACTTTTGGGCTATTTCCATTAACCGGAAGTGGTACTTTACCTTTTATTCATGCAGTTGCAGAGTCCAATTTATTCTAATTTACTTTTATAATCACTAAATTCCTACAGGAGTCAAGGTAGACCCCTGTGTGTCATCTATAGGGTACACCTTTGCATTTTCTAAATCTGATTGGACTGATGCCATCATTAAGGTTTTGGCTAAAGTTTTACAGCCCGACGCCTTTCCTTACACTAAACCTCTCTGTTTATTTTTGCTTTGGACCGGCAGCAAGTTGGGCAGGTTTCAGCACTTGGTGGCTAAATTGTGCTTTTCTTTTCCATTTTTTTTTTCAAATTATAGAATTATAGAAATTTAAAAAATTTTGAATCCTTTTACTATGTAAATATGGCATCTAAAATGAATGTTCTTTCATCACAGGACAACACTAAACCTCAGAGAGCCGACACTGCGGATTACTGTGCAGTACAAGTGCGCCCTCCTGTGGTCATCTGACAAATCACACCGGTGGAAGAAATCAGCTCTTTGTTAACTGCAGGCTTTTCTGGCTCTCTTTAGTTCAGTGTTTCCCAAACTCGGTCCTGTGGCCCCCCTGTGAGTGCAGGTTTTTGTTCCAAACTGATTCCTAATCAGTGACAACACCTGATAGCACTGATCTACTTTAATTAGCTGGTATAATTTTTCTTGTATTCTACATTCGGAAAAGTACGGCAGCATGATTTTTACATTTATAAGACATTTAGAAATATTTCTGCTTTTGCTGCAGATTTAAATTAAAAATTAAAAATGAACCGAGCAGACACGCTGGCAAACAACAATGAATAATCAAAGGCTGCAACTACTCTAGCATCTACTGATTAGTAAATAATGGATTAATTAGAACACCTGGAAAAGTAGAATGATAATCAAAATGAAAATATTGTTAAAAAGAAAAAACTACATTATACCCATATATAACTGCTTGTTAAATTTTAATATATATATATATATATATATATATATATATATATATATATACTGCTCAAAAGAATTAAAGGAACACTTTTTAATCAGAGTATAGCATAAAGTCAATGAAACTTATGGGATATTAATCTGGCCAGTTAAGTAGCAGAGGGGGTTGTTAATCAGTTTCAGCTGCTGTGGTGTTAATGAAATTAACAACAGATGCACTAGAGGGGCAACAATGAGATGACCCCCAAAACAGGAATGGTTTACCAGGTGGAGGCCACTGACATTTTCCCTCCTCATCTTTTCTGACTGTTTCTTCACTAGTTTTGCATTTGGCTACAGTCAGTGTCACTACTGGTAGCATGAGGCGATACCTGGACCCTACAGAGGTTGCACAGGTAGTCCAACTTCTCCAGGATGGCACACCAATACGTGTCATTGCCAGAAGGGTTTGCCGTGTCTCCTGCACAGTCTCAAGGGCATGGAGGAGATTCTAGGAGACAAGCAGTTACTCTAGGAGAGCTGGAGAGGGCCATAGAAGGTCCATAACCCATCAGCAGGACCAGTATCTGCTCCTTTGGGCAAGGTGAAACAGGATGAGCACTGCCAGAGCCCTACAAAATGACCTCCAGCAGGCCACTGGTGTGAATGTCTCTGACCAAACAACCAGAAAGACTTTATGAGGGTGACCCAAGGGCCCCATGTCCTCTAATGGGCCCTGAGCTCACTGCCCAGCAGCATGCAGCTCGATTGGCATTCGCCATAAAACACCAGAATTGGCAGATGCACCACTGGTGCCCTGTGCTTTTTACAGATGAGAGCAGGTTCACCCTGAGCACGTGACAGAAGTGAAAGGGTCTGGAGAAGCCATGGAGAACATTATGCTGCCTGTAACATCATTCAGCATGAGCAGTTTGGTGGTGGGTTAATGATTGTCTGGGGAGGCATATCCATGGAGGGTCACACAGACCGCTACAGGCTTGACAAAGGCACCTTGGCTGCCATTAGGTATCAGGATGAAATCCTTGCACCCATTGTCAGACCCTATGCTGGTACAGTGGCTCCTGGTGCACGACAATTCCTGGCCTCATGTGGTGAGAGTATGCAGGCAGTTCCTGGAGGATGAAGGAATTGATACCATTGACTGGCCACCACACTTTCCTGACCTAAATCCAATAGAACACCTCTGGGACATTATGTTTTGGTCCATCCAATGCCACCAGGTTGCACCTCAGACTGTCCAGGAGCTCAGTGATGCCCTGGTCCAGATCTGGGAGGAGATCCCCACAACACCATCTGTCATCTCATTAGAAGCATGCACCGATGTTGTCAGGCATGTATACAAGAACACAGGGGCCATACAAAGTGCTGCGTACAATTTGAGTTGCTGCAATTAAATTTTGGCAAAATGGACTAGCCTGCCACATCATTTTTCACTCTGATTTTGGGGTGTCTTTGAATTCAGGGCTCTGTAGGTTGATCATTTTCATTTCCATCAAACGATGTGGCATCCTTTCGTTCCTAACACATTACCCAGTCTATATCAGTATAGATATCCAGGAGGATTTCTCTTTCCCATTGAGATCTGATGTGTTTTCAAAGTGTTCCTTTAATTTTGGAGCAGTTTATATATATATATATATATATATATATATATATATATATATATATATATATATATATATATATATAAATATAAATAATGGCGCTATATACTATATAGCGCCTGAATCGACACAGATTGGACAGGGGAGGCACATATAAAATGAAAAGACTTTTTATTTTTCTTCAGCTGGAGGGCACGTTTTCCCCATAATCGCACCAGCCACAACACAGTCTCAAATAAAGCACAGTACACTAAGCACTCTTTCTCTCCTGTCTTCCACCACCACTCCTCCTCCTCCTTAGCAAGCTTTGTCCACCACCACCCGACTCTGGCCGCTGAGTGGTGGTTGCTGGCTCCCTTTTATCAGGCACCCGGAAGTGATCCAGGTGGTTGATTATCGACATCCAGCTGCACTACTGGGTAAGATGAAACCAGTGTCCAAAAGGGGCCAGCCGCCCCTTTTGCAGCACCCCCTGGTGGTACCTGTGGAACCCCACATAGTTGCACAGAACTCCAACCCCCATGAAACCCTGGGGGAGTTCAATGCACCGCTGCAACCCAGGGATGCTGCCATCTAGCGTCCGGAGGAGATACTGGGCTTCCCACCCTTGTCCCCCTAGCAGATGTGGTGAAGGGGTGTCCCGGCCAGGCATAGGCCTCGGCCATCTGGCACTATATATATATAACAAAACTTAGTTTTCTAATTTGTATATTGTTCCTAAAACACAGAACTTGGGAAATAACACATCACTTTATTAGTCCAGGACTCCAATTAAAAACAAAAGATGGTTGGAACAAAAACCTGCAACCACAGGGGGTCCCCAAGACAGAGGCCGGGAAGCACTGCTTTAGGATTAAGATTCATTTCTTAAGTTTGATGTGAACTGACAAAACATTCTGTGGTTTTACCGTGTGAAAGAAAAATGTGAAATCTTAGCGGACTCAAGCTACGAGTCCTATAAGCCATTGCACAGGGTTCATCTTTGTTAAGTAACATGGCTCCTCTTCTTGAACCCTCCTCTTTGATCTTTTATGTCAGTCTGTCTTAGTGAGCTTTGATGTGATCAGCTTTTACTGATCCCACTCTTTACTGTCCTTCACAGGACAAACACTGTCGGCTTGTAAACATGGTCACTTGTATCAGGTGGGGACATTTTGTAATTAAAGACATCAACGTGTAACACTGCTGTTTCAACTGAGGGGCACACAAGCAGGGCCACTGGTGGACTGGCATGGGTTGAACTCTAAAGATTATCTGTAATTTTATTATTATAATTATTATTATTATTTTTATTATTATTATTATTATTATTATTTTTATTATTACTATTATTGTCATCATAAATTTATTGATATTGTGTGTATGGATCTTAGCTGCAGTTAAACATCATCTCTGGACATTCTCTCATTTAAACAGGATGAAGTGTTTGTTTCCTCCACAACATGAAGACCTGCTACTTTTCAAAATTAATGGAGAGAAGATTCCTTTTCATATTCATATACTGATCCTTCATTTTTAATGGTAATGGTAAGGATGGGCCTGGTCTTAAGGCTTGAGCCAAGTTTGGACACGATGCCAGTCCATCACAGCCAACACCCATAAAGTGCCCATTATGAAGAACCAATTTAAACAAAGATGCAGGGTTTTGGGAATCAGAAGGGAAACTGGAGAACTTGGAGACAAATCTACAATGGACAGCCAAAAGGCCGACGTTTGAACTGTGAAAGGAATATTAACTGCTTCCAAGCTGCTAAGGGTTAATAGCTGGCAAAGCTGTTTTGCTCTCACGGCAGGTTATTCGTACAGGCGTCTGTTATAAGACAGGGTGCAGTAAACTGACCGAGGACAACTTCCAGTTTCTTTAGGAACGCATCTATTTCACACAGGAAAGATGAGCCTTCCTTCTTCAGGGTCTATCTGACAAGTGAAAAAAAATACGAACAGATGGCCCATTAGCGCAATAAAATAAAATGCTTAAGTAAATGATATTATGCTTTTTGATTAAGTAAGGGGAAGGGGAAGGGAGGAAAGATATTAAAAGTCGAGGGAAACAGGGGAACTTTGCTCTTCTGCCTTGCAGCATAGAATCTAGGTACTCATCTGTGACTGAATAAAAATCGAATTGATTGAACTCTTCCCGTCTTCCTCTGGGGGTTTCTTCCACAGAACCCAGGCACCTGGACAACTGAGTCACGGGAATGAAGAGATTAGCAGTCACTTCCAATCTCCAGCTTACATTCAACACTTCAAATCGACAAACTTAATTAGGGGTCCATGTCATGTTGCTCCAGAGCCTTGCTTGTTTTTCTACTTCAGGCTGATTCGACATTTTAAACAGTTTCAGACGGCGCCACTGTGTGGCCATTGAGAGGACTGCACATCCACTGGCAGTGACGAATGAGGGGGTCACCTAATGGTGGGAGGTTTTCAGTCTCATATCTAATGTACGGAGGTCAGCTATCTGCCAGGACTTCTCAGTGTTTTCTTGGTGATGGAAGGCCCATTGGTCACTACTGTCCAGGAGGAAAGTTAAGGTGGCCAGCAGCAAGAGTGTCTATGTGAAGTGCCCAGAACGAAATGACAGATGAACTCCAGTATGGTCCACTGAATTTTCTTCTTCATTTGGAACTAACAAGACACTTTGAATGACAGAGGTAACTTGCAGATGACACTACTCAATAGTCAGACAAACTCAGTGAGCAGATAGTCACAATGGTATCGTAAATCCTGGATACAGAAGCTCAGTCAAGTAAGTGATGAAACAGCGCGGGAGGGTCGTTGTGTCTAAGACACTATAAAACAAGAGAGAGCCAGCAGGACAGACCACATACACGTCTGTTCTGCGACTGCAGGGGACCCTGATTTGAGTTTCCTTGTAACTGTGTCACACAGTGCAACCACAATGAGAGAAGAACAATCTCCAAGAGTGGCCATTGCATCCAAGCCAACACTCCTTACTGTCCCTTTACTTTTTTATTCCTTTATATGTCACCCCAATGTCAGTCCGGAGTCAACTCCACTGGAGTTCCCAGTAACGCCAGCTACCACTCACAGCTTCTCTGCCCAGAACTTGGAACCACCAGTCACATTGGTCAGGAAGATCCAGATATGGAGGCTCTGTCCACTCACCTGCCATCATCCTTGTTTCTTTCAACTGTTTATATTACATTTTAATTACTTTGCTCAAACAAACCAGAATGAACTGCATTTACAGGACATTAATTGCAGCCACTGCAAACATCCTTTTGTAGTGTACTAGTAATTTATGCATTTCTTCCAGCCAGTTTCTTTTGCAATTAGCTTCATGATCTGGAAAATGGGAAATCAGTACAGATGCCACAAAATGTATTTCAATTAATTTAAATCCTGGGAACGGACGGACGCTTTAAGGCTAAGAAGTACAGAAATAGTTCACAGCTCTAAAAAGGGAGACGTGGGGAGGTAATTAAAAGATCAAACACTTTGATCAGAGTCATTTATTTGTCATCAGGAAAAGACAGCCAATCAACTGCGTGCAATGTCACATGTGCGGAAACCCCACGTTGGCATTTAACTTAAATACGACTGTCTGATGAACCAAAAAATGATAGAAGGGTGACATAGGAAACGACGTCAGAGAGCAAGACAAGTGAGTCCCCCTAATTTGGCCGTCAGAAAACGTAACTTCTGGATAACAACGAACAAAAGCCGCCCAAGTTATCCTCACCCCTTGACACTTCTGATCGTCAGTAAGCTTTTCTAAGACTGTTTATATCCAGACTTTGCTATATACTTTTGTTTCTCTATTATATTTTCCTTAAATATCAAGTTTCTTGGACTTGTAGCGCACCCTAGATCACAAAAGCAGCGTTTTATTTGCATCTCCCACCAGCCAAACATGAGAATTCGAGTAAGCATTTAAGTTGTTGACAACTTTTTTCTTTTTTTTTTTTAAAAAAAATGTTTATTTGTATATCTTTATTTAGACAGATAAACCCCCTACAGGTAGTATGGGATGTATTTTCTAAAAATAAGGCAATGAAAATTAAAATCATAAAATGCAGTCTATTTTGCAATTTCGTGTTTAAAGTCTACGCGCGAGACTACTGCAAAATTTAAAAACCGCATTCGCAATTTCATTTTTAGCCTGAACAGCAATGAAGCTGCAAAAATGAAAAATAAAACACGAATAAGCACTGGCGTCCCGTCACCTGCTGCTCATTGAATTTTCATGTTCCGACCACTTTGCATTTTCAGTTTCAAGTTCTTAACATGCAGAGCTCGGGTCAATGGGCGGGGCTTTGCGCCTCGATTTCCCACAATTCTTTGTCCTTCGTAGCTGCAAACATTTCACCTCCTTATGTGCGCTTCACAGTGAAGCCGTCTAACAAAATCCGAAGATCACGTATAATTGTAGCTCTGAAGTGATTAATCAGCTATTTATTTGCACTATTTAACATGACAAAAATGTATCTTTTACTACGTCATAATTTACATTTATTTACACGTTTGTATTTTTGTAGTATTGTATAATTTACCCCTCTACAGTTTCCACCACCCTCTCTGTCCCATTCCCCTGTAGCTGATCAACGACTCGATCATACTGTTGATTGTTATAACTTTTTTTTAAAATAAGGTGATACAGTATTATTTTTGGTACTTTTCTATTATCGTGACAATCAGACAATCTACACCTAACCGTCCCTAATCCTAAAGTTAACCTCACAAACCGGGCAGCAACAGTACAATTTTTATTTCATTGCTTTTCAAAATAAGTTAATACGGTAGTGATTATGAAGACCTTCCATAATACGTACTTTTCGTTTAATTTATGCTTCTTTTTCCATCATTTCATCTAAGATTTAAGTCCACCTCATTAAGAAACAATGAATTGTAACAAACATGAATTGATTTATGTATCAATTAATTTCATATTTATAAACAGAAAAAAATAAATAAACCGCATTCAATTTTCTGACCGCTACAAAGTACTGAATATATCACTCTAAAATATATATTTCCAAAATATGCTTGAATAGGTGGAAAATGTTTGAACTGCGTTATTTTAATATTGTTCCGTATTGTCTTTATATTTGTATATGTATGTGATCAGATTGTATGAAATTACATTCATCGTCCATCCATCCATTATCCAACCCGCTATAACCTAACACTGGGTCACGGGGGTCTGCTGGTGATATCGCAAATTCCGTAATTTAATTTTACCGTATTCATTTCATTTTATTTACATTTTGTGCAGCAATCTTGCGCCAGGATTTCGAAAATGAAATTGCAAAAGAGACTGCATTTTCGCTTTATAATTATAAAATTAATTTCCTTCTTTGCATACTACAGGTAAGGGTAATAAAAAATAAAGGAATAGCTGCTTCAGGAACTGTGGAGCAAGCTGCGCGGATTGAGTAGTGATACAGCCAATCAGTGGCGACTTTGTGTTTCTCCCGGAACCTCCATGAAAGGAAGTAGGCGGGACGACGTGATAGTTGGAGTGCAGTTTGATTTCACGCTGGAGAAACAACTCCCAGCTGGTATAAAGGTACGTAGTTATATGAGAACATGAGAGACGGTGTACGGGGGTTATTATTGTCAGGTATTCCGATTATAGTCCGTGGGTAGCACGCGAAGGCTCCCCGTAGTTCCTGCAGTGTTGAGAGATTTAAATGATTGATTCTCGATGGCGTTCCCCTATGCACTGATGACTACTCGCTGGTGGTTTCTATGTCTCCCCTAACTTTACTTAGTCAGATTTGTTTAAGAAAAAGCCCAGGGATGTAACCGCAGCATTTAGACATTTATTTCTCGACTTATTTTCTCACGACTCCAGGACTAACGAATATATTGATTCAGAGAAAACGCGTGATTAAGTCATGACTGTTCAACTGTTCAGCTCTGGCTGTGCTCGCTCACCTCGGCATGCCGCTTGTCTTTTTTTGTTTGTTTGTTTTTGCGCATGCTCCGTGCCAGAGTCGCCCTGCGAGGTCGGTATCGTGCACGCGCGAATGCTCGCTCTTCTTTTTGCAAGGGTGTAAGGGAGATGTAGGGAAGTTTTAAAAGTTCATTCCAGCATTTAGAAACCGTAAAAACTTAAAAAAAATAGAGGTGGGACAATACGGGGCTAAAATAGAAGTTACAAATGGAAAACAGCACAATAATGCGTATAACAGTAATTGCAGCGCGAACCGTAGGGGGTATACGAGAGTACGAAGAAACGGTTAAAAAGGTTGTTAAGAAGTGTATGACAATGGATCATGTGTAAAAAGAAAATGATGTCTGCATCGACAATAAACTGCAGTTTGTCAACAGTGAAGAAAGAAATCGACTTCAAGAAAAGATGGGCTTTTCTCAAAAGCATAGCCTTCACGGAATGAACAGGGACTTCGCGACAGGCCATGTTTTGAACGGCACGTGGTGGAACAAACAATAGTGTAAAAGTAAAAATGCACAGTAATGCAAATTCTAAATCAACAATTAAGTGTGAAAGGAGTAACACTTTTTAAAAATAGCTTGCCTAAATTTTAGATGTGTAAAAAATAAAACTGGTGATTTTGAGTTGTATGTAGCAGAGCATATGATATCATAACATTAATAGAAACCTGGCTAAACAGCAAAGATGGGGATGACTATAACATAGAGGGATACAATTTTTAGGAAGGACAGACAAAATGGAAAATGAGGTGGGGTTTCTCTTTATGTCAAGCAGAATTTAAATGCAAGTTCTCTTCAGTTGGACGATGAGCCCCATCTTAATGAGGACTTGTGGCTTCACCTGTAAAGCATTAGGAAAAGAGGTCTTATTTTAGGAGTGTGTTACAGACCACCCAATGCCGATGGTAACTTCAACATACATCTTTTCAGTAATATTAAAAAGGCAAGTTTTATATGGGTTGACTTTAACTATCCAAATATTAACAAGGATAACCTTGCAAATAGCCGAGCACAAGAGCAGGAGTTTTTAAAAGTAATCAGTGACTGTTTTTTGACGCAGCATGTTAAAGCACCAACACGGGGTGAAGCCTGTCTGGATTTAGCATTTGGTAATAATCAGGATAGAATTGTGGGTGTAGAGGTGATTGGACCACTAGGGTGAAGTGACCATAATGTAATACAATTCTCAGTATTTTGTAAAAGTGTGGAAGCAAAGACTAAAACTGTTACGTTTTGAGCAAAAGTGGTAAAGTTAAACCTATGCTGCTAAAGTCTAAGGAGGACAGACTGGGATAGTGTGGAGACAGTTAGGGAGCATTGGAACCTGTTTCAAAATGTTTTACATGTAATGTAGGACAGATACATACATTTGGAATTAATAAGAAATAAACTGTGCAGTGGGTTAATAAAGAGTTAAAAAAAGAAGCTGCAAAGGAAACATCAAACAAATAAGGCGTATAAGACTAACAAATCCAAAGTGAATCATAGGGCGTATGAGAACATGAGAGAAGCCATTAAGAAGGATATTAGGGACACTAAAAGACAGTTGGAGAGGAATATAGCAGATAAGGCGAAAGAAGACCCCAAGAGATTCTTTCAGTATTTTAGTAGTAAAAGAACAGTCAAGGAGGAGGTGAAGTGCATCAAGAATAGTAAAGGGGAATTAAAAGATAGACAATGAAATAGTGGATGCTCTAAACTTACATTTTTCTGAGGTCTTCATAAGTGAGGAAGTAGGTAACTTTCCAGAAGTAAATAGTACTACTAAGGAGGTACTGAGGCATTTGGAAATTGTAGAATTTAAATAGGCTGAAATCAAACAAATCACGAGGACCAGATGATATTTATCCTCGTGTTCTTAAGGAGGCTAGTGAGTACAGATATAAACCCTTGACGCATATTTTTAGGAAGTCACTGAGCACTGGAGAGACTCTGAAGGACTGGAAAATGGCAGATATCATCCCATTATATAAAAAGGGTGACAGGGCAGATCCAAACAACTATAGGCCAGTAAGCTTAACAAGCATCACAGGAAAATTAATGGAAGGGATTATTAAGGATAAGATTGAGCAACACATGGCAAGGACAGGAGTTACTCTGAACAGTCAGCATGGGGTCAGAAGAGGGAGGTCGTGTTTTACTAATATGCTGGAATTTTATGAGCAAGCAATAAAAGGATACGATCAAAGTGGAGCTTATGATATTATTTATCTGGACTTTCAGAAAGCATTCGATAAGGTGCCACAGAAGAGTAAAAAGTGGGAGTTCAGGGCAAGGTTATTATAGTTAACGAAAACTAAAATCAAAACTGAAATTATTATTAAAAGACATTTTCGTATACTGAAATAAAATAACAAAACCTAAATGAAAAAACTAAACTATTAAAGTAATGGAAAAACCGCATCCGGAAAGTATTCACAGCGCATCACTTTTTCCACATTTTGTTATGTTACGGCCTTATTCCATAATGGATTAAATTCATTTTTTCCCTCAGAATTCTACACACAACACCCCATAATGACAACGTGAAAAAAGTTTACTTGAGGTTTTTACAAATTTATTAAAAATAAAAAAATAGAGAAAGCACATGTACATAAGTATTCACAGCCTTTGCCATGAAGCTCCAAATTGAGCTCAGGTGCATCCGGTTTCCCCTGATCATCCTTGAGATGTTTCTGCAGCTTAATTGGAGTCCACCTGTGGTCAATTCAGTTGATTGGACATGATTTGGAAAGGCACACACCTGTCTATAGAAGGTCCCACAGTTGACAGTTCATGTCAGAGCACAAACCAAGCATGAAGTCAAAGGAATTGTCTGTAGACCTCCGAGACAGGATTGTCTCGAGGCACAAATCTGGAGAAGGTTACAGAAATATTTCTGCTGCTTTGAAGGTCCCAATAAGCACAGTGGCCTCCATCATTCATAAGTGGAAGAAGTTTGAAACCACCAGGACTCTTCCTAGAGCTGGCTGGCCGGCCAACTAAACTGAGCGATCGGGGGAGAAGGGCCTTAGTCAGGGAGCTGACCAAGAACCTGATGGTCACTCTGTCCGAGCTCCAGAGGTCCTCTGTGGAGAGAGGAGAACCTTCCAGAAGGACAACCATCTCTGCAGCAATCCACCAATCAGGCTTGTATGGTAGAGTGGCCCAGACGGAAACCACTCCTTAGTAAAAGGCACATGGCAGCCTGCCTGGAGTTTGACAAAGGAACCTGAAGGACTCTCAGACCATGAGAAACAAAAAGGTTACAGAAATATTTCTGCTGCTTTGAAGGTCCCAATGAGCACAGTGGCCTCCATCATCCGTAAGTGGAAGAAGTTCGAAACCACCAGGACTCTTCCTAGAGCTGGTTGGCCATCTAAACTGAGTGAATGGGGGATGTTGTGATGTAAGATTTTGCATATAACTTGATAAATGTTTTGTATGTCTTTATTTGTAATTTAGTGTTACATTGGTGAGAGGCATTTGTGTTTGACCCAGTTTACGACTTTTCTTTGTAATTTTACGACAGGATTTGGGGGATGTGTCTTAAACCAGTTTGGCGGGTGTTTCTTTGCTAAAGTCTTTCTCTCATCCCCCAAATAAAGCCAGGTTAGCTTATTGGCTGGAGGGCTTGGACAGAAAACCTATAAATTTGCTTGCTCAACCACATTCTCTCTCTAACCAACATATGATGAAGAAGCATCTCTCTTGCTAACCTGTAATGATGTAGAAGTATCTTTCTCTTGCTAACAACTGAAGAAGACCATCACACCATGAACTGAAGACAACACAATGAAGAGCACAGCTTCAGCCATTTTGAACAGACATGTGGCTTAAAGCTGAGCACCAATGATGCCTTAACTAGAGACATTTTAAGTAACTACAAGTCTTTGTGCCACTTGAATTATACATCACCATTTAATCAGGTTGTATGGTTGCCAATATTTAAATGTATTGCATTGCTATTATTTATGAATATTATCAGTAATACATTATTTTATGTGTAACTTAACTCCTGTTTGTCTTTTTACTGAGGTTATAGATATAGAAGGGAAGGTGGGGATAAGTTATATACTGTACACTAATACCTTATAAACAGTGGTAAGTCTGTGAGATTAGGCATTCTAAGGCTACATATTAATAATACAATAGGGGAAAGTAGAGCAATTTATATATTACTCTACCAAGATAAAACAGGGGAGAAGGGCCTTAGTCAGGGAGATGACCAAGAACCCGATGGTCACTCTGTCAGGGCTCCAGAGGTCCTCTGTGGAGAAAGGAGAACCTTCCAGAAGGTTAACCATCTTTCTCACAATCCATCAATCAGGCCTGTATGGTAGAGTGGCCAGACGGAAGCCACTCCTTAGTAAAAGGCACATGGCAGCCCACCTGGAGTTTGCCAAAAGGAACCTGAAGGACTCTCAGACCATGAGAAACAAAATTCTCTGGTCTGATGAGACAAAGATTGAACTCTTTGGTGTGAATGCCAGGCGTCACGTTTGGAGGAAACCAGGCACCGCTCATCACCAAACCAATACCATCCCTACAGTGAAGCATGGTGGTGGCAGCATCATGCTGTGGGGATGTTTTTCAGCAGCAGGAACTGGGAGACTAGTCAGGAAAAAGGGAAAGATGACTGCAGCAATGTACAGAGACATCCTGGATGAAAACCTGCTCCAGAGCGCTCTTGACCTCAGACTGGGGCGACGGTTCATCTTTCAGCAGGACAACAACCCTAAGCACACAGCCAAGATATCAAAGGAGTGGCTTCAGGACAACTCTGTGAATGTCCTTGAGTGGCCCAGCCAGAGCCCAGACTTGAACCCAATTGAACATCTCTGGAGAGATCTTAAAATGGCTGTGCACCGACGCTTCCCATCCAACCTGATGGAGCTTGAGAGGTGCTGCAAAGAGGAATGGGCGAAACTGGCCAAAGATAGGTGTGCCAAGCTTGTGGCATCATATTCAAAAAGACTTGAGGCTGTAATTGCTGCCAAAGGTGCATCGACAAAGTATTGAGCAAAGGCTGTGAATACTTATGTACATGGGATTTCTCAGTTTTTTGTATTTTGAATAAATTTGCAAAAACCTCAAGTAAACTTTTTTCATGTTATCATTATGGGGTGTTGTGTGTGGAATTCTGAGGAAAAAAATGAATTTAATCCATTTTGGAATAAGGCTGTAAAATAACAAAATGTGGAAAAAGTGATGCGCTGTGAATACTTTCCGGATGAACTGTATATCATGGATGCATATTTTATTATACCTAAGTAACTTTTATCGACATTTGTCTAGCTATTTTTCTCGTAGCAGAATGTACCGTAGTTTAAGTTTATTTGTTTTGGTTTCAATCAATGTATTTTTCATATTTTTGATTCTTGTTTTCTTTTTTTCACGTCTTCACGCCCCCCTTTTTGTTACTTCACACACCCTAGGGGGGCCTGCCCCACAGTTTGAGAACCGCTGCCCTAAACCGTGATACTCAACAATCTTTTGAGAGTTGCTTTGACGATCCCACGGTGTCTGTCACTCTTCAGAGGAGAGTCAGAGGGAAGCACAACTTGCAATTGACCACCTTAAATACCTTTATATCTCATGATTGGACACACCTGTCTATGAAGTTCAAGGTTTAACGAGCTAATCCAACCAATTTGGTGTTGTAAGTAATCAGTATTGAGCAGTGACAGGCATTCAAATCAGCAAAAGTACAAGGGGACCCACATTTGTGCACAGCCAGTTTTTCACATTTGATTTAAATTTCATACAACTAAATACTGCTTCACTAAAAAGCTTTGTTCGGAAAACACCCCAGTGCTCAGATGTTCCTAGGAAATGAAAGACATACCACTGTTATCTTTTTGTTGAAAGTTGATTAAATTATTATGCAGGCTGAGAGGGGTTCCCAAACTTTTTCATATGACTGTATTGCATACCAGGAATTTTTCCTGCCTTGCATCCAAACCTGCTGGGGTAGGCTCCAGGTTTCCATTAATCCTACTCTGGATAAACAGGTTTAGATAATGTTTATATTGTTCTTAATCTCAGATGGTGTGTCTGTTATTTTGAGCCTGTCCATACTCCTATTAACTGCTCTTGCTCTGCTCATTATGGGTTTACTGTTCTTATAAATTGGCCGTTCATGTCTCACTGCCCCTAACCTTCACACTACATGCTTGTTTTTTCGTTGTTTCCCACAATACAGCTAGGTGGGGTCTGCACACTGGTTCAAGCCTAAAAGCCCTGTTCTTCCTAAGGCCCCATGATTTTCATGGTCACACCTGTCAGAACACAGTAGATTCTGTGGCAAAATTCGGTGTATAAATTGTTTAGGCCTTCGATAGAATCATAGATCAATATGGCTGGTAGAAAATACCAAAGCCCAGTGTTTGAGATATTTGAATGCAATTTTGAAGGCATTCATTATAAGCACATTGTTGTTGGTGCAGTTGTGTGCTGTAGACATTTAAAGTAAAAAAAAAAAAAACCCTCACACCTTAAAATTCTCCTAAATTTCATTACAAATTGGCCCATTCTGGGCAATAAAAGGAAAAGATAAAGTGCCAGCAGGTAGCACAGATTTGTTCAGCACAAATGACAGAAAATATTTAAAAAATTATAAAACTGTGTAAAATTGTTCATATTCAGTACCTGGTTTTGATTATGCTTGCTTTTATCATACAAAAACACGACCAAATAGTAAACTGTGTAGTGTAGTTAAACTCATATCCAAACCTGTTAAGGGTACAGTTCTGTCTCATTGCGACACAAAAACTAAACTCCATAAGAGCTCTTTAGCCATACCATAGTTACTAAAACTGAAACTAATGTATTTTAAAATAAAATAGAAATGTCTTTATAAAATAAAAACTAAATTAAAACTAAAAATACACGATGAAGAAAAACTAAAACTAAATTGAATTTTCAAGTAAGGTCAGAAAAAATATAGAAATAAAAAGTAATATAAAAAGGCAATTCTATAATAACCTTGGTTCAGGGTGATGTTTGTAGATGGGTGGAGAATTGGCTCAGACATAGGAAGCAGAGGGTGATGGTGTGAAGAACCTCATCAGAATTGGCTGATGTTAAGAGTGATGTTCCACAGGGGTCAGTGCTAGGGCTGCTGCTATTTTTAATATATATAAATGATTTAGATAGGAATATAAGTAACAAGCTGGTTAAGTTTGCAGATGATACCAAGATAGGTGGATTAGCAGATAATTTAGAATCCGTTATATCATTACAGAAGGACTTGGATAGCATACAGGCTTGGGCAGATTTGTGGCAGATGTCAGTAAATGTAAAATATTATACATAGGAAGTAAAAATGTGAGGTTTGAATACACAATGGGAAACCTAAAAATCGAGAGTACACTTTATGAGAAGGATTTAGGAGTTATAGTGGACTTGAAAATATCAACTGCCAGACAGAGTTGAGAAGCTATTAAGAAGGTTAACAGAATGTCAGGTTATATAACACCTTGATGCGTGGAGTACAAGTCACAGGAGGTTCTGCTCAAGCTTTATAACACACTGGTGAGGCCTCATCTGGAGTCCTGTGTGCAATTTTGATCTCCAGGCTACAAAAAGGACATAGCAGAGCTAGAAAAGGTCAGAGAAGATCGACTAGGCTGATTGCAGGTCTACAGGGGATGAGTTATGAGGAAAGATTAAAAGAGCTGAGCCTTTACAGTTTAAGCAAGAGGTGACCTGATTGAAAGGTTTAAAATAATGAAGGGAATTAGTCCAGTGGATCGAGACTGTTATTTTAAAATGAGTTCATCAAGAACATGGGGACACAGTTGGAAATTTGTTAAAGGTAAATTTCGCAGAAACATTTGGAAGTTTTTCTTCACACAGAGAACCATAGACACTTGGAATGCGTGACCAAGTAGCGTGGTACACAGTAGGAATTTAGGGACTTTCACAACTAGATCTGATATTTTTTAGAATAATTAAGTGGACAGGACTGGCAAGCTTTGTTAGGCAAAATGGTCTGTTCTTGTCTAGATTATTTTAATGTTCTCTCTCAGAAAAGAGTGAGTTGCTCTCTCCAGGTAAGGGAACACACCTGCCCTTAGTGGAGGAGTTCAAGCATCTCTGGATCTTGTTCACAAGTGATGTCGGAAGGGAATGTGAGATCAGCAAGTCGATTGGTGTGGAGGCAGCTGTTCTGAGGGTGCTGTACCCATCCCTGGTGGTGAAGCAGGAGTTGAGGGTAAAGACAAAACTCTCTGTTTGCCTGTTGATTTACATCCCTGTCCTCACCTCTAGTGGGTAAAGACAGAAAGAATCATATTGCAAGTACACAGTTTTGAATACTTGGAAAACTTATGAGATTAAATCACTTTAGAGATTTGTATATAAATAATATTTTTGCATCCTATGAACAATTACACTCCAAATTTAGTTTCCCATTAACACAACTTTTCCACCATGTCCAAATTAGAAACTTTACTAAATGAAATCTTCCCAATTTTCCTCACCTCCCACCTATGTCTATTCCAGAAGAGATATTGATCAGTCTCAAGGACACAGATAGCATTTCCATAATATATAAAACCATTTTAAAGTCCCTCCCTTTCAAAGGTTCCAGAGTACAGTGGGAAAAGAATCTCTCACTCAACATCTCAGAAAAGGAGTGGAAGTCGGCCATGCACAGAATTCACTCAAGCTCCATATGCGCAAAGCATACAACTATTCAACTTAAAATCTTTTATCGAGCTGATCTATCTCGGGATTGGCTCCAGCGGACCCCCGTGACCCTGTATTCGGATTCAGCGGGTTAGAAAATGGATGGATGGATGATCTATCTCGCTTATAATTGTCCAAAATCTTTGAAGGGCGAGATCCAACCTGCAAATGTTGCAATCGAGCTCCGTCCTCACTGGGCCACATGTTTTGGGCCTGCACCAAATTAACATCATTCTGGACCAAAATTTTTAAATGCCTTTCAGACAACCTTGGTGTCACAATCCCTCCTAACCCACTAACAGCTGTGTTTGGTGGACTCACAGAGGGGCTTAAAGTGGAGAAGGACAAACAAACTGTAATTGCCTTCACTACACTATTGGCACGTAGACTTGTCTTGCTCAACTTGAAGAATCCTAACCCACCTCTGTCAAGTCAATGGACAACTTTAGCAAAGCAATACTCAAACAATTTTAGTAATTATGGTTATTTGAAGGAGAGCCCAAGTGTAAATGTTAGATATGAAAACATACAACCTGATTGATTCAAATCAGGGTCGCACAGTAAGCTTCCTTTTAGGTTTGCATGGCTTTGGTTACTTAAACCAGACGTGATGCTTGGGTGCGAAGAGGCAGAGTCTGTAGGGGTGGCAAAGTTGGACTGAGTTGTCTCCTCTTTGGCAGTTATTTCTGTTTCTCCAATCTAGTCTTGGCAGTTATGATGTCTCTCTAGCAGTGCCTTTTAAAAGCCTTTGAATTTATAGGGTATTACTGACTACTTTTCAAAATGAAATCCTGTCTTATGTAAGATATTCCATCAGTTGAAGTTTGGGATAACCTATTTTTACAAGCATACACACACTGGTCACTTTATCTGTGCTTAAATATATACATTCTAATGAACAATGATACTCTTTAACAATTTCTACTTATTTTCCCAGAATTCCTGTCTGCCTATTTTGCATACACCTCAGAATTTTACACACAGGGTGCAGCAGAAATAACTCCCACATTTCGAAAAATCACTGTGGGGTTCCCAAAGCAGGTAGAGGGGTGCGGTCCGTTCTGTTAGGTACGGTACATAATAAAGTTTTCAGTCGTCACCATGCCGTGGTTGGGTGAGCATCGAGGCTTTGTAGTGGAGGCTTTTTTCAAAAACGGCGAATCTGTAGCTGTGACGCAGGGGGTGTTTCGCATGCGGTTCGGTTTACGTGCTAATAAAAGTGTTCCAGACTGGAAAACGATTTTGCTGTGGGTTCAAAGAGTAAGGGCAACAGGAGGTTTTCAAACATCATCCTCGGTCCTTGGACCAACTAAAGGAGGCTATTCAAGAAGAAATTGAAGGAATTTCTCCCGATATGCTAGTGGGAGTGATGGAAAACTTCCAAGAACGGCTCCAAATGTTTATCAGCCGTCAAGGCCACCATTTGGACGATATAATTTTTAAAACTTAAAGTAAAAAAACTTTTTTATATCTACATTTGGAAAATGAAAAGTTTTTGGTGATACCTTGTATCATTTTTTTTTCAATCCCCCTTTGAAATGTGGGAGTTACTTCTGCCGCACCTTGTACTTCCAAAATTTCACAGTCCTGGGGAACTCCCTCATAAATATTAATGATTTGATGAGGTCATTTGTACCTGCCTGTCCTTTCAGTTACAGAACATTTCCCACATGAGCTCTGAGCCCACAACTTAACAGATATTATCTAAATAATTCTAAAGTAAAAATAGACCAAAATAAAATGCACAAATTAAATATTATGAATTGTATTTAGCATACTTTTAAACCTCAATTTTTCAACAGTATTACAGTCTCCATCCTCCAGGCTGTGAATACTATTGGCTCACAGGTGTGGGAGATGGTCATCTTCTTCCAGTGTGTTGGACCTTCACTCCACACTTTCCAAGTTTGTTTTACACCTGATAATGTGACATCAAGAGTAATGTGTTACTGTCATCTTGATATAAACCTTCAATGAGAGAGTATTGTAAGATGACGTTCAAATGTCTTTAGATGGAAATGATGAAGTTTTGATAGAATTAAATCCTGCTCTTTCCACAGAGAGAAACATAAAGCCGCCATTTACTGTAACGTCTGGATGGATGTGAAAGCGGAGATGTGTGAGGCTGACATAAATATCACAGAGAAATGGACTGCAAGTGTCAAGAAGGAGGACTATGAATGGGAGTTTGACAACCTTAAACAGGACAGCCTGAGCATTAAGAATGAGGAGTGTGAACTGGGATCAGTGGACGTTAAAGCAGAGGCTGAAGAGAACTCTGTCAACGTTGAAGCACACAAAAATAAAAGTGTGGAGAGTGTAAGGGAATTGTACCTTCATAATGGCTGTCAAGATGGAGCAATGACTGGGTTAGTCTCTTCTGAAAGCAGACCATGCTCCTCTGACAATGTAATGTCTGAATCATTACAGTCTGTCACAAGAGGAATTGAGAAACATTCATCTGTTAGAACCCAGAAAGATGAGCCACCACCTACAAAGCAGTCTGATAAAGGTACGTAGAAAATAAGAGTATGTGTAAGTTTTAGGGCTGAAGGTGTGAACCTGAATGGGAGGTCTCTGCTTTTTTTGAGAGGCATAGCAGTACTAGGGTGTTGTACCGTGTTTTATGTAGCGCTTTTCTCACTACTCAAAGCGCTCAGCAATTGCAGATTAATTGGCATTTACGGGATTCGAACCGTCAATCTTCCAGTTCCCAGTGCAGATCCCTAGCCTCAGAGCCACCACTCCGCCACAATATTTTGCTTGACTTCTCACTATGAAAAGCATAGAAATGTAGTGAAGTTGTAACATTGTGCAAATGCTCTAAGCCAATACAAAGTGCAGGTTTTTGCTATAGAAAACTGAAGGTGCAAGAAGAAGTTTTTCACCCCTTTTTTAATTCCCTGGATTTTTGCATTAATTCAGAATTTACAGTCCAGTTATTTGTGTCTTAATCAGTCTTCAGTTAACTGTATTTGTCTGTTATTGTGGAATAGCTGAAGATCAGACCAGGCTGTCTACAGGAATTCATGTAGAAACTTTTTCTTGTGAATTGAGCTAGATTAAATTGGAAATTATAAATACCTCCTCCTTCTTTTTTCTTACCACTTCTATTGCAAGATTGATGATCAACCTTCTCCGTACAGCTCAGTCCTGCACCTCCTTACCACTCAAGCCCTTTTCCTTCTCATCTTCTTTTACTTTATCCCTCCACCTCAGCTTTAGCCTCCCTCTCTTTCTCTTAACCTGGACTTCCATTCCCATCAGTCTTTTTCCCACATCTTCTTTGTCTCTCCTCATCACATGCTCATACCTCTTCAGCTTTCTTCCCTCTACTCTTACATTTCTCGCCCACTATTGTTGTACCCCTTTCTCATTTCCTAGTCTGTCCTCTTTTGTAACTCAATCTCTACATTTGACGTGTCATCCTATCATAAACATCACATTTTCAGACCCATTAAATTTAACTGATTGTCCATGTCCAATAAATGTGCATTTTTGGCTCCAATTGACTTTAATGTGCTCAAATGTTAATATATACAAGCTAATAGGCTACATTTAATTTTGAATTATTATTTTTTTATCTCCTACTTTAAAGAACGAGTAGAACTGATTATTTAAACTGCACTTTTGTAGAAGTTTTGCAGCTCTTGTCGCAATCGAACAATCAAAAAAATCAAATCGTTAAGGAGTAAATGCAGTGATTTTTACTATGTGTGTGGCCCTGTGGGATATCCAAGTAAGTAAACGCATATTTTCTGGCAGGACATGTTTATTAGGGTCATTATTCATAAATAATGAGATCGACAATGTCAAATACCTTCGTTATACAGGGAGATTCACTCGAAAGGGGCCCAAAAAAAAAAACTCTCGCTAGGATGAAGCAATCTGAACGAAACAACATGCAAAATGCTCCTCAGTATATGGAGCTTCTTACAAGCCAGGATGCCCCTGTGATGGAATGATGAGGTAGGTGCCGGACAGCCATTCCAACATTTAAACCTCCATTTGAGTGCATACCACCCGTAAACTTTCACTCAGTCACTCAACTTCTCATCAGGATGGAGGTGTACAGTATTGAACAGCGCATCTTCATGGTGCAAACCTATTGGGTCACCAATTCATTTAAGTGATGTCAGAATCAACTGGATGGTGGTGAGTTAACGGAAGGTTACTTCCATCAGGATGGAGCAACGTGTCACACATCGGCAAGGAGCATGGCAGAAACTGAGTCCTCCTTCTGCAAGGAGGAAATTTCAAAGGGGCTTTGGCCACCACAGTCACCGTATCTGACACGACCAGACTTCTTCCTTTGGGGTCTGCTCAAAGAAAAAGTCTATTGGAACAAGTCTCCACAGGTCTGTGGAAGATTTGAGGAAAACGTCCAACGTTAAATTGCTGCGTCTCTCCCCACCAAAGACGCCAATGCATTCAGGACCATGGAGCACCAGGTTGAAATGTGTTGGGTAGAAAACTTAAACCACTTCCAGCATCACATGTAATGCAATCGATTACACATACATCAAAGGTATAGAGCGTATGCTTTTGGTTCAGATTGCTTTATCCTAGCGGGAGTTACAACAGAATATTCGAGGCCTCTTTCAAGTGAATCTCCCTGTGTAAACTGCACAGTAATGAATTGCTGAATAATAAACCAGAGTATAAAACTAAATTCAATATTAAAAGAAATGCCTGAAAAAATCACATAATTTGTGATATAACATACACACGCACACACACACACATTATCCTGAGCATCTGGACAGAGAGATAATCTGACATTCTTTCACCTCTTTTGGATTATGTTAAAACTCATCTGTTCAAGAAGGCTTTTAAGTTGTTTTTTCAAAGGATTAATGGAGTCGGCTGATCTCATTAATTTCAGGACGTCACTCCAAAGTCTGAAGGCCTTGCTGTCACCCATAGAGCGCAGGTTAATATGGGGCACAACAAGATGGCCAGAATTAGAGGACCTTAGTGGGCTTACAGGAGCAGAGTGATGGAGAAGGTCACTGATGTAGTCCGGTGTAAGGCCATTGAAAGCTTTTTAAGTTAATAGAATTTTATATTCAGTCCTGTAAGACACAGGGAGCCAGTGAAGGTGAAGCAGAATAGTTGTGATGTGCTCACTGTTGCTGGTCCGTGTTAGGACTCTTACAGTTGAGTTTTGAATCAACTGGAGCTGTGATGTAAGACTAAAAGCAGCACCTGCTAGTAAGGAGTTGCAACAATTGATGTGGGATGTGATAAAAGCACAGACAAGATTCTCAGCATTAGAAAAGGAGAGGAATGGGCGAACATGGGATATATTATGGAGGTGAAAGTAAGAAAGTTTCTTAATGTGGTTTATGTGGGTGGAATAAGAAAGGGAGGAATCAAAAATGACTTCAAGATTCCTTACATTTGAAAAGTCAAGAGTGACTGAGACGGAGCTCGTTTTCTTAAGTTGGGCTTTAGTGCCAATTTGCAGGAGTTCAGTTTTGTTGTAATTTAATTTTAAAGAGTTCTGCTCCATCCAGGTTTTCATTTCACTGAGGCAAGTTGTGAGCCTGGAAAGCCCCCTGATGAAGTTTCACTTTTAACATTGAGAGTTGTGTATCATCTACAAAAAAATAACCCAGTCCAAAGCTGTGAATGATATGGCTAAGGTGAAGCATATAGACACAGAAGAGCAGAGGGCCGAGGACAGGGCCCTGAGGGACCCCTTGTATGACTGGCACTGTGCTGGATGTGCTGTTGCCAGAACTAACTCTTGCCTGTCAGTCAGATAGGACTTGAACCACTGGAAGGCAGTGCCAGAGCCCCCTACCATGTTTTCCATTCTGGACAGTAGAATGTCATGTCTGACTCGAGTGTCAAGTGCTGCACTGGTGCCTAACAGAATTAATATGCTGGTTTGTCCCGAGTCTGCTGCCATAAGAAAATCATTAGATACCCAAAGCAGAGCAGAGTCACAACAGAGCTGAACTCTAACACCAGACTGATTGGGTCCCATCAATTAGAAGTGAAGCAACTGGTGAGTTGGGTGGCTACAACATGCTCAAAAACCTTTGACAGAAAAGGTAAGTGAGAAACAGGCTGAAAATTGTTAGGACTGTCCACATCAAGACCAGACTTTTTCACATATGGGATACAGAAGTGATTTTTAAAATAAGCTGCGCAAAGCCGGCGTCAAGGGATGTATTTATTATTGGCATAACAGTCAGGATTATGGCATGAAGGCAGGATTTAGGAAGTGTTGTGGGTCTGGAATCCAGTACACAAGTACAGGTAGTCCCCAAGTTACGGACATCCGAACTACAACTTACGAACGGGGCTGCACCTGCAACGCATGTGCCTCAGTAACTGCCGCTCTGTCACCTTCAGCCTGGAGACACTGCAAGCGGTGGCTGGAGGGGAGTGATGTCGCTGCTCACGCAGTGTAGTGTCCCTCGGGCGGCTCCCGGCAGCAAGCGGTGACCCGTGGTCCATAGTCACCGGGGCCACAGCTATCGCTCATGTGCAGGACGGAGGCTTGATGGGGCGGTTTGCTGCCGGCCCACTATACCGCCACAGCAAGTACTGCTGCTGACTGGACGCAGGCTGGATGGGAGCGGAGGGGGGCGTTTCACTGCCTGCCCACCACACACGGCTGCCCTGTTCGTTCTCAGTGGGCGGCTGGTAATGCTGCAAGCGGTGACCCGGTTGTGGCTGAATGGAGGCCATTAAGGGTCAACGGGGCGGTGGGGGGTAGCGTTGTAGTGTGCCTCGGGTGGCTGCCTGTTGAATGGGGGCGGTGGTGGGCGATTCACTACCCGCCTTTCGCTGCACCGTGTTCGTTCTCGGTGGGCGGATGCATACTGTAGTAGAGGTGACTTTGTGGTGGGCAGGTGGTGAACCGCCCCTCGCTACTCCCATTTATTCTCAATAGCAAGCCTGCTTGTACTGTTACGCACATAGCAGGAAGTTGTCTCTTGTCAGTATACCAGACGTGCTGACGACGGGTGCCTTCCTGCTGTGATAGCGTGTACTGTACAGTGCTGTGCAGAAGAGCTCATCTTAACCTTTTGTCTTCACCCTTCAACAATGTCTCTGAAACACAAATCAAGATGCATGTGCTGGTGATACAGTAAAGAACAGAAAAACCATCACTATGGAAAATAAAGTAGAAATAACAAAAAGGTCAGAGAGAGGTGAAACTCCATCATTTATTGGCAAAGCACTTGGTTACAGTCGGTCAACAATAGCATTTATTAAAATAATGAACCTGTTCTGACTTGCATACAAATTCAACTTAAGTACAAACCTACAGTCCCTATCTCGAACCTCACCCGGGGACTGCCTGTAGTTGACCTTCTCTTACAAAGCAGATCATTAACAAGTGAAGATGTGACTGCTGAAAATTTAGAACAAGAGCTGAATGGAGTAGGAAGACGGGGAAAGATCTAAATGGATGATGGATTTATGTTAGTTGGGTTATTTAGCTCTTTAATTTTATTGCAGAAAAAAATGGAGGAATTTTTCACAGACTTCGGTAGAGGAGGTAATTGGGTCTGACACAGGCTGAAGTAGTTTATTAACGACCGAGAACAAAACCCTTGGGTTATCATAGCCACTTTCTATTATTCTGCCATAATATGCGTTCTTGGATGCAGTTTGTGCATCTCTGTAAGCTCTTTGATGGTCAGAGAAAACCTGGACATGCACAGTGAGGCTGGTCTTACGTGACATTCTCTCAAGATCTCGACCAGATACTTTCATAGACTGTAACTCTGAGATATACTGTGGAGCTGGACGCTTAAAGGAAACTTCTTTATTTTTTAATGGAGCTCTTTTATCTAGTGCTGAATGAAGGGCAAAGTTATAGTAATCAACAAGATGATATAGTGTTGATGGAATAGGGGGAAGACAAGATCAGAAGTAGCAAGGATAGAGGGACAGATAGTGCTAAGATTTCTGAAAGAATTTTGGCATTTACAGTTAAGAGGAGGAAGAGGTGATGAGACAGTGAAAAGTACTGCTTCATGTCAGAGAGTCCCAAATCACTGCTATAAGTGTTCTCGACAGATAAGCCAGATGTGCAGATCAGGTCCAGTATGTGACCACCAGAGTGAGTAGGAAAATCCGCATGTTGCACCAACTCAAAACAGTCCAGTGAGGATCGGAATTCATTTCTCAGTTTACATGTAGGAGTGTCAATATGGATGTTGAAATCTCCAAGAAGAATAACTCTCTGGAAAAAGTGGATTAAAAGATCAGTCAGGTTGGATAAGAAACACCAATTATATTTTGGGGGATGATAGAGATCAATAAGTAAGGCAGGGCCCTATTTTGTTATTAGTTGAAGAGTCAGACACACGAAAAAAGTTAAGGGTGTCTGATCAAATATCACCCTTCTAATATCAGTGTTTTGTCATGTCCTGTCCCACGGTGACCCTGTTTTCCCCTTTATACTCTTTATCCTGTAGACTTAACCAAAATGCCTCAAATTCCATAAATTACCACTCTGTGGTCAGGTGTACTACTTTAGATCAGCACTTCCACCCTCTTCCTATTTTTTTTATTCTATATCTTTAGATATTTAGACAGAATGGGAAATTGGGCAGGAGAAAGAGCTAAACTTTCTCCTGCCCATTTCCCATTCTGTCTACGTATACAGTCATATGAAAAAGTTTGGGATCCCCTCTAAATTCTTCGGATTTTTGTTTATCATTGGCTGAGCTTTCAAAGTAGCAACTTCCTTTTAATATACGACATGCCTTATGGAAACAGTAGTATTTCAACAGTGACATTAAGTTTATTGGATTAACAGAAAATATGAAATATGCATCATAAAAAAATTAGACAGGTGCATAAATGTGGGCACCCCAACAGAAATATTACATCAATACTTAGTTGAGCCTCCTTTTGCAAATCTAACAGCCTCTAGACGCCTCCTATAGCCTTTGATGAGTGTCTGGATTCAGGATGGAGGTATTTCTGACCATTCTTCCATACAAAATCTCTCCAGTTCAGTTAAATTTGATGGCTGCTGAGCATGGACAGCCTGCTTCAAATCATCCCATCGATTTTTCGATGATATTCAAGTCAGGGGACTGTGACGGCCATTCCCTAACCTAACCTAACCCTTCTGCATGAATGCCTTTGTAGATTTTCGAACTGTGTTTTGGGTCATTGTCTTGTTGGAATATCCAACCCCTTCATAACTTCAACTTTGTGACTGATGCTTGAACATTATCATGAAGAATTTGTTGATATTGGGTTGAATTCATCCGACCCTCGACTTTAACAAGGGCCCCAGCCCCTGAACTAGCCACACAGCCCCACAGCATGATGGACCCTCCACCAAATTTGACAGTAGGTAGCAGGTGTTTTTCTTGAAATGCGGTGTTCTTCTTTCACCATGCAAAGTGCTTTTTGTTATGACCAAATAACTCAATTTATGTCCCATCAGTCCAAAGCACTTTGTTCCAAAATGAATCTGGCTTGTCTAAATGAGCATTTGCATACAACAAGCGACTCTGTTTGTGGCGTGAGTGCAGAAAGGGCTTCTTTCTCTTCACCCTGCCATACAGATGTTCTTTGTGCAAATTGTACTGAATTGTAGAACGATGTACAGATACACCATCTGCAGCCAGATGTTCTTGCAGGTCTTTGGAGGTGATCTGTGGGTTGTCTGTAACCATTCTCACAATGCTGCGCATATGCTGCTCCTAGATTTTTCTTGGCCTGCCAGGCCTGCTGGGTTTAACAGCAACTGTGCCCGTGGCCTTCCATTTCCTGATTCCATTCCTTACAGTTGAAACCTCTGAGATAGCTTTCTGTAGCCTTCCTCTAAACCATGATACCAAACAATCTTTGTTTTCAGATCTTTTGAGAGTTGCTTTGAGGATCCCATGCTGTCTGTCACTCTTCAGAGGAAAGTCAAAGGAAAACACAACTTGCAATTGACCACCTTAAATACCTTTATATCTCATGATTGGACACACCTGTCTATGAAGTTCAAGGCTTAATGAGCTAATGCAACCAATTTGGTGTTACAAGTAATCCATATTGAGCAGTTAAATGCATTCAAATCAGCAAAAGTACAAGGAGACTCACATTTTTGCAGAGCCAGTTTTTTATTTGATTTAATTTCATACAACTAAGTACTGCTTCACTAAAAATCTTTGTTCAGAAAACACCCCACTACTCAGATGTTCCTAGGAAATGAAAGACATGCCCCTGTTATCTTTTTTTGTTGAAAGGACAGTAAATTATCATGCAGGCTGGGAGGGGTTCCCAAACTTTTTCATATGACTGTACATGTAGTGTGTGTGTATATATTGAATGTACAGCAAATAGAAAGTGGCTTTCTAAACCAACAAGATACAACCTGATTTTGCTAGATGTGTAACTTCAGGTGGCACAAAGTTACATTCAGTTCTTCCTGCTCAGCTCCTCATCCGCACAGGCCCAGGCAGCCTGCTATCTTCAGGTCATCATCTGGTCTGCTTTCGTAAGGATGTAACATGGCAGAGAGTGCGAGTGCAGGCCTCTGTCTTTATTGTCCCTTCCTGGGCCATTGGAATAACTCGGGCATGGCCCACCCCAACACCTCAAGCAATTTTGTTTCTTATCTGCATCCTTCACATAAACAACCAAGAAAGGAAATGCAAGTCATTAAGCAATAAAACTTGCCCTCTCTGTCAAAGGTTTAGTCATAAAAACAGCATTCCTCAAGCTTTGGGAAGGCCGAGAAACAAAAGGAACTGGCTTGTTCACTGTCGTTACTCTTTAAACATTATAACAAGTAAAATGCTAATTCTGCAAATAAATATTTTATAAGCGATTTGGCACCCAAACACAATCAAATATATTGGAAGGCAAAAAAAAAAAGAAACCGACATTCGAACATAAAAGAGCAGCTACTAATTTTACGTTGTACTGACTGGCTTTATGTTACTTACGATGGACTACAGGATTTTACAGATCTGTTTTTGTACAAAACTTTCCGGATTAGCCAATATACATTTTTAAATAGTGTTTTTATTAGTTCAACTGTCAGTACACTCTGTGTTAAACACCACTTCCCTTTTTTTAAACACTTTAACTTAGCTACTGCATTAACTATACCATACGCTTCTTTGCTTTAAATGCCCTGAAAAAAGTAAAAGGCTGATACTCATTCTACCAAAATTTTTTTATATAACTTTAGAACTTTATTTGTTCTCCTTTTTGGGAATTTTGGCTTTTTACAGAATCTCTTTAAATAAACACCTAAATATGTAGGTAAATAAATAAATATATATATACAGACAACCTTTGGTCTGAACACAAACCAGAATGACTGTAAAGCAAAAACATTCAAAAGCAATAAAAGTTCTAACTTGATTGTCACATTTTGGCAATGAATGAGGACACCTGCTCAATACAAATGTATTTTCCTCCATTTTAAAAATCTGTTACAGTGCAGCATTTAATGCATGCAGGGATTACATTTGTGATGGATGTGGAGGCACACAGCGCATCAGTTTATTGACATGAAAATTATGTTCTTGACCTTTTCACCTTATTTGAACAGGCGAGTAGTAGATCTTCATACAAGCAGTGCCTTCAGTTAAAGGTGATGAACTTGAATAGAAACACAACCATTTATTCAGCAGAAATATCAAAAGATGTCCTGGTCTGATGGGTAAAAGGTAAGTCCACCCTTGACTTCAGAAGCTGATTTTGCCCTCTCTAGCAGAAGTTACTGCTTGTATTTTGCATAACTGCCCACCAGTCTCTAACATTTTTGACCACTCTTCCATGCACAATTCCATAATTTCCAAAATTTTTGTGGGTTTTCTTGCCTGCACTGTCTGTTTTAAATCCTCCCACAATATTTCAATGGGATTCAACTCAGGGCTTTGACTAATCCAGTCCATAACCCCAATTTCTTCTTTTTGAAGTAGTTGGTAGAAATTGGTAGATTTGCTAGTAAACTTTGGATCATTATTATGCTGAAAGGTCCATTTCAGGTTCAACTTTAACTTTCAAACAGATTCTCCTCAAGCCCACCTTGATCATATTCTTTCTCTTCCTCTTCGGCTGCTCCCATTAAGGGCTGCCACAGCAGATCATCTTTTTCAATATCTTCCTGTCCTCTACATCTTGTTCCGTTACCCCCATCATCCATGTCCTCATTTCTAATCTTATCCATCCTTGTCATGCCCAATGCAGATCTTAACATCTTTAACTCTGCCACCTCCAGCTCTGTCAGTGCCACCATCTCCAACCCTGATAACATAGCTGGTCTCACTACCATCCTGTAGACCTTCCCTTTCACTCTTGCTGATACCCATCTGTCATAAATCACTCCTGGCACTGTTCCCCACCCATTCCACCCTGCCTGCACTCTCTTCTTCACCTCTCTTCCACAATCCCCATTACTCTATACTGTTGATCCCAAGTATTTAAACTCCTCCAACTTAGCCAACTCTACTCCCTGCATCCTCACCATTCCACTGACCTCCCTCTCATTCACACACATGTATTCTGTCTTGTTCCTACTGACCTTCATTCCTCTCCTCTCTAGAGCATATCTCCACCTCCACCATCAGGGTCTCCTCAACCTGCTCCCTACTATCGCTACAGATCGCAATGTCATCAGCAAGCATCATAGTCCATGGTGACTCCTGTCTCACCACTGTCACACTTCCCTCGTTCATATCCTGTACAACTCTTTTATACTTCTCTGCCTCTCCCAACTTCTTCATACAATACCACAACTCCTTTCGAGGCACCCTGTCATTTGCGTTTTCCAGATCTACAAAGACACAGCACTGATTCTTCTGGCCTTCTCTATATTTCTCCATCAACATCCTCAGCACCTCTGTGGTGCTTTCTTGGCATGAAACCACACTGCTGCTCACTAATCATCACCTCACTTCTTAACCTAGCTTCCACTACTCTTTCCCATAACTTCATGCTGTGGCTCATCAATTTTATTCCCCTGTAGTTACTACAGTCCTGCACATCCTCCTTATTGTTAAATATCTGCACCAGTACACCTCCACTCCTCAGGCATCCTCTTACTTTCCAAGATTCCATTAAACAATCTGGTTAAAAACTCCACTGCCACCTCTCCTAAACACTTCCATGCTTCCACAAGTATGTCATCTGGACCAACGGCTTTTACATTCTTCATAGCTGTCCTTACTTCCTCCTTGCTAATCCGTTGCACTTCCTGATTCAATATCTCCACATCATCCAACATCTCTCTCTTTTCATTCATCAACCTCTCAAAGTTCTCTTTCCATCTGCTCAACACACTCTCCTCACTTGTGAGTACGTTTCCATCTTTATCCTTTATCACCCTAACCTGCTGCACATCTTTCCAAACTCGGTCCCTCTGTGTAGCCCATCGGCCGTTTTCTCACCCCTTAATATCCAGCCTCTCATACAACTCATCATACACATCTTTAGCCTTCACTGCTTCTCTCTTCATCTTACGCCTTATCTCCTTGTACTCCTGTGCATTTTCTGCATCTCTCTGACTATCTCACTTCTTCTTTGCCATCCTCTTCCACTGTATACTCTCCTTTACTTCCCCATTCCACCACCAGGTTTCCTTTTCCTCCTTTCGCTGTCCAAATGTCGCACCTAGCATCCTTCTAGCTGTCGCCCCTAACACTTCTGGTATCTGGTGACTCTTTATTGCCACCCAGTGTCTGTCTTACCTCCTCCCTAAACTCCACCTCACAGTCTTCCTTTTTCACTTTACACCATTTGATCCTTTGGCTCTGACCTCGTTCTCATCCTCTTCTTGATCTTGAATGTCATCCTACACACCACCATTCTATGCTGCCTAACTACTTCCCCCTGCCACCACTTTGCAGTCTCCAATTTCCTTCAGACTGACCCTCCCTCATAGGATATAATCCACCTGTGTGCATCTTCCTCCACTCAGAACATTTTCACCACCATGCCTCACAGTTGGTTTGAGGTTTGTCTCCTGAAAATGCTGTCTTTGGTTTGCACCAAACCGCCTGTGTAGATCACATTGTTCCAGAAGGCCAAGGATCAGATTTATAAGGCTTGTGCATACACAACTTTCCAAAGTCAGGATTTATAAAAGAGAACTTGATGGGAGAACTTGTGTAGATTTACAGCAACTCTGACACATGTGTACAGAACATTTTGGAGAAAGTGGGAAATGACAATACCCTTGATCAAGTAGGAAGATGTCGCCAAACCCGCTAAATGATGCTGTGTGCGTATAGTAATGATCATCACCGAGCTGTTATTAGAATGTGTGTTAACATGAAAAACATATTAAACTTAAAAGTGATGAACATGATGTATAGACTCTATTTTAGTTACCTTTTAAGAGGCCCAATGCTGCCAATTTGAAATGAACATCTAACTTGGGTTTTTCATCATATATATCGGCCACCTATTGTCACTTTTCAGGATTAGAAAACAATGTAATCACTTATTGTCAATAATTGTGTCAAGCAATTCTTGTATACAGAGAGCTGTAGATCTCCTGTTTTATAGCCTGTGCCAGTCTAATGGTTTGACAAAACATGACTTGATTGGCTCTGCTTGAAGAATATACAAATGGTCAGATATAAAGGGAACACGCTGTTAGGAACTGGCAGAATGTTTATGTCTATGGTGTTGTCTGGCGTATGAGCCAGTTTAGGCTTCCAAAGGCTATTATCTTGGAAATATATGCCATGTTTGGCCTGGCAATAGAAATACAGACTGTCCAAAATCAGGCTTTATTTAGATAGATAGATAGATAGATACTTTATTAATCCCAAGGGGAAATTCACATAATCCAGCAGCAGTATACCGATACAAAGAAACAATATTAAATTAAATAGTAATAAAAATGAAAAAAATTAAAATAAAATTAATGTTAGCATTTACTCCCCCGGGTGGAATTGAAGAGTCGCATAGTGTGGTGGAGGAACGATCTCCTCAGTCTGTCAGTGGAGCAGGACAGTGACAAAAGTCTGTCACTGAAGCTACTCCTCTGCCTGGAGATGACACTGTTAAGTGGATGCAGTGGATTCTTCATGATTGACAGGAGTTTGCTTAATGCCCGTCGCTCTGCCACAGATGTTAAACTGTCCAACTTTAATCCTACAATAGAGCCTGCCTTCTTAACAAGTTTGTCCAGGCGTGAGGCGTCTTTCATCTTTATGCTGCCACCCCAGCACACCACCGCGTAGAAGAGGGCACTCGCCACAACCGTCTGGTAGAACATCTGCAGCATCTTACTGCAGATGTTGAAGGATGCCAACCTTCTCAGAAAGTATAGTCTGCTCTGACCTTTCTTACATAGAGCATCAGTATTGGCAGTCCAGTCCAATTTGTCATCCAGCTGCACTCCCAGATATTTAAAGGTCTGCACCCTCTGCACACAGTCACCTCTGATGATCACAGGGTCCATGAGGGGCCTGGGCCTCCTAAAATCCACCACCAGCTCCTTGGTCTTGCTGGTGTTAAGGTGTAAGTGGTTTGAGTCGCACCATTTAACAAAGTCTTTGATTAACTTTCTGTACTCCTCCTCCTGCCCACTCCTGATGCAGCCCACAATAGCAGTGTCATCAGCGAACTTTTGCGTGGCAGGACTCAGTCATATTGGAAGTCTGATGTATATAGATTGAACAGGACCGGAGAAAGTACAGTCCCTGCGGCGCCCTGTGCTGCTGAACACAATGTCAGACCTGCAGTTCCCAAGACGCACATATTGAGGTCTGTCTGTAAGATAGTCCACAATCCATGCCACCAGGTGTGAGTCTACTCCCATCTCAGTCAGCTTGTCTCTAAGAAGCAGAGGTTGGATGGTGTTGAAGGGCTAGAGAAGTCCAAAACATAATTCTTACAGCACCACTGCCTCTGTCCAGATGGGAGAGGGATCAGTGTAGCATATAGATGATGGCATCCTCCGCTCCCACCTTCTCCTGGTATGCGAACTGCAGAGGGTCGAGGCGTGATGGACCTGTGGCCTCAGGTGGTGAAGCAGCAGCCGCTCCATGGTCTTCATCAGATGTGACGTCAGAGCAACAGGCCGGAAGTCATTCAGCTCACTAGGACGTGATACCTTTGGGACAGGGTGATACAAGATGTTTTCCAAAGCCTTTGGGACTCTCCCTGTTCCAGGCTCAGGTTGAAGATGCGCTGTAGAGGACTCCCCAGTTCCAACGCACAGGCCTTCAGCAATCGTGGCGATACACCATCTGGACCCGCTGCTTTGCTGGCACAAAGTCTTTTCAGCTCTCTGCTCACCTGGGCTGCTGTAATTGTGGGTGGGGATGTCTCACCTATGCTGGTATCAGCAGAAGGATGGTTGGAGGATGCAGTACTCGAGGTGAGAGTGGGTTACTGTGATCAAACCTATTAAAGAAGTTGTTCATTTGGTTTGCTCTCTCACGTCTGTCTCGATGGCGGCACCCGCTTTGAGCTGCAGCCAGTGATAATCTTCATCCCATCCCACACTTCCTTCATGCTGTTGTTCTGCAACTTCTGCTCCAGCTTTCTCCTGTACTGCTCTTTCGCCGCCCTGAGCTGGACTCGGAGTTCCTTCTGCACGCACTTGAGCTCATGCTGATCACCACCTTTAAAAGCCCTTTTCTTCTGGTTCAAAAGGCCCTTGATGTCACTTGTAATCCATGGCTTGTTGTTAGCATAGCAGCGTACTGTTCTTACTGGAACTACAATGTCCATACAGAAGTTGATGTAATCAGTTGTGCATTCAACAGCCTCTTCAATGTTCTCACTATGTGACCCAGCAATATATCCCAGTCTGTAGTTCCAAAGCAGTCTCTCAGAGCCTGCTCTGCCTCAGGGACCACTTCCTGAATGAGCGTGTAGTTGTAGGTACCTCACTCTTGGTTTGTATTGAGGCTGAAGCAGAACCAGGTTATGATCTGCTTTCCCAAGCGCAGGCAGCGGGGTGGCGCTGTATGCGTCTTTAACGTTTGCATACAGTAGGTCGATAGTCCTGTTTCCCCGAGTGTTACAATCCACATACTGGGAGAAGGCAGGTAATGTTTTGTCCAGCGTTACATGGTTAAAGTCTCCAGCGATTAGCACAAGTGCCTCAGGGTGCTGCGTTTGTAACTTAGCAACTGCGGAATGGATGATGTCACTCGCCATCTCGCTCGCTTGAGGGGATGTAAACAATAACAGCAATCACGTGTCCAAACTCTCTGGGCAAGTAATAGGGGCGCAGACTTACGGCCAACAGTTCGATGTCCCTGCAGCAAGTGGAGATTTTAACGTTTACATGTCCTGAGTTGCACCACTTTGTATTGACATAGAGAGCGAGTCCTCCTCCTTTCTTCTTCCCGCAGGTACTTGCGTCTCTGTCCGCTCTAACTGTGCTAAACCGGGTAGCTCCACGTTAGCATCTGGGATGATAGACGTTAGCCATGTTTCACTAAAACACAGCAAGCTGCATTCTCTGTAGGTTCTGACATTTTTCACCAGCACAACCAGTTCGTCGATCTTATTTGGTAGTGAGTTTACATTTCCCAGGATCACAGAAGGCACCGATGGTTTATAACGCCATTTTCTCTCAAGTTGTCTCGATTTAATCTTATCTTTTATCTTTGCGCCCCTCGGCTGCCCCGATATCGTCTTCTTACCTCGTCAGGTAAATAAGGAACCACACCGGCATAAGCATTTCTTCTCAGTGCTTTAAGCCGACTACTTGAATAGGCGATTCTCGGAGTGTAAAAATCCATGTCAAATTGTAAAATAGTAAAAAGTGTTAAGTTAAAGTGGTAGAAGTGATCAGTGAAATAGAGAAAAATAGAGATAAAAAGGTAAAAAGATAAAGTCATATACGGAGTTGCTGGAAAGGCTGCTACTCGGTTGTGGCGCCGGAAATAACAATAAATAATTGTTAGGGTTGTGCATCATACCGGTAACTGAAAATAGTACAGAAGAATCCAATTGTTAAAGTGGTACAGTACCAGCATTTCTATACTTTCTGAACCAGAAGGGCCCACCCCACATGCTTCTGTTAGTAAACATCAGACCCTCAATATCTGTGGTTTAAATAAGACCGTCCGGTACTCGGGTCCACCTGAATACTCCCTAAGGAGGTTCAAATCATTGCCACCTCATCTAGAACACCTGGTACTTATTTGCTAGGTGTGAAGTGGTGGTAAATGTACTTTTTCCACTTGGCCAATCTGCATTTTTGTTCATTTATATTATAAGAATTAATACCCTAAGTCAATTTTATGTGTCGCTTGTTCAAGTGCATCACCTTTATCATTAGGCAACAAATATTTGATTATCGTGGTCTGTGTATCACTTAGTAAGTTCATTACTTAAGATCATCATCCATTATTTATTTGCCAGTTCCAGATATGGCTTTTTCTTTGAAACGTTCCCTTTAGGCCAGTATCCTGGAGGTGTCTTTTCACTGTTGTAGCTGATAATTGTGTTTTGCTTATACAGTGGAACCTCGGTTTACGAGTAACTTGGTTTACGAGTGTTTTGCAAGACAAGCAAAAATTTTTAATAAATTTTGACTTGATAAACGAGCGATGTCTTGCAATACGAGCAGTATGGATACACTTTGTCTGCTGAGCGTCATGTGATCACAACTGAGCTGATGGTTCTTCTCTCTCTCTCTCCTTATCTCGCTCACCCAGCGCCTCTCTCTCTCTCTCTCTCCTTATCTCGCTCGCTCGCTCGCCCCTCTTGTCTTTCTCTCTCTCTCTCCTTATCTCACTCGCCCAGCGTCTCTCTGTTTACTACAGCATTGTGACTGTGTGTGCGCGCGCTGTGAAGTGCGAGTCCCCATCTTGCACCCCAAAACATGAAGCTGAGTCTCAGTACTTTAACAACACCAGCTTTATTCAGCTTGAAACAGCAACAGCGCTGTTATTTATTGCAGCGGGATCTTTATAATGTTGCTTGATCTTTTTGGATGCGCTTATACGGCGAACTGCTACAGCGCTGGGAGACTGCGATTGCTTTGGGACGCTCTTCCACGTGTCGTCCCGTTGGGTGGAATCCCACATGAGTTTAGAAACTCACTCACACCAGCCATGATTCTTTTTAAAGGTAAAGTGCAGGTTAATTTGTATTATGTATTTTACTTTATATTTTGTATTAATCATTTTTATATGAATAGTTTTGGGTTGTGGAACGAATCATCTGAGTTTCCATTATTTCTTATGGAGAAATTCGCTTTGATATACGAGTGTTTTGGATTGCGAGCACATTTCCGGAACAAATTATGCTCGCAAACCGAGGTTCCACTGTATTTAATGAAGAAGCCAACTGAAGACCTCTAAGGTGTTTTTTTTTTTCCTCAAACTACAGATTCTGAAGTCCTTATCCTCTTATGCAGTTGTCCATCTGGACTTCCTCTTCTGTTTCTAATCTGGTTAGGTCCAGTTTGCCCTTTTCACTCAAAACAGTAATAGACACCTTTGTATGAAATCTTCAGTTTCCTGTCAAGCTGTCCTGTGGAGTAAAATTCATTCTGCAAATCAACACTATTCTTGAGAAAGCGGTTTCATTTTGACAACTTTTGAACCCAGAACTGAACTTTACCTCTTATAGGGCTAATTATTTTTTATTCCTTTTGTCCCAGGGCTGAATATTTTTCCAAAAATTTCAATGTTCTAAAAAGCACACAAAGCAATGGTATCACACATAAATCAACATAAAATACTTATTTATGCCATATGTTACTCTGTTTTATGTTCCAGGAGCCCCTACAGTAGGCATATTCACATATTTATTACATACCTGTTTGCCCCATCACTCATAAGCTGAAAGGCACTTTCTGGTAAAAGACGGCTTGAAGTAGTCGAGTGTCCACCAGCAGGCCGCGTCATTTGGTGAAGTCCAGTTACCAGCTTGTCTCTCACAGATCGATGTCTGTGTAGCCCTCCCAGGGCTAAAGTTTTCGTTGGCATGTCAGCTGGATGAGCATGTCCATCACTATAATCAAATAGCGACTGGTCAGCTAATGCAGGCATCTGACTTTCGTTTTCGATCTCCAGATCACTTGTATCAAAGTTGGAGCTGGATAAGTCAGAGTCCAATTCAGCAATAATATGCACAGAGTATTTTGCTTTGTGCATTTGCTTCGCTCTCTCGCCTGATGTCGATGCCATTCTAGACGTTGCTTACTCTACGCTACTTATGCACATGCAGGGTTTTAACATCAAGTCATTAAGTCTAGCAGTCCTCTGAGCAAAGAGGGTCTACCTATAACGTAACGGTGAGTTTTATCAACATTTACAGCTTTCTTTTGCCCTCTGCCCCTGATAGCCATCCTCTACCCCTTATGTCGACAAAAGTCAACATCCGCCCTAAAAGAGTTGCTAGGACCTTCAACCCCAAGTGAACAGAATATCAGGTTTCAGCTGTGCAAATGCAATTACAAAGGTTTCTCTAATAACCAGGTTTTAGAATTTTTAACACTGTGGTATTATACAGTTTTGTTTTTTGGCCCATTCCTCGTTGGACTTACCCCTGCGCAGTGTGTGCGCTTGTTGTTCTTGTGCTATTTCACAATACACTGCATTTCCTCACTAATGGGCAGATTCAGAAGAAAAACAAAAGCAGAGAACTTCACTGATAGGCAGGAAGAGCTGAAACTCTTCATGATTTTCAAGCTGATTAACATCACAATTCTTGATATTTGAAAATCAAGTTACACGTATGTCAGTGACATTCTAATGTGAAATCAATTAAACATACGAGGTGTGGCAAAAAAGTAATGAGACTGGCAACACTGCAAGAGATCTGGCAACGCTGCGCTGTTGTCCTTGATAGAGCACGTGTATCAGTACCCTCCCATAGCTCAGTGCGAGTTTCAACTCCTTCCGTTAACTACGTGATTTTTGTGACTGCTATTAGCGAAGATGTGTTTTTGGTTGTGCGTCACGCAAAATGGAACAGCGGAATTTGGAGCAACGTTGTGCCATTAAATTTTGTGTTAAGCTTGGAGAATCGGAAAGTGTGACGTTTGAAAAGTTAAAACAGGCCTATGGGGAACATTCTTTATCCCGAGCTCAAGTTTTTCAGGGAGGCCTTCAACTTCGAAAACCAATGAAAACATCGAACGTGTGAACACTCTTGTGAGATCAGACCGTCGTTTAACATTAAGAATGTTGAGTGAACAATTAAATTTGAACAGATTTACCGTTCATCAAATTTTGACTGAACATTTGCACGTGCGAAAGGTCTGTGCCAAAATGGTGCCGAAAAACCTCACAATTGAGCAGAAGGACAATCGAAAAAACACATTCCTGTGGTTCCCCAGCCCCCTTATTCACCCGACCTCAGTCCGTGTGACTTTTTCCTTTTTCCTAAACTGAAAAATGTCCTCAAAGGACGTCATTTCGGGACTTTAGAAAACATCCAAACGAGTGTAACGGACATGCTGAAGACCATACCGGTTGAAGACTTCCAGCGCTGCTACCAACAGTGGGAACAACGTCTCCACCGGTGTGTAGCTGCCCAAGGGAACTACTTTGAAGGGGATAACATTAATGTTTGAAAAAAATAAAAACTTTGGTAAATAAAAAATCAGTCTCATTACTTTTCTGCCACACCTCGTACATACCTATTTTAGAATGGTTTTCCCATTGAAAATCAGCTAAGAGTAGGTTATCAGACTCGGAACAAACCATGAATGGACCTCACGATAGTCTCAGTTCTTTTAAAGACATCCTCACCAAGAACGGGAAAAGTGGGCCTCAATCTTGGAACCAGGCCTGGAAGTGGTGATCATTGGTGAGCACGTGATGGCCAAGTGGCCCATGTAGACCATCAAGCAAAGACATGTGGAGTCTTCAAGGCTTGGGCAGAATGGTGGCAGATGACATTTAATGTTAGTAAATGTGAAGTATTACACATAAGAAGTAAAAATGTTAGGTTTGAATACACAATGGGCGGTCTGAAAATCAAGAGTACACCTTATGAGAAGGATTTAGAACTCATAGTGGATTCGAAGCTATCAACTTCTCGACAGTGTTCAGAAGCCATTAAGAAGGCTAACAATGTCAGGTTATATAGCACCTTGATGTGTGGAGTACAAGTCACAGGAGGCTCTGCTCAAGCTTTATAACCCATTGGTGAGGCCTCATCTTGAGTACCGGGTGCAGTTTTGGTCTCCAGGTTATCAAAAAGGACATAGCAGCACTAGAAAAGGTCCAGAGAAGAGCAACTAGGCTGATTCCAGGGCTACAGGGGATGAGTTATGAGGAAAGATTAAAAGAGCTGAGCCTTTACAGTTTAAGCCAAAGAAGATTAAGAGGTGACATGACTGAAGTGTTTAAAATTATGAAGGGAATTAGTCCAGTGGATCGAGACTGTTATTTTAAAATGAGTTCATTAAGAACACCGGGAAACAGTTGGAAACTTCTTAAGGGTAAAGTTTGCACAAACATTAGTAAATTTTTCTTTACAAAAAGAATGATAGACATTTGGAATAAGCGACCGAGTAGTTTAGTAGACAGTAAGACGTTAGGGACTTTTAAAACTCGACTTGATGTTTATTTAGAAGAATTAAGTGGTGAGGACTGCCGAGCTTTGTTGAGCTGAATGGCCTGTTCTTGTCTAGATTATTCTAATGTTCTAACATGTGGAGTCACCATTCAGGATCACAAAGTGAAGGATGAGTGTTGAGTGCAGTGACAATTTTTTTTAAGAACAAGAGTGGGATGGATCAATTAATACCAGACATGCACAGAATGCTACCTACGTCTCTGCTGTACAGACAGCATTGGCACTAGAATTGAAATTTTCCAGTCAAGGGTGATCTCATTTTAACTCTGAAGTTACCTCACCGAAGACATTTTAAATGATTGTGTGGGTACTCAGAAGACCTGAACTTGAGTGCCTTCACTTTGAGTTTCTTCCTAAAGATTAGAAAGTCAGCTCAGCAATTTTTCACATTGCATATTGGAGAACTTTCAATATATTTGTATGCGTGTACCCAACAACTTTTCTCAGTATGTGGTCTCTTTAGAGACTTTGGTTTCAGAGTACCATCTAAAAACTGTGTAGACCTACTAAGGTACTTCAACAGTCATGTAGAGAAAGATAACGCTATATGGAGGAATGTGATTGAAAGAAATGATTTGAGCCCAAGTGATGAATTGTTATTGGATTTCCTTGCTGGTGGATGTTTCTCTTCACCAAATACCATATTTGATCACAAGGTTTATCATGAATTTACCAGAACTCCTTGGGCCAATGGTCATTGATTGACTGTGGTTTCTTCATCTACTCTGAGGGCCACTTGTTCTCATCATTTGGTTTAAGAGAGGTAGTGAGCTGTCAACTGATTACTACTTATGGCTGAGCACGGCTCAGATGGATGACCCACACAGATAGTGAAAGCTTCTGTTCAGATTGAGTATGTCTCCACATGAGCTTCTACTGCATCTTGGCAGGCATCAGGAGCACAGGGTCTGAAAAGACCACATTCAAAACCTCAGCATTAGAGACCACCGCTAAGAGCTCTGGCCAGATGCTCATTGGTGCCTATCAAGATGCCAGTCTTTGGAGGACAACAGCAGTAAGGGAAGCTGTTAAGATGAAGAAAGAGATCTTCACTGTAATGTTAGCAAGAAATTTTCCCGATGTGACTGAAATGAACTAAAAACGTGTCAGCCGCGATAAAGTGAAGCCACGAAAGTCGAAGCGCGATATAGCGAAGGATTACTGTATTGCGCTTCGACTTTCGCAGCTTCACTCCATCACGGATTTTAAATGTAAGCATAACTAAATATATATCACGGATTTTTCACTGGTTTGCAGATTTCTGCGGACAATGGGTCTTTTAATTTATGGTACATGTTTCTTCAGTTTGTTTGCCCAGTTCATTTCATACAAGGGACGCTATTGGCAGATGGCTGAGAAGCTACCCAATTAGAGCATGTATTACGTTTTAAATAAAACTCCTCAATGATATACGATATGCTTCCCTCGCGGTGCTTCGCACACTTAAAAGCTCTAACAGCCTGTATTGATTTTTGATTGTTTGCTTTTCTCTGTCTCTCTCACTCTCTCTGCCTGACGGAGGGGGTGTGAGCAGAGGGGCTGTTTGCTTAGAAGATATGGACACTCCTCTAAAAAATGCTGAAAGACTACCTTCACATTGATCCCTTCCTTGCAGCGGTGCTTCCACTTAAAAGCCCAACAGCCCTAATGATTTTTGATTGTTTAATTTTCTCTCTCTGTCTGACATTCTCTGCTCCTGACGGCACTCCTTTGAAGAGGAAGATATGTTTTAATTCTTTTAATTGTGAGAAAGAACTGCCATCTCTGTCTTGTCATGGAGCACAGTTTAAACTTTTGACTAAAGGGTGTTATTTCATGTCTAGAGGGCTCTAATAATGTTAAAAAATGTATTTAGAAGGTCGTGAACAGGTTTTCTATACTCTAACTGCGAAACTATTAGATTTATAAATAAAGAATCCTACTTTGTGGAAATTCATTTATCGCGGTAGAGTCTGGAACGGACTAACCACGATAAATGAGGGTTTACTGTACAAACTAAATTTGAAAAACATAAATAAGTTCTGACCATACACGTGCATCATTTTATAATGGAGAGTACAAAGTTGTTTTTATAAGTTTTAAAGAAAAATAAGAAAATTACAAATGCCAACAAGACAGGAAAAGTCTTCCAGCGCTTATACCTTGATTAAAGTAAAATAAATAGTTCTAAATGAGCTCAAATAATTTTTTCAAGAGGGGTAATAGTGGATGGAGAGGAAATTGTAATGCAAGCAGCTGAAAGTTCTAAGAGAATTCATTTATAAAACAAATTCCTCCAGGCTCGTGTTGAACATGCAAGTTGCCAGAAGGATCTTGACAGCTGTAGGGCTTACTAAAAGAAGAGAAAGAGTCTGAAGAAAAATCCAGCAGTACATGAAGGTGTGATGAGCATGAAATAGTAACATGCAGAGCAAATAAAAGAGAGATGGGGAAAACTGAGGACCAAATAGTAAAGATGTGATGGGAGGGTAGGACCAAAATGTATTAACAGAAGAAAAATAGGGAAATTTATGTGAACATAAATTGAAAATAAGGCCAGGCTAAGCACCTTTAGTGCCTTTTCTTTGGAGTCGTATACTTTTTATATATTTTTTATATTGGACAAAATGAGAATTGAGATTTTTGGAAGAATGTTTGACTGTGTTCAAAACTGAATCCCATCTCTACTGGCATAGATTTTAAACATGGAAGTAGAAAGGGATGCAATGGGATAGAAGAGGACAAAGAGATGCTGCTGCCTTTGAGGAATGACCTTTGCTGAAGGTAAAAGTAAAAAGTAGTGGGTGAAACTAAGAATTTAGAGCATAGGTCTTGTAATGAAAGATTTAAATTGTCTATTTTACAATTTAAACTTTACGTATCTAGTGATTGTTCTCATGTGATGTGTAGTTGTAACAGAGAAGTCAAAATTATCAAGTTCAGAGACTTTCCATGTGCAACTTGAGTCTTATGATCGTTTATGTGTATGAAAGATTGTTCATAAGTTTAACCAATGTTATTTAATGTCAAGAATAGGACAGTGAGTTGAAAATATTTTTCCCTTTTTAAACTTCATACAGGAAACAAACCCCACTGCTGTTCTGAATGTGGAAAGCAATTTTCCTACAGAAGTCATCTTCAGAGCCACATGAGATTTCACACAGGAGAGAAGCCATATTGCTGTTCTGAATGTGGCAAACGATTCCGTGAAAGGAGAGATCTGCAGAACCACACTACAGTTCACACAGGAGAGAAGCCATATTGCTGTTCTGAATGTGGCAAACGATTCTGCTACAGGAGTGGCCTCTGGACCCATAAAAAAATTCACACAGGGGAGAATCTGCCATATTGCTGTCCACAGTGTGGCAAACAATTCCGTGAAAGGAGGACTCTTCAGAAACATGCTACAATTCACACGGGTGAGAAACCATATTGCTGTTCTCAATGTGACAAACGATTCCGTTATAGCAGTCATCTTCAGAGCCACAAAATAATTCACAGTGGAGAGAAGCCATATTGCTGTTTGGAATGTGGCAAACAATTCTCATACAGGAGTGGCCTTTGGACACACAAAAGAATTCACATGGGAGAGAAGCCATATTGCTGTTCAGTGTGTGGCAAGCAGTTCAATGAAAGGAAGGATCTTCAGAATCACACTGCAGTTCACACAGGAGAGTCTGAATGTAGCACAAAATGCCATGAAAAGGAGGATATGCAGGACTACACTACAATTCACACAGTAGAGAAACCATATTGCTGTTCTAAATGTGACAAACGATTCTATTACAGGAGTGGCCTTTGGACCCACACAAGAATTCACACAGGAGAGAAGAAGCCATATTGCTGTTCTGAATGTGGGAAGCAATTCCGTGAAAGGGGGGCTCTTCAGAATCACACTACAATTCACACAGGAGAGAAGCCATATTTCTGTTCTGAATGTGGCAAACAATTCCATTATAGGAGTGGTCTTTGGAGACACAAAAGAATTCACACAGGAGAGAAGCCGTTTTCTTGTTTGGACTGTGGCAAACATTTCTCTGACCGGAGTACTCTTCAGACCCACACTAGAATTCACACAGGAGAGAAGCCGTTTTCATGTTCGGAATGTGGCAAACATTTCCGTAACAGGGCGAATCTTCAGAGTCACACTAGAATTCACATTGGAGAGAAGCCATGTTGCTGTTTGGAATGTGGCAGAAAATTCTATGATGACGGTGATCTTCAGAGACACACTAGAATTCACTCTAGGAAAATCACTCCGGAAAAACAAGAGTCTTTTGGGACTCAAGAGTGAAGTTCATTCCTGTCTTGAGAAGTTAGCAAACTAAACCATTGTTGAGAAATTAGTCCCCTGACAAAAGCCGCAAGGAGTAAATTAGACATGGAAGGAGTCAAAAGACACCCACCTAACTATTCAAGTCTTCATGAGTTCTTTCATGGCAAAACTACATTCTTAGCATGAAAATTATCAAAAAAAATAAATCATAGTGGCTGAACATCTCCGCCATTCAAAAGATGTTCAACCCTCTGCCTCACCACTAGGGCAGGTGATAGTGATAGCAACTTTGAAACATCTTGATATAAAGAGAAGATGTCAATGCGTGTGACAGTCCAAATGGACGGTGTGGCTGGTCACACCACAACAGAACACACTAATTAATGGCTCTGTGGAAGGGCTGAGATCAAGAAACGTTCAAGCAAAATTCCAATTGTTGAAATTTCAGTATTCCATATAAACATATTGTTTCTACTCTTTTGGGACTTTCCCTAACAGGACGACACACTGAAGAACGTCCCAAAGTGCAATTGCTGCATCTGTAGGAAGCCTATCAGTTGCCAGGGCAACTGCAGGCTCCCAGTGCTGAAGTGGCTCATCTCAAAAGCAAATCCGATCCCACCGCGGTCACGATATAGGTGCCTGACATCAATGGGTGACGCAAGGAACATTAGAATTAGAATTAGAATTAGAACAATCTAGATGAGAACAGGCCATTCAGCCCAACAAAGCTCGCCAGTCCTATCCACTTGCTTCCTCCAAGAAAACATCAAGTCGAGTTTTGAAAGTCCCTAACGTCTTACTGTCTACCACACTACTTGGTAACTTATTCCAAGTGTCTATCGTTCTTTGTGTAAAGAAAAACTTCCTAATGTTTGTGCGAAATTTACCCTTAACAAGTTTCCAACTGTGTCCCCGTGTTCTTGATGAGCTCATTTTAAAATACAAGTCTCGATCCACTGTACTAATTCCCTTCATAATTTTAAACACTTCAATCATGTCACCTCTTAATCTTCTTTTGCTTAAACTGTAAAGGCCCAGCTCTTTTAATCTTTCCTCATAATTCAACCCCTGTAGCCCTGGAATCAGCCTAGTCGCTCTTCTCTGGACCTTTTCTAGTGCTGCTATGTCCTTTTTGTAGCCTGGAGACCAAAACTGCACACAGTACTCAAGATGAGGCCTCACCAGTGCATTATAAAGGTTGAGCATAACCTCCTTGGACTTGTACTCCACAGATCGTGCTATATAACCTAACATTCTGTTAGCCTTCTTAATGGCTTCTGAACACTGTTTGGAAGTTGATAGCTTGGAGTCCACTATGACTCCTAAATCCTTCTCATAAGGTGTACTCTCGATTTTCCGACCGCCCATTGTGTATTCAAACCTAATATTTTTACTTCCTATGTGTAATACTTTACATTTACTGACATTAAATTTCATCTGCCACAAATCTGCCCAAGCCTGTATGCTATCCAAGTCCTTCTGTAATGATATAACGGATTCCAAATTATCTGCTAATCCACCTATCTTGGTATCATCTGCAAACTTAACCAGCTTGTTACTTATATTCCTATCTAAATCATTTATATATATTAAAAATAGCAGCGGCCCTAGCACTGACCCCTGTGGAACACCACTCTTAACATCGCCAGTTCTGATGAGGTTCCTCGCACCATCACCCTCTGCTTCCTGTGTCTGAGCCAATTCTGCACCCATCTAAAAACATCACCCTGAATTCCCACTTCTTTTAACTTGATGCCCAACCTCTCATGTGGCACCTTATCAAATGCTTTCTGAAAGTCCAGATAAATAATATCATAAGCTCCACTTTGATCGTATCCTTTTGTTGCCTCCTCATAGAATTCCAACATGTTAGTAAAACACGACCTCCCCCTTCTGAACCCATGCTGACTGTTCAGAATAACTCCTGTCCTTGTCATGTGTTGCTCAATCTTATCCTTAATAATTCCTTCCATTAATTTTCCTGTGATGCTTGTTAAGCTTACTGGCCTATAGTTGCTTGGATCTGCCCTGTCACCCTTTTTATATAATGGGATGATATTTGCCATTTTCCAGTCCTTTGGAATCTCTCCAGTGCACAGTGACTTCCTAAAAATATGTGTCAAGGGTTTATATATGTACTCACTAGCCTCCTTAAGAACACGAGGATAAATATTATCTGGGCCTGGTGATTTGTTTGATTTCATCTTATTTAATCTGAGCAGCACTTCTCCCTCTACAATTTCCAAATCCCTCAGTACCTCCTTAGTAGTTGTGTTTACCTCTGGCAGGTTATCCACTTGCTCACTTGTAAACACCTCAGAAAAATGTAAGTTTAGGGCATCTGCTATTTCATTGTCTGTATCTTTTAATTCCCTTTACTATTCCTGATGAACTTGACCTCCTCCTTAACTGTTCTTTTACTACTAAAATACTGAAAGAATCTCTTGGGGTCTTCTTTCGCCTTATCTGCTATATTCCTCTCCAACTGTCTTTTAGCCTCTCTGATATCCTTCTTAATGGTTGCCCTCATTTCTCATACGCTACGGTTCTCTTTGCAGTCATTAGTCTTATATGCCTTATACAGCAGTTTTTCCTTTGCAACTTCTTTTTAAATCTTTATTAATCCATCGTGGAGATTTTTTAGTTTCCTATTACTTCCAAATTTAGGTATGTATCTGTCCTGCATTACATGTAAAACATTTTAAACCTGTTCCACTGCTCCTCGACTGTCTCCACATTTAAAAGCTTATCCCAGTCTATCCTACTTAGACTTTGTCGCATCTGCTCAAAATTAGCCCTACTAAAGTTCAACTTAACAATTTTAGTCTTTGCATCTGTACTCTTACAAAATACTGAGAATTGTATTACATTATGGTCACTTGACCCTAGTGGTTCAATCACCTCTACACCCTCAATTCTATCCTGATTATTACAGAATACTAAATCCAGATAGGCTTCACCCCTTGTTGGTGCTTTAACATGCTGTGTTAAAAACAGTCGCGATTACTTCTAAAACTCCTGCTCTTGTGCTCCTCCATCTGTAAGGTTATCCCAGTTAATATTTGGATAATTAAAGTCCCCATGACTATAATATCCCCTGTAAACTTGCCTTTTGATATTACTAAAAGATGTGTGTTGAAATTACTGTCTGAATTGGGTGGTCTATAACACACTCCTAAAATGAGACCTTTTCCCTAATATTTTCCAGGCGAAGCCACATGTCCTCACTAAGATGGGGCTCATCATCCAACTGAAGATGACTTACATTTAATTCCTGTTTGGCATAAACCGCAACCCCACCTCCTTTTCTGTTCTGTCTATCCTTCCTAAAAAATGTGTATCCCTCTATGTTACACTCATCCCCATCTTTGTTATTTAGCCAGGTTTCCGTTATTGCTATAATATCATAATTGTGCTCTGCTACATACAACTCCAACTCACTTACCTTATTTTTGATACTTCTAGCATTAAGGCAAGCTATTTTTAATGTGTTAATCCTTCTATCTTTACGTGTTTGCTTAAAATTTACATTACTATGCATTTTTATTTCTACACCATTGTTTGTTCTTCCATGTATAGATCTAAATCTGGCCTGTCCTAAACTCCCTGCCCCCCCATTCCCTAGTTTAAACAATCCTCGACTAGCCTACACATACGCCTCCCCAATACATTGGTGCCCCTCCGGTTCAGATGTAACCCGTCACGGCGGAACAGGTCCCATCTGTTCCAAAAGGAGTCCCAATGCCCCATAAACCTATACCCTTCTACCCTGCACCAAGATTTGAGCCACGCGTTAAGCCTTCTAATCTCCTCAATCTTACCTGGACTGGCGCGTGGCACAGGCAGAACTTCAGAGAAGACTACCTTGTCAGTTCTGCTCCTCAGCTTGGTACCTAACTCTTTGAATTTGGATCGCAGAACTGACAGACTACCCTTATGTTACCCTATTATAAATACAGGTAACAGTATAACTTGGCTACGACCCTGTGTCTGTGTATAGGAGAGCGGTAGATACCGTTACAATAAATAACCGTGCTGTTCCTGTTTCAAGCTGAATAAATCTGGTTTAGCTAAAGTATTGAGACTCAGCCTCATGTTTTGGGGTGCAAGACAGGAACTCGCACATCACAATATGAAGACCTTCTTATCACAATGGCAAACATTAACTTCAAAGCATTGTTGCTGAAGCACAAAAGTTAAGAAGGTACAAATGGCAACAAAATGAATGGGTGCAGAACAGACTATTAAGGGATTAATGCAAAAAAAGTTCTGTAGTGGACCTGAAAGTAACTATATCACCTGACAAAAAAGAAACTGAGGAATGCTGGGAAAGCATTGATGAAAATTCTCATAAGTAACAACAAAGAAAGAACACGAATAACTAAACTATAAATGGAAAAAACCCAATTACAAGAAATGTCATGAACGGAGGTAAAAGCAGACGAGGTCAAAAATAAATTCAAAACTCCCGCTAACTGGAAGACATCCAATCCAGATGTACCTAACTTCTGGTCAAAGCATCTAACAACATCTAGAATTAGGATATGGCGAACTGTAAAAATATGATAAAGCAACAACCAAAGAAGACAATATGGTGACTCACTACAGGGAGAAACCTTCCTGCTCCCAAAACGGAAACAAACCAACAATTTACAAATACCAGGAACAAAACAACAGTAGCAGTGGCAGAAGCACATAATGGAATGAAAGAAAGTCATAAGGAACTAACTAGCAACTACTGATCATGGGATTCTGTAAGAAGCCAAGAGACACAGAGACCACAATCCAGACCACATCACAGAGAGTGAAAAGGTGTTGGACACTTGGAATGCACCAATTCCAACTGACAGAAAACAGGATATAATTATCAAGGAGAAAGAAAACAGTCCAAGAAAGCATAAATCAAGAGGTAGTATCAGTCTCAAGTGAATACTTGCCTCAAAAAAATGTAAATCATGAGTGGGCTCCCCTCAATGTTCTCGTATACTGAGATCGAGGAAAAGGTCATCAGAACCACTTCCAGTTGTGCAGTATGTTCACAGTATATTCCCAAATATCATATCTCATTGTTTCTCATCACAACTAACTGATAATCTCGCTAGGCAATCATTTGTCTCTATTTATAATCAAACTTTATATTAAAATATTTTCAAAAATGGTGGTGGAATACTTTCACGATTACATATGCATTACCTGGATTACGTGCAAAGTAAAAATTGTTATAGTCACCTAAAAACATAGAAAAAGTGTTAGTATCATATAATATTTGTTGCAATAAATTGCTATAGGTAAAACTGCATTTAACTACATTTAATTATGATACTGATGGCGGAAATAAAAAAAAAAAAATCATAAAATTAAATGCATTGCCAGGAACACGACGGGAATGTAGTAGCTTATTTGTTCCCATTGCATCTTTATATTTACATGGTGTGTTCAATGTTTACACGTTACTGTTAAATTGATGATGTACAGATTAAAATAAAATTAATAATAGTTACAGTCAAAGCAAAAAGTATGTGAACCCTTTGGAATTATCTGGTTTACTGCATGAATTGCTCATAAAAAGTGATCTGATCTTCATCGAAGTCACAGGCACTGATATACACAATGAGCTTAAGCCAATGACAATGTGACGATGCGGGTTCGGCTCCTCGCTCCCATCACTGTTTGGAGGCCCTTGAACCCAACACCGTCGGTAATGTCACCGATGAGCTAGACAGTTGAGGCAATAAACAATTGAGCAAGGGGAGGGTATAAATGTGCAAAGTGCTTTTATTAAAAGAGTCATCAAAAACAAAATGTTCATAAAGTGCAGTCTTTCAAAGTTCAATAAATAATCCATAAGAAAAAAAAACGTGTAGGTTAAAAACAATAGAAAAAAAAAAACACAATCATTCAAAACGAGGTTAAAACGTTCAACAGGAGGCAGTTTTTAAAACAAACGACAATGCCAAGCTCGATGCTGCTATTATGCTGGCGTCTCACCTGCTTCTCCCGACTAGGCTTTGCAGCAGGCGAGACGCTCTCTGTAGCTGCCCTTTTCCATTCACTAACACAGGTCTGGAGACCTCACGATCCTGGCTTCGGTCTGGCACTCATCACAGACCTGAGACTTGGACTCCTTGGTCTCTAGGACGCCCACACCAAGGACTGCTACTCCAAGCCTCGCAACTCCCGCTGCCTTTCCGGTCTTCTGCGGCCAGTCGCCTTTCCCTGGTCACTCCCGCTACCTATTGCTCAGCGGGAGTGATTACAACTCCAGCTCCTGGGTGTCGGCCTAACACCCAGCTTCCTCGCAGCTGCCCACGAGCGCTCGTTCACTCGCCCACACACTCCGCGTGTCTCTGTCTCTCTCTCTCTCTCTCACCGACTTGCTCGCTCTTTCACTCCCTGTAAACCTCCGTCCTTTTCGTTTCCTTTCTTCTTTGCTCTTTCTTTTCTCCTCCTCCCAACCGACTTGCGCTTCTTTTTATATTGCGAGGGGCCATAGCAGCTGCAGCACATTAGCCACGGGAACAATCACGGATGTGGGCAGTCCCTCACCTGTGCACTAGGTGAGAAACGCCCACACCGCAGATCGCCCCGCGGCTTGCTACGACTACTACGCCCCCTCACTAAGTCGCCGCGAGTACGTCGATTATTTATTTTAAAAAAATGGCCTTTGCTCAACGAACTGTGGACCCATAACACCACAGACACACAAAAAATTCTCCTCTTTCATGTCTTTATTTTACAAACACATTCAACATTCACAGTGGTTATGAAAAAAGTAAGTGAACCTTGGGATTTAATAACTGGTTGACCCTCCTCTGGCAGCAATGACCTCAACCAGGCGCTTCCTGTAACTGCAGATCAGACCTGCACATCGTGTGGGGAGAATTTGAGCCTATTCTTCCCTGCAGAACTGCCTTAACTCTTCCATATTCTTTGGTTGTCTTCTGAGTATGGCTCTCTCTCTTCAAGTCATTCCACAGCGTCACAATAGGATTGAGATCTGGTGGGTATTTTTCGTACGTGGATTACTCGTTTAGCCGGATGTAATTGTTAACGATTTGGCCTGATCCTGGATCTGTCGGTTTTTTGAAACTCTTGCTGGATGTGTTGTCAAAGCAGCAGATCCAAATCCTCAAACCTTCTCGGAGCAGGTTTGTTCTGTGTAAACGAGGATTAGCTCCCACACTTAATCAGTGTCCGTGCATGGAATTCATTCAGTCATGGCTTCGCCGTTCATGAATGAGTGACCAATTGCTATCGGTGCGCAAATTATAAGAAGAGAATTTCATATAGAGCGGGTTTTGCACGATCGGCAAGATCCTTTATTGCTCCCGGAGGAAATTCTTTTTGAAAGATACCGCTTTAGCCGAGGGCGAATATTGTACTTCAAAGATTTATTAGCACCTTCTATTCAAAGTCAAACTGGGCGAAGTTGAGCTCTCACAACCACACAGACGGTATGCATTGCTTTGAGGTTTTTCGCAAGCGGCACTTTTTTTTATATACTGTAGGCAATGCGGAAAATCTATCTAAAAGTGCAGTTTGCCAAGCAATTTGTGAAGTCTGTTTGGCTCCGAAATATTTCCTTCGGGCTTTCATAGTGTTTCCTGGACACCTGCGTGTGCAGTCAAAAGAGGCGTTTCATGCCATTGCAGGTACACGGGCAAAAACACCCACAGTTCCATAAAGAAGCTCACAATCAGCCTAACATTCTTGTTACCCAGGATTTCCAAATGTGATTGGGGCACATGGGACTGATCAGAGTGGAGTTTGATCAAACATTATTTGGGAAATGTACGTCTCCTCCTGATGAATAATCAGACACAGTGTCTTCATCAAATCTTTGACCTTCATCAATATCTCGTTGGTCAGACACAAGTTCTAGGGATATGACATTCACTGCAACTGACCCAACAAAAAAGAGGGCTATATGGACCCTACCTATAGCACACATTGAGGACAAATATATGCAATGACCATCCTTTACCTGAAATGAAGTGACCACTGCATCCTGCCACTGGTGCTGAGGAGGAGCTTCCCCCTGGAATGCCCCCAGAAACAGGGCGATGGGCATTTTGCTGGAGAGCCAACTCTTCTGCACGGGTTAGGTCTGGACCACGTGGACCTCCTCCTGTTTTTTTGCTTGTCTGCCATCTTATTAGCTTTAAAATTAATGTTTTTTCTATTATATATGATTCTTTATGTCAACAGTTCTTTAAATAGTTATACCAATATTTACCAGTTTGAAGTATATTCTTGTACTTCACTTAAACCTGTTCCCATGTTCTCCTTGTGCTCACGTTTGATCTGGAATTACTGTATGACATATTAAATAATAATTAATCTGACACATAGGAAATGAAACTCTGCTCTTAGTATGTACAATGCACACGCGTTTAATTTGTTTGGGCTGCTTTTGCAGTGTTACCCCTTGTGCATATTAAATTTTGAAATCCTTCGAGTAACACACACACACACAGCTTGTGTGGAAAAAAATGCGCCCGTTCTTTCATCATTTTGTTACAGCCTATCAAAGACTTGCTGATCATGTTTTCTAGACTCGATATATTTGGGCTTTTCAATCAGCGCGGGCGCACGCATTCATCTCGGATGATTAGATCCAGCTAAACTAATCTATTACACTGCTGCATTTGAAAAACCAACTTATCCTGGATGAGTTTCACTGGCATTAACGTATCCAAGATGAGGCATCTGATCTCGGATGATTTAAGCGACGTACGGAAAATACCCCCCTAGGCTCTGACTGAGCCACTCCAAAAGGCTCAGTTTGTTCTTCTGAAGCCATTGTGCTGTGGATTTGCTGCGATGTTTGGTGCCATTGTCCTGTTGCATCACCCATCATCTTCTGAGCTTAAGTTGACGGACAGACACCCTCACATTATCCTGGAGAATTTGTTGATAAACTCGTGAATTCATTTTCCTCTCAATGATGGCAAGCTATCCAGGCCCTGATGCAGCAAAACAGGCCCAAATCCTGATGTTCCCTCCACCATACTTTACTGTAGGGATGATGTTTTGATGTTGATACGCAGTGCCCTTTTTATGCCAAATCAAATTCTGGTGGTTCCTCCCAAATCGTAGTTCAATTTTGGTTTCATCAGTCCACAAAACATTTTCCCAGTACCGTTGTGGAGTGTCCAAGTGCTCTTTCGCAAACTTCAGGCGCTCAGCAATGTTCTTTTTTGATAGCAATGGCTTCCTTCTTGGTGTCCTGCCATGGACTCCTTTCTTGTTCAATGTTTTGCGTATAGTTGACTCATGAACAGAGATGTTAGCCAGTTCTGATGACTTCTTCAAGTCCTTTGCTGTCACTCTAGGGTTCTTCCTTACCTCATTGCTGACTTTGCATTGTGCTCTTGGAGTCATCTTGGCAGGGAGCCCACTTCTAGGCAGAGTAGCCACAATACCAAATTGTCTCCATTTATAGACAACTTGTCTAACAGATAGATTGATGAATATCTAAAATCTTTGAGATGACTTTGTAACCCTTTCCAGCCTTATGTAGATGAACAATTCTCGATCGTAGCTTTTCAGACAGCTCTTTTGTGCGAGGCATGATTCCCATCTGGATATGATGTAAAGGCCGACCCCTTATTCCCAGCCGGCAGCTACACCTCCAAGACCTGTGGCCTGGATAATTTACTGAGAAGCCTTTCCTGTCAAGCCGTACTCCTACACAGATAAACTTTCCCCACAATCGACGGTTTGAAATGCAAAGACACAGTAGGCAGAATGTAAAATTAAACAGGAATAAATGTATTAAATGAGACAAGACACGCCACAAGACAAATGCACACCCAAATATTCCTCCACCCCAACAATCCCAAAGCAAAACCGAAAATATATATATATATACAAATCCCCTCCCTTGTCCGCGTAACATATAACACACACCACACAAACGACAAATGACTAGCAAACAGAATGATAAGTGAACTTGAGTCGAACGTGAATAAATGTCCTGAATACGGATACTGATTAGCGGCAATTGTAGTGTTTGTATTTCCCGGCGTTTGGAACAACCTCACCGTGATTCCTCGGCGTGTGGCGAATGATGATTCGACCCCGGGGTCTTCAGCAGCAAGCAGGTTGAAAGGCAGTCCGGATGAATGAAAAACAAACTGGATCAAAGCGCAATGAAATGAATCGGCAAGCAAGTTGTAGTTGTGAATGCGAAATTGGTTCTCCTCTTCCTCTTTTTCTCTCTCTCTCTCTCTCTCTCGTGCTAGTTCTCTTCTTCTCCTTAAATAGTCCGTGACGGCAGTAATTTATTGATTTGATACACAGGTGCTTTCCAGATTAGCGGTTGTGAACTCCTCCCATCATCCGTCCTCCTTTACGGGGACATCATTAACTGATACACATACACACAGTCAATGGGACAATGAAACGAGACACACACAGAACTGACATTTAAACACTAACTATGTGGCACCGCTACAATGATACTTGTCAAAAGCTCAAACTCAAACTTTATAGTGTTTTTTATCGATCAAACTCATTTCATTAAATGGACTCCATGTGTGCTAAATTCGGACTGCGATGAGCTTTTGAAAAAGTCATTAGCTTAGACTTCACTTACTTTTTCCAGCCTTCACTTTCACAGTTTGAATGATGTATTCAATATGGTCAAAAATTCTCTGAAAATCTGCGTATCTTTAGTTATAGAAGACTGTGTTTGTTCATTATTGTGACTGACATGAAGATGCGACCATGTTTTATACGGGAGTTAGACATAAGTATAGAGAATTCCTAGGGGTTCACATACTTTTTACTTTGACTGTATTGGCAGAATATGCAATAGTTGATTCTAAGATTTGCATTGGGCATGACGATGACGACGGACAGGATTAGAAATGAGGACATTAGAGGGTCAGCTCAAGCTGGACAGTTGGGAGACAAAGTCAGAGAGGTGAGATTGTGCTGGTTTGGACATGTGCAGAGGAGAGATGCTGGGTGTATTGGGAGAAGGATGCTAAGGATAGAGCTGCCAGGGAAGAGGAAGGCCTAAGTGAAGGTTTATGGATGTGGTTAGAGAGGACAAGCAGGTGATGGGTATACCAGTGTCCAGCCTGAGTCGACAGTCAGATAAACTCCCTTCCAGTGACCACGCAGACAAGAGTTTCCAGTTTGCTTTCTTTATTGAATCCAGTTGTAATAGGGAAAAACTACAAATAAATTGTAAATATAATAATGTGAGAAATTCTTAAGTACAAATTCACACAATAAACTTAATGGCAGAATTGTATGGCGTTATTTCAGTGCCACTATTCTGAGCACACGTAAAAAAATATTGAGCGCACGTAAAAAAAGATTGCAAGTGCAAGTGTTGCATTTGAAGAAATTTATTTTGGCGTACAAAAGCTGAATTTGAGTGAACAAAATTCATTGCTGCGTGCAAAAAATGTATTTCAGTGTTTGCACTTATCCATATACACACACACAATAGCACCCCCCTCTCGCTCAGTTTTTTCATTTTAAGCTTGCTTTCGCAATGTGTTGCTAAGCTCACAACATTCTCGCTGCGGCGCTCAACTCTCTGTACACCGTTATAAGTGTGCCACAAAACCAACCAATCACAGACTTGGTTTCAAAAATTCTGATTGGCTCTTACGGTCTCCAATCAGCTCGCTAGCTGCTGCATTCCGGAAACAGTCCGAAATGTAGCTAAATCAACTAAACTCAATTAAACCCCAATTTTAAAATAAAATAATTAAAGATATTATCCGCAAATTGGGGTTTAATTGAGTTTATAGATTTAGCTACATTTCGACTGTTTCCGGAATGCAGCAGCTAGCGAGCTGATTGGAGACCGTAAGAGCCAATCAGAATTTTTTGAAACCAAGTCTGTGATTGGTTGGTTTTGTGGGCACACTTTTATAACGGTGTACAGAGAGTTGAGTGCTCGCAACACATTACTGCGAGCAAGCGCAAATGAAAAAACTGGAGCTTAGAGAGGTGCTATTGTGTGTGTGTATATGGATAAGCGCAAACACTGAAATACATTTTTTGCACGCAGCAATGAATTTTGTTCACTCAAATTCAGCTTTTGTACGCTCAAAATAAATTTCTCCTCAAAATGCAACACTTGCACTTGCAATCTTTTACGTGCGCTCAGAATAGTGGCACTGAAATAACGCCATAGAATTGCTTATTCCTTACAAATATTTAAAGAAGAAATAACATTCACTTGAATGGCAAACATTATCTGCGCATACTCGGGCAAAGCTGGTAAGAAAGTCTGAAAAAGGGACACTCACAAGTACTTTTATAACGCAGTGAAAACTCCAATAACAGCGGTAAGCTGCTAGAACTTTTTACCTTAAAATGCCTCATTAAATAACTTCTTAACATTAACATTAAATAAACATCTTTAAACATTTCTACCTACCGCCAATGCCTTCAAAGCCAAACTGAACATTCAAACCATAAGGAAGTGCGACAGACACCTGCTCTCCGTTTGTTTTCACTCTCTGGAGCACAGCTTTATGACATCATTTCCCAGAGACAGGCTGTTGCGCAAGTGAAGAAATGTTGAATTTCACCACTAGATGGTGCTAATCTTAAGCCTTTCCTATTTCAAACCTTAACTGGAACAGCACAACCAGAGCAAGATGAAGAGGACAGGAAGAGATGGAAAAAGATGATCTGCTGTGGCAAACCCAATGGGAGCAGCCGAAAGAAGAAGAAGGCAGAATATGCATTATACTGAATAGTTTTTAATATCGTGTACACATTTAAATTTCCATCCATCATCCAACCCGCTATATCCTAACTACAGGGTCACGGGGGGTCTGCTGAAGCCGATCCCGGCCAACACAGGGTGCAAGGCAGGAAACAAACCCTGGGCAGGGTACCACACCCAAGTCACACTAGGGATAACTTAGGATCACCAAAGCACCCAACCTGCATGTCTTTGGACTGTGGGAGAAAACCGGAGCACCCGGAGAAAACCCACGCAGACACGGGGAGAACATGCAAACTCCATGCAGGGAGGACCCAGGATGCAAACCCAGGTCTCCTAACTGAGAGGCAGCAGCGCTATCACAGCGCCACCGTGCCGCCCTCCAAGCAAGTGAGCAAGCAAGGCAAAAATCCCTGTTGGGGGCATCTCTATCACAGATACATAGATAAAAAAGGCAGTATAACACTCATAAATTGATGGTAGAGGCAGTATATGATAGATTGAGGAAGGCACTGTATGATAAATACATGGATGGAGGGCCTTATCATTTATGTATCCTACAGTGCCATTCCATGTAGATGATAGGACACTCCATCTATCTATCCATCTCTCTTATACTGTAGTGCCTTTCCTACTCCTATATCCATCCATCCATCCTGGTCTGCGCCACCGTGCCACCCCATTTATATTTCCATGATGCAAAAAATTCGGATGGTGGTTTAAATAAAATACTACTTCCGGTTGAGTAATTTTTCTCAAATTTCATATCTGTTTGCTTTTTATCATTATAAATATCTATGCCAAATTTGATTCATCTATCTGTAATTATAACCATTGTTTACTTGAGAATTTGTGAAAGTATTCAAAGTACCACTTCCGATTGTCAGAACTGGCCCAGACATTGATAGGATTCCTTATTTTTGATATAAAGCAGGTGTGCAAACTCTCACAGACCGAGGGCAAAGCGTTTTTGAGTTATCGTGCTTACTCACAGACAGGCATAATTTTAAAAATGGTATTTTACAATTCAGGAAGGTCTGCGATGTCAAGATTCATCAAAATCTCAAGGCTGGATTTTTTCATGATTCCTATTCTTTCTCTGTACTATGTATACGAGAAAGTAAACAACATACCGAAAATAAAAACTTTAAAAGTTCTACAGGTTTTTAAAATGTAAAATTCTGATGGCCCAAAGATACAAGCTATCTGCAAGGCTTTTTGTTCTACTTTTAATACTCTTGTTCCACCTGCCGGAGAGCAGTAGTCTGAACAGTGAGTGGTCAGGATGGGAAGGGTCTTGAATGAGTTTCCTGGCCTACGGAGGTATTGGGCACTGGAGAAATCTGCCAGGGAGGTCAGAGAGCAGCCAATGACTTTCTCTGCCTTTGATATTCCCATCTACAGAGCCTTCCTGTCCACTCATGCACAGCCAGCATACTATGTTGAGACGCACTCTATGGTTGAGCAGCTTCCCGTTCATGTCTGAAGAAGTCTCAGGAAATGCAGTCACTGCTGGGACTTTTTGACCACCACTGTTTGCTGCCCATGGACAGGTCCTCAGAGATGTAAATTCTCTCCACCAAGTCCCTGTTGATACAGAGTAGGGCTGGCTCCGCTCTGTGCCATCTCTTTAGCTTTGCAGCTGTTGAGTGAGAGGTTTGTTCCTGGAGCACCACACTGACGGCCTCTGCCTCCCGTCCATGTATGCTGATTCATCATCGCCAGTGATAAGATCTACCATGGTAAAGCCATCAGCAAACTTAATGCTAGTGTTGCTGGAGTTAAAATTAGATGTTGTTGGCAAAGGTATTCTCATATTTCTGAAGAACCTTGGACAATAACTTCATGCTTGAATGTATTTGATGTGTTTTAGCATTTTATCAGGTCAGGTTGGGGAGCATGCACTGGCACCGCACGTTAGTATTTCATGTGATTTGTAATATTTGATGTATAATTTTGAACAAATTGTCTGAGAAGTGGAATTTTGTGGATTTGATTAGAATTAATTTTGGCTTCTTTCCCTCCTGAGCTGGCTGCATTTCCATTTACAATTCACATCCCAGAAGGTGAACAGGAATTGACCGTTCAATTCATGAATGTCCCCAATCCCAAATTTACTCTTCAAAAGGCGCTATATCAAATAAGGTGAAATGTGAGGCGTCAAAGAAAAGTCACATTGCAGTTGCACCGTATAGCCAGCAGAGGTCAGACGTAGCCCACAGGCGTTTTCGGCACCTGTTATAAAATAAAACAGAAAATCATCACTGAGTGCCGGGAAATGGACCGGTGCTGTCCATTTGCTTCAGGTTTCCGATGCAGTCGTACTGTAAAGGGGATTGGGATGTGACGTGCGGTGTCAGACAAAGCTTTTTATTTTCTTGATTCTAGTGGGAAACCGCCAACACGTCTTACTCCTAGACAGGGGATGAACTTTATTTATTGTTGAACGTGAACATTCATAGAGCACCAGTTTGAACTTTTGGATTATTTACTTACTGGCTGCAGATTTTGCGCTTCGATGTGCTTGCACTTTTGGGCCTTGAAGCCATGTCTGGGATTGTTGTTGAGTAAAAGCACTTACCACATTGTACCAGCTCTTGCTGGCTGACTGTTTGTGTTCTTGTTACATTTTGGATGGTTCTTAGTTCAGCAGCTGCTAAAGGATGTGTTATTTCAGTGCCACTATTCTGAGCGCACGTAAAAAAATATTGCAAGTGCAAGTGTTGCATTTTGAGGAGAAATTTATTTTGAGCGTACAAAAGCTGAATTTGAGTGAACAAAATTCATTGCTGCGTGCAAAAAATGTATTTCAGTGTTTGCGCTTATCCATATACACACAGACAATAGCACCCCCTCTCGCTCAGTTTTTCATTTGCTTGCTTGTCAATGTGTTGCTTGCGCTCACAACATTCTCTGCTGCAAGCGCTCAACTCTCTGTACACCGTTATAAGTGTGCCACAAAACCAACCAATCACAGACTTGGTTTCAAAAATTCTGATTGGCTCTTACGGTCTCCAATCAGCTCGCTAGCTGCTGCATTCGAAACAGTCCGAAATGTAGCTAAATCCAGCTAAACTCAATTAAACCCCAATTTGCGGATAATATCTTTAATTATTTTATTTTAAAATATATTATTTGTTAAGACTATCGTTGGTGTAGTATAATGTAGTTGCATTATACAACCATGCCAACTGACTGTTTCCGGAATGCAGCAGCTAGCGAGCTGATTGGAGACCGTAAGAGCCAATCAGAATTTTTGAAACCAAGTCTGTGATTGGTTGGTTTTGTGGCACACTTATAACGGTGTACAGAGAGTTGAGCGCTTGCAGCAGAGAATGTTGTGAGCGCAAGCAACACATTGCGAGCAAGCGCAAATGAAAAAACTGAGCGAGAGGGGGTGCTATTGTGTGTGTGTATATGGATAAGCGCAAACACTGAAATACATTTTTTGCACGCAGCAATGAATTTTGTTCACTCAAATTCAGCTTTTGTACGCTCAAAATAAATTCTCTTCAAAATGCAACACTTGCAATCTTTTTTTACGTGCGCTCAATATTTTTACGTGTGCTCAGAATAGTGGCACTGAAATAACGCCATAGATGTGAAGCCAATCCGCACCATCACAAGCCAAATCAATGAGGTAATGGCTTGAAATGGCTCCTCCTTGTCTGCTACCCCAACACTGCTTTGAACCCAAGTCGTCACTCGCTCATACATATACTGGATAATCCTCACATACTTATCTGGTCCTGTGGTGTTATGGGTCCACAGCTCGTTGAGCAAAAGGCCATTCATTTTAAATAGATAATCACCGCACCCGAGGCGGCTTCGTGAGGGGGGCGTTGTTGTAGCGAGCCGCGGGGCAGTCGTCGATGTGGGCGTTTCTCACCGTGTGCACAGGTGAGGAACTGCCCACATTCGTGATTGCTCCCGTGGCTAATGCTACAGCTGTAATGGCCCCTCACGTTTTTAAAAAGAAGCGCGAGTCGGTTGTGGGGGGAGAAAGAAACGTTCGCGGTAAAAAAATGGAGAGAGGAGATGAGGAAAGAGGAAAGAGGACGGAGGTTACAGGGAGCGAGGAAGCATGCGGTGCAAGAGAGACGGACAGGCGGTGTGTGCGTCTGGTGAGCGCGCGATTGAGCGCTCGTGGGCAGCTGTATGGAAGCTGGGTGTTAGGCCAACACCTAGACGTTTGAGTTGAGGTTGCTCCCGCTGAGTGAGCAGGTAGCGGGAGTGCCTAGAGGAAAGCGACGAGCCGCAGAAGGCCGTGGAAAGGCAGCGGAAGTCGGGAGGCTTGGTGGTGGAGTCCCCAATGTGAGCGTCCTGGCTATTGGGGTAATCAAGTCTCGGGGACTGGGATGAGTGCCAGACCGAAGCCAGAGATCGGGAGGTCTCCAGTCTCGGGTGTGTTGTAGGAGGGCAGCTGCAGAGAGCGTCTTGCCTGCTGCTTGGCCCAAACGGGATAAGCAGGTGAGACACTAACAGAAGAGCACCGGACTTGTTGTTGGTTTTTAAGACTGCTTCCTAAAAGAAGATTTTAACCTCTCATTTTTAAGGATGTGTTTTTTTTTTTTTTTCTATTTATTGATTTTTAACCTCCACGTGTTCTTTTTATGGGTTATTTATTTAATGAACTGTGAAGAACTGCACTATTTATGGAACACTGTTTTTGACTGTTTTTAATAAAAGCACTGTTGCACTTTTTACCTTCCCCTTGCTGGAATTATTTGCCTCCATTGACTAGCTCTCTCGGTTACATTATTGACGGTGTTGGGTTCAAGTGCTTCCAACAGCAAAGGGAGTGTGGAGCCAGAACCCACATCGTCACAGGTCCTCCAGACCACGACATGCAGTGTCAGACATAGCTTTTTATTTTCTTGATACTAGTGGGGAAACCGTCCACATGTCTTACTCCTAGACAGGAAAAATTAGAAGGTTGTAAGTGGTCCACGGAAACGCCAGAATGTGCTGACTGCTCCCTGCTGTTCGGAGAAACGCTGGCTATCTTATAAAAAATACTTGGGTTAAGGGGAAATGGCGAGTTGCCACCAGGTGCCACCCGTGTGACACGATCACGGCTGCTCGCTGCTGGGACTCCCATTGTTTGTGCTAGGAAACTGTGTGGCCGCAATTTAATAAAAGGTAGAGTACCACTTCCAGTTAATGGAAATAGACCAAAAGTTGATAGAAATCTATGTTCTGTACCTAATACTTGTATGCAATATTTGGTTGACTTAAGTGAAGGTGATACTCAAGTTATGGTGTTTACATACAGACAGACATAATTCCAAAAATGGTATTTTCGTACGAGGTGGCATGGTGGCACAGTGGTAGTCGCAGTAAGGAGACCTGGCTTCGCTTCTCGGTTCCTCCCTAAATGGAGTTTGCATGTTCTCCACGTGTCTGCATGGGTTTCCTCCCAGAGTCCAAAGACATGCAGATTAGGTGCATTGGCGATCCTAAATTGTCCCTAGTGAGTGCTTGGTGTGTGGGTGTGCCCTATGGTGGGCTGGTTCCCTGCCCAAGGATTTGTTCTTGCCTTGCACCCTGTGTTGGTTGGGTTTGTCTCCAGCAGACCCCCCATGACCCTGTGTTAGGATATAGCGGGTTGGAGAATAACTAACTGACTGTATTTTTCGTACTCAAGGAGGTCTAAAACTTCAAGATTCATCAAAATCTCAACGTCAAATATTTGGACGAGACGAGAAGACTTGACAGAAGTTAATGTGGTGTGGTGAAGGAAGCAAGATTGTGAGATGCCTGTGGAGGCAGGTGGTCGGCTTTGTGTGCCCCAGGGCCACGAGCGTGAGGGTGGCTGAAGGAGGCCACTCCTATAGAATGATGCCTGGATGTAGAAGCGGCCTGTCCTGTGTCATCTCTCTTAGGATGCTGAAGGACTGGCAGAGGGAGATGTGTGTGTGCGTGCGTGTGTGTATGTGTTGTGTGTGTATACAGTGTGATGCTCCACAGGTGCAATGGGACCAGTGGGTGAGACCTGAACTGGGATTAATGGTTGACTGCACCTGTCAGCAGGCATCTCCTCTTGCTGCAAAGTCCAGATAGGATCAGCAGAAGCGACGTTGGATTCTGGAAGGAAGCATTGGTTCTCGTTTTAAGAAGAGAAGAACTGTCTCTGGTTTTACTCTCATTTTATTATATTTATTTATTGTTGAACGTGGACATCCACAGAGCACCAGTTTGAACTTTTGGACCATTTCCTTACTGGCTATAAATTTTGCGTTTCAATGCTCATGCACTTTTGGGTCTTGAACCCATGTCTGGGATTGTTTTTGAGTAAAAGCACTTCCCACATTGCACCGGCCCTGACTGACTGTTTATGCTCTTGTTTGCCCGGCTCATCCCAGTTACATTTTGGTTGGTTTCTGGGTTCAGCAGCTGCTGAAGGATGTGGAGCCAATCTGCACCATCACAAGCCAAATTAAAGCGGTAATGGCTTGAAACGTCTCCTCCTTGTCTGTTACCCCAACACTGCTTTGAACCCAAGTCGTCACTCGCTCATACATATCCTGGATAATCCTCACATACCTCTCTGGTCCTCCTTTCTCTCTCATGCACCTCCAGACCTCGACACGACACTCAATCACAACTCTTTTCCAAATCAGTAAACACCATATGAAGTCCTGTCTGCTCTTCTTTATTTTAATTTTATTTTTTGGCAAACAAATCATACTCTGCTCTGTTATATTCAGTCAGTTACCTCTCTGATCACAAGTCACCTCAGTCCGGAATCGAGACAGGTGTCAGATCTTTGGAGGCTTGAATAATTACTGAAGCCGTATTTAGTATGCAGAGCCACATGCTGAAAAGTGTCCTAAACCATGACACACCTTACTTACGAAGACACAAATGGTAAAATAAGTTTCTTAACTCTTTGAGGGCTGAATATTTTTTCCAAAAAACTCAGTTTTCTGAAAGCGCACATAGCAATGGTTTCACACATAAGTCAACATAAAACATCTGTTGCTATGTGCTGTGGCTGCTGTTGGCATATGTTTGGCACACTGCAGTCCCTTTCGTATTTCCATTTTTTTTTTTTTAATCCTGCATATTGCCATTTGTCAATGTCCACCATCAAACTCCCCATCCAAGTCAAAAGCCCCTTTGTTCCATTGCTGTGTCTGCTGGTCTGGCGCTCTGACCCATCAGCCATTCTTCATTCTCGCCGCTCTTGTACTTGACTGGACGCTATGTTACCCTCCTCGAATTTCCACAATCATCTCGAGACCCGCAGATCACTCGCAAAACTTTAAAACCGATCAGCCTTGGCACAAAGTTTCCCCTGTTGAGCTCATCTGATCCTCTGAAGTTGCAGTGTGTTGCGCCCCCCTGTCCGTCATTACATTTTAATTCAAGTCTCTTCAGTCTCCATCTTAAGACTTTAGACTACATTTATTCCTCTAATGCAGGGGTGTCGAACTCCGGGCTTGCAGGTTTTCATTCTAACCCTTTTCCTAATCAGTGACCAGTTTCCACTGCTAATTAAATTAATTTTCCTTTCATTTTAATAGCCCTGTTCTTAAGGATCTGCGGTGGGTTGGCACCCTGCCCAGGATTGGTTCCTGCCTTGTGCCCTGTGTTGGCTGGGATTGGCTCCAGCAGACCCCCGTGACCCTGTGTTCGGATTCAGCAGGTTGGACAATGGATGGATGGATGGATGTTCTTAAGGATTCATTCCTTTGACTTCTTTTCTTCATTAAATGACAACCAAGCAGAAATGAGATGTGAAACGAGCCAACAGATGACCAGTGAGAAAGAAAAATAAAACTTAAACCATTAACTTGCATTCCTTTATGAGGAAGGGCTGACCTATGCTACTATCAGAAGACCCCTGAAGAATGTAAGATCTTTATGGACTATAAGAATGTTTAAATTGATTCTAAGTGGGTGCAAATACAGGGGTGTATTCCTTAGGAATGCAAATGGCTGTTTATTTCATGTTTTAGGACATTCCAGTATGCCATAAATGAAGATTTATGTATAACCTCAGAATGAACTGCTAGGGGTTTTTTTTTCTTTTCTAAGGATATAAAAGAGAGAACGTTTTTACTTTGGGTATTCTGTTAAAACCCAAATCAGTCGACTGAGTTGGGAAGAGGTAGTCTCACATTTTTTCTACTCACCAAGAATTAAGAATAAAGAAATTATTTTTACTTTAATTGGGTTTAAGTTCTTCCGTTGTTTTCGACTTCAGCGCTCACACCAGCTAAATTGGGGCTTCAAACTTACCAACCAGTTTCTCTTCAAGCAGTTTCGTAATGAGAAGTTGATTCTTGCAGCTAATTAAACTCGTTCTTTAATTCCATGGCCTGTTGCTGCTCTCATTCTGCCACTGCAGACATTTCCAGAACTGTTGATTTTTCTGTTTTTTCTAAGAACACCGTCAAAGTGATTTGGTGAGCTGAGCAGATCAACCTTACTGAGACCTTCACTTTTCTTTATTTTCAGATATTGTGTGATGGGCACAGGTGAGCTGGTCATGTGACGACTTGTTTTGTGTCTCATTATTGTTTGGCTGCTAATTAAGGACAAAGAAAATACTAAAGGGCCCGAGTCAAGTGAATTAAAATGAAGGCAAAAGAAGTTAATTAGCAGCAAAAACTGGTCACTAATTAAGAAGATGGTTAAAATGAAAACCTGCAGCCACTGCGGCCCTCCAGGCCTGGAGTTCGAACACTTGTGCTCTAGTGAACTTTGTCCTCTTCATGCTGTGTGACTCTTCATCTTTTCTATCATCTTCTGTCCTCACTGATCTCTCTTTGATTCACTGAAAGGCACTACAGTATATACGCTATCATTTAGTCCCTAGTGTTTTGGCCATATAGTCACCACCTCGACTGCTTCTTCTAAGACTCCATCGGTCATTCTTGATGAACTCTTCCCTTCACACTTGTTGGTCCAGTCCTTCTGGTTTCTCTCATATTTCTGTACTGGTCATTTTTGGGGTTGGTCACCTCTGTCAGGGCTATGATGTGTGGTTGAAATTTAAGATCATATTAAAGAAAGAAACATCCTCTTAATAGAATCAGGCTGGAGAAAAGCTGTTCATTGCATCTTTTAATTACTCCTCGGCAGAATGCCTTGGAGGGAGCATTCTTCAAAAGCAGCCCATTATATCATAGTCAGAATGATCAGAATGGCTAGAGGTTCATTTTATAAACTGTTGAATTTACATACTGTGTCAATCAATTCATATACTGTATTTCACTCTGGTTGGTTGGTTTACACCCAAATATTTATATAGAATAAAAGTCTATTATATTCTGATTCTTCTTATACCTTTTGAGATGAGACACCACCCTTGAAATGTCTGTGCATATAACGACTGTCCATTCTCATTGTCCTCTGCTGATTTCTTAGTCATCCTTCAGTACATTTTATATATTACATCAACCTTTCTTCTGGTACATTCTTTATTTACTTGACCATCTCAGTATTTTTCCTAACCCAATTCTTATATTTCAGTCTACATGTTGTTGTTCACTTGACCTTTATTTGGTTTCCCAACACTTAATAACCCTTTATGCTATTTCTTTAAGATGAATGTGATGTTACCCTAAAATTTATTCTTCCACAGATGGACATTCTCTGTCACAGTCAGATGATGTAGTGGACCCATCTACCTGGTGAGGTCACTTTATTAAACCACCCATGTCAGCGCCAGCATCATGAGACCAAGTCAAGTGAACAAACCATCTAAAAACATCAGTGGACAGAATATTCACAGTTCAGAGACATGAAGGTTAGGCCAAGTTTGCTCCTGATGTGTGTGTGCGTGTGAACTGCCGTCCTGTCCAGATGTTGTTCCTGCATTGCAGGACGTGATTGCTGGGAGAAGCTCCAGTTGCCCCACCACTCTGCTCAGGATGAGTAGGTTTGAAAAATGGAGAAATGCAGTATTTGTTTAAACAATATGTTTATTTATAACTTTTCTCTTTTAGTAACATTTATCTTATTATGTGGCCATTGTTATGAGTCTCTCTTTACGACTGCGCTGTCATTATCGTAACATTCCTCTTCTGGGGTCCCAGTGTGGTCCCCATTTTCTAATTAAAATGTTTAAGACCCCCCACTGGTGTAGAGACTAGAGAAGTGATTCCCAAATTCATCGGTGGAGCGGCTACAGCACCACAGCAGTTTCACAAGGCGGCACTAGGAAGACTTTGGCCCGCCGATGTTCTTGAAGGAGCAGGAGGAGCATCACAGTGTGCTTCCCATCCAGGCTGAGAGGCTTCTGAGATTTATGAGGAGCTGAATATATGGAAGGGGCTGAAGCAGAGTCCAGATTTTATTTTTTATGGCTGCTAATAACCCTTTATGGACTGAATTAACATCAAGTTAAGTGCCTTTATTTTTTATTTTTGTTTTGCCATTCTCTCGATAAAGATTTTTTTTTTTGTACCATACACTTTTCACTGAGTTCTTTTTAAAACAAGTTATTGTCAAATAATAATCTTCCTTTTTTTTTTTGTACATGTGCCACTCTTGTGCCTCTCTTATTACACCATCGGCCCCCAACTACTAGCAGGCCATCTGCTCTGACAGGTGGCTTGTGATATACGAGACTGGACAAACGAGAGGAGACCATTCAGTCCATCGAGCCGTTGGTTTAGCTAATAGCCACGTTGCCAGTGTCTCGTCCTGATTCTTTAATAATTCTTCGTTTCTCTGTCCAACTCTTTTTGACATAAAATGCTCCTTTTCATTTTCACGTGAGGAAAATCTTTTCAGTCTCCTTGGAATTTTATTATACAGTCCTTCCCATTTGAGACTGCATGGAGACGGAGCCCACCCAGGTTGTAGAATTCTGTGTTTCACCATACTTGGTGTTCTTAGTCCCTTATTTTGACACAAACAAATCAGTACTTATGGGTTATGGGTTCAAATCCCACTACTGACACTGTGTGTGATCCTGAGCAAGTCACGTCACCTGCCGGTACTCCAGTTTTAAGTAATGCAACCAGTTGTATCTGAAATGTTGGAAGACTCAATGGATAAAGGCGTCAGCCAAATTGGTAAATGCTTGGCGAGTGAAAGCTTGAAGTCATCATGTCTGTCGGACTGCTACAACAAGTGGTCTGCAAATATAAGATTCTTTTTTTTTTTTCCTTTTAATTAATTTTATTGCAATCCATACAAAGCAATCAAGTTTTTACAAAAGAAAAATTGAGTTAAGAACAGGTCGATCCCCACCCCTGAGAGAGAGAGCAAGCCAAACGGCGTGAAATTTAAGGCTCGTAAACATACCTAAATTAATAAATCCTCTATGCTTTATGAGCTTATTTTAAAATATTACTGATTAGATCCTGCCATGTTTTGAAAAAGTCTGTACGGATCCTCTGAGTATTTGATTTTTTTCCAATTTCAAATAGAAGAGGAGAGTTTATAAACAAAATAATTATAAAATATAAGATTCTTAATTCCTTGTCTGCCCTGCAGTGGGCTGGCACCCTGCCCGGGGTTGGTTTCCTGCCTTGCGCCCTGTGTTGGCTGGGATTGACCCCAGCAGACCCCCGTGACCCTGTAGTTAGGATATGGTGAGTTGGATAATGGATGGATGGATAATTCCTTGTCTGACTGCAGTCCCTAAAAGACATGAGACGAAGCGCTCAAGGTAATGAACTCCAAGAGTGAAAGTCAAGTCAGTCCCAGTCAATGAGGGTTGAACATGTGAGGTACAATATGGACAGGGTGACAGGTAACAGTGGCACTGCTGCTTTTTGGTATTTCTTCTTATCTCCCATCTACCTAAGAGGGTAGTTGGTACCTTTTGTGTTGAGTTCATGTCACAACTGATCTGGTAACACATTAAAACACACCTGGTATTGTTAAATGACCATTTTGTTAACATCTCTCATCTTCAGATTTTCACGTGCTTGTCCATGTCATGAAAGTCCAGGAGGTCCTCCTTGATTTGTCGGATTTCTTTGTCCTCTTGTTGATGAGGTTTCTACTGCTTTTTTTAAAAAGGTATTTGTTTAGCCGCTTTAGTATTATTTCCAATCTGGATGGGTTTCTGTTGATGTCCTTCTACATTTTTCTTTTGCTGTACATTTGGAGTAATCCTCTTTGTGGTTTGGATGCACTTTGGCTTTTGTCGTCCCTTTCAATCTGCATTGTTATTCATACACCTTTGGGAACTGCTTGGTTTCTGAGGAGATTCCACTAGCGTGTTCATATTTGATGGTTTCTTTCTAAATTTTCTTTTCATATACGTCTGCTTGGCTGCCTGAAGCTTTCATGGTGGCAAACATGTCACACACCATATGAGGCCCTTCATGTTCTCTTCATCCCCACTCTTTGCCCGTTCTATTCTCATGGCTTCTGGATTTTGACTCCCCCGACTCCCCTGCATTTTTGTTTTGCTGTTTTAAGATTTCTCTTATTTATTTTTCTTTGTTAATTATGTTATCAGTTATCTAATTTAATATTCACAATGAATTTTCTGAATTCTAATGTCTGGCCAAACTGACCCTTTATCTGTTTTTCCCGTTCTCCCCTATTGTTTCCTTGAACCACCTTGTGCTGCTGTGACGAGGCGTTCATCTTCTGCTCGTGGTTTGCCCCTTATGAACTATCCACGGGGCTGTTAAAGGAGGACAGCATACTTCCCACTGTATTTGTGGTGTTGTCAGTGGTTTCTCCTTTTTTGCTGGTCTGATTTTTTAAAAATTCTGCCTTCTTCTGCATGGCATGTTATATTCCGTTCATATGCATATAAGGGTGTCTGTCATTCCTTAATTTTTTTCAGAATGGACGAGCCTGTTTGATCATAGAGGGTGTTGGGAGTTTTCTTAGCAAAGGTTTAAATGATGTGTGAGTCACATTGGGATGATATTAAGGGTCTCCGTTACTGCATCACAGAATATATTAACTTCTGGGTCATCACAGTGGTACCCACAAAGATGGCACATTGTTTTCTTAACAACAGGCCCTGGAATACTAAGGAGCTAAAAGGTCTACTGAAGGAGACAAAGGAGAATAATCAAATTTGGTAACAAAGAGGCTCTGAAAGATGTACAGCGTGTGCTAAAGAGTGAATTAACGGCAGCTTACAAAGCTAAAATTGAAAAAAAAACTCACTCAGAAGAACATGAAGGATGTCTGAAATGGACTGGGCATAATTACTGGACTTAAGCAATCCAGAGCCTGAGTGCTAGAGGCGGATGTGGATAAAGTTAACACCCTGCATCAGTTTTTAATAGATTTTCCGCCCCACTGCCATCTTCTTCCAATGACCATCCCCACTACATCAACAACTCCTACTATGTCAACTGGAACGGCCAGGGACAGCGTGGGCTGTCCATAACTGAAGACCAAGTAAGGAGACAACTGAGGAAGCTACACACAGGAAAAGCTGTGGGACCTGAAGGAGTTGGTCCTTGAGTTCTTAACGCATGTGCTGACCAACTTTGTGGTGTTCTCTGTCACCTTTTCAGGGTGTCATTGGGGCTCCAGTAAGTTCCACTGCTGTGGAAAACATCCTGCATTATTCCTGTTCCAAAGAAAGCAGGTGCCTCTTCATCTAATGACATCACACCTGTGGCACTGATGTCTCACATCATGAAGACCTCTGAGAGGCTGGTCCTGAACTATATGAGTCCTCTTGTGGTAGACCACTTGGACCCAACTACAGTTTTCCTACTGGTCAAAGATTAGGGTGGATGATACAATTATCTATCTGCTCTACAAGACTTATTCTCACCAGGACAAAGCTGGCAGCACTGTGAGGATTCTGTTTTTTGATTTCTCCAGTGCCTTCAATACCATCCAGCCACCCCTGTTAAGCGGTAAGCTAAGAGCTATGCAGGAAGATGAGTCTTGTCCTTGATAAGAGACAATCTGTCAGGTCACAGTTTGTGAGACTCAAGAGCCGTGTGAGCACCACAAGGAACAGGCCTGTCTCTTTTTCTCTTGACTCTGCACGCCTCAGACTATAAATATAACAGCAGGCCATGTCACTCACAGAAATTCTCAGATGATTCTGCATTTATGGGGTATATTGACACAGAGCATGAGACAGAGGAGAGGAATCAGGTGGAGAAGTGAAGTTCGGTTTATGGTGAAGAAAGGAATGTGTGCAACTTAACATCAGCAAAACCAAGGAACTGGTTATTGACTTTCATTGCACCAGAGAGTCTCTATGACCTGCCACCTTTCAGGGCGTGGATGTAGAGATGATCCACTCTCGCAAGTACTTGGGGATCCACATCAATGACAGGTTCAACTTCTCTCATAACACAGAGGAACTATATAAGAAAGGGAAGAGCAAGTTCTTCTTCCTTATGAGTCTGTATTCCTTTAATGAGGGAATTGACATCCTTCACATCTCCTATAACTCTGTGATGGTCAGTGTGATATTCTACGCTGTGGTGTGCTGGGCTGGTAACATCACATCAAGAGAGGCCCACCAAATCAACAAGCTTATTAAAAGGGCAAGCTCAGTAATGGGACACACTCCAGACCCCCTCAAGTCCATAGCAAAGGTGAGAATTAAAACAAAAGTGAATGCCATTATGAACAAAGCTGCATATCCTCTTTGTAACACAACAACCCTGAGGACTTTCAGCCAACAAATTATTCAACAGAAGTGTGTCAAGTAACACTATGGGGGCTCCTTTATACCAACAGCAATACACTTGCATCATGAACACCTCCCTGGGATAGGCAAGTCAGAAATGTCTTCTTTTTTTAATCATTCTGGGGTGTGTTCAGACTGCAGTGTGTGTGTGTGTGTGTATGTTTATTAAGTGAACTCTTTATGTATTTGCTTATTTAAAGAGCTTCTGTAAAATGCCAAATTTCCTTCTGGGGACAAATAAAGTTCTATCTGTCGAATTTGTGGTTTAATACTTTTCACATACTGGTGCCCTGCCCAGGGCTTGTTTCCTGCCTTGCACCCTGTGTTGGCTGGGATTGGCTCCAGCAGACACCTGTGACCCTGTAGTTAGGATATAGTGGGTTGGATAATGGATGGATGGATACGTTTTCACACTGCTGCTGGTGTTATTCTTTTAAATTTGCTGCCAGAAATCAACCTAAATCATACATTGTCCCTAAAAGTGCTACCTTCTGTGGTTTGAATATATTGATGGTAATTGGTAGGACGTCAGGTGGGCATGTTAGTTGTTTATTAGTAAAGTCTGTTGATCCCAGCACCTCTAGCACAATCTCAATCGTTTTATTCCACATCTCACTAATCTCAGAATGCACTTCTTAGTACTTAGTTATTTTTTGACTTTCCACTTTTGAGTATGGAGTAATCATTTAAAACTGAAACTTTAATGATCCCCAATTTATCAGATTCTTTAACTTTTGTAACTATTTCGGACATGTATTTTCCTGTCAGTTGGTATTGTTACATGCCAAGTGACTAACGCTTTCTCATTTTCTGTTTTTTAGTCTCGAGTGTGGTCTCAATGCATCTCTAAGACTGGCAAGTTCTATTTGTTGCATACTTTCAAGTAAAGTGATCCTGAAAGTTGGTGGTGTCTCTCTGTGCATGAATTTTCATGTGTCTCTGACGACTGGCACGGAAGGTGAATTCTTTTCCACATTCCGAACAGCAATATGGCTTCTCTCCAGTGTGAATTCTGTTGTGAACGACAAGACTGCCATTGGTGGTGAATCGTTTGCCACATTCGGCACAGCAATATGGCCTTTCTCCACTATGAATTCTTGTGTGTGTCTTAAGATTACTACGGCGGAGGAATCGTCGTCCACATTCGGAGCACCCATGAGGCTTCTCTCCTGTATGGATTGCTCTGTGCTTCTGAAGACCACCACTGGAGGTGAATTCTTTTCCACATTCAGGACAGCGATATGGCTTCTGCCCAGTGTGAATCCTTCTGTGGACGTGAAGACTGCCACTAGTGGTGAATCCTTTACCACATTCACAACAACAGTATGGTTTCTGCCCAGTATGAATTCTCATGTGGGTGTTAAGAGTGCTCGTTTGCAAGAACCGTTTGCCACATTCAGAACAGCTGTATGGCTTTTCTCCAGTATGAATTCTTGTGTGTGACTGAAGACCAAAAAACTGTGAAAATTTCTTTCCACATTCAGGACAGCAGTATGGCTTCTCTCCAGTGTGAAGTCTTTTGTGAATGCGAAGACAATTATGGGAAGAGAACCGCTTGCCACATTCAGAACAGCAATGTGGCTTCTTTCTTGAAGGACTATCATGCTTATCCCTGAGTTTACTTTTTGGGTTAAACCTTTTCTTCCGCTCTTGTAAAACAGCCAAAGCAGATGAATTTGTACTACACCTCTGTTCTTTGGTGTTCCTTTTATCTGCCCTTGTTAGTCTCACAACAGGCAGGGAACTCCGCTGCAAAGTGGCCAACGTCAGAATCTCAAGTCCCGATTTTAATATCTTTGTATTTTCATGTTTCTGCATTTGTTCTGCTCTGCACTGCTTAGGTGTTTGAGGAAATGAAGGTGAGGAGATGGTGCCAATGTCTTGCAAATCTGCAGAAACATACCAATGCACAATGTTATGCAAAAATGAAAAGTCTTGAGATATTCCAATAGGAGAGATCTTTCAATGTAGAATAGCTTATGCCTGTTGAAATAAACTCCGCACACAGAAGAGTACCAACACCAGCTCGTACATTTTTTAATTAACATTACAAGTAGTCACCATACATGAGGGACGTTCAAAAAGTTTCCGCTCTTTTATATTTTCGCTGGGAACGGTGAAGGCGGGAGGAGTAGTAATTGGGCATTAAAATGTTGGTGCCACCAGTGAAAAATTGCATCACAAACAAAGGTGACTAGAAAAGTGAAGTCATTTGTTTTTGAAATTCTTAATAGAGTTAATAAAAGTGCAGAAGGTTTTTGAATGTCCCTCGTAAAAACTGCATTAAGCTCACTTCCACTTAAACGCTGAGTGCACTATACATTAGTTAGCTATATAACATAACAAAGAAGAAATGTGTGTATACGGCTTAAAATGGTTTTTTTTTCATTAATTGGAAATAAAAGCCAATATATATAAATTTGTGTGACATGATAGTATATGAATGTAAGATTATTTAGATAGATATGCAGCTCTTTGTTGTGAAGTGGAGTCCCAATGGTAATAAAAATGGGTGTAAGATCTCCTAAAAGGACCATGAAGACAGGCCAGGACACTAACTATCATACCTGAGGAGACTCACCCCAAACCCAGCTAGTTCTCACAGTGACCAAGAGGCTTCGGCCTAGCAGGCTTCAAACATGGGGAGTCGGCAAAATAACCTGAAATGTCCTAAAATATATCAGAAGCCACACAATAAATGGAATAAGGGCAGGAAAGAATCTTTGAAAGATTTCATTCATAAAAAAAATATAAGGAAAATCTCAAAAGGAGTTGCCTAAAAAGCAATCCTACAACCAACAAGTCCCAATAATAATAATTCTTTACATTTGTATAGCACTTTTCTCACTACTCAAAGTGCTTTTCGTACAGAGTGAGGAGGCACTTCAACAACCACTAATGTGCAGCATCCACCTGGATGATGAGACAGCAGACATTTTGGTGCCAGAACTCTCACCACACGTTAGCTATCAGATGGTGAAATGATGAGGTGGACGGCCAGCTAGAGACAGGGCCACAATGACCAGGCCAGTTTAGCTTGCATATTAGGATACACCCTGCTCTTTAGAAAGGATGCCCATGGATCTCTAATGACCACAGAGAGTCAGGATCTCATCCAAAGGATGATGCCATTTTTATAACACAGTGTTCCCGTTACTGCACTGGGACATTGGGATCCACATTCCCTCACCAACCAACACTTCTTCCAGCAGCAATCCAAGCGTTTACTAGATGGTCTCCTATCCATGTACTGGCCAGGCTCGAACATCTTTAGCTTCAGGTGGGAGACCTCAAACAGAAACACAAAGTCAGAGGAAAGCAGAAAATTCAAAGAAATGAAGCAGTACTCACAACTGCACACACAAATCCAATGATCTTGTGTTAAACAGCCAGAGACCTTCAAGTGATGATGTGAGGGTGGCCCACAAAACACAAGGCATGGAAGTACATTTATAAAGGACTGTACATATTTGCAAAACATAACAGCAACAACATATGAAAAATAACGATTCAAAATCAACAATAAAACATGCAATAAACATGCATACAGAATACATTAATGTAAAATTAAATGTGTAACTAAGACTGTAGAACTCATAGAAAAAGGTTAACCTTATATGCAATTGTGCATTTTAGCTGGAATACAACAGGCAAGTGCGCTTAAAAAGACAACTTTGTTGGCGAAGAGCCGCGTTAGGGTTACAATACGATATGATACGATAGCTAGCTTAAGTTGTCCGACATAATAAATAAAGCTTTTAGCAGAATCACTGGAAAGCAGAAGCATGAGGGTTGATGGGAATTATACAAATGCATATGCAAATGCAAATGGTAGTGTAACGACTACAGATCTTCCAGAGCTTTAGGCTGAAGATAAAATTATCAGTGTGTGCTTGTAAGGAGAAATAAAATAAGTGATTGGGACTTTTTATAATATTCCCTGTATTTAGCAATGCCTCAATGAGCAGAGTGATCTTGCCGAACTATACAGGACAATAAGACGTACAGCTATCGAAACTCTTCCATTATTCACTGTGTCACACTGTTACTTGCCCCTAATTTTCCAACAGCATTGCCTCATTGGTGTACCGTCCAACAGAAGGGGCTCAAGAGCTCTCGATGGTGCAGTTTTGGAGACATGATATATGTGAGGTAGACGGCATTGAAGACTTAAAAGACTGCAAACTCTATAAAATGCTCAAGATGGACCACGTGACATGAAGCCTGCTGTATGGACAAATGTTGATGTCACCTGTGAAGTCCTAGTGACTACAAATATTATAACATGTTTGTAATTATCTCATCGAAAGAACCTCACTTTTACAGATAGTATCCATCTTGGAGGGGGTTTCCCATCTAATTCAGGTCCTGTAGAGACACAGAGGGTCCCCCATCTGCAGTTGCTTAGTGATGGAAAAATGGGTGAGGCCAAAGAAAAGGTGAATGGCTGTAAGCCACAGCACCAGAAGTGTGCAGCCATCACTGTTGAGGCTCCCAGGGGTGGATACAGCAGTGTGTGCATGTAACACATGGGCAACAGGCTATGGTAATGTTTAGGGACATTTCTTGTCCACCATTTATAAAAGAACCTATGAAAATTATATAGTGTCTTTCATGAAAAAGTAATATGCAGGATTAAAAGTAACATGTAACATTTTTCACTCCAAAACATGTTGGAGAGTATTATCCCCATAAAACACTATGTTATAAAAACACAAACATTAATACAGAAGCATCAGTGGAACACAATACAATATTATGCCAACAAATCTATATTGTACAGAAAATGTGCACCCTGACTTGGAAGGAAAACACATAACTAACTTCTTGAGTTAAAACGGGAAAAAAATGCAAAAGGCAAAACAAACAAAAGTAAAATAAAATGAAGTGAACGTAACTTAGACAAGAGGTGAAAATCACAGTCAAAATTCAGGAAAGAAGTCGAAAACCAGGCAAGAGATGAAAATGAATAACAAAGAGAATACGATAAAGGTTCTGAAGGACTTATCCGCAAATTGAGTAAAGTTTAGTACAAAGGCTGACCTTTTATCCCGTCTGTTAATGAGCTTGAGGTTACGACCTCGGAGACCACACCCCTAGAAATGTGGGACACAACCCTAACATTGGTACGCATAATGGCTTCCACTATAAGAAAAGGCTACAAGACCCCAAAATTCAGCCCTGGTCATGACGATATGAGGTGCTGGTAATAACATAATACTAAACAGACATTGGGATGGATATGTGTTAGAGGCGAGATTCATAACAAAAGACGACTGTGGACATCACAATAAATTTGGAAAGCCAGTTATGTCAGCACATTTAGTTACATTCCCCAGGCTGCACAGAGCAGTCCTCATTAATTCGCGTTAGTCACCATCAGTCCAATTCACTTGTCAGTGCTTCTTATTTATTTCAGTTATAAACACAGAACAGGCACTCACTAGGTTCTCAATAAGAACCTGACGGATCTTGCTTGGAAATCAGCTATGCTGCCCCGGCCCCACCATAATGTTGGATTTGAAGAGCATAACATAGAAACATTACAAAACCGATCTCTTTTGCTTTATCAGTCCACAAGCACAGTGCCATTTGCATTTAGCTCCTTTAATGTGTGTTGAAATGTGTGTTTAGCAAGTTTTATAAATCTCATTTTGTTTTTGGTGTACACAATTTTTGGCTTGTGAATATTTTCATGGTCTAATCCACACCACCCAAGTTTTATAAATGAGGCCCCAGCTGAGGGGGGACAACTTTTTTAGTGAAAGTGTTTAAATACCTCCAGATCTTCTTCACGAGTGATTTAAGAAGGAAATTTGAGGTGGACAAGTGGATTGAAGTGGTGGCAACTGTTCTGTGGGTGCTATGCCAGCTCGCAGTGGTTAAGGTGATGCGGAGTCTAGAGATAAAACTCTCGATTTACCGGTTTATCTACATCACTGTCCTCACCTATGGTCATGAGCTGGGGGGAATAAATGAAAGGATGAGATTATGAGTACAAGCAGAAGAAATGAGGTTTCTTCACATAACTACTGGGCTCTGAGACAGGGTTAAGTAGCTCAGCAATTTGGCAAAACTTCAATATAGAGTCACTGCTTCTCTGGATGGACAGGAACCAGCTGAGATGGTGTGGGCATATCATCACAATTCCACGTGGTTAGCTTCCACTGGAGTGTTTCCAGGCACATCCCAGTCCCCAAGGCAGTCCCAGAACACACTGGATGGTTATATCTCTCAACAGACCTGGCAATGCCTGGGAATTGCCAAAGAAGAACTGGAATCTGCAGTTGGGGACAGGGAGGTATGGGTTGCTTGGCCTACTGCCACACCGAACCTCACCAGGAAAAGCAGCCTCAGAAGATGATGATATGATGCAGTGAAGACTATCCAGGTGTTTCTAAACTGTCTTTGCTGCTTCTTCACTACCTATCATGCCTCCGGTTTTAGTGGCATGTGTGAATTTTGAAACATTATGAAAGACATGTCCTTAGTCTATCTGAGATGAACAAAAATTCCAAGGACCAGATTCTGAAGGAAGTTCACTGATGAGCTCGTCCAATATGGAGGATTCTTCTGTTATCTGTACTCATTGTCTCTGGCCAATTAACAGATTTGAATTCCAGATTAATAAGGTAACTAACTCTTTTTAGTTTCAAAATGACTCTTTGATGTGGTGCTGTATTTAGAGCTTGACAAAGGTTTAATATAATTTAGATGTATACAGTGCATCCAGAAAGTATTCACAGTGCATCACTTTTTCTACATTTTGTTATGTTACAAATGGATTAAATTATTTTTTTTCCTCAGAATTCTACACACAACACCCCATAATGACAACATGAAAAAAGTTTACTTAAGGTTTTTTCAAATTTATTAAAAATAAACAAATTGAGAAAGCACATGTACATAAGTATTCACAGCCTTTGCCATGAAGCTCAAAACTGTGCTCATGTGCATCCTGTTTCCCCTGATCATCCTTGAGATGTTTCTGCAGCTTCATTGGAGTCCACCTGTGGTAAGTTCAGTTGATTGGACATGATTTGGAAAGGCACACACCTGTCTATAGAAGGTCCCACAGATGACAGTTGATGTCAGAGCACAAACCAAGCATGAAGTCAAAGGAATTGTCTGTAGACCTCCGAGACAGGATTGTCTCGAGGCACAAATCTGGCGAAGGTTACAGAAAAATTTCTGCTGCTTTGAAGGTCCCAATGAGCACAGTGGCCTCCATCATCCGTAAGTGGAAGAAGTTCAAAACCACCAGGACTTTTCCTAGAGCTGGCTGGCCATCTAAACTGAGTGATGGGGGGAGAAGGGCCTTAGTCAGAGAGGTGACCAAGAACCGATGGTCACTCTGTCAAGAGTTCCAGAGGTCCTCTGTGGAGAGAGGAGAACCTTCCAGAAGGACAACCATCTCTGCAGCAATTTACCAATCAGGCCTGTATGGTAGAGTGGCCAGACGGAAGCCACTCCTTAGTAAAAGGCACATGGCAGCCTGCCTGGAGTTTGCCAAAAGGCACCTGAAGGACTCTCAGACCATGAGAAACAAAATTCTCTGGTCTGATGAGACAAAGATTGAACTCTTTGGTGTGAATGCCTGGCATCATGTTTGGAGGAAACCAGGCACCGCTCATCACCAGGCCAATACCATCCCTACAGTGAAGCATGGTGGTGGCAGCATCATGCTGTGGGGATGTTTTTCAGCGGCAGGAACTGGGAGACTAGTTAGGATAGAGGGAAAAATGACTGCAGCAATGTACAGAGACATCCTGGATGAAAACCTGCTCCAGAGCGCTCTTGACCTCAGACTGGGTCGATGGTTCATCTTTCAGCAGGACAACGACCCTAAGCACACAGCCAAGATATCAAAGGAGTGGCTTCAGGACAACTCTGTGAATGTCCTTGAGTGGCCCAGCCAGAGCCCAGACTTGAATCCGATTGAACATCTCTGGAGAGATCTTAAAATGGCTGTGCACCGACGCTTCCCATCCAACCTGATGGAGCTTGAGAGGTGCTGCCAAGAGGAATGGGTGAAACTGGCTAAGGATAGGTGTGCCAAGCTTGTGGCATCATATTCAAAAGACTTGAGGCTGTAATTGCTGCCAAAGGTGCATCGACAAAGTATTGAGCAAAGGCTGTGAATACTTATGTACATGTGATTTCTCAGTTTTTTTATTTTTAATAAATTTGCAAAAACCTCAAGTAAACTTTTTTCACGTTGTAATTATGGGGTGTTGTGTGTAGAGTTCTGAGGAAAAAAATGAATTTAATACATTTTGGAATAAGGCTGTAACATAACAAAATGTGGAAAAAGTGATACGCTGTGAATTCTTTCCGGATGTACTGTATGCCAGCTGAGGGAATACAACCTTTGAAACCACTTCCATGAACATCCACAGATTAAATAAATTCTTTATAGTTAAACAGAAGCATGCATGTGCCAAGTCATGAACTTCATTGTAATTTCTTTATACATACTTTTGGATTTCTTTGACTGTACACTGTGGTGGATGGTGGGGAGACCCCTGTGATGGAAGGACTGGATGAGAAGACATTCGGGGCAATACCTCCACCGGAACATGAGAAGGCAACCTGCCTGGATTGCACTGGGCCATGGGCTCGGAGCTTTGAAGCTCAGCCCTGACACTGCCAGGGGGCACCTGGACAGTTGCAGAGCCCTGGACTGCAGCAATTCTGCCACACCTGGGAGTGCTGCCACATGACCGTAGAGCACCTGGAGCAATTCTGGGTGCAGTAGAAAAGAGGCCACCTCACTCCATTCAGAGAGCCACAGTCGGGAGGAGGAGAAGGAGGACAAAGCTTGCTAAGAGCAGTGTAGGCGGCATAAGAAGAGAGAGAAATCAAGAAAGAGAGAGGAAAAAGAAAGAGAAGAAAGAAGGGACTGACCAATATTTTTGGATGGTTTGTGCACTGTGTGCTATAAAGGCAACAAAGAAAAGAAATAAAAGCATGTGTGCTTTGACTTGTGTCACTGTGCCTGTCTGTGTCGAGGGGTTGACTTCCTCAAGTGGCATCCCAGATGGGACTTCCTGGCTGTCACCTGGCAGAGGACCCACATTAAAAATATTTCTTGTGTCCAGCCCAACACAGCAGACCAAGGCACGCACACGCCATTGCACCGCAGCACACACACCAACCAGCGGCTCATCCTGTGGCCCGCCGAAGTTTCAAGGAAGCACTGCTCCCAACCTTAATTTTGATACTTTATAAGAATTACATTGCTCTAAATATGGCATAGAATCACATGGTAGTACAAGAATTATTTCCATGTTAAATATTGGTGTTAAAAATAAATAAATAAATAACCTAGTAATGTGAAGTTTGTAAGGGACAGCTGGCAGCTCAACCCGGCCGGGACCCCCCAAAATTGGAAGGATGGGGGGAAGGCAGCAACTTTTAGACTTTGCCTCTGACTTTGCTGCAGCATAGCGATGCCCTGGATTCCCAATTCCCACAGGGCACCTTGGAATCTAGAGTTCGGCTTCAAAGCCCTGTTGGGTACCATGGGTGTTGCCAGGAGACACTGCAGGATGACCTGGGTAGTCAGGCTTCCTTCATAGACTGGAAGTACTAGTGAGTCACGAGGACAGAAATCCAGATGCGCATCTGGGCTGAAGAAAGCTGAACTTCTCCATCTGACCCGAAAGTGCTGGCAAGTCACGTGAACGAAAGAACAGAAGCACTTCCGAGTCGGACCATATATAAAGGACTGTGAAACACCCAGCGAGTGAGCCAGAGTCGGGTGGTTGGTGGATGAAGCTTGCTGGGAGGTGTGGAGAAAAAGAAAGAGAGAATTGTATTATAGTTATTGTGCTTATTGTATTACTTTCCTGTTTATTGTGGCTGTGGTGCTTGGAGGGCACTGTTTATAGAAGAAAATAATGAAAAAGAACTTCTTGGTGCTTTTACAGGGTATCCTGCATGTCTGTCTGTTGAGTGTAAGAGGCAACAGTGACCCCTAGCGTCCACAAGTTATAAAATCAGAGAGTCCAATACAGAGCAGCCTCTCATTACATTAAAAGCATGTGAACAGAAGCGCACCTACACTTATTTAAATACTTTAAATAATTTAAAGAAATTCTCCTCAAATTCTGAAGAACCTTCAGGACAGTTCTTTTTAGAGAAAATAATTTTGAAAATTAAATTAAAACAAGATCTCCTTTTCCTGATGTATTCTCGTCAGTAGATTAGATGAGTGAGCAGTGTAGCCTAAGATGTTCAGATGTTACTCTGACAGCAGCTGTGAGTTCAAAACTCTCTGACCCGATTACAAAATATCACTTCCAAAAATAACATGCGCATGAGCCAGGTGACTAACCATGTCAGTCATAATTAGGCTCTTGATGTGGGGACATTTTGTATGATCTGCGTCTAGACAGCTGGGCACTTTGCATGAAGTTAATTACAAACAATCCAGACGAAAACAGGCCATTCAGCCCAACAAAGCTCGCCAGTCCTACCCACTTCATTCTTCCAAAAAAAAAAAAAAAATCAACTCAAGTTTTGAAACTCCTACTGTCTACCCCAAAACTTCGTCACTGATTCCAAGTGTCTTTGGATCTCTGTGTAAAGAAAAACTTACTAATGTCCATGCAAACTTTATCCTTAACAAGTTTCCAACTGTGTGGCCATGTTCTTGATGAACTCATTTTAACCCTTTGAATCTTGCCGGCTGTTTTTTGGAATAGCCTTAAAGTGGTATATACATGAAAGGCTGGTATAACAGCCCACCTATCTATCGTCACAACCCTGCTGGACTGAATAATGGCCTACGCATATCTGTTACACTACACTGTTCTCTAAATCTTGAAGTTCACAGTGCCACAGAGGCATATTCCCAAAAGGCTGCTACACCTATCTGTTGACATAAACCAGCTGGCTGTAATACTGGCCTTTGCTATATTAAGACTACACAAATACAGTACTGTAAATATACTGCTGTCTGATTATGTTGTTATGCTACTTATGCAAGTTATGGTGCATTTTTGTTTTTTTAATAGCAGCGTCAGTTTTGTTTTTTCACGTAGAACTCAAGAAGAAAACAGACATGAACTTCAGTTGTACTTTAGCATGGGAGCAACTCAACACAGCAGATGCTTAGTGTGCGCAGAGAAGAACAAGCAGGCAAAGAGAGCTTGTGCCCTTCTGCTCCATGTCAGGTTTCTTTCCTCCCTGAGCTCACCATAGGACACCTGCCACTGTGCACCACACCCAGGGGAGTTTGGGTGCTTGACACTGGAAGCAAAAGCAGTGTGGGGAAGGGGAGGCACATGGCGATTGATTGGAAGATGGCGAAAATCATGTGAATTGTTCTTGTGCATTGCTTCCGGCACTAAAAATGTTTTGCAGCATACAGTGGTGTGAAAAACTAATTGCCCCCTTCCTGATTTCGTATTCTTGTGCATGTTTGTCACACAAAATGTTTCTGATCATCAAACACATTTAACCATTAGTCAAATATAACACAAGTAAACACAAAATGCAGTTTTTAAATGATGGTTTTTATTATTTAGGGAGAAAAAAAAATCCAAACCTACATGGCCTTGTGTGAAAAAATAATTGCCCCCTGAACCTAATAACTGGTTGGGCCACCCTTAGCAGCAATAACTGCAATCAAGCGTTTGCGATAACTTGCAATGAGTCTTTTACAGCGCTCTGGAGGAATTTTGGCCCACTCATCTTTGCAGAATTGTTGTAATTCAGCTTTATTTGATGGTTTTCTAGCATGAACCGCCTTTTTAAGGTCATGCCATAGCATCTCAATTGGATTCAGGTCAGGACTTTGACTAGGCCACTCCAAAGTCTTCATTTTGTTTTTCTTCAGCCATTCAGAAGTGGATTTGCTGGTGTGTTTTGGGTCATTGTCCTGTTGTAGCACCCAAGATCGCTTCAGCTTGAGTTGACGAACAGATGGCCGGACATTCTCCTTCAGGATTTTTTGGTAGACAGTAGAATTCATGGTTCCATCTATCACAGCAAGCCTTCCAGGTCCTGAAGCAGCAAAACAACCCCAGGCCATCACACTACCACCACCATATTTTACTGTTGGTATGATGTTCTTTTTCTGAAATGCTGTGTTCCTTTTACACCAAATGTAACGGGACATTTGCCTTCCAAAAAGTTCAACTTTTGTCTCATCAGTCCACAAGGTATTTTCCCAAAAGTCTTGGCAATCATTGAGATGTTTCTTAGCAAAATTGAGACAAGCCCTAATGTTCTTTTTGCTTAACAGTGGTTTGCGTCTCGGAAATCTGCCATGCAGGCCGTTTTTGCCCAGTCTCTTTCTTATGGTGGAGTCGTGAACACTGACATTAATTGAGGCAAGTGAGGCCTGCAGTTCTTTAGACGTTGTCCTGGGGTCTTTTGTGACCTCTCGGATGGGTCGTCTCTGCGCTCTTGGGGTAATTATGGTCGGCCGGCCACTCCTGGGAAGGTTCACCACTGTTCCATGTTTTTGCCATTTGTAGATAATGGCTCTCACTGTGGTTCGCTGGAGTCCCAAAGCTTTAGAAATGGCTTTATAACCTTTACCAGACTGATAGATCTCAATTACTTCTGTTCTCATTTGTTCCTGAATTTCTTTGGATCTTGGCATGATGTCTAGCTTTTGAGGTGCTTTTGGTCTACTTCTCTGTGTTAGGCAGCTCCTATTTAAGTGATTTCTTGATTGAAACAGGTGTGGCAGTAATCAGGCCTGGGGGTGGCTACGGAAATTGAACTCAGGTGTGATACACCACAGTTAGGTTATTTTTAACAAGGGGGCAATTACTTTTTCACACAAGGCCATGTAAGTTTGGATTTTTTTTCTCCCTAAATAATAAAAACCATCATTTAAAAACTGCATTTTGTGTTTACTTGTGTTATATTTGACTAATGGTTAAATGTGTTTGATGATCAGAAACATTTTGTGTGACAAACATGCAAAAGAATAAGAAATCAGGAAGGGGGCAAATAGTTTTTCACACCACTGTATTACTCAAAGGTACAGCAGGTCCGTACAATGGATGGTAGAAAATGAAAATGATCCAGCTTGTTCTATAGTATCAATCTGTTCTAACAGTGTGGCTTATCGTCATATCATAAAATTTTACTTTTATAAATCATTTGTAAATTTATTGTTTTTCAGAATTATGGAAAATTGCTGAGGAGACCATGTTATTGCACTAAAATGCTGAGGAGGGTAGGGTTCAAAGGGTTACCGTAACCATCTCGAGCCACTGAACTAATTCCCTTCATAATTTTAAACATTTCAGCCGTGTCTCCTCTTAATCTTCTTTTGCTCAAACTGAAAAGGCTCAGCTCTTCTAATCTTTCCTCATAATTCATGCCCTGTAGCCCTGGAATCAGCCTAGTTGCTCTTCTCTAGAGTGCTTTATGATGCTTTGAGACTGCATGGTCGGCACTGCTGCTTCCCAGATCCAGTGCCATGGTTTCCAATCCCATGCCAGACTGTTGTCTATGTGGAGTTTACAAGTTTCTCCACATATCTGTATGGGTTTTCCTCTGGGGTCCCTCATACATCTCCAAGGAATTGCTGATTAGACAAACCGACCATGCCAAAGTGACCCATGTGCGTACGGGAATGTGATGGACTGGCACCCCCGTCCGTGGTTGTTTCCTGCATTGCGCCCAGTGCGGTCAGCATAGGTTCTGGCCTCACCCGTGGCCCTGAATTGGAATAAGCAAATCTGAGATATTTCTGGCACACTAAAGAAATTATGAAGAGGTTTATAAATCCTTATTATTTTCAGCTCACAATTCATATATCATATCGAGCATTATTGCACTTAGTATAAAGAAAAGAGAGTCTCTACTGGTATGGAACATCAACCACAGGATGGCAATTTTATTTCATTTAGCACCTACCTCCACCAGAGAGACTTGACCTCGAGGATTGTTCTGATCTCTTCACGTCAAATTCCAAAGATTCAGACCTCACATTGACAGAATGATGTGGTGCCACGTCTAACTCACCTACAACAGCCACTGATTTAACCTGTTCATCTTTGACATTGTCTACCGTTTCATCTTTTTGCATGAGATTTCTATGAAATACTGGTGAAGGTTCTTCTTTAATGTCTTTTACCACCAACTCACAATCCTCTTCCATAATAGCAGGGCTCTCCTGCTGATGGAACACAGATTCCCACCTGCAGTCCTCTTCCTTGATGTCCACACTGCCTTCCTCCATGCTATAGATTAAGATTCATTACTGGAATGAGCAGCTTCTCCTTTTCTCTGTAGACAGAAAACAGTAGAATATATTGAGAATTGCACCAAAAAAAATCAAACGCTAAACCCACAGCAGTCAACTCCTTTAATCTTTATTTACTTTACAGAGCTGCTTCCCAGATTCTGCATCCTAGGTTCATATCCCATGTCTGGTCCCTGTGTGTGAGGAGTTTGCACCTTCCACCCCTGAATACACACTCCTAATGATATGAAGATTAGGCAAATCCGTGACCCTGTCCTGTCAGTTTTTATGTTAGTGCGCGTGAGCAAGCCCTGAATTGGATTGTCGTCATGTCCATGTTGGGTTCATAACTTGCATCCAGCGCTACCAGAGAGGCTTCCTGAACTGGATTAAGCAAGTTTGAGGATGTTAATATACTACACCTTTTCAAAAATAAAAAAAAATATCAAAAGGACCTCATATTGACAATTGAGGTACCCCAGTCCATAGAAAGTTTACCATAAAGGGTTTCTGCACATCTTACTTCAATTTTCGACTTTTTGCATTTTAGAACATATCGCATCAAAAGCTTTTTGAAAGGAGGGGTTAATAGAAAGGAGTGCTCTTTGACAATGAAACACTCCAATGCCTCATTTCTGAACTGGAGTTTTATAATGAAGGAGCAGTCTCCTCCATTTAATCCCATTTCATATACTGGTTAACAGCAGTTTTTCCCCAAAGATTGTGTTCTAAGAATACTTTGTAATGTCGAATCCAAAAATGACGTCAGATTGCCCCGACCTGGCTGAGTTGTCAAGTTATACTGTTATATTGACATCATTTTGTGTCATTGTGGGATAAACATGAAGAACAATTCAGTATCAGAAATATAAGTTGAATAAGTGGGAAGATGTAAAGGTGACTGCACTTCTGCCCGACTCATTTACACCAAATGCTGCTGTATTCTTCTTGATTGGGACAGTAGGGATAAAAGAGCCACTATGATCTGAAAGTGTGGCCATGATGTACCTCATTTGTTCCAGAAAACAAAAATCTGATAATGTCCACGCCATACTTGGACTTATGAAGAACTTTGTTCATGCAAAGGATAAGACCAAAATGGGGTTCTTGAAGTAAAGAAATACAAGTGCATCTCAATAAATTGGAATATCATCGAAAAGTTAATTTATTTCAGTAATTCAATTCAAAAAGTGAAACTCATATTATATAGAGTCATTACACACAGAGTGATATAGTTTTCTTTTCATTTTGCTGATTATGACCTACAGGCAATGAAAACCCAAAATTCATCCATCCATCCATCCATTTTCCAACCCGTTGAATCCTAACTACAGGGTCACGGAGGTCTGCTGGAGCCAATCCCGGACAGGGTGCCAACCCACTGCAGACGCAAAATCCAGTATCTCAGAAAATTGGAATATTACGTAAGACCAATAAAAACAAATGATTTTGAATACAGAAGTGTTGGGCCTACTGTAAAGTCTGTCCATGTATGCACTCAATACTTATTCGGGACTCCTTCTGCATGAATTAATGAATCATGGAGGCGATCAGCCTGTGGCACTGCTGAGGTCTTATGGAAGCCCAGGATGCTTTGATCGCTGCCTTCAGCTTGTTTGTATTGTTGGCTCTCATCTTCCTCTTGATAGATTCTCTATGGGGTTTAGGTCAAGCGACTTTGCTGGCCAATCAAGCACAGTAATACCATGGTCATTAACCCAGGTATTGGTACTTTTGCCAGGGTCGACAGGTGCCAAGTCCTGCTGGAAAATGAAATCAGCATCTCCATAAAGCCCGTCAGTACAGGGAAGCATGAAGTGCCCTAAAATGTCCTGGTAGGTTGGCTGTGCTGACTTTGGACTTGATAAAACACAGTGGACCAACAGCAGCAGATGACATGGCTCCCCAAATCATCACTGACTGTGGAAGCTTCACACTGGACCTAAAACAACTTGGATTCTGTGCTCCTCCACTCCTCCTCCAGACTCTGGGACCTCGATTTCCAAATGAAATGCAAAATTGACTTTCATCTGAAAAGAGGACTTTGGACCACTGAGCAACAGTCCAGTAAGCCCAGATAAGTCGCTTCTGATGTTGTCTCTGGTTCAGGAGTGGCTTCACACCAGGAATGCTGTGACAGTTGTAGCCCATGTCCCTGATACACATGTCTGTGTGTGGTGGCTCTTGAAGCACTGACTCCAGCCACAGTCCACTCCTTGTGAATCTCCCCCAAATTCTCAAATGGGCTGTGCTTCATAATCCTCCCAAGGCTGTGGTTATCCCTGTTGCTTGTGCACCTTTTTCTGCCCCATTTTTTCCTTCCACTCAACTTTCAAATTAATATTCTTGGATACAGCACTCTGTGAACAGCCAGCTGACCCTTTGTGGCTTCCCCTCCTTGTGGAGGGTCTCAGTGATGGTCTTCTGGACAACTGTCAAGTCAGCAGTCTGATTGTGTGGCCTACTGAACCAGACTGAGAGACCATTTCAAGGCTCAGGACCCCTTCACAGGTGTTTTTAGTTTATTAGCTGAGTGGAGTGGGACACCACGAGTCTACAATATTGAACTTTTTCACAAGCTATACGCCATAATCAGCAAAATGAAAAATATAAATGCTTGAAATATATCACTCTTGTGTATAATGAATCTATGCAATATATGAGTTTCACTTTTTGAATTGAATTACTGAAAGAAATTAACTTTTTGGCAATACTCTAATTTATTGAGATGCACCTGTACATTTCCTCAGATCAGTTGTGCCAAGATTAAGGAAGACATTTTTGTAGTTCCTCAGTTCTTTGGAGTGTTACAAGATGAGACAGGTAAAGAAGAGGTGAATGAAGTTGAGAAAGCTGCTTGGCGGGGCTTCAAAAGTGTCTGCAAAAACTTTTTGAGAAATCATAAAGCTCATAGTTATCTTAAAATAGGGAGCAATCTCCACAAGCTGAACCTCTTGAGAATTTTGATCAAGGATCAATGCATGCTACATTATTAGTTTTTTGTGTTCTTAGCTATGAAAAACCTAGGCCTGAAACAACGTTAGAAGGACACCATTTATTTTGTTAGAGAGGCCTCGTGCCTGCCTGTCCTTCTTGCTTGTGTACTAAACAGCCCAACACTAGAATGGATAGGGGGGAACCTTATGCAACCTCCCCTCTTCAATTTGGTGCCATGACCTTTGTATCTCTAGTTTTCTGAATTCGTCAAAACAATTGTACATATGTATTTCTATAATATTTCTGTAATATTCCAATTTCTATATATTTTTTTATCCCAATAAATATGTTATGAAGTCGTCAAAACACTTCTGTTTTCCTTTGTCATACCTTCCGTTTAGTACACAAGTAACCATTAGGGCTCATCAATACCTTAGGCAGTAAAATGAAAATATATAGTAGCACATATTAGTGAGCTTAAAGAATCGGTTGTTAAAGGCTTGTCTTTTTCCTTCTTTCTCTCGAGCGTGAAGCACTGTTTCATGTCAAGGTTGTTCACGGCTTGGCCCTTATCAGTGAAGCTATCCGCTCCCCACTTACTGGCACATTTGCCTGTTATGCTACCCTTTAGCTTTACAGGATGCTAGTGCAACAAGTAATCATTTATTGAATTATTAATTAGGCAGTCCAGTTTTCATACATGGATCCTTCTGATCTCAGCTTAATTGTTAAGAATTGATTAACGACTGAAAGGCCATCGATCTTAACAGCTCAGGGTTACGCCATGAGAATGAAGGGAGGGGTAATCAGATGATGCTCACCGCCAGATGGCAAATATGTCCTGCCAGCTAAACTATTGTTAGGAGGAGATCTGTTTGGAAGAAGACTAATATGGGGATGTCTTCAGGGGCAAGAATATTAGGAGAAGGTGTGGAACACGAGGTGATTGTTATGAGTAAAGGTGCGGAGTGGGGACAACATCATGGGAAACGAGACTGGAAGGGGGGCATTTGGAGATAAGAATTGTAATATATTCAGGGCTCACTAGACACTCAGGGCTCACTTCATGAACTGAGACAGGCTTTTATGTGCTCTGCAATTGTTTTCTATGCTGTGCAATAAAGTCTTAAATTCTGATTGCCTTTCTAAAGACTCTGCTTGTTTTTTCTGAGGTTTTCGCCACAACAAACCAAACACGCAAAGCACCCTATTGGTATCATGGGTTTTAGTGTATTTATTTATTTACAAATGTTTGGTGCAAGGTTTAAGTTTATGTTGGGTTTTTCATCCCTTCAAAATCATTTGCAAACATGTATTTTATTTACTCTAGAAAATGTTTGTGAGAGATTAAAAGTTATTTTGTTTCCCTGCAATGCCACTATGTTTTAATAGGGCACAGCCATTTACATCAATGGCATCGCCAGTTGCTATGGCGATCACACTCCATGAGCGTGCGACAAGTAACATCAAAGTGACCATACAGTACATCAGACATGTGTGCCTTCTCTGTTATCTGAGAGTAGGATCCAGTGAGCAACCATTAGTAAGGCTTTCTTTTTGTTGCACAACTTTGAACTCTAGTTTTGTTTGAACTTTAATTTTTGGCAAGCGTTTTGAGCTTTGATGATCTGATCTCCTTATAAAAATTGGTCACCTTTTCTGGCCATGTCCTTTTTTCCTTGTCCTTTCCCGTTGTCTCTTTTTAAGTTATTACGTCACTAAATATCTCCTTACACAGAGTACCATAGTCTTCATATAGAGATCATAGACACATGGAATAAGCTACCAGGTGGCGTGGTAGACAGTAAGACTTTAGCGACTTTTAAAACTCGACTTGATGTTTTTAGGAAGAATTTAGTAGATAGGACTGGCGAGCTTTTTTGTTCAGAATCTTCTATTCTCATTTAGATTGTTCTAATGTTCTATTAATTATATTTATATATTATAAGGGATGGCCGGTTGCCCAACCCAGCCAGGATGCCCAAAAAGATAAAAGGATGGGGGAAGGCAACTACTTAAGGGCACTGCCTCCCCCAAAACACTAGATGGCAGCTCCACTGGTTTACAGTGGTGCCCACGGGGCATCATAGGACTTGTAGTTCGATATCTTGACCCTGTTGTGTACCATGGATGCCGCCAGGGTGTGTTATGGAAGGGACATAAGGCATGAGATTCCCACCTAATCCATTCAGACCACGGGGGCAGAAGACCAGAAGCACTTCTGGGATGGCCAATATAAAAAGGACTGGGCTGACCTCACAGAGATGCAGAGTGGAAGGTAGATGAAGCTTGCTGGGAGGAGCAGAGGAGAAAGAGAAGAAAAGAGAAAGAAGAATAATTCGGTGCTGTATTGTTTACTTGTGGCGGTGGTGGTGGGAAACACTTGGGGGGAGAGTTTCCTTAAAAAGTAAAAAAAAAGCTCTTTGTGCTTTTAACTTGTGCCTGGTGTCTGTTGTGTTGGGTTAGAGGAGCAACAGCGCCCACTAGTGTCCACACTGGACTCTTACTTTGGACTCATATCTCTTAAGACCTTTGCATGCTCAGTGATAAATATGGCAAGCAATTTCATCAGGACATTTAAATCATGGAATAGCATGGAGTCCCAGCATACAGTCTGACTACTGCTGGACTAGACAGTCATGAGACAACAGAAATTTAAAAATGGCTCAGTGTTAGATTTTAAAAATTTGGCATTTTTAATAACCGGAGACATTATAAAGACAAAATGTACAAGAGGAATATTTATAAGAAGAGCCTGGGCACTAGGAGCAAGGTGTCTTAATTCTGTTTTATTAGAACTCTTGATTGGAGTATAGCATATTGCGCCTATCTGCATTAGTTATATTTTGTTGCAATTTTACTTTTAGTTATTAAGGTCTGGAAAAGGACACAAAGGAATTTTCAGTAGCTTTCAGTGTCAGATGTTTCATAGACCATCACTGAACTTTGTCAGTTTCTGTAATGTTAAGACAAATGACCAGGAGATGGCGCTAGAAAACAAAGTGTCAAGTGCTTTAAAGCCTCGGTTATATACAACTAATCACATTGCTCCCTACTGTGCTGATTTTTCCTTCAAATTGCCAGCGAGTGTCAGCGTAGACGGTGACTTTAATTTTTCCATCTTGTCAGCATCTGTGGTACAACTCAAATATACGCCCTCTTTACTAAAGGGAGTCTGCTCCTCACTTTTTTCCTCCTATTCCTTCTGCACAGACATTACCATCCTGGAACACAATACCCTTACATAAAACATACATGCAGGCACATGCATCTATAAGTAATTTATTTTGTCACAACTTCAAAAGAAGTGCAGCTCTCACTTACAGGCCTATCCAATCAGCACATAATCTAATCGAACCCAAAGACACTAAAAAAGACAAACCATTAAAACAAATGTGCTCATCCTTGAGCTCAATATGTCGCTCTGATGCTCTGAAATGTGGAGTAAAGTACAAGACAATATTGAATTTTTTTTTTCTCAGTATAGATTCTTTGGGGATCTACAAAATTATTGTAGTACCCCCTTAGTTCAGTCCTGTAAAGAGCACTTCAGACATGTCTTCCATCTGCTAGAGTCCATTGGCACAAGCCTTAAGTGTGGATGGAGCCGGGGAAAGTTTGTAATGGGGTTTGCCTCTAATCCCAAGTGAGTGACGTCAGGCAGAATCAGAAGGCACAGATGAGCAGATCATGTATACAAACTGTAACTGCGCTGATAAGTTGCATCACCCAGGGATGGTGAGTTACTCATAGCGTGAGCTGGTAATCCATCCATCCATCGTCCACTGCTTATCTGTGGTTGGGTCGCGGGTGGCAGCAGCCTAAGCAGGAAAGCCCAGACCTCCCTCTCCCTGGCCACCTCCTCCAGCTCCTCTGGGGGACCCCTGAGGTGTTCCCAGGCCAGCCGGAAGATATAATCCCTCCAGCGTGTCCTGGGTCTGCCCCGTGACCTTCTCCCAGTGGGGCATGCCCGGAACACCCCCCAGGGAGGCGTCCAAGGGGCATCCTGACCAGATGCCCGAACCACCTCAACTGACTCCTCTCAATGCAGAGGAGCATACTCATACTTCGAGTCTCTCCCGGAAAACTGAACTCCTCACCCTATCTCTAAGGGAAAGTCCAGCCACCCTGTGGAGAAAACTCATTTCTGCCACTTGTATCCACGGTCTTACTCTTTCGGTCACTACCCAAAGCTCGTGGCCATAAGTGAGGGTAGGAACGTAGACCGACTGGTAAATCGACAGCATCGCCTTTTGGCTCAGCTCTCTCTTCACCATGAAGGACCGCTGCATGGCCCTAATTATGGCAGATGCCACACCGATCCGTCTGTCAACCTCCCGTTCCATTCTTCCCTCACTCGTGAACAAAGACCCCGAGATACTCGGCTGCGAACCACTCCAGTGAGAGCTGGAGGTCACTATCGGATGATGCCAACAGAACCACGTCATCCACAAATAGCAGAGACGAGATTCTGAGGTCACCAAACAAGACCCCCTCTGCTCCTTGGCTGCGCCTAGAAATTCTGTCCATTAAACTAACAGAATCGGTAACAAAGGGCAGCCCTGGCGGAGTCCAACCTCAGCAGGAAACGAGTTCAACTTATTACCAGCAACGCGGACCAAGCTCCTGCTCCTCCTGTACAGGGACTGAACGGCTTGTAACAATGAGCCTTGAACTCTGTACTCTTGGAGCACACCCCACAGATCCAGTGGCAGGGGAGCCTTGTAAAATGGCAAGCTTACAGTGTCACAAACAGAATTACACCTAGTATGCCAAAGGTGAGCAGACCTTTTAAGGATAGCGAGCCACCTAAAAGATTCATGTAAAGAGCAGAGGATCTATTCTGGTACCTGGATTGCAAGCACTACATTGGTGTGAGGAAGTGGGATGAGGATAAGACCTGCCAATTGATTTAGCAAATTGCCAAGTGACATGCTTGTCTGTTCTTAAGATGTGCTGGAGAGTCCTGAGACTGAGAACCAGGATCTGGAATGTCACTTGCAGCATCTGTACAGGGAGGAAGACAGCTGAGAAACTGTTATCCGAGCAGTTTCACCAAAGCTTCATCCATATGCTAAGGTCCACCTGCCTGGCTGCACAGATTCTGGTGGAGCTTTGAGGTCGTCATACTGGGGTAAGAGTGAGGCAGATCGAGTTGCCACTGACCTCAGGTGAGCTGTGTGAAGGAGGGTTGCTGGTAAAACTGCAGGACAAGGCAGATCATAAGAGATGGTACACAGTAGCTGATAAGTTACCCTTAGTATGAGCTGGCATTCTGTCAGGCAAATGTGCAGCTTCAGAGCCAGCTGCAGGGGATCCTCTAAAAAAAACAAGCCTGCAATGCTACAATCACAATTCTAGCTAGTATGGTAAATCAAGTTGCCCCCTAAGAAAAGCAAGCTGTGTAAAGAGCAATGAATCCATTCTGGCACCAAGCACTGGCACTACTATACTTTATTGACCTAACTCAGGGAAGGCAAACCTGGAAGTACTGGTCAAAGCCCAGTAGAATAAAGGGCTTGGGACTAAAAAATCAATTTGTAATAATGGAATCGGAACACAGCGTAGTCTTTCAGCATGTACAGTTGACAAAACTGACTGTGGAATGCTAATCTCAATAGTAATGTGTGTTTTCTTTTTGCTAGCATCAAGGGCAGCGAGAAGTTCCAACTTTTACTATAAAGTAAATAGCTTTAGTTATATAAACAGGATTCCTCTGTGTCCATATTGCACAGCTAGAAGGTCTGGTTCAGGAGCCTCCCTCGGTGTCCAGAGCATGCACCCCTTGAGTTACATAAACGGCTCCCCTCAGTGTCCGGAGAGCACACCTCTTAACTTTCTAAAATGGTAGCCTCAGTTGGCATCACCTAATAGATTGACCATCTCTCTTTGGCAGCCGTCTGCTCTTTTGTTGGTCCGCCTATTTTTATAACCTGGAAAAGTTTAAACATACAAAGATAATGATACAAAGTTTGAGGAAATGAAGGTCAAATTTATAAATAAGAATCATTAGATGCATACATTTTTGAGCACAAAAGTCAAAGGCACATTCAAACACAACAATAAAAAAGAAAGATTGTGTTGTGCAGGTGTTCATAGGGTAAAATCTAAGAAATAAAACACTATGGAAACTGATCAAGCAAATTACACACGGCAAAAGCTTAAGGACGATGCAAAAATAAATCCTCAGTCTTTATCAATATGCTCTGCTAAGTTAAACCATACGTCGATAAACCTGGAAATAAATGACAGGGATGAGCTGCTTGGAACCTCCAAAGCACTGCCCAGTACAGGTGAAGTCAGATTTGACTGACAGTAACCCCGCCCCTTGATAAGCCCACAATGCCTTGCGCCTGCAGTAACTCTTCTTGAGGTCCGCTCTATTCCGCAGCGAGAGTATGACGTCTATCGAGTAAAAATTGCCATACACGTATTTTGCTTTTTTTAAATGAAAATTGACTTTGTTGTACGACATTTTACAAATAAAATGGACGTCGCTGTAAGTCGTTTTTTTAACAGTTCTGTAGGAAATTGGACACGACCAAAAAAATCGTTAAAATGAGGATTCCATTTAAACGGAGCTCGATCTAACGGAGTGTGACCTGTATTCTGAAAAACATTATTTAAAATCTCCTTTAACAGATTTCACCGTCAGATTTCAAACGAAAAGCAACCCTGTAAGATCATTGAAGAGTTCATGCTGGTGCAAAAGGACAAGCAAGCGGCAGCATGTGCACGTTACCGCCGGGCAGACAGGACATTTGGCAAGGAGCACACGATAAATCAAACCGAGAAACTGTCAGAGGGAAAAGATTTTTATACAATGGGTGGTTTTCTTTTTCTCTTAGGCAAAAAACGTGTAAATAATAAATGTAAGAATCCAATAAACAAAGGGGGAATAGGCACCGTTTGTTGAGACCGGGGGGATAAGCGAAAATGCAAATCTCCTGAAAACTTCTGGTTACAGGTTATTGTTCATGTCTGTCCAGGACGTACCTGTTTTGCAAAAGTATCACCTGCTTTGAAGATTAAAATGCTTTGTATCACATTAACATACAACATTGTGAAAGCGGAACGTTCTGCTTCCTTCGAAAATGTTTACATTTACCTGTTTTGAAAATTAACATGTTCCGGGGACATTGGTTATAATCTGCATAAAGTGGTATTTACACTATTAATAACCGGCGGCACGGTGGCGCAGTGGGTAGCGCTGCTGCCTCGCAGTAAGGAGACCTGGGGTCGCTTCCTGAGTCCACCCCTCCATGTTCTCCCCGTTTCTGCGTGGGTTTCCTCTCACAGTCCAAAGACATGCAGGTTAAGTGTATTGGCGATTCTAAATTCTCCATGGTGTGTGTTCTGCGCTGGACTGGCGCCCTGCCCAACTTGTTCGTGCCTTGCGCCCTGTGTTGGCTGCGATTGACCATGTGTTAGGATATAGCGGATTGGAAAATGACTATTGATAACGCAAGGAAATTGGTATGCATCGTAGTTTAATCGATGGTCACTTTAATCAAGACAGCGACTAAAGCAGTGATGTACTTCTGGGCAGGAGACGGTCAAAGAGAACGCAGCCACTCGCACTGAGCGCTGGGACTCGCAGGCAGACTCGCTGGCAAGGCACACAAACGATAACACATATGAGAGGTATTTTCTGCAAAAAAAGGAAATGAACAATAAAATTATAAAATGAAAACGCAGTCTCTCTTTTGCAATTTCATTTTCAAAGTCTGCGCGCAAGAATGCTGCAAAAAGTAAAATGAAAAGTAAATAACCCCATTTGTAATTTCATTTTCAAATTGAAACACAAAGAAGCTGCAAAAATTGAAAAGTAAAACACATTTCCACTTTGCATTTTTGCAGTTCTCAACAAGCAAATAGCGCGGGTCAATGGGGCAGATCTCAGCTTTGAGGCTCGCACTTCACGGCCGCTTCACAACGCCTCTATGATCTGTCTTACTCTTTACTTGTGCATTTTTACCACCGGCCTTGCTTCTCACGGCTCACTTGAGGTCATAACTCGATCTACTGCTACACGTTTCTCCAGCTTCATGAGCCTGAAGCTCAGCCGATGTCCGCGCACACGGAAAAACAGACCTTAGCAGATGGAGAAGCGGTGGTGAAGATGCCCAGGTGTCAGTCTCTCAGCTGGTTCCATCCCTCTTCTGCTGCTACAAACGGCACTCCAGCCCCTCCGCCGAAGAGCCATTACAGTAATCGGCGCCGACGGAACAATACCATACTACAAAAATAGAAAGCGTCACGTTACCACTTCAGTGTAAATAAAGGGAAAGTATGATGTAATAAAGGCGAATTTCTGTCATGTTAACTATTTCAATTAAATAGCACATTTCCTCAAAACTACAATTATGTGTGGTCTTCGGATTTTGTAAGACAGTTTTGCTGTGAAGCTCACAGAACCGGAGTGAAAAGATCAAAAACACGTCAATTAAACACAGTCCAAGTGAGAAGTAAGTAGGCCTATTCTAGCGATCGAAATGGCTCTACAGCTACGAAGGCCAAAAAAACCTGTTGAAAATCACCAAGCCCAGCCAATTGACACTTTTGCATGTTGAGAACTTGAAAATTAAAATGCAAAGTAGAAAATGAAAATTCAGTGAGCAGCAGGTGGCGCCAGTGCTTATTTGCGTTTTACTTTTCGTTTTCGCAGCTTCATTGCGTTTCAGGCTGAAAATGAAATGGCAAGTGGGGTTATTTTATTTTAATTTTAATTTTTGCAGCATTCTTGCGTGCAGATTTTGGAAATGAATTTGCACGACTAAATTCTCATTTTATAATTTTAATTTTCAGTTTCATTTTTGCAGAAAATACCTCCCATATGACACCTACCTCCAGGGAGGAAAAGACAATTTCACCAGAGATGCTACGGGTCCAGCGAGAGAGGGAAGAATCACGAGAGGGCCGAGTGAAGACAGCGGACAAGAAGCATTCAGCGAACAGAGTGTTTCAGTGGGGCAGTTGGAAGATGAACTTTTGTGTTAACAGAGCTCCCAACTTCGTCTTCGCACCACACTAGGCTGTATCCTCCGTTATCGATGTTTTAACGGACTTTTATTGGGTGGACTGTGTGCTTCCCTTTTAAAAGTTTTTTTCGCTCCTGATATTTTCGGCTGTTGTCTACTTTAATCTGCTTGGTGCAAATTGATATTGTCTCGTGTAATACACGTTACTGTTGTTTTCTTGAAACTGCTGTCGTGTCTTTCATTGTGTTTACTCACCACCCAATTTAAAGAAACTTGTTTACTATTATCTTCAAATTTCAAGAATTCCCATAATAATTCTTATAATCCTTAATAAAATCGTGCGGCGTAGTCGGATATTTTCATTTTGTTTAGGAATTACGAAGAGAAGCCTTCGCGACCGCTCTGATATCAAAGTTAAAGTTAGTACCTTTCTCTTTCAGGGCTTTGCTTATCCGCCTCCTACACGAGTGACAAGAAACTGCAGTCAAACTAAACCGTGAACAACACCTTCAGACAACCTACATGTCAGTTCAGCTCTCGTGCTGCGTGACGTCAGCTGCATTTGTCCTGGCAACATGTGGGGTGAATGCAATAAAGTGTATCAAAATAAAAGACACCCGGCTGTATAGTAAGTTTACTTGCACTCTCAGAAACCAAGAATTGCTTTCATTCTTTTTCCTGTAGTTAAATGGAATGCAAGAAAGGCATAATTTATTTACAAAACTCAAACAATTAATATTGTTATGGATAATGAATATATTTGATAATAGCATAACCATGTCTGTTATGTAAATAGTCACAGGCAGGATGAAAGTGGTACTTTCCATATCTCAAAATTTAAGGATTGCGTCGACTTAAAGCCAGGGTAAACTGTAATCCTGAGACGCTGTTCTAATAAGAACTGTGTCATTCATTTAAAATTGACGTCACTGATCCAACAAAACTAACTCAAACATGTCCATTCTGCATCTAAATATAACGTTTGAGATTGGCACTTGTTAAACTTTACGAAATCTGAGAGCTCACAAGACGATGCACTTGATCCTCGTACAGCGATGCAGACTTTATGATACAGTGTATTCTCGAGAAAAAAAGTGTCATTTAAAAAAAAAAAAAAAAAGATTAGGTTAAGAACAATTAAAATTTTCACATTCTTCCCCAATGCTGTTTGACCCCATCCCTTTACATATTTTGAGTTTTGCAGGTGTAAAGTAATAACATGCATTGAATTTGTCATTCCAACAGATGGCACATCACAAAAAGTTGTAGTAATAAAATGCATTGCACATTTCATTCTAACAAGTGACACATCACAAACATCAGCACCGCTTTTATGAATCCCATTCCAAATTGCATACAGCAGTGACATAGTAACCGGATGGACACTTATCCTTTAATCAAGGCGGAAAAGCCGATTTCTGCCCATCTGACAGTTAAACTTTGTTAAATGAGTTTAGCATTAACGTTTGCAGTGTAGTGTGTCAATCGGGTTGCTGTACCAATATTATATGCCTTTCGGTGTAGGATTCGTTACAGCAAAGCTATTCTTTATGATGGATAACAGAGACATTGCAGCTGGGCAGGCACACAGACACATATCCTTTTATTAAGGTAGATAGGGATTTGACTCACTACAAACCGTCAATCGAGTTTTCTGTTTTAAAGTAAAATATATTGTTCACATGGGTTTTATATCGTATTTTATTAATAGTAGTAGCAGTCTGCCAAATCATTGATTCATCGCTTTTAAATGAGTGCACAGTGACGAGTGACAGGGGCGCGCAGGTTCATGTAAACCGGAGCGAGCGAACGCGCGGGCACGTGAACAAGTTTGCTTGTGACGTAATCAAGGCGACGGAGTAAAAAAAAAAAAATCTTGCTTCCCACAGCTCTAAACTTAAAGTAGGGCGGTGGGAGTGAACGAAACGGTGGTTTCTTACGGTTGAGTCAGTCGTCTTTATCATATCACCCAGTGCCAGAGGTAAGTTGTAGTGATGGGCGGAGTGAAGCCTCATGAAGCATCAAAACGTTTGAAGCAATTGCGTCGGAAATCGTATCGAAGCTTCGAAGCATTTGACACTCACCTCTTTAGTGACCCCTCCTGGCCATTTTCATTAACATTACACAAACTCATGATCCACTTCAATGACGTCTGTTATAACTCTTATTGCTTTTATTTTTTCGCTGCTACAGACTGACAACGAAGAGAAGGGTTCGTCAGCAACTTCTAGTGTCTGATGTCTAAAAAAAATATATATATATATATATATATATATATTGTAACAACCCGGCAGCAAGCGCTGGCGGAGTGACGCCTCATGGGTAATTTATGTAAATAGTTTGCGGGGAAATTATGGGTAATTTATAAAAAGCTTATTGTATGTCGGAATTTACGTATTGTCATTTGTGTTGTAAATAATGGTGTGTTTGTATTTAATTGGTTGGGTGGGTTTGGGTTATCGCCGTCCGGGGTTATTTATTTTGTAAAAGTACCAATTTATTGAAATGTGTCTTCGTGCTTGACCTTGGCAATGGCGCGCAATAATGTTGAGCTTTTGTTTCTGACTATCTTCTGTAATAAAAGATACAACAGGACAGAGCTGTTTATTTGCTAAGATGTTATCTAAGCAAACTACCGAGACACTCGGAGTCGTGCGGTGTATGGGGCACGAGTGTTCTCTTTCTTAAAGAGCTGGGTGCAGTTGCGTGCATGACGCTGGCAAGCCGCTAGCCGACAGCTTCGGAGAGGTGCACGGCAGAGTTCGGCTCGAAATCTTAAAAGACTCCTCCACGGGTCGCTACATTGGTGTCAGAAGTGGGAGACCAGGCTGTTAAGAAGACGCCGTCATGGAACAGAGTCTTGAAGAAATAGAGCGTGCCATCTCGAAAATAGCGTTATGTTGGCGCCTGATCAGCAGAACTGCACGGAGAAAAAGGACAAACTGGCCTGAGGGTGCCAGTATTCCCCGGACAGTGTTGCGATCTTCTAGGCACGGCCGGAATGAACCTGTAGCTGCCGCAACGACACCCCAAATCACCAGTCGGCCGGTCCTCCCCACACGGTCACCCGCTAAGCTGCCACGATACAGCGGGTTGACGCCCCTGGAGCCATACCTTGCACAAGTGGATCTGGCTGCTCTTCACAATGGTTGGAGCTGCGAGGAAGCTGCAACACACTTGGCCCTTGCCTTGGAGGGTCCCGCACTTCAGGTACTCATCGACCTGCCGCCTGAGGAGTGTCGTGATCTTCAGGCCCTCACCGATGCTCTCACCCGTCGTTTTGGACAGAGAACCTCAGCGGAACACAACAGGGAGGAGCTGACAAACCGACATCGGCGTGAAGGTGAGAGTGTGGGAGCATTTGCAGCTGACATCAGGGTCTATGTACGGAAAGGTTACCCTACTTTCTCGACAGCAGCAAGGGAAGAACTCAGTGTTCATGCTTTCCTCGCGGGCCTTACACCAGAGCGTCTCCGTCAGCATGTCTGTCTGCTGTCGCCCAGACATTTGAGTGAGGCACTACGGGAGGCTGAACGGGCTGAAGAGGTACTACAGCTTGGGTCTCCGGCACGTCAATCATCACGCCCAAGCCGCTAACGAGCAGTTGAGCGAGTGGTAGAAAGGGACCAACCTGAGGGTGTGGAGGTCAGTCGCGCCCAGCCATCATCATCCCTCCGCAATGACTGCCCTAAAGTGGGGCTGTGGGTTTTCAGGTGGACTGTACCTAGACTGCATTATAGACGGACGGCCATGCAGTGCCTTAGTGGACACGGGTCCACTATTTGTCTATTACAGAGAGGAGTGTTGCCCGAAACAGCTGGTCCTCTTCCAAAGACTGGACTCCTTCTAACATCGAACTGCGCACGTTACGGGTGAACGGACAAAAATGCCCGGAAAGAAACTATTGACTGTAGTAGTAGGGACGAGCCAGACCAGCCACGAATTCTGGCTCATGGACATTAAAGACAAATGCATAATTGGGTTAGACTTGCTGGCCCACTGGGGAGCATGTGTTGATGTGTCCAGGGCCATCCTCCGCGTAGGTAATGAGACTGTGTCGCTCCAATCGGGCTGGAATCATCCTGGAAGGGCTGTTAGCTTGGATTTGCCTGGACACCACGGCTCACCGGCTCCCGACCGTTGTTCGGAAGATGCAGGGACTGAAGAGGACCCCCAGGAGAGTATTGCAGCTCAGACCAGTGCTCCCCAACGGTTTTCCTCACACGACCACCCATCCACTGAGACGGTTGCTGCTGTGGAGGAATTGGGCCATCGAAGTGGTGAACAGCTGAGCACGCCACAGCAGGAGCAACTCCAGAAAGTATTGAACGACTTTGTGGACATTTTGCGGCTCGAGAAGAGGACTGCACCAGAACCTCGTTAGTCAAACACCACATTGACACTGGCCACGCCGCCCCATTCGGTTGCGCCCCACAGATTGCCTCTTGCAAAACGCCAAGCTGCGAAGAATTGATTCGCGAGATGGTAACCAACGACATCATTGAGCCTTCTGACAGTCCTGGGCCGCACCCATGGTCATGGTGCGGAAGAAAACGGGGTTGGCGCCTTGTGTGGACTTTCGTAAATTAAATGCAGTCACTCGAAAAGACTCTTACCCATTGCCTCGCATCGATGATGCATTGGACTATGTGGCTGGATCCCGTTGGTTCAGCACTTTGGACTTGCGCAGTGGATATTGGCAGGTAGAACTGGCAGCAGAGGACCGACCCAAAACTGCATTCACCATCGGACAAGGGCTGTGGCAGTTTAAGGTAATGCCGTTTGGACTTTGTAATGCGCCGGCCACGTTTGAAAGACTAATGGAGCGGGTCCTAAAGACATTCCCCGAACCCGTTGTGTGGTCTATTTAGATGACCTGCTGATTCATGCCAGAGACTTTGACCAGGCGGTGCACAATTTAAGGGAGGTCCTGACCGCCATTCAGTAGCGCCGGGTTGCGGTTAAACCCTGAGAAATGCAATCTTCTCGCCCGACAGACTCAGTTTCTAGGGCACGTAATCAGCGAGTGGGGTGGCTACAGACCCCAAGGTGACTGCCGTGAGCAACTGGCCCCACCAGCCAATATCACTGAACTGCGGAGCTTTTTGGGTTTAGCCTCCTACTACCGAAGATTCGTAAAAAACTTTGCGACCATTGCCAGCCCTTTGCACCGACTAACGAGTAAGGGCCAACAGTTTGGGTGGACGGAGGATTGCACAGCCGCCTTCCAACAGTTAAAGGCTGCCCTCGTCAGCGCCGGTCCTGGCGTACCCTGACCCCAACCAACCTTTTGTGGTGGACACTGACGCTAGCAATGTGGGGATTGGGGCCGTGCTCTCACAGAAGGGGGAGGCTGGAGAAAGAGTGATAGCTTATTACAGCTGCAGCCTCAGTCGACGGAGAGGAATTACTGTGTCACTCGGCGGGAACTGTTGGCAGTGATCCTAGCGGCACGGCACTTTCGGCCCTACCTATTGGGCACTAGGTTCACACTGCGGACTGACCATGCTAGCCTCACCTGGATGTTGAATTTCAGGCAACCAGAGGGCCAGGTGGCAAGGTGGATGGAGATTCTACAAGAATATGACTTTGAGATACAGCACCGACCGGGACGGCAGCATGCCAACGCTGATGCCCTCTCCAGGCGTCCATGCCTCAGCAATGAATGTCGATATTGCCGCCGACAGGAAGAAAGGGGGCTGGGGCCATCGTCCGCATCCGCAAGGATAGATGACACTGTTGGAGTAGGGGAGCCGTACACTATTGACCAATTGAGGCAGTTACAGGCGAACGATCAAGCACTAGAAAAGGTAAAGGGCTGGTTGGAGACACAAGAACGTCCCGACTGGCAAACCGTGTCGTCACAGGGGCCTGAACTCAAAATACTCCACTCTCAGTTGGGCAACTTGGAGTTGCGATGGCGTAATCTACAGGCGGTGGCACGCACCGGGAGGAATTGACCGGCTACAACTACTGGTTCCCCAGGCTTTGCGCCGAGGTCCTCCGATGGGTCCACGGAGCGGCTGGATCCGGACATTACGGAACGCTAAGACAGTGCGTCGACTACGGCAGCGGTTTTATTGGCCGGTGTCGGCAAGAAGCAGAGCTACACGTCCACTGCTGTGACGTCTGCACTGCACAAAAAGGACCTGGTCAACGTTCTCACGCGCCATTGCAACGATACCTGGTCGGGCACCCATGGAGAGAATTGGCGTGGACATACTGGGTCCTTTTCCTGTAACGGAAGCCGGAAATCGCTACGCTTTGGTAGCAATGGACTACTTTACCAAATGGCCAGAGGCGTATGCAGTTCGGATCAGAGTGCCCCACAGCTGCCCAAAACTCGTGGATGAAATGTTCACTCGATTTGGAGTTCGGACGAGCTCCACAGCGATCAGGGCGGAACTTTGAGAGCCGTTTGTTCAGGAGGTGTGTCAGCGACTGGGGTGAAAAGACCGGACCACCCCTTCACCCACAAAGTGATGGATTGGTCGGCGATTTAATCGCACCCTGGCCACTCAACTGGCAATTCTGACCAGTCAACACCAGCGGGACTGGGACCAACATTTGCCTTTGGTCCTATGGGCATATCGGACAGCAGTGCAGGAGTCGAGCCAATGCACGCCAGCGGGGCTGATGTTTGGAAGGGAACTTCGCACGCCGGTGGATTTAGTGTTTGGCTCACCCCCTGAGCCTGAGATTATTGGTGGGCCCGAAATGGATTATTTTAGACGGCTAAAAGAGCGGCTGGACACCGTTCATCGACTGGCCAGGGAGGCCCTGGAGGGAGCTGGAGCACGCCAAAAACGGGCTTATGACTCGCGGGCTCATGGCCCGACGCTGAAGCCAGGGGACAAAGTGTGGGTATTTTGCCCGCAACGGAAACGGGGATTGTCCCCAAAACTAGCCCACCATTGGCAAGGACCGGGAGAAATATTGGACAAAATATCGGAGGTAGTTTTCCGAGTCCGAATGCCTGGACGAGGCAGACGGGTGGTGCTGCACAAGGACCGTTTAGCACCATACCACCCACTGGCCCCAGAGCAACAACAACTCGAAAATATAAGCGGTTCTCCAACCTCCACCCCCGGCACCGAGTCAGACAGTGACAGGACTGAGCCCGACACCAGTGATGGCACCTCCGGCAGGACAAAGCGTGTCCGTCGACGGCCAGGACATTTACGTGATTTTATCTGTGATGAGTAGGGTTGTGGGGACACTAACCCTCTTAGGAGGGGGCTGTGTAACAACCCGGCAGCAAGCGCTGGCGGAGTGACGCCTCATGGGTAATTTATGTAAATAGTTTGGGGAAATTATGGGTAATTTATAAAAAGCTTATTGTATGTCGGAATTTACGTATTGTCATTTGTGTTGTAAATAATGGTGTGTTTGTATTTAATTGGTTGGGTGGGTTTGGGTTATCGCCGTCCGGGGGTTATTTATTTTGTAAAAGTACCAATTTATTGAAATGTGTCTTCGTGCTTGACCTTGGCAATGGCGCGCAATAATGTTGAGCTTTTGTTTCTGACTATCTTCTGTAATAAAAAGATACAACAGGACAGAGCTGTTTATTTGCTAAGATGTTATCTAAGCAAACTACCGAGACACTCGAGTCGTGCGGTGTATGGGGCACGAGTGTTCTCTTTCTTAAAGAGCTGGGTGCAGTTGCGTGCATGACGCTGGCAAGCCGCTAGCCGACAGCTTCGGAGAGGTGCACGGCAGAGTTCGCTCGAAATCTTAAAAGACTCCTCCACGGGTCGCTACAATATATATAACTAACGCCGACAAGCAGAATGCACTATACGATAGCAAGAGTTAAAATAAGACGCCTCACGCATGGATTCCCGGCTCTTTCAATTAGTATTTACCTTTGCACTGTATCATTATAATCGCTCCTGTTATTAGTATTAGAATTAACCCTCATCTTTTCTTGAGATCACATTTAATAGCCTTAAATGTTTTCCTTGGTTTGACTTAATTAAAATGGAGTAGGCGGAAAATAATGGTTTATCCCTGTACTTTGCCATGATATAGGTAAGCACATTTGAGAAAGAAAAGGTGAAATCCTTAAATCAGTTGTTATTATTCGATCAAGTATTGAAATATTTCATTTATTAGTACTTTACAATATTTTGTGGAGCACGAAAATAACGAATTAGCTACAACGAAATGACGCCGTCAATGGCACAATTAACTAATATGGTTGCTTTTCAAATTCTGAACGTAGTGCTAGCCCGAGTTCGATCCCACTTAAAGACTCATCAAAATTAACAATAATAAAAAAAGGATCAGAATTGAAATCTTTATAACCAATTTGAACTAAATAATTTTGAGAGATACTGTGGAAGGATCGCATAAGAGATCTGTTCGGGAATCACCAAAATCGTCATCAAAATGCGATGTCTAATTGCGGATGGCAGCTCACGTATTTACATTAATCCATTTCTATTCATTGCCATTTGACGTCCATGAACCCCTCCATTGAATAAGGCAATGGTTCTCAACCTGTGGGGCGCGAAGTAACAAAAAGGGGGGCGCGAAGATGTGAAAAAAAGAAAACATCTGTTGGAACCAAAACAAATTAACTTAAACTACATTCTGATAATAGAACAATAAATACTGTATAGAGTTAGATAAATGTCGATAAAAGTTAAGTAGGTATAATCAAATATGCATCTACATTTCAAAAAAATGTTGGGGGGCGCGATTAAAACTGTTATGAAAACTCTGGTCGCAAATACTTAAAGGTTGAGAAACGCTGGAATAAGGTGATAACAAAGCCACTGTGGTAGATCAGGTTGAATTTGCTCTGCTGCACCAAACATTCAAAGGTGTCAATCCAGAGCACATCAGAGAGGCTGAGAGACACGGCGCAGATCAGTCACCGGCACACAGACACACACGGACACTCCAATGTGAGCAGTGCACATATCAAGGTCGGCATTAAAGATTGAGTGCTGAGGCAACAAAAGCAGCGGATAAACACATCTGGACCTTCTGTTGAAAAAACATTTGCTTTTAACAACAGCATCCCTCCCTCGTGAACACATCTTCAAGGTCCGGACAGGTGATCAGTAAAAAGTTTTTTAGTCACAGCACAGTGCAATAATAAAACATTTCCTAAAACACATAGTTGTCCAGTCTGTATCATTCCTAAGCAATCTTCCAGTAATAGAGGCGCAATCCCAGTTACTAACACATTAACACTCAAAGCAAGAACACATTCCACCTTATCAATTTAATATTTAAAAATTTAAACCGCTAAACCCGCCATCAACAACTACAAAACAGTTGAAATCGTTACTCAAATATTTTTTTGTTATAGACATAAAACAAGATGCACGTTTCCATTTGATATATCTTACTAGTGTTCTCGCCTTGCTCGCTTCCGGTCCACGCTGGAATTTGCTGTTTAATAAAAAAAAAAAAAAAGAAAATCAGACTCTTTTGGGTCATAATTTACAGAGGGTGGACGTGGGACCCGAACCCACGTATGCTTTAGTATGAAGCGGTAACGCTACCGCTGCACCACTACTATTTTCAGGAGGATGGTATATAATGTATGTTTTTTAATGTATACATGTATGTATGTAGTGAAGACGAAAACAATTATATTTAGATGTATACTATATGACATACCTTCAGTGTTGCATGAAAACGTTGCATGAGGCGAAGAATGGATATTTAGGAGAGTATTATAGTGAGAGATGTGTCGTCACCCGTATTGCTAAAGCTCTTCTTTGCAGCATTATGCATTCAACAAGTCGGCGTTTGTATGATGTATAATTTATAATTTTATTTTTTGCCACAACGTATTATCGGGCACGATCATTTAACATGTATTGATCATCTACAAACTTTCATTTCAATGGGAATTCTGTTGAGTTTTTTAACTCTGTTGATGCCATATGTAGCCTACTTCAAACGGTAGCTCGTTGAACAAATAATGAGTGGAAGCTTTGCAGAGTACTGAGATTGCGTCATGACGGGCTTTGAACGGGTCTCGAAGCCTCAGACATGCGTACTAGTGAGATGATGACGGAGCTACGAAGCCTCAGACATGCGTACTACTGAGATGATGACGAGGCAACTGAAGCCTCAGACATGCATACAAATGAGATTGCGTCATGACAGGCTTTGAACGGGGCACCGAAGCCTCAGACATGCGTACTACTGAGATGATGACGCGGCTACTGAAGCCTCAGACATGCGTACAAATGAGATTGCGTCATGACAGGCTTTGAAGGGCACGAAGCCTCAGACATGCGTACTACTGAGATGATGACGGCTGCTGAAGCCTCAGACATGCGTAGTACCGAGATTGGATCATGATAGGGCTTCGAGCAGACATGGTCACTGGTTACTGAATCTTTGTAAAGCCTCAGCACACTGAAAGGCATTGACCTCTTAATTTTGAGAGTCTATCTGACACTTAACTCTCTAGTTATATTTTGTAATTCGTATTGACATTACACATTTCAGTTGATATGGTTAAGCTACAATTCAGGTAGTTGCTGAGAATTAATTATTGTTCTTGTGGATTGCTGTGATTTCCTTTGTCTGATACATAGTGTCAAAGATATATTGTCATATATTAACTTTATATATATATGAAAAGATTAGGTAAATCGTTCAACCTTTTATGGAACACTTAATTTTGTTCAAAACCGTACGTCATATAGTATACATCTATACATATAATTTTTCGGCTTCATTAGGAGAATACAACAATGATACTCTCGTATCAATTAAACCATTTTAACGTGCATATGTCAAACAACATATTTCATCCGCCGCAGTAAGAACAGTAGTAGTAGTTCAGTTGTGCAGAGCTCGTTAATTATCCGGATTAGGTGGCTCAGTGGTGTTGTCGCTCAGGTTCGCGTCGCTGATCCTCCTCTTGTGAAAGTTTTTTTTCTATTCCTCCATTTAACAAGCTTGGACGGATAGTGAGCGAATCGAGCTATCGAGGGAAGGTTGGGCCACCGTAGTCGGGCAGGTGGCACACGCCCCTAATTATATTGTGTATGTAAAGAGTTTCACTGTAAAATGTAATAAGCTTCATATTTGTGTGTTTGGAGACCCAGGTGTCGTACTGAATTTGTATTGTAGAAAAATAAACTACTGTCCATTATGCCTAAATGTGTCTTTTCGTGTCTGATCGCTATATGGCACTTCCAACTTGGGACAATTCGCTATAAACAGTTTCAGCCAACCAGCGCCTTCTAAACATGCAGACGACAGTGTGAACCTTATTAATACGGCGCAGCATCTTCGTTTCAGTCAGTCATTGTCCTGTTAGACTATTTACTGTTAAGTGCTGCTTGAGCTACCGTTTATAGTACAACAGGTGGCCTACGTAGTTCTTAAATCGATATTGAAATGCACACACAAGTCTCCTAAATTATTTATTGAAATGCCTACATTTACAGTGTCCGTTTTAGGAAGTCGTAGTTTTACTTGTTCCCGTTATTAGGAATTATAATTTCTCAGTGTCACATATTATTCGTTACTACTCGCGAGTCCCGTATCATTGAGATTCTGTTTTATATTCTGTATAAGGAAACTTTTAAAAAGTAGCGTTGATTAAACTGACTATAGCAGACTTGTCATCTTCTTAAAATGATTTTATCGATTTGATATTGACAATTAATCATTAGGTCAAACATCAAGGAGGATTTGAGTTAGCATGGACTGCGCTGTTTCTTTTTTTTCGTGACATCGCGTCAGTAGAGAGTGCGTCACGTTAACAATGCATTCTGTCCTAAGTGACAGCGCACACGCTTTTTTATATTTCCTAAAGGCCAATGTGTCTCAATTTTCTCATTAATATATTTTGACAGTGTCTTTTAGTGAGAATGATTATAAACATATTACCTGTGTTCATTTCCCATGTAGATCTGTAACGTTTGGTGAGTATAAATAAAAAGTAACAACACATATAATAGTTATGTTGCATTGTTTATGATTAACAAAATTCATCGTTTATCTGAAATGTTCTACGTATACAGTCGATTTATTCCACTTCTGAAGGTGTACATTGTCGGTATTACTTTATTACATGTTATTACTTTAACATGGCCTTTTTATAACTTCACTTTAACTTAATCCTGATACTCTGTATGTTCAATTCTTCATAATAACTATTCACAGTGGCTCCAAAATCCATACTGACCCCTACTCTCTCTTCTGTTTCTTTTTCCGGTGGCCTGCGCCACCACCACCTACTCAAAGCATCATGATGCACCAACATTGATGGACTGAAAGCCAGAAGTCTACGTGACCATCATCATCAGGTCCTTCCATGAAAACCCTAAATACAAAGAGGACTGTTTGACTTATGTTAGGTAGATTGCCCAGAGGGGACTGGGCGGTCTCTGGTCTGGAACCCCTACAGATTTTATTTTTTCTCCAGCCTTTGGAGTTTTTTTTTTTTCTGTCCACCTGGCCATCGGACCTTACTTATTCTATGTTAATTAATGTTGACTTATGTTTATTTTTATTGTGTCTTCTATTTTTCTATTCATTTTGTAAAGCACTTTGAGCTACATTTTTGTATGAATATGTGCTATATAAATAAATGTTGATTGATTGATTGATATTCTCCATTGCATTTGCTCCAGAGTGTAACGTGTGCCAGTGTAACCGAGGGATGGCAGACGAGCTCACGTAATGGGTGAGCCTGATGTCCAGGCTCTTGTCATAAATATTCCCATCTTGTGCTTTTCTCGTTCCTGCAAGTTTACTATTATTATTGGACATGTAGAGGAAATGTGTTTTATTTTATGTCTATGAAAGGAAGGACGGTAAAGCCTTGAATGAAACTGAGTGTTGATGCTTTGGGTAACAAGACAGGTTAAGGAGCAGAGAACATTGAATGTGACATTGACTGCGGGGGATTGTGTAACTGGAAGATGGTTTAAGAATACAGAAACGGCAAAAACTTAGTCTTTCAGTAATTCTATTTACATCAATTATTTACTCTGTTGTGCTGCACTTCGGAAGATTACTTATTTACCCCCCCAGCGCAGCCTTTGATAAGATGAATTCACAACTAAAGGAATGTTCATGACAAAGTCAGGTGCTTTTTTGAAAGTTTGGCTCCAGATGTGCTTATCCAGCTGCTCCTTCTTCTCAGTACTTGAGTGATCTTTACGTTCACCTTTGGATGAATTTGCAAAGTTTCTTTACAACTTTTTTGTCTCATTAACGCAGAAATCCCGAGGCTTTCCTAAAATTGCAGAAGACACTGTTGATGGCGCTGATTCTGTTTTAAAGACAGTTGTGATTAGTTATGCAGAACACGCTTTTACTCACATTGCTTTTTGGAAATCAATAATACAAATCAGCAACAGATCTGGGAATCACTGAATAGTAAAAACGTTTAATGAGGAATGTCTTGCGCATATACTGGTGTAATGACCACGTCGGCTTTAGTGAAGCATTTCTTAGCCTCTGTGATATGATCGACATGGGGTAGAATAGATTCTGGATTGTTACAATACGTGCTACCTTACGCAAAATATGCTCATCGATTTGTTACAGATTCTTGGTGGACACAATTCCACACCGAGGAAAAAGGTGCCCCATGTAAATCGTTCATAATGTCTCCAAAATATATTTGTTAACTTTCAAACAAGTACTACTTAACTGTTTTATACAAAATCCTCATTTCAACATATGCGAGCCCCAACTAGGATTTGAACTCGGGTTAGCGTATTTTATCAATATAGCACAGACAACCGCTTTTACGCTTTCAGCCAAAGCACTTCAGCAGACTAGTTACTGACCAAATCGACTGCTGACTGCGCGGATATCAATGACGTCATTACGCTAGCGTGCTCAAAATCACGTGACGGGCGCATTTGAAGCAAGCCTCGAAGCGGTGCTTCGATAGCTCGACACAGTGTCGAAACCTGAGTATCGAGCGGCCCATCACTAGTAAGTTGTCCGCGTTCGGCCCCGGCACTTTACGGAAGTGGGAGATATTTTTCATTTGTTTAAATTTGTGCTGTTCGAAATCTGTCACGGGCGAGCGATGCGTTTCAAGCCAGGTGTGCCTGAATTTCTTTTGGTGGGTTGTGCGTGTCTTCCCAGTCCTAGTTCTCCGTGTACGACTCGCTGTATTTCTTGTTTCGATTCACATTTATGCTTCAAAACGGACCGACAAGCCGCCAATGATTAAAGCTCATTCAGGATCGGTTGGTTAATCTCGGCTCCGGACCAAAATACTAAAGAGGGACATACACTTGGAACTCGAGAAGTAAGGCAGCGACTTCATAGATAGAAATCAGCATCGTGCGTGCGTGCCAGCCAGCCAGCCACACCCATTTCACTTGAACTGCAGGCGCTGTGTTAATTAAAACGATGTGTATCCATCACACGAAAGAAAACCACTCGTCGGAGAGACTTTTGTTTTCGATTTATGGCTTACACTTACTTTTTCCAACTGAATTCTTTAGACCTCTTCTTTGATTCCTCTCAAAATTATTATTATTATTATTATTATTAAATGCTTTTCAGGTTACAAGAGCAAAGCTGTTACAGTTTGTATACAAATTATTAAAAAAAAAATGGAATGCTGATATTTTTTAAATTAATTGAATTAACTGAGGTTGTCCAGTCAAGGTTATTGCTTCACAATTACGAAGTTATTTACAAGTTATTTATTTATTTGAAGAGCTTCTGCAAAAAAAAATCTAATTTCCTTATGGACTCTGTCTGTCTGTCTTGTAGTGCTCTTCCGTTCTATCTATCTGTCTGTCTGTCTAATTTGCCACATGAAATTGTATTCTGAAGTTATTTATTTTTTAAAGTCTGCTGTTGTGCCTTATGACGGTGATTAAGGACTCTGGGGTCTCAACAAGAAAATAGAAAATGTGGAAAAATGTGCCTTTTTGAAGCATGTTTGTGACAACAAAAGTTAACTGAGAATAATAAATTGTAGAACAGATTCTTAGTGCTATTTTTTTCTTTTCTCTTTGAAGTAGTAATGCATTTCTTGCTTTCTAGTCTTACTGTAGTGGGTGTTGTGTCTGGAGTTTTTTCCCCATCCCTGAGATGGTTCGTAATAAAAGACTGATGAACACTCCCATTGCAAGATTACTGTTCTTAAACTGCTTCTGGGCCCCAACACCTACTGTGTTCGTATTTTATTTTATTTGACCGTGTCAAAGGTGAGAGGCCCTCTAAATGGCAGCATGGTGGTGAAGAGTGCACTTTACAGTTTCATTGTACTCCGCCTCCTGCGTTGGGATTTTATCCTGTTTTTATTTTATTTGACGGTTTCATTGTACCCAGTACCTTGCATTGGTATTTTATCCTGTTTTTATTTTATTTGACCATTTCGTTTTACCCAGCACCCTGTGTTGGTATTTTGTTTTTATCTGGCCATGTCAAAGGTGAGAGTCGTGCTGAGTGTCAGTGTCGTGGTGAATGGTGCACATTACAGTTTTATTGTACTCATCCCCAGCTCCAGGCCAATATGGTAAGAGCAGAGTCTGAAATACTAGCTGGGGCCTGGTGTGATAATGTCCCAAATGACCAAAAAATAAAATCATACCTGACAGTGTTGGAGGGTTGACATGATATTTGGGGGGTTAAATGACCTCCTGGAGCAGGGCCTGCATAACCATAAATCTGCACCGATCTCATTAGACTGCTTTGTATATGTTTTTTTTTTTTTTATATATATATAAAAGCTGTAGATTTTTGAAAGAGCCAAGACATGTGCACGTCAGTATGAAGTTCACAAGGCCTATTAACTTTACGCTACCCTTGCAATGCCAAGTACCCCTGCTAGTCCAGATAAATAAAATTGTAATACACTGTTGTCTGTCATTTTGAATTTTTCAGCTTTGGTTGATGTTGGCTTTTCTATTCTGCACACTGAGGACCTCATCCCAAACTTTAAATCGCATGCTGTCCATCTTTTTGGTTGCCAATCACACAAAAATGGCTGAACCAGTTTTTCAGAAAATTGTGTATGTGGGTTGCCGTTGCTTCAACTGAGTATATTGACTAGAATGGTGTTTAAAAAGCATCACTCCAAAATGGCCGAGGTTAAAAGTTCACAAAATGTTACAGGCATATTATGGGTGTCACAACCTCAAATCCAGACTTTAGGGCTTTTCCCATCGAGAAATGAGGTTGTAAAGGTTCGAGGCGCTGTCACATTATCACGGCATAGCAGTTTAGCCGATGGTGATGAATTTGACCCGTTCTTTCATTTTGACTCTTCTTACAGTGGAGTCTTCATTCCAAGTGGGTGACTCATAAGAAACAACAACAAAGGAGCTCCGTTTGTGCTGTGATGGAGGGACCAACACAAAAATCTCACGCTCAAAACGGCTGTGTCAACTTTCACGACATTTTGTATTTACATTCTAGTTCGTACAATTTAAAATGAAGTCTTTGTGAAGTTTTATGAATTTAACCGGGAACACCCGGAAGTGCAGCTGGAAGCAGCTCGAGAAACATCTGGAGCACTTCTGGTGTGCTATCAAAGGAGCCACCAATCAGGGGGCCAGTGTCGGGTGGTTGGAGGACAAAGCTTGTGAGGAGGAGTGGAGGCAAGAGAGAGAGGAAGAAGAGGAACAGATTGTATTTATTTATTCATTTATATATTGGCACTTTATACTGTGCAGTGTAGTGGGGAAGTGAAGGAAAAATGCTTCCCCACTGAAGAATAAATGTCTGTGCTTTGTTGAACTTGTGTCTTAGCCTGTCTGTGTTGGGGATGGGGGAGTGGTACACCCCCTGCTGGAACACACTGCATATTTTGTATCTACATTATAGTTTGTACAATTTAAAATTAAATCTTCGTGAAGTTTTAAGAATTTGACTGGGAATACCCGGAAGTGCAGCTGGAAGAAGGTCGAGAAACACCTGGATAAAAGGAGCTTTCTCGCCACCAATCGGGGAGTCGGAGTCGGGTGGTGGAGGACAAAGCTTGTGAGGAGGAGTGGAGGCGAGAGAGAGAAACAGGAAGAAGAAGTAGTAAGGGCTGTATTTATTTATACTACGGGGGCTCCGCACCTTGCTCACTTCATTCACCAACCCCGGGGTTTGGTTTACCGGAATATACAATTTAAATAGATTATTTTTATTTCATTCATTTTTTATTTCTTGATATTTGCCAGTAATAAAGCTGTAGTGGACGAGTTATTTCCCCCTCCTAAACCGCGTCTCTGCCTCTCGCATTGTGAAGGGGGGAGATGAATGCACGCTAAAGAGATGTGGTCGTTCCTTTGAGACCCCCTCTTAAATGGTGATACAATGGGATACAAATACTATTTTTTTTTTTTAAAACCTCCTCAATGCTCGATCAGCTGACTTGCTGCTGCTGCTCGCTCCGTGTTCTGCATGTCGCGTTGCACGTCGATCATTTAAAAGCTTGTACAGCAGCTGTCCTGTTGTCTTGTGGGACGTTAAAGTGTCTACGCTCCAGCCACACTGCCGCTTGCAATGTGAAGGGGTTTGAACGCATGCTAAGGAGATGCGGACGGATCAGCTGCTGGCTTTCTGCTGCTGCCGAGCTGCGTGTTCTGCATGTCGTGCTGCGCGTCGATCATTTAAAAGCCTGTACAGCAGCTGTCCTTTTGTCTCACTGCCTTCTCTCGCGGGACGTCGGTGTCTTTCAAGAAGATCACGTATTGACCCAATATTTTTTTGATTACAATAGAGAGATATTGGTGCTTTATACTGTGCTGTGTAGTGGGGACCGGAGGAAAAACGCTCCCCACTGAAGAATAAATGTCTGTGCTTTGTTGAGCTTGTGTCTTAGCCTGTCTGTGTCGGGGTGGAGGGAGTGGTACGCCCCCTAGTGGAACACATTGTATATTATCAGCAAAGCACTGATATGAGAACCCATGGGAATTGGATGATGGGTCCTCTACTTCTGTCTCTGTACACCACCTTGCTGGGCTCCAACACCAATCTTTGGGGCACCCCTGTGTATGTCTGGTGCGCCTTTTGAACACTCCCCTCACCAGGATACAGTGTAGAATTTACCTGAGATGTAGGACTCAAACCATCTTGGAGCATTTCAGTTGATGTCCATGTCAATAAGGGTGGCAAGAAGGATGTTGTGGTTGACTGTGTCAAAGGCAGAAGAGCAATCTAGCAAGATCAGGACTGATGACCTGTTGGTAGCTCTAGTAAGTCATAGCTGGCTGACTCCAGTCAGTAGAGTCGTCTCAGTCGAGTGGTTGGTATCAAGCAATTTATTCTGTACAAGGAAGAAAAAGATCTGGTTAGAAACATCACATGCGTGTGTTTTGGAAAGAAGGGACAGGAGAGAAACCGGCCTGTAGTTGTTAACTTGGGATGGATCGAGTGTTGGTTTTTTGAGAAGTGGGGTTATCAGAGCGTGTTTCAAGATGTTAGGAACTGTGCTCTGGGCTGAGTGAGGTGTTAATGATGTGTGTAAGTACAGGAATGAGTGAGGGGGAAGATGATCCTATTCTCTCACATTGCCTCCAGGCCAAGTGGACAGGTAGTGTAGAGTGATTGGAGAGGAGGTGGAAAACATCAGTGGGGAGAATGTTGGGTGTTGCTTGGAAGGAGATATAATGGGTCTCCGCGAGGGTCAGAACTGACAGCTGAAACCGGCCATTCTATGCTGAAAAAGTTGGGGAAAGTCATCATCAGGTGGGGTGGTTTGTGATTTGGTTAAGGAGGGTTAATAAGAGAAGTGAAAGCAGAGAACAGAGAGTGTCTGTCAGTGGTGCTGTTAATTGTAGTCTGATAGAACTTCACCTTATCTTTGATGGTGGCAGAGGAAAAGGATGCAAGAAGAGATGGGAACTTAGCCAGGTCTGCCTGAGCCTTTCAGCTGTCCTGAGGTCGGTCCATTAATTGCGGAGTGGTCTGGAAAGCCAGGGACAGGAGGATGTTTTGCATGCAAGCCTAGAAAAGTGAGGACAAGCATTGTCAAGACAGGAAAACGGAGTCAAACATAGGGTGTCCGTGGCAGTGTTGGTGTCAAGAGAAGAGAAGTGTTTGGGAAGAGGGAAAGCAGAGAAGACCATGGATGAGAAATGTGTGGGAGAGAGGCAGTGGAGGTGTTGGTGGAAGGATACATTGGGGGGGAGGAGAAGAGAGAAGCAGCAGATGGAACTGAATGGAAAAGTGGTCAGACGTATGTAGAGGAGTCACAGTTATAGTTGTGTGACAGAACACGGTCAAGCAAATTGCCAGCCTTGTGAGTGGATGGGGTGTGGAGCTGTGTGATGTTGAGAGAGGAAGTCGGTAGTAGGAGGGCTGTCCAGGTGGATGTTCAGGTCCCCAAGAATTAAAAGTGGGCTGCCTTCATTTGGGTGGGAAGAGATCACTCCATCCAGGTCATGAAGGAAGATCCCGAACAAACCTGGAGAGTGATAAACAACAGCAGTGGTCATGTTAATGGGGAGGGAGACAGAAATAGCATATAATTCAAAGGTAGTGAAATTGCGTAAATTACCCAGAGGGGTGAATTTTCAGTGCTTTAATGTAAGAATTGTGGCACTGCCACATAAATGCCATTTGATTTGCTTTTGTGTCTTAGCCATCCTTATTGTCAACCCTGTAGCTGCCTCTGTACCTTTTTAATATGGTGGTTGGGGTAAAAGAGGAAAACAAAAAAAAATGGGCACATTTGGCAGACAGTTGTAAAGAAGATCTTGGGAAGGTGTGGTCTGTTGCTGTGGTTTCCATGAATTGTCATGGAGAAAGGACACCAGGATACAGTTTTAAAAAAAAAAAAAAAAAGGCCTCAAAAGGCAAGAAGGGGAGGAAAAAAATGGAAAGAGAAAAGATTTCAACACAAATGTTGACTATCCACGGTCAGAGGAAGGATTGCCTCGCCTGCTCATGGAGGTGGCCATCTTGAAGACTTTGCCAGCCAACTCAATCTAAAGTATAAACGGATAGGACAGTCCGGAGAAATTAAAGTGGGTGAGATAAGGGCGATCCTTGCTAATCTGGGGTAGCACATTTGGAGACTGGGGAGGATAGGAGAGAGAACAAGGAAAATAGACTAATATTAGTCTAAGTGTCTGGACATTGCCTGGATTCTGGGGTTTGTCTGTGTTATTTATATACTGTATTTGTGGGGATGTGGGGCACAGAATTTGGCTGCTGCCATTTATGTTTGTATAGGTTTTTTTATTTTATTTTTTATTTTTTTAATGAGATTAATCTAATAGTTATTTTTCACCTTGTCTGTTTCACACAATTATTGTGCTGAGATTGTGTAATTTTGTATTAGTTATCATATCGGTATCGCAGGAGGGGTTGGAGGGCGTTTTAATGTTGACCTGCTATCCAACTCGCATACACAACCTGAGGTGGTGACGTATAGCGATATCGGCCAGGAAAAGTTGAACCGTTATAGTTCCCACTCCCCCCAGATTTTCATTCTGTATGTTTGTGTCTATTAATGTGATTCAGTTCCTCATAATATGTTGTTAGAACCCCCAGAAGGCAGGGACACTCTGATGTCACTGTTGCTGGTTCCTCCCAATGTCTTCATGTGATGGTTCGAGTGAGGAACCCAGCAAGTGGATCATTGTGAGTTGTAATTTTGGAAATATGTAATTAATTGCATTCTTTTAATATTTTCTGGCTCTTGATTTTTCACTTTATTTTTTGTATTTTGCTTGTGCATTTTTTTTTTCTTCATATGTCGGACTTCTCTTTGGATTGCTTTTGGAGGCAAATCATTTTGTTCCTTTCCTTTGTTTTTTTTTTTTGTTAAACGCTCCTTTGACTCATCAGCAGCTTTAAAACTTACAAACATTCTAAGCAATCAGTCCGTTTATAATGCCAACTATAATAGCGAGGATAATGTAAATAGTAAAGTGGAAAACTTTAATTCTAAAGTAAGAACTGCTGTTGACATAGTTGCACCTGAAAAGACAGTGAAAAAATCCTCTAGTACTGTTATTCCATGGAAGACCCAAAGAGTGTCTGATTTAAAAAGAACATGTCGCAGAGCTGAGCGTAAATGGAGGAAAACTAAACTAACTATCCATTATGAGATATTGAAGGCTAAAATATCAGAATACAATAACAAAGTCCGCCTTGAGAGGCGCTGCTATTTCTCTAATATTATAAATAACAATGCTAGTAATCCCAGAGTCTTATTTTCTACAATTGATTGTCTGTTAAACCCAGGTAACACAAAGGAATGCCCCCAGAATACTTCCACTGAAACCTGTGAGAACATTGCTGTATTTTTCAATTAAAAAATTAATGATATTAGAGATAACATAGTATATCTCCCCAACACTGCAGAACCTCCAAAGCCCCGGTACTCCGTTATAAACAAATGAAATGCTTTCACCAGGATAGATTTACCTGAATTACATAGTATAATCTCTCAACTGAAACCCTCCACCTGCGTCCTTGACCCGATACCAACAAGGTTTATCAAAGAAGTATCAGGCGTGCTAATTGACAATATTCTGGACATAGTTAATTCGTTATTAGATATGGGGGTCTTTCCAGACTGTCTTAAGACTGCTGTAGTTAAACCCCTGCTCAAGAAAAATAATCTTGACCCCTCTGCCTTTGAAAAATTTAGACCCATCTCTAACCTGCCCTTCTTAAGTGAAATTCTAGAGAAGGCAGTCATTTTGCAATTAGATGACCACCTCAATAAACATGCTATTCTTGATAAATTTCAGTCAGATTTTAGAACAAATCACAGCAGAGAAACTGCACTTGTTAAAGTAGTAAATGACTTGCGGGTAAATGCAGACTGAGGCCATTTATCTGTTCTCATCCTCTTAGATCTGAGTGCTGCATTTGACACCATTGATCATAATATTCTTAGAAATCGCCTTAGTCAATGGGTGGGCCTCTCTGGCAGTGTCTTAAATTGGTTTGAATCCTACCTGGCAGGAAGAAAATTCTTTGTTAGTTGTGGTAATCAAATCTCAAAGACACATGATATCCGATATGGTGTTCCACAAGGCTCTATCCTGGCTCCACTGCTTTTCTCAATCTACATGCTTCCGTTAGGTCAGATTATCTCAGTTTACAACGTGAGTTACCACAGCTATGCTGATGACACACAGCTGTACTTATCAATAGCACCTGATGACTCCGACTCTCTCGATTCACTAACACAATGTCTTACTGGTATTTCTGAATGGATGAATAGTAATTTTCTCAAACTAAATAAAGAGAAAACTGAAATTTTAGTAATTGGTAGTAATGGATTCAATGAGGTTATCAGAAATAAACTTGATGCACTAGGATTAAATGTTAAGACGGAAGTAAAAACCTTAGGGGTAACCGTTGACTGTAATCTGAATTTTAAATCGCATATTCATCAGACCACTAGGACAGCATTTTTTCACTTAAGAAACATATCAAAAGTTAGACCTCTTATATCATTGAAAGATGCTGAGAAATTTCTCTAGTGCTTCCCACAGGCTCACCAGCACTATACTATCCATCTTCATTATGTCACTGATGAAGACCTCCACGCTTTTGTTTTCAGTCGACTAGATTACTGTAACGCACTCCTCTCAGGACTACCCAAAAAAGACATAAATCGTTTGCAACTAGTGCAGAATGCAGCAGCTAGAATCCTAACTAGGAAAAGAAAATCCGAACACATTTCTCCAGTTTTGATGTCACTACACTGGTTACCTGTGTCATTCAGGATTGACTTTAAAATTATGCTTATGGTTTATAAAGCCTTAAATAATCTCGCTCCATCTTATATATATACACGTTATATTCCAAATCGTAACCTTAGATCTTCAAATGAATGTCTCCTTACAATTCCAAAAGCTAAACTTAAAAGAAGTGGTGAGGCGGCCTTCTGCTGTTATGCACCTAAAATCTGAAATAGCCTGCCAATGGGAATTCACCAGGCTGATACAGTAGAGCAGTTTAAAACACTGCTGAAAACACATTACTTTAACATGGCCTTTTTGTAACTTCACTTTAACTTAATACCGATACTCTGTATGTTCAATTCTTCATAATAACTATTCATAGTGGCTCCAAACTCCGTACTGACCCCTACTCTCTCTTCTGTTTTTCCGGTGGCCTGCGCCACCACCACCTACACAAAGCATCATGATGCACCAACATTGATGGACTGAAAGCCAGAAGTCTACATGACCATCATTTTCAAGTCCTTCCATGAAAACCCTAAATACAAAGAGGACTGTTTCATTTATGTTAGGTAGAATGCCCAGAGGGGACTGGGCGGTCTCTTGGTCTGAAATCCCTGCAGATTTTATTTTTTTTCTCCAGCCTTTGGAGTTTTTTTTTTTCTGTCCACCCTGGCCATCGGACCTTACTTATTCTATGTTAATTAATGTTGACTTATGTTTATTTTTTATTGTGTCTTCTATTTTTCTATTCTTCATTTTGTAAAGCACTTTGAGCTACATTTTTTGTATGAAAATGTGCTATATAAATAAATGTTGTTGTTGTTCCTTTCTTTTCTGTGAATTTTGCTACATTTTTCTATTTTGTTTGCAATACATTTTTTCCTTTCTGAAGACTATTTGTGGAACTTGTCTATCATAGTTGGTTTTCCTCTCTCTAGTGTGGCATTTTTGTATACTTTGGTACTTTTTATAGTCATTTTGAACTTTCAAAACCATCTGCCATTTTTGAGGTCTACTAGGCCGGAAGCCAGCCAGGTTCAAGCTGGTGTAAAACAAGCCTCTTTTGGACGAGCTAGTGAGGTCTAGACAGATTTGTGGTCATTTTTGCCCTATTTGCATCTTCAGGTCACAACAGATTGCCAAAGTCAGAAGAGCTACCATGAAAAACCTTAAGGGTGCTACACACTTAAAAATTAGAGAAGATTAGCACTGAATGTCTGAAAGGTGCCACTTGTTTAAACGAATGACAGCTTGAATCTGCCATCCCTCTGGTCAGCTCGTCATTTTGTCAATTTTATTGTCTGTCTTGTTTCCACAGTCTCTGCCTGCTGAGAGCTCACCTGAACTTTAATGAACAGGAGTCGATCTGCCACTCCGATCATAAAATCTCAAGATGAGTAAACATGACTCAAACGAGAAGTGTGTTTCAGTAATTTCTAAGAAAAGAAGACATGATGTTGATGCTCTGCATGGTGAGAAAAGTTTGGCAATGCTCTTCTTGAGTTAAAACCTGATCCAAAACTCTTTAAAGTCACACAGTTTATAGAGAATGCTATGTGTTTATTTATTTATTTTTTTTTAGTACCATTTGATTTTGTGAATGTACTGTACACCAGATTGACTGACAACCAATATTAGCTAATTTACAGGAATTTAGATTTTTTAGATTTCATTGTCTGCTGTTTTCTCTTACAATTTGGATTCTGTTTACCCCCAGGAAACTGGGCACTGCTTTTTACAATTCTCTTCATGTGCACTGGAGCAAAACTTATGACATTTACGTGTGTGGTGGGGTTGTTATATCAGCTATTGAGGGATTTCAGACCCAGGATACAAAATGAAGAGGAGGAGATGAAGGTAGTGGTAGTGATTATTGAGACTAATTACTTTTCTTTGTTGAATTGAGCAGAACTGAAAATGAATGATTAAAGATGTGGTTAACTTGGGAAGACCCCATATTGCACTTTGAGTGCTTTCTAGGCTGATTGCATAAATGTGGTGACACTTACCCAGGAAAAAGTATTGTAAATATTGAAAGGGGGGCTGATCAGACCTGACTCTAACTTGGCCAAAGGTGTGGACCTCATGACTTGCTGCCGATCTGGGTTTTTCATCCTTGATTGTCGTTGATGATATTGACTGTCATTGCAGTACAATTTATATTCCATCATGCTTACTGTTCTGGTAAATAATCAAGCCTTGACACACAGAGGTTTGGGGCAGCCTCCCATATACTTGAAAAGAGGCTGCAAAATTTGAAGAGAGGTTGAGAAATTGGTCTTTACAGGCAAGAGTCCAAAACAGAACTGCTTAGGTTGGTAAACATGGTGGATTTATAATAGAAAGTTAGGAAGAAGAGGGATCTTGGGACCGGAACTGGAAATGAGGTAATGAGGTTGCAGCTTCTTGAAAGGTGGAACCAGAAGTGACATCTTCTGGAGCGGAATTTACCACATTTTTTCTGCGGGGAGATAAGAGAAAAGGATTAATGCACTCTGCCATCCCCTGGTCAGATCATGAATTACTTTCTTTTGAGCTCTTTAGCTGCCTCCCATGCACATGTGTGTGACACCGTGAATAGATGAGGCTTGTCTGGAGTCAGGATAGTTAGCCATATCAGACAGACCTCCTGACCCCTGAGCCTCTTCATTTTTGTCTTTTCTCTTTTCCTTCAGGTTTGACACAAAAGTTTCCTGAAGTTATAAAAACATTCTCTCATGGTGATCTCCACATGATCACAGAATACTACAAGCCCTTCCTCACCTATGTGATTGAACACGACATCACAAGCATCCTGGAAAATCTGGTAACCAAGCACATCCTCACCACTGATGAGGCCAAGGTAGGAGAGTCTAACTGTTAGTGCTACTAGCAGGGAACTGAGAAGAGCTACTAAACTTGGGGGAATCGTCAGAGACTACCTGATCCTCCATAACAGAACTTCCTTTCTTTGTGAGGTCATCAAGCCAGACTCCATTATTCACCTTTTAACTGAGCCTCTGGTCACTTGGTTGTCTTTCAGAGTTTCAAAGCCAAAGAAGAAAGTGAGGGACAAGCAGCTGTGGAGGTCTTCATCAGTGACATAATGAAGATGGATAGTATAGTGCTGGTGAGCCTGTGGGAAGCACTAGCTGAAGAAATTTTGAGATTTCCATCACCAAACCTGAGCAAAATACTGACAGAGGTGACAGAGCAGGGTGAGCTAATGGATTCTTGCATACAAACACAAGGAAGGGGAATGGAGGGAGAGACTCAGGAACACAAAACACAGTGTTACTGTCTGTGCGCCGTTTGACACACGGCTGCCAGGTTCACCACTTACGATGAGATACCTATGTAATGGCCTAGAACACCAAAACTTTGAGTTTCTAACTTCCTCTTTTATGTATCTGCTGAAGCCTTTAACACTAGAATTACCAGAGCCAATGAAAAAACTTGTAAATCCAGCCCACCTTAAATCCCTTTGCACCTCTCAGTCAGCCTCTTTTGTCTTCTAAATTTGTCGATAAGCCCAAGCAGCAAGCAGCCTGCTATACCATCCCCCCAACCGCTTTAGAACGAGCAAGAAAAGACGTTCTCCCAGTTCCTGCCTTGATTGATTATCTGGGAGTGAGCTACCCAGAATTGTAAGGGGAAACAATTTGATGTGTGTTTTGTGTCTACAACAATCTATGTAAACGCATCGTTTAAACAGAAGCATTTTTCATGTTATAGTAATAAATAACAAAATGTAGACATGAACTGTATGTTTGATTTATGTTAGGTAGATTGCCCAGAGGGGACTGGGCGGTCTCTTGGTCTGGAACCCCTACAGATTTTATTTTTTTCTCCAGCCTTTGGAGTTTTTTTTTTTGTTTTTTCTGTCCACCCTGGCCATCGGACCTTACTCTTATTCTATGTTAATTAATGTTGACTTATGTTTATTTTTTATTGTGTCTTCTATTTCTATTCATTTTGTAAAGCACTTTGAGCTACATTTTTTTGTATGAATATGTGCTATATAAATAAATGTTGATTGATTGATTGAAGGCTGATGGCCAAATATCAAATAAACACTTTAACAAAAGGTACAAGTACAATACGACAGCTTCCGTGGTGCAGTGGTAAGAACTGCCAATTTATAATCTGGAGGTAGTGAGTTTGAAACCGGCTCCCCAGCAAAATTTACCATTTTGAGTAGTGAGCTGCTCTTATTGTTAATATTATACAATAAAAACATACATTTGATTTGTGTCTGTAACAGCTGGTGTAAAAGTTAGTTTTTTTTTTTTTTCTCCTTCACTTTTATTCTCTCAGTCACGATCATGATACAACACCCACCCCCATCCCAGATCTGACACGATTACTTTTTATCTGAAACTGGGAATAACTGTAAGTGTGAGTAGTGTTTGGAGACAATGGAACTGGAAATTCTCTGATCTGGAGTTATAAAAGTCGACACACAAACGCTGGTGAATCTGCCTTCTTCGTATCTCGCCGTCACTTGAATTTTTTTATTCAGTTTTATTGAGTGTTCCTGCTCATGCTGAATTAGTATGCATCTTATGGTCCATGATGTCAAAGCCGCACTGACAAAAAAAAAACAGACATACAGTAGGTATATATGATATTTGGAATAACTCATTTTATGACCTATATATTACATTCCGGAAAATATTGTGGCACTGATGCAACCTTATTTATATTATTTATATTCATTCGCACGCCTTCTTGTGCTTGTAATCGGCAGAGGTGGGTAGTAACGAGTTACATTTACTCTGTTACATTTACTTGAGTAACTTTTTAAAAAATTGTACTTCTAAGAGTAGTTTTACTGCACCATACTTTTACTTGAGTACATTTGTGAAGAAGAAATGCTACTCTTACTCCGCTACATTGGGCAACACTCGACTCGTTACTTTTTTCCATTTACATGTTACACTATATTTTTGCCAGATAGAAGCTGCCACTGGATCTACTGCATGACTGTTTCACAATCAGATGTAGCAACAATAATCACATGGCTCCGTTTCACCAATCCGACGTAGCCATGCAGTCACATGACCACACGCAAACTGTGGCGGCATAGACACTGCCTGACTGCTGTGTCTGTGTATTGGAGAGTGGCAGGTCCAGCTACAATAAATAACCGCGCTGTCCCTGTTTCAAGCTAAATAAAAATGGTGTCACTAAAGTATTGAGACTCCGCTTTGTGTTGTGGGGTGCAAGACGGGGACTTGCACGTCCCAGCACACACACATGGTCGCAATGCTGTAGTAAACAGTATACACTCGTACGGATGCTGACTATATGAGTGAGGCATGCCGACTGATGAATGCCCACAATCCCGCAGCGAGAGAGAGAAGAACCACCAGCTCAGTTGTGATCACGTGACGCTCGGCAGACAAGAGTATACGGTAAACTCGTATTGCAAGACCTTGCTCGTTTATCAAGTCAAAATTTATTAAAAATCTTAGCTCGTCTTGCAAAACACTCGCAAACCAAGTTACTCGCAATCCAAGGTTCCACTGTACATGAAAAATGAGAGCCAACTCCTGCTGAAGCTTAACCATCACTTCAGTGAGTGAAGAACAAGCACGTTTTAACCAAACATGCACAGACACAGACAGTCAAGGAAAAGTGACACTTCTTGTACGTGCGCAAGCTGCCTTGTTCTAATGTTGTTTTCTGTCAGCTGTGTTATTTGGAGGGCAAGTGCATATGCAGTATTATACTGTCAGTGTACAGGATATCTTGTCACCATAAGTAGTTTGCACTGTTCAAACATACATGTTACTTACTGTAGGTAATGGCTTCAAAAGCTTTGTTGTGAAAAACTGAGATTTGGAACTTCGTGTTGTTTGTGCATGTTTATTTTGTAAAGATCTTATTTATTTTTACTCATTTTTTTATTTTATTATTTAGAAATAGCAGAATTAGCACATTATATTTTTGTCTGTCTTATTACAACATTTCTCAAAAATAATTTATTATGATTAAACAGTTACTCAGTACTTGAGTAGTCTTTTCACCGAATACTTTTTTACTCTTACTTGAGTAATTTTTTGGATGACTACTTTTTACTTCTACTTGAGTAACATTATTTTGAAGTAACGCTACTCTTACGTGAGTACAATTTTTGGCTACTCTACCCACCTCTGGTAATCAGTGACCGTTTCCCCGTCCCGTCCCACCCCCCCCCCTCCTCTTTCCAGTCTTCACATGCTGCTGTATGGTGCGGTTTCTTTTGTACTCCAGGATGTACGGAGAGGTCAGTTCCGCGCTACAGGCAATCGCCAGATTCAAATGTTAGCAGTTCCCACACACCCAAGGACCGTCCTTCCTACGTTTATGACATGTGTACCTGTTGCAATGTCCACACTTCTCTCTATGCTGTGGTTGCAGTTACACTGATTGACTGAGTTTGCTTTATTGGGAGAAAGGGAGGTCTTGGAACAGAAGCTTGTAGATGTTGCATCCTCTCTTGCTTTATCCATCGCCTTTCCTTGTAAGAAGCGACGAAGAAGCTCCTCTGCAAGGTGAGCCATGAACACTCTTCTTTTCCCAGTGGCCCCCGTGCATGTCTTGTACAGTACGTGTGTGTTGATCACTGCCAGGTCAAGCTTGTTGTTGCACACCACAACAGGCCACCTGCGTGCTTCTGCTCACACTGAATAAGCTCACACCTTCTAGTGCACAATGTCAACGCAGCAGCAGGCAAAAAAGAACGACAAATATATGTGACATTTTGAAGAAATCATTTTATGACCTGAATAGTACCAATCAGAAAACATTGTCGCACTAATGCAATATTATTTGAAAATGTACTGTGTCAGACTGGGTGTGAATGTATGGCATTTCTAAAAGTTAGCTTTTTTCAGTTTTATTCTCTGTCACGGTCATGTTCTCCCTCGAACCCCCATTTCTGATCTGACTCTAACTAACAGAGCGAGTATAAATTCATACCCGATCCGATGCCATTCGTTTTCAAATTATGTTGCATTAGTGCGACAATGTTTTCTGATTGGTACTATTCAGGTCGTACAATGATTTCTTCAAAATGTCACATATATTTGTCTCTCTCTTTTTTTTCCAGCACTGTGTTGACATCGTGCACCAGAAGGCGTGAGTTTATTCAGTGCGAGCAGAAGTATGCAAGTGGCCAGTTGCTTGTGCTATATAACAAGCTTGACCTGGCGGCGATAAACGCACATGTACTGTACAAGGCATGCACGGGGGCCACTGAGAAAAGAAGAGTGTTCATGGCTGACCTTGCAGAGGAGCTTCATTGTCGCTTCTTACTTGAAAAGGCGATGGATAAAGCAAAAGAGAATGCGACATCGACAAGCTTCCGTTTCAAGACCGCCACTCCCCCCAGCCTCTTCAGTGTAATAGTAACCACAGCATAGAGAGAAGTGTGTACATTGCAACAGGTACACATGTCGTAAACGTAGGAAGGACGGTCCTTGGGTGTGTGGGAACTGTTAATATTTGAATTTGATGATTGCATATAGCGCAGAACTGACCTATCTGTACTATTCTTTCCTCTGCATGTCCCAGTATACAAAACAAACAGCACCATACAGCAACATGTGAAGAATGGCAAGATGGTTTGAAACGCAGTCACTGATTACAAGCACAAGAAGGCGTCCGAATGAATATGAATAATGTTGCATCAGTGCCACAATGTTTTCCGAAATGTACTATACAGTGGAACCTCGGTTCACGAACGTCTCGGTACACATACAACTCGGTTTACGACCAAAAAGTTCCCCAAACTTTTGCCTCCGTTCATGACCACACATTCTGTATACGAACAAGCCAGTTTCCCTTTCAGTTTGTGCGCGCTGATGATTTCTGCATGTGTTGCATTGTTCTCGGTCAGACTGCGGGGCTTGCACATGCGTGCATGTTTTCGCTGTGAACTCTTTGTGCTCTATTTCATTTCCCTTCTGGTTCGTACACGCCGATTACTGTATTTAAGCACGTGTTGTGCCGCTCCCTGTTCATTGTTCTCAGTCAGACGTGCATGCTTTATCTGTGATCTCTCTCTGTGCTCAACAGTATTTTGTGTGCTTTTTCAGTTAGCCATGGCTTCTAAGCAAGTGAAGACTGGTGAGAAGAAAGTTTTGCAGAAAATTAAAATCGAAGTAAAGAAAGAAAATATTGAATAGTATTGAGCGTGGCATTTGTGTTACTGATCTTGCCGCCGAGTAAAGGAAGTCAAAACCTACGATTTTGACTATTCTAAAGCAGAAAGAATCTATTAAAGCAGCTGATATTGCAAAAGGAGTAAACAAAGCCAGATTGCCAGTAATGTGGAGGGCAAACACGAAGGGTTGGGTCACAAGGACTTTGTTTTTGGAATGGCTGCATGAGGTTTTCACTCCCACCAGCTAAACAGCTAAAAACGCCAGAAACCCAAGAAATCACACGAGAGAAAACACCTGAAGGAAAACATCCCTCCATCGCGAAGCCAGACTCTCCCTCAAAACTGTAACCTCCTCACTTCATGCCAGAACTCGACTCATGCAAGGTTAGTTTTCTTGGTGGTTTATAGTTAGCTTTTGTATTACGAATTTTTCAAATGTTCATTTTTCGGTTCATAGCGTGAATTGTTGTGGTGTTACTTTTCACTTTTTTCAAATGTTCATTTTTTTTCCCCTGTGCTTAAAACTCATTAAAAAAAGTGTTTATACAGCGATCGGTTGCAAGGCTGTAGCGCGAACTCCTGTAATGTTATTTTCTTGGTTGCTTGTGGTTGTTTTTTAAATAAAGTGTTTAAATAAGCTTTTTATTTTATTTTTTAAATAAAAATGTTACATATTGCACGGCCATATCAGGCTCACTCTTGATATCCGGAGGAACATTGTGTCTTATGTATTGAATGACTGGGACAGGTTCAAGGTGTGGACTGATGACATTACAGGAGATAATTATACTACACAGGAGCACTATAAGAGTGAAATGCTTAACCCTTCACCTATGCTTCTGCATGTGAGTTGATGGCTGCCGCTGAATTGTCGCTTTTAAGTGTACCGAAATGGCCAAATATTTTACACCTTTGGACAACCGCCAATGCCTCTTAAACATCTTAGATTGACAGGTGACGATTTCAGTATTGGGCACTTTGATGTTTATGAATGATTTAACTCTCAAAAGCTGGATGTGATTTTATCGATGAAACCGGTTGTATGCTTACAACGCTTGACAGATGCCGAATGTCACTTCAACACAACAAGTCCTGCAAATACTAACGTGATTGAAACAAACCATCAAACTCAAACCGATTATGACAGCAGCAATCCAAGCTGTGAGAAAACAGTAAAAAGGAGGCGCGTCAGACATCGTGGTACATTTTCTGATGCAGCTAGACGGAAACAACTTTGTGACGATGCCGCCAAATACTCGCAGAAAAATCCACAAGTTAATAGAGACGCTGTTGCTAAATACTCGCAGGCAATTCCACAAGTTCATAGACACGCTGCCGCTAAATATTCACAGGTAAATCCACAAGTTAATACCGGGAATGCCTGTTAAACATCTTAGATTCACGAGTAGCGATTTGGGTAGTGAACACTTCGATGAATGAAACCTGTTATCTTTACAACGGTTGACAAACACAGAATGTAACTTAAACACAACACGTCCTCCAAATACGAACCTGATTGAAAGAAATAATGATAATCAAATTCTTGATGACAGCAACACTCATAACAGTGACAAAACAATTACACTGACAATGATGTTACGTTATTTTTAAAATGTTTCCTTTTCTTTTTCATAACTTCTTTAACACACTACTTCTCCCGAAGCGCAGGTATTTGCTAGTTTTTAATAAAACTACTGCAATATGTTGACACCAATAAAAGACTAACCTTATCTACAAGCAGTTCATGCTGTCATATAAGTACATGTATCTAGATCAGGGGTGCCCACACTTTTTCGGCTTGCGAGCTACTTTTAAAATGACCAGGTCGAAATTATCTACCTACAGTACATTAAAAATGATATATATACATAGTTTTACTGTCAAATAATGCAAAGAGTATGCAACACATGTTTCGCCCTTTACGTTGCACCATGGCGTGTGGTTCGTTTTTGACCGCATGTAGATCGGGGTAATTGCATTCATGGCATTCGTAGTCTGAATCACAATCTGATTGTATGGGTGGTTACCTACCAGGTAACGCTTGTGTAGGCAAACATCCGCCACGGTGCCCTCTTCAGCTGCAAGAAGCAGATCACAGAATGTTGCAAAGTTTTACTGTCAAATAATGCAAAGAGTACGCGACACGCGTTTCTCCCTAATTCTGGGCTCATCAGGCGTACACACTCACTGCACCCCCTCTCGGAGAATCGAACCTCGGATGTCCGCGTCAGAGGCGAAGCCACGGCGTGTGGTTCGTTTATTGGACAGAATGTAGATCGGGGTAATTACATTCATGGCATTCGTAGTCTGAATCACAATCTGATTGTATGGGTGCATGTGGGATGACCAGCGTGTTAGAAGGAAAGAGATCTCAGACTGGCTGCCCTGTGTGTCAATCAAGTGGCAAATGTCATAGGGAAGATATATGATAGACTAATGTTTTTTAAAAAAATATATATATTTTTGAATGCAACATGATCTACCTGATCAGATACTGATACACTTTTTCTAAACAATGCCCCCCGCTTGCTGTTGCTCTGAAACACCGCCATTTCAGCTTTTACTGATGCATCCAGTTTCTTGTCATCATTCTGTGATGCTAAGTTACTTGGCACAGATAATGTGGATGCAACAGACTGCAATTTCAAGTTGCTGTTCAAAGCTGTTGTCTGACAGACGTCAATGAAGTCTGCCCTGTCCCGGCATTCGTGAGCTGCCGAGTGCAGACTCCTCCCAGTCCACTATACTCGGCCTTAGTCGGAGCCGGGAGACTGATGACTGCTGCTGGCTGACTGAATTAATCTGCAAAACACTACACCGTGGGCCAGTCAACCGTGCCACTTTAATTATTTTCAACTATAACTCTGTTATTTCTTGATCGATTTTTATACTTTTACATGCTATACAGTATATACGAGCTTGGCCATTCCCAGTTTCCCGGGAATTACAGTAGTTTCATTCACAGGAATGCGGGAATGAAAAATGTCCGGGAATGGATTCCCTAGTTCTAACTGCACCACAGAAGCTGTCGTATTGTACTTGTACCTTTTGTGAAAGGGTTTATTTGATATTTGGCAATCAGCCTTCACACATTATACAGTTCATGTCTACATTTTGTTATTTATTACTAAAACATGAAAAACGTTTCTCTTTTAACGATGTGTTTACATAGATTGTTGCAGACACAAAACACACATCAAATTATTTCCTCTTACAATTCTGGGTAGCTCACTCCCAGAAAATCAATCAAGGCAGGAATCGGGAAAACTTCTTTTCTTGCCCGTTCTGAAATGGTGGGGAGATGGTATAGCAGTCTGCTTGGGCTTATTGAAAAATTTAGGAGACAAAAGAGGCTGACTGAGAGGTGCGAAGGGATTTAAGGTGGGCCGGATTTACGAGTTTTTTCGTAGGCTTTGGTAATTCTAGTGTTTTTAAAGGGTGAGTGGTCTCACCATATTGATTTAGTATCTGGTGTGGTGCTGACCTCTAAACGTCATCTCTCATGACTGCACATTTGACTTGCATGTTGCCCTTGCATAGGCTATATGCTATAGATCATGTGGATCTTCAGTAATAATATATTTTGTTCCTACTTGTACTGGGAGTCACAGATTTAATTGTTTTCCACCACCCCTGGTCTTCTCACCCACTTCATGTCCATATGTGGGACACCTTTTGGTTTTTTTTTTTTTTTATTATTTTCCTAAATTATTTAAGGATTGACAGAAACCCGGTGGTGCTCATCTTTCTTTGTTTTTCCAGAAGTATCACCCTTAGATTCCGCTTAGACCTAAATGCGAGTTCTTGTTTTCTCCAATAACATACCTTGTGCTCTCTTTGACATGATAGACTCACAATATGTCTGCTATGCCTGATGCTGTGTAGCTGGTCATTTTCTGGGTCTTCTTTCCTGAACAGTAAATTTCAAGCTTCACAACATGGACACATATTACTGGCCCTCCCTCTTTCTTTGGGCATTAACATCTTCTTGTAGCCACATAAACTTCATGTTACCTGCAGTCTGTTCATTTTTCCTGTTGTGTTTCTGGTTTTATTATTCATTGTGCAATTTCATATACTTGTCTTAATCTGTCCTGCCTCCTTTGTCTCTGTTGTTGTTTGTCAAGGACCAGAGCTGTTGACTGACATCGAAGCCAGTTTAAAATCCCCTCCTATTGACGCACATATTAAAGGTAACCCCACTGGTCATCTCTCTCTGGCCATCAGCTTATCCATTCTTCTGCTCCTTAATTTTCTCACTTGTTTTCATTTTGACTTGCAGACCTTCATGACTTGCACAGAGGTGGTGTGTTACAACCCCCAATACCTCTGGAGGATCAGGGTTCTCCTGGATATCCGCATGCTAGTGCTATGGGCTCTGAGAGTGGATACACAGAGCTGATGGTTGATGACCGTTACATAAGGACCTACAGTGAAAGGTACCATGAACTTGTTAAGATAGGCAATAAAGATGCAGAGCCGGTGGAAAAACGGACAACGGAGAAATGTGACCAAGTCTGGATGAAACAGCTTTTTAGAAGAAGTCCAGGAAGTGAGACTACCCCTCACATTGTAGTGGTCAGTGGTGTAGCTGGAATTGGTAAGACCACCATTGTCCAGAAGATCATGCTTGATTGGGCCAGAGGCACTCAGTACCAAAGATTTGCATTTGTGTTCTTGTTTAAATTCAGGGAGTTCAACCTTTTAGACATTGAGACAGAGAGACAAATTTCTCTGACTGGGCTGATTGGAAGGCACTATAAGCATCTCGGTGACCCAAAACTGAAAGAAATCCTGCAGAAACCAGAATCACTCCTTTTTATATTTGATGGAGTGGATGAATACAAACACAAACTGGACTTCAAACAGGAACAACTCTGCACAAACCCAGATGACCCCTTTCCTGTCCACATCCTGGTCACCAGCCTGGTCAGTCGGGCATTACTGAAGGGCTGTTCGGTCCTGATAACAAGCAAACCAACAGCCTTGGAGACGCTGGACATGAAAAGAGTCGATTACTTTGCAGAGATCCTGGGGTTCTTTCCTGAGCAAAGACTGATGTACTTTAAGAAGTTCTTTGGTGACACTGATCTGGGCACCGAGGCTTTTCGGTATGCGGAAGACAACCCCATCGTCTACACCATGTGCTTCAACCCCTCATACTGCTGGATGATTTGCTCTGCATTGAAAAGTCACTTCATGACACCTAAAGAATTACGAGGCACTGCCCCCAGAACTGTCACCGAGGTCTTTGTCATGTTCCTTCACAACATCCTTAGCAATCATAAACAAGAGGCCGAGGACAAGCAGGGGATTCTGGTCAAACTGGGAAAAATGGCTTATTATGGAGTGGAGAATAGGACTCTTGTGTTTTATGACAAATTTGAGATGTCTACCTTTGGTCTCCAACTAGTCCTCTCCTCCCCGATCCTCAAAGAAATCCTGCAGAGGGAAAGCAGTCTGGATCACACAACATATACATTCAACCACCTCACCCTGCAGGAGTTCATGGCCGCCTGCTTCTTCTATCTTGATCCATCAGGGGATATTGAGGAGCTTTTTGTGAAGATGGACACCTGTAAAGATGGCCGGTTTGTGATTTTCACTCAGTTCTTGGTAGGACTGGCCAGGCCTTCTGTGCTTAAAATACTGGGGGGAATCCTGGGGGACTTGGAGATGAAAACAGAAAAGCGGGTACTGGAGTGGGTGAAGAAAAAAGCTGAAAAGATACTATGGAGTGAAGCTGCAAGCAATGTTCAGCTAATAGTGTGTCAGTGGCTCTATGAGACTCAGAATGACTACTTAATCAGAGAAGTCATTGGGAAGGATTTAAAGTTGGACTTTAGTCATAGAGGTTTATCCCATCTGGAATGTGATGTGCTGAACTCTGTCATTGGCTGCTGTGGAGAACTCGGGGAACTTGACTTGTCATACACACTTCTTACCCCAGAGTTCTTCAGAAGACTGGCACCGTGTCTCATCTGCTGTAGAAGCATCAAGTGAGTAATAATACAAATAATAATCCTACATTTTATTTATATAGCGCCTTTCCCATGCTCAAGGCACTTCACAGAGTTTAAGATAGAACGGCAGAGTATATAGCATTGTACAAACCAGATAAATAAATAAAGAAGATTAAGACAGTAAATTCAGAGAAAAAAAAACACCTAACGGACAGCATAATTGATGGTCTCGTGCATACACACACAGGTTACGTGAGCATCTTGACAGAGAGGTAAACTGAGAGAAGGGTAATAAAGTCAAGTAGAGCTAAAAGCCTTCCTGAACAGATGAGGTTTGAGTTGTTTTTTAAAAGAATTCATGGAGTCAGCCGATCTGATTAATTTCGGTAGGTCATCCCAGAGTCTGGGCGCTATACAGCTGAAGGCCCTGCTGTCACCCATGGAGTGTAGATTAGTGTGGGGCACAACAAGATTGCCAGAATCAGAGGACCTTAATGGGCGGGCAGGCACATAGTGATGGAGAAGGTCACTGGTGTAGTTTGGCGCAAGGTCATTTAAGGCTGTGTAGGTTATTAGTAGAAGTTTATATTCGATTCTGTAAGACACAGGGAGCCAGTGAAGATGGAGCAGGATGGGTGTGATGTGCTCGCTGCTGCTGGTTTGAGTGAGGACTCTTGCAGCTGAGCTTTGAATAAGTTGGAGCTGTGATATAAGATTAGAAGGGGCACCTGCCAGCAGCGAGTTACAATAATTATTGCGGGATGTGATAAAAACATGGACAAGTTTCTCGGCATTAGAGAAGGAGAGGAAGGAGCGAACACGGGATATGTTACGGAGGTGAATGTAAGAAAGTTTCTCAATGTGGTTTATGTGGACGGAATAAGAAAGGGAGGAGTCAAAAATGACACCAGGATTCTTCAAGAGCATCTGGCTGCAGCCACTCCACAGTAAGCGGAAACACGTCACCGCCACAGTAGGCAGAAACGCGTGACCTGCTTAGGTACATTGGTGACCTGCAAAGATACATTGGAAACCACACAGTGTAAATGTAACAGCATTGTTTGCACTTGTAACTTTAAAATAAAAAGCTTAGTCGCTATTAACAGTCATGTAGTACCTTGTAATCAATCAGAAAATATATTGTCATAGTTTTATACATTTTACGCATTAAAAAACACTGTTAATTAGAACTATGTTTATTTCTCAGCAACATCAACAGTAACAAACGCAATTTAGTTTTTGCTGTCAAAGTCGATTGTTCTTAATAAACCTTTTATTCCAATATATTGCAATACGGGATACAACACAAAAACAACATTTCGTGTGCGACGTAACTGTGTTCAAATTTGAAGTCGCGTGTTTCCGCTTACTGTGGAGCTCAACACCTTCTCACTGTGGCGGTGACATGTTTTCGCCTACACCTTACAGTGGCTGCAGCCAGACCCTTCTCAGATTTTTTGCAGTAAAGGCAGGTCTGATGTGATCACCACCAAGATGGACTGGGAAAGAGATTTTATTAAGTTTCATTTTAGTCCCAATTTGCAGGAGTTCAGTTTTGTTGCAGTTTAATTTTACAGAGTTCTACTCCATCCAGGTTTTAATTTCACTAAGGCAGGTTGTGAGCTGAGAAAGTTCTGAAGTTCCACTTTTAACATTAAGTAGAGTTGAGTGTCATCTGCATAAAAGTGCAGCTACGAATAATATGGCCAAGGGGAAGCATATACAGTGCATCCGGAAAGTATTCACAGGCGCATCACTTTTTCCACATTTTGTTATGTTACAGCCTTATTCCAAAATGGATTAAATTCATTTTTTTCCTCATAATTCTACACACACCACCTCATAATGACAACGTGAAAAAAGTTTACTTAAGGTTTTTGCAAATTTATTAAAAATAAAAAAAACTGAGAAATCCCATGTACAGAAGTATTCACAGCCTTTGCTCAATACTTTGTCAATGCACCTTTGGCAGCAATTCCAGCCTCAAGTCTTTTTGAATATGATGCCACAAGCTTGGCACACCTTGGCCAGTTTCACCCATTCCTCTTTGCAGCACCTCTCAAGCTCCATCAGGTTGGATGGGAAGCGTCGGTGCACAGCCATTTTAAGATCTCCAGAGATGTTCAATCGAATTCAAGTCTGGGCTCTGGCTGGGCCACTCAAGGACATTCACAGAGTTGTCCTGAAGCCACTCCTTTGATATCTTGGCTGTGTGCTTAGGGTCGTTGTCCTGCTGAAAGATGAACCGTCGTCCCAGTCTGAGGTCAAGAGCGCTCTGGAGCAGGTTTTCATCCAGGATGTCTCTGTACATTGCTGCAGTCATCTTTCCCTTTATCCTGACTAGTCTCCCAGTTCCTGCCACTGAAAAACATCCCCACAGCATGATGCTGCCACCACCATGCTTCACTGTAGGGATGGTATTGGCCTGGTGATGAGTGATGCCTGGTTTCCTCCAAACGTGACGCCCGGCACTCGCACCATAGAGTTCAATTTTTGTCTCATCAGACCAGAGAATTTTGTTTCTCATGGTCTGAGAGTCCTTCAGGTGCCTTTTGGCAAACTCCAGGTGGGCTGCCATGTGCCTTTTACTAAGGAGTGGCTTCCGTGTGGCCACTCTACCATACAGGCCTGATTGATGGAGTGCGAGAGAGATGGTTGACCTTCTGGAAGGTTCTCCTCTCTCCACAGAGGACCTCTGGAGCCCTGACAGAGTGACCATCGGGTTCTTGGTCATCTCCCTGACTAAGGCCCTTCTCCCCTGTTTTATCTTGGTAGAGTAATATATAAATTGCTCTACTTTCCCCTATTGTATTATTAATATGTAGCCTTAGAATGCCTAATCTCACAGACTTACCACTGTTTATAAGGTATTAGTGTACAGTATATAACTTATCCCCACCTTCCCTTCTATATCTATAACCTCAGTAAAAAGACAAGCAGGAGTTAAGTTACACATAAAATAATGTATTACTGATAATATTCATAAATAATAGCAATGCAATACATTTAAATATTGGCAACCATACAACCTGATTAAATGGTGATGTATAATTCAGGTGGCACAAAGACTTGTAGTTACTTAAAATGTCTCTAGTTAAGGCATCATTGGTGCTCAGCTTTATGCCACATGTCTGTTCAAAATGGCTGAAGCTGTGCTCTTCATTGTGTTTTCTTCAGTTCATGGTGTGATGGTCTTCTTCAGTTGTTAGCAAGAGAAAGATACTTCTACATCATCACAGGTTAGCAAGAGAGATGCTTCTTCATCATATGTTGGTTAGAGAGAGAATGTGGTTGAGCAAGCAAATTTATAGGTTTTCTGTCCAAGCCCTACAGCCAATAAGCTAACCTGGCTTTATTTGGGGGATGAGAGAAAGACTTTAGCAAAGAAACACCCGCCAAACTGGTTTAAGACACATCCCCCAAATCCTGTCGTAAAATTACAAAGAAAAGTCGTAAACTGGGTCAAACACAAATGCCTCTCACCAATGTAACACTAAATTACAAATAAAGACATACAAAACATTTATCAAGTTATATGCAAAATCTTACATCACAACATCCCCCATTCACTCAGTTTAGATGGCCAACCAGCTCTAGGAAGAGTCCTGGTGGTTTTGAACTTCTTCCACTTACGGATGATGGAGGCCACTGTGCTCATTGGGACCTTCAAAGCAGCAGAAATATTTCTGTTACCTTTCTCAGATTTGTGCCTCGAGACAATCCTGTCTCGGAGGTCTACAGACAATTCCTTTGATTTCATACTTGGTTTGTGCTCTGACATGAACTGTCAACTGTGGGACCTTAAATAGACAGGTGTGTGCCTTTCCAAATCATGTCCAATCAACTGAATTTACCACAGGTGGACTCCAATGAAGCTGCAGAAACATCTCAAGGATGATCAGGGGAAACAGGATGCACCCGAGCTCAATTTGGAGCTTCATGGCAAAGGCTGTGAATACTTATGTACATGTACTTTCTCAATTTTTTTTATTTTTAATACATTTGCAAAAACCTCAAGTACACTTTTTTCACGTTGTCATTATGGGGTGTTGTGTGTAGAATTTTGAGGAAAAAATGAATTTAATCCATTTTGGAATAAGGCTGTAATGTAACAAAATGTGGAAGATGTGAAGTGATGAATACTTTCCAGATGCACTGTAAATACAGAAGAGAAGAGGGCCGAGGACAGAGCCCTGAGGAACTCCTTGTGTGACTGGCGCTGAGCTGGATCTGCTGTTGCCAAGACTAACAAACTCTTGCCTATCAGTCAGATAGGACTTGCACCACTCGATGGCAGTGCAGGAGGTACCCAGCATGTTCTCCATTCTGGACAGTAGAATGTCATGTCTGACCTGAGTGTCAAATGCTGCACTGGGGTCTAATAGAATTAATATGCTGGTTTGTCCAGAGTCTGCTGCCATAAGCAAATCATTGGTTACCTGTAGCAGAGCAGTTTCACAGCTGTGCCGCACCCTGAAACCAGTCTGAAAGGGTTCCATCAAGTTATTAGTGGTTAAGTAATTGGTTGAGTTGGGAGGCTACAACACGCTTAAGAACTTTTGACAGGAAAGGTAAGTGGGAAATAGGCCAAAAGTTGTTAAGATTGTCAGCATCAAGACCAGACTTTTTAACACTGGGGTAACAGAAGCGATTTTAAAAGAGAGCAGTACAGAGCCGGAGTCAAGGGATGAGTTTATTATTGTTGTAATAGTCGGGATTATGGCATGAAGGCGGGATTTAAGTAGTGTGGTGGAGATGGGGTCCAGTACACAAGTAGTCGGTCTCATCTTACAAGGCAGGTCATTATCAAAAGCAGATGTGACTGGTGAGAACTTAGAGAAGGAGCTGGATGGAGTGGGAAAACGGGAAGAGATATAAACAGATGATGATGTATTTATGTTATAAAACCTTCATGAACTTTGTTTTACTGTCTCTGAGCACAAAGGATTATTATTGTATCTATAGCAGGTGGCATCAGATCTACAAATAGATTGTGTTCAGTGTTAGGAAATGCAGTGTGTAAAGATCGTTCTGCTTAGAGTACTCCAGCTATTGTCTTTTCCCAGTTTTGTCAGAGTTTGGGCAGGTTTTACGCACCAGCAAATTATAGTTCCATGGGCTGAGCAGGTGCTCCAGTGTGTTCTGGGCAAGTTATTTTGGTTTCTTTTATCTTTAACTAGCCGCCCCCCATGGCTCTGCCCGCGTATTAGTGAAACAGGACAAACTTTAAACATCAACAAACAAAAAGGTATCACTAAGCACAGGCAAGTTATGCTCCAAACCGTAGAGGTAGACTGACTCCCCACTCCTGATGTCATGCTTCCCACTCCTCTCAGACCGCAGCCTCTGTCTCGGATTAGCGCAAACATATCGCTCCTGCAAGCGAACTATAATTCTTGGCGCAATGACAGAAGTCGAAAAATCAACCAGAATATTCAAGCTAATTCTAGAAAATAAAACCTGATCTAAATCCGTTAAGTAGTTCTCTTGTTCGGTAGCTAAGCAGAGGTAAGGTATATGCACTGCAACTGGCACGTGAGCGAGGAGGGCTTCGGCCTGCTGTGTGTCTCTCAGATTTGCACAAATCGGTACCGCAAGCAATCTATGATACTTAGCATGATGAGAGAAATTGCAAAATCAACCAGAATGTTCATGTAATTTCTAGAACAAAAACCCAATCTAAATCCATTAAGTAGTTCTGTCATTCGGTAGCCAAGTGGAGGTAAGGTATATGCACTGTGGCTGGCGCATGAGCGAGGAGGGCCTCAGCCTGCTGTGTGTCTCTCGGATTTGCGCAAATAAATCGGTACCGCAAGCGAACTTTGATACTTGCCGCAATGTAATGTTCCAGCAAATTCTAGAAAAAAAAAACCCAATCTAAATCCGTTAAGTAGTTCTCTCGCGAACAACAGACAGACATACAGATAGATGTTTTTTATTAAGAAGAAAATTAAACCTTTTTAAACTGAGGGAAAATATGCCAATAATTATTTGTTAAGGATCTCTTTGTATACCACATTGTGAGTTCGGCCCTCCGGTTGTAATATGACGAAGCTGCGCTGAGCTTACTCTTGAGCATGCAACGTACAGTTGGCCATATGAACAGTAATCTTGTCTCAAATCTCACAGCTTGGATTGCTGCTTTCATAATCGGTTTGAGTTTCATGGTTTGTTTCAATTACGACAGTATTTGCAGGACTTTTGTTGAAGAGACATTCGGCATCTGTCAAGCGTTGTAAGTATACAACCGGTTTCATCGATAACTTCACATCCAGCTTTTGAGAGTTTAAACATTCATAAACATCAAAGTGTCCACTACTGAAATCGTCACCTGTCAATCTAAGATGTTTAAGAGTCATTGGCGGTTGTCAAAAGTGTAAAATATTTGGCCATTTCGGTACACTTGAAAGTTACAACCAAACAATTCACTGGCAGCCATCAACTCACATGCAGATCCATAGGTGAAGGGCTTAAGCATTTCACTCTTCTAGTGCTCCTGTGTAGTATAATTATCTCCTGTACCGTCATCAGTCCACACCTTGAACCTGTCCCAGTCATTCAATACATAAGACACAATGTTCCTCCGGATATCAAGAGTGAGCCTGATATGGCTGTGCAATATGTACAAAGAGAATGGAAAAGGTAGGTGCCATCTCCGGGCATGGAAACCACTCGGGTAAGTGACAGTTCTTTGATCGATGGGTGATCACTTCGATAGACATGTTAATGGGGGTACGGTTGGAATGATAATGGAAATGGGTACCTGAACAATGTAAAGTAAGTCTAAAATACCTACACAATAACTTTAATTGTAATAAACGAACAATAAAACAGCGGAGAAGCCGTGGATTAAATAAAAAGGATGCGGTTATCGGCAGGGAGACGTGAATACCGTGGTAAAGCAAGGAAGGGAATGAAGAGACCACGGCGACGGACGGTCTTATATAGGCAGGCAGCCAACAATGTTGGAGGCGTTGGGATGGAGGACCCAACGCCGCCTCACACGGTGACCGAGCTGCAGGCTATGGATATATATATATATATATATGTATATATATATATATATATATATATATATATATATATATATATATATATATATATATATATATATATATATATATATACGTAAGTAGGATTCAGTTAGCGTTGGGAACCCGCGTACCAAATTTCTTGAAGATGGGCCCATAAGTAACAAAGACCATTGGAAAGTTCAATATGGCCGACAGTGGCATCATACCACTGAAATAAGTACGTACATCGGTTTTGGTTAGCGCAGGGAAGCCACCTACCAAATTTCGTGAAGATGGGACCATGAATAAGAAAGTTCAACATGGCGGACGTTGTCGACCGTTATGACCGTTACGTAGAATTTCGAAATGAAACCTGCTTAACTTTTGTAAGTAAGCTGTAAGGAATGAGCCTGCCAAATTTCAGCCTTCTACCTACACGGGAAGTTGTAGAATTAGTGATGAGTGAGTGAGTGAGTGAGGGCTCTGCCTTTTATTAGTATAGATGAGAGAGAGAGATTTGTTTTTATTGTTTTAACATTTTTACTTTACTTTTGTGAACTCTTGACCATATCAGTTTTTATTTTTGGTGACTTCTTTTAATTTTGAGACAATCTTTGCACTTTATATGTTTTGTTTTATATTTGACCAATGGCTATGCAATGAAGATTATGGAATTCATGCCTTGCGTACTTAGCACAGGGTTTGTAGAAACATGAAAATGTTCTCCTGAAAGACACAACAGGCCTCTTTCTGCTCTACCCGTTTATAGACAGTGGTGAATGCTAGAGAACTGATTCTCTGTGTGCTACCTTGTAGTGTACAGCATTTACTTTATTAAATGAACACAGACATACGCACTCAGATTTTGTTGCCTATCTATTTGATTCCAAGTGTTTGTTTCTTCTTTTCTCATTAATTGTGATTCAGTTCTGAAAGCAGTGAGGATTTAACTGGAAGGAACCCCTCACTCTGCCCGTGGCTCTCTATCACTTCCTTTTTTCTGTTTTCTACAGCCTAACCGATTACGCAGTCTCGTCTGAATGTTGCTTGGCTCTATCCTCGATACTCTCTGATGAAAACTCACGACTGACCGAGCTGAAGCTGTTTGAGGATGAGTTGGAATATTCAGGAGTGGCACAATTGTGCGAGGGGCTGAGGAGCGAAAACTGTAAATTGGAGAAATTGAGGTGAGTAAAAGAAACTTCTCAAATGGTTGTGTCTGTTTACTCTTAATAGCCTAGCCAAAACGCAACTGAATTTTGAAAGCAACAAGTCTAGGCTGCGCTTATAGAATTATAGGCTTATTCACCTGCATATCTGTAAGCGTAACGTGAATGGGTGCTGGTATTGAAAGGTAATGAAGAAATAAAAAATATAATAATGTTGTGTTCATCCCGCTGCCAGCTTTGTCCAGGAAGGGAGTAAGCCTTGTGTAGCAGATCGATGATGACTTATTTCACTCCAGTGTTCGTCTGATAGGCAAACTGCAGTGAGTCCACATGTTCTTTAACAAGAAGACTTTTATTGTTCAAGTCCATTCTCTCCGAAGTCCTCCTGATGTGGGACATGAAGGCAGCTAGTCTGTAACCATTAGGTGAAGAAGTGCCTTCCTTTATAATGCAGTTTTCCACCACGGTAGCAGACTGAACAGGCAGTAGAGCTCACCACAAAGTTGGTTATCACAGGCCTTAAGAACTCAAGGACTGATTCTGTCTTTTCCTGTGAGTAGCCTTCCCCAGTTGTCTCCATACTTGGTGAATGGTTATGGGCAGCCAATACTGGTGATCAAAGGTGGACTCATTACTGGCCCTACCAGTTGATGTGGTAGGAGTTACTGAAGCAGTTGTAGGAAGTGAGGAGAGTTAACTTGGTTAATCAATTATCTGTTTGGCTTTCAGCAATGCTGGCAATGAAATAATTCAGTACGAGTCCTACTTTCTTTACCTTGCCCTTCTCTGCTGTAGGATGCGGGTCGCTGGACTTTTATACTTCTATCAGGGTAACTGAAGCATACTCGTTTTAATAGACGGAATAATACAATTTATCGATAAATGCTTCCTCTCTATCCTGGTGGTAACAGCTTGATATCTAACATCAAGCTTATAGATGGGGGTAACATGGATCGGATTGTGGTCAGATTTCTGCCCAAATTCACATATAAAGTAAATATTTCCAAGAAGTACAACCAAGCTAAGGAGGGTGCATAGTGCAGAAGAGTAAGGTATTGTTGTATGTTTACACAGTTTAAGCATAAACTATTTGTAACTTGTTTGATTTACATTCTATGTTTGCAGTGAATTTGTTCTTTCCCATGGCTAGATTGTCAAATCTGTTTTTTCTTTCTTTCCTTCCTTCCTCCTCCTCCTCCTGATTTACATAACAAAAATCTCCTGTCTGAAGCATGAACTGCCCTAATTTAACTCTTTGAGGGCTAAATTTTTTTCCAAAAAACTCAGTTTTCCGAAAAGCACACAATGCACTGGTGTCATAAATAGATTAGATTAACATAAATCGTCTGTTGCTGCGTGATGTGGCTGCTGTTGCTGCTTGTTCGCTTGGCAGCCGTGACTGTTCAGGGGCGGCTTGATGGCCAGCAGGAACGCACGGCAGGCTGGCTACCTCTCCGTCTTCGCACAGCAGGTGGGCGATGGTGGCAGTGTGACGCAATATGGTTTGTACCTCTTGTCATCATAAGTGGTGGTCCTCCTAGGCGAATGCTGCTGTAAGCGTATCGGCTACACGAACGTGTTTAGCATCACAATCAGCAGTTGACCAATAGGCCGATACTGGTACCTCACTTTCGTTTTCGATATCTATCTCCAGATCACTTGCATCAAACTCTGAGTCCGATTCAGCCGTAATACATAAAACGTCCATGGGGTATTTTGCTTTTATCATTTGCTTTACTCTCGCCATTTTAGAGGCTGTTTGCTCTTCACTACTCGTGCACTCAAGCAAAGAGAGTCGAACTAAAATGTATGGGCGAGTTTTGTCGCAGTTTACAGCCCATTACCGTCTTCTACCCCTAAATTTCGACAAAAATCAACATCAGCCCTGAAAGAGTTAATGGTTACTGACTTCAAATGACAGGACTCCTAAATGTCATTACAACTAAATGTCTGTAGGGAAAATTTAATTTGTGGCAAAATGGTGCCATGGAGTCTAGTTGTGTGGTACACTCAATAACAGGATCAGTTGGGGAGTACAAATAAGCAATGTATAAGGAATTAAGTAGTCTCTGTTTGTAGAGAAAGTGAGAATATTCTGCACATGTCGGACAGAAGATGTCAATGGGAATTCTACAAAAGTGTCGGAGCATTCTACATCGCTCTCCAGCCGTACTGGTTGTAGCTACCCAAAGGAGGCTGCTGTTATGCTGTGAGTAAAGAGTTTAAGAAATTCATCCAAGGCCAGTGCTTTTGCATGCTGAGGAGAATGCTGTTTGTCAAGGCAGTAATTGTCCATGATTGAGCTCTGTGACTTTTTACAAACTTTAAAGTGGATATTCTGCACTCAAACCCAGTATAACTCCATAGCAACAGCTGCAATCTTGCACAAATGAAAAAGATCTCTGCCAGGCCTCTGTGATTCTCTTGTCCATTTGTTTATGAGGAGAGCATCCTGCTGTATCATGGGATTAAGGACCTGTCATAATGAGACAGTTTTTCAAAATTCAACCTTAGTCTTTGAGCAGAAGAGGCTGTAAGGGGACCTAATCCTGGTCTTCAAAATTCTCAAAAGCATAGGTAAGGTAGAGCAGCAGAGTTCTTTCAGATTAACGGTGAATCGCACACTCGAGGACACCAGTGGAAATTGTGCAAAGAAGTGCTTCTTGGGTTCAGCCCTTGGTGCAAGATTTGTGGGAACCCGGAACAAACTGTCAAGATATGGGGTTGAAACAAAAACCTTTACGACCTTTAAGAAGTGTCTAACTGAGATGTTGGTGACAAATGTACTTGATGGTCTCCACTTGTTTGTCTGTGTACAGTATTTAGGAAATAGCTAAGATGATACAGGATTTTATGTTGGCAAAACTTGTTTTGTGTAGCTGGGATAACAGCTTACGACATTTATGGCCAAATTGGTGAGGGATAAGTGTAACTCACTTGTGAGGCAGTGTACCCCCAAGTGGCTTTTAGCGAGTAGGATTCAGGCCTCACCTGCACACAGTCATATCTTAATAAATGTGGAGTCGGGATTTGTGGGTTATGTTTTCTCCAGGTTTTTCCCTAGTTTATATATATATTTTCCTTTCTTGTGTCCCCTTTGTTTATTTGTAAGTATTTTTTTTTTCATGTGTTTATGTAATTTCTATTATTCTATGTGTAAGATGCTGTTCTCTTATCTCCCTTGTGCTCTGTGGGTAGTACCTTAAGGGGTGTGGCCAACTTAGTTACTGTTGCTGGCTCCTCCCTCTGGCTATTTACAGTAAGTTGCCCAGATAGAGGAGTCAGCAGCGGTTTATTGAGTGTGTTAGGAGTCTCTTTTGTAAGTGTTGCTTTTCTTTGATGGACTAGTATTTCTGTTTGGTTTTTTTTTTCCCTTCTGTTTTTGAATTTTGCCTCCAGGTTGGTGATTTGAGCTTTGTTTGCCTCACATTGCTAGGCACAACCTTTTGATCTTTTGAGCAGTTTTTGCATTATTTCACCTTTTGTGTATAAACATTATAAAGATTCTTGTGGGACTTATCTCAATGCAAGCCAGAGTTTTACCATTCTCTACATCGTGAGACATTTCTTGTATGTTTTGGAACATTATGAAATATTTAAAACTCTTAAAACTAGCTTCATAGCTTTGGGCATAGATGGGCCAAAACCTGCTGGGAATATTGATGGACAGGTGATTTCTGGACAGGCCAGAAAAGATCCCGGCATGCTTCAATGTACACCCTTTTCTTGTCAGTCCAGGTTACAGAATTGGTACTCATTTGAGTAAAAGCACTGCTACCCCATAGCTCCTGAGCATAGGGTCTGAAACCTCACCTCTGTTACTGTCTACATTAGGTAGAGGATGCTAAAAACAATAAAGGATAAAACATCAATTTTTAAAGTAGCCTGGTGACAAGTTAAGGTCAGAAATGTTTACTGGAAAGACATAGAGAAATTACTTAAAAAAATTACTTACTGTCTTTACCTCCACAGACTGTGTTACTGCTTTTTCACCCCTGGATGTTGCTCAGTTCTCTCCTCAGTCCTGTCTTCTCCACACTCACGACTGACTGAACTGTGGCTGGACTACAATGACCTGGAAGTTTCAGAAGTGGATCAGTTGTGTGAGGGGCTGAAGAGCAAAAATTGTAAAATAAAGAAACTGAGGTGAGTGAGAGTGTAAGTGTGAGTGGTGATTTTCATGGATTTCATTCTTCATAGATCTGAATATGAAATGGGATAAAAAGCTATGTTTTAAAGTATACTATGTTTATAAGTTATCAGATTTAAGAGAGATTTGCTACTTTTTATTTTTATCAGTATTTTTCCACATATATATCAGAAGTTTTGCTTGGTGTGAAATTTCCTGTCTCTTTATCTCCACAGCCTGAGTCAATGTAATCTCACCTCTGGATGTTTGCCAGCTCTCTCCTCAGTCCTGTCTTCTCCACACTCCCAAATGACTGAACTGGACCTGTCTGCCAATTGTCTGAGTGACTCGGGAGTGACAGAGCTGTGTGAGGGACTCAAGAGTGAAAACTGTAAATTGGAGACACTGAGGTGAGGACACAAGGATTGTGTGTGTGTGTGTGGTGAGTTTATGGATTGAATTCTTTCAGCGTCATAGATCTGAATATTAAAGGCACATGGAATAACAGACCCTGTTTAATGTATATGTGGTGACTTCTGACCAGACTACACATGTGTTCCAAATTTAAGTGTTTTTTTTATACATGAACACAACTGGTTTTGACCTTCACTCTCACTCACTCACCATTGCTTTACTTTTCTCTTTCTATTTCCACAGCCTGTCCGGTTGTAGTCTCACCTCGGGATGTTGCCCAACTCTCTGCTCAGTCCTGTCCTGTCCACATGCATCATTGACTAAACTGGACCTGATGAGCAACAAGCTGGAGGATTTAGGAGTGAATCAGCTCTGTGAGGGGCTTAGGAGTGAAAACTGTAAATTAGAGAAACTGAGGTGAGGAGACAAGGAGATAGTGAATGTGTGTCTGCGTTTTAATTCTGGCAGCTTCACAGATTGGAAAATTCAAGATTTTGAATGAAAGGCCAAGTTTAAACTTTATGTGGTGACTGCAGTTTCACCCGAGTGGTTTGATTTGCTGAATTGAGTTTTTGTTGTATGTATGTATGTACAGTATCTATCCATCTAGTAGTTACCTGTCTGTCGCTCTGTCTGTCTGTGCTCCATCCAACCATCCATCCATTATCCAACCCGCTATACCAACATAGGGCGCAAGGCAGGAAACAAACCCCAGGCAGGGCGCCAGCCCACCGCAGGGCACACACACACACACCAAGCACAATTTAAGATCGCCAATGCCCCTAACCTGCATGTCTTTGGACTGTGGGAGGAAATCCATGCAGACCGGGAGAGAACATGCAAACTCCATGCAGGGAGGACCCAGGATGCAAACCCAGGTCTCCTAACTGAGAGGCAGCAGCGCTATCACAGCGCCACCGTGCCACCCTCCAAGCAAGAGAGCAAGCAAGGCAAAAATCCCTGTTGGGGGCATCTCTATCACAGATACATAGATAAGAAAGGCAGTATAAAATTCATAAATTAATGGTAGAGGCAGTATATGATAGATTGAGGAAGGCACTGTATGATAAATACATGGATGGAGTGCCTTATCATTTATGTATCCTACAGTGCCATTCCATGTAGATGATAGGGCACTCTGTCTCTCCATCTCTCTTATACTGTAGTGCCTTTCCTACTCATATATCCATCCATCCTGGTCTGGTCTACTCTTTTTTTTTTTTTTCCTGAGGAATTTCGAATTGTTGCTGACCTTCACATTTGGTCTTCCCCTCCTCTCTCTATCTCTACAGCCTGGTATCGTGTCATCTCACCTCTGGATGTTGCTCATCTCTCTCTTCAGCCCTCTCTGCTCCACATTCACGACTGACTGAGCTGCAGTTAGACTATAATGACCTGCAGGATTCAGGAGTAGATCAGCTCTGTGAGGGACTGAGGAGTGAAAACTGTAAATTACATAAACTAAGGTGAGGAGACAAGGAGTAAGAATTGTGTGTGTGTGTATATATAATAATATAATATAATCTCACCTCGGAGTACTGCATCCTCCAACCATCCTTCTGCTGATACCAGCATAGGTGAGACATCCCCACCCACAATTACAGCAGCCCATGTAAGCAGAGAGCTGAAAAGACTTCGTGCCAGCAAAGCAGCGGGTCCAGATGGTGTATTGCCATGATTGCTGAAGGCCTGTGCTTTGGAACTGGGGAGTCCTCTACAGCGCATCTTCAACCTGAGCCTGGAACAGGGGAGAGTCCCAAGGCTTTGGAAAACATCTTGTATCACTCCTGTCCCAAAGGTATCACGTCCTAGTGAGCTGAATGACTTCCGGCCTGTTGCTCTGACGTCACATCTGATGAAGACCATGGAGCGGCTGCTGCTTCACCACCTGAGGCCACAGGTCCACAAATGCCCTCGACCCTCTGCAGTTCGCATACCAGGAGAAGGTGGGAGCGGAGGATGCCATCATCTATATGCTACACTGATCCCTCTCCCACCTGGACAGAGGCAGTGGTGCTTGGACTTCTCTAGCGCCTTCAACACCATCCAACCTCTGCTCCTTAGAGACAAGCTGACTGAGATGGGAGTAGACTCGCACCTGGTGGCATGGATTGTGGACTATCTTACAGACAGACCTCAATATGTGCCTTGGGAACTGCAGGTCTGACATTGTGTTCAGCAATACAGGGCGCCAGCAGGGGACTGTACTTTCTCCGGTCCTGTTCAATCTATATACATCAGACTTCCAATATGACTCTGACTCCTGCCACGTGTAAAAGTTCGCTGATGACACTGCTATTGTGGGCTGCATCAGGTGTGGGCAGGAGGAGGAGTACAGAAAGTTAATCAAAGACTTTGTTAAATGGTGCGACTCAAACCACTTACATCTTAACACCAGCAAAACCAAGGAGCTGGTGGTGGATTTTAGGAGGCCCAGGCCCCTCATGGACCCTGTGATCATCAGAGGTGACTGTGTGCAGAGGGTGCAGACCTATAAATATCTGGGAGTGCAGCTGGATGACAAATTGGACTGGACTGCCAATACTGATGCTCTATGTAAGAAAGGTCAGAGCAGACTATACTTTCTGAGAAGGTTGGCATCCTTCAACATCTGCAGTAAGATGCTGCAGATGTTCTACCAGACGGTTGTGGCGAGTGCCCTCTTCTACGCGGTGGTGTGCTGGGGTGGCAGCATAAAGATGAAAGACACCTCATGCCTGGACAAACTTGTTAAGAAAGCAGACTCTATTGTAGGATTAAAGTTGGACAGTTTAACATCTGTGGCAGAGTGACGGGCATTAAGCAAACTCCTGTCAATCATGAAGAATCCACTGCATCTACTGAACAGTGTCATCTCCAGACAGAGGAGCAGCTTCAGTGACAGACTTTTGTCACTGTCCTGCTCCACTGACAGACTGAGGAGATCGTTCCTCCCCCACACTATGCGACTCTTCAATTCCACCCGGGGGAGTAAATGCTAACATTACTCAGTTATTGTCTGCTTTTTTATTTTTATTTTTCATTTTTATTACTATTTAATTTAATATTGTTTCTTTGTATCAGTATACTGCTGCTGGATTATGTGAATTTCCCCTTGGGATTAATAAAGTATCTATCTCATCTCATCTATAATATAATTTTTCTTTAAGGAGATAATTGCAGTAGCTTCATGGATTGGAATAATAAAGGTGTGAAGTGAAGGTCATGTTCAAACTGTATGTGATGACTCCCAAGTCAGACTACAATGTTGTCAACGTTTCTGAGTTGAGTTTTTAATTGCCAGTTTTTACAGGAATATCACCAATGGCAGTGGCCTTCACTCTCAGTCACTCTGAGTGTCTTCACTTCCTCTCTCTTTATCTCCACAGCCTGCGTAAATGTGGTCTCACCTCTGGATGTTGCTCAGCTCTCACGTCGGCTCTCTCTGCTGAACATTCAAACCTGACTAAGCTGGTGCTGTATGACAATAACCTGGAGGACTCTGGAGTGGATCAGCTGTGTGTTGGGCTGAGGAGTGAAAACTGTAAATTACAGAAACTGGGGTGAGCAGATCCGAAGACAGAGTTTGTGTGTGTGTATTTTTTTAAGGAGTTAATTGTAGCATCTTCATGGATTAGAATATTAAAGGTGTAAAGTAAAGGTCATGTTCAAACTGTAAGTGATGACTCCAAGTCAGACTACAATGACTGAGCTGGAGCTGAGAATAAATGACCTGAAGGATTCAGGAGCGTGTCTACTGTGTGAAGGGCTGAGGAGCAAATGCTATAAAATAGAGAAACTGAAGTGAGTAAACCCTGTGTGTGTGCGTGTGTGTGTGAGAGTGAGAAAGTTGAGTGCATGTGGTGGCATACAGAGAAGTGCGTCTTCTCTAGAGCCATCTCACCATTGTATGATGGACTGTTGCCCTTTAGCTCCACTGGTTAGTAATCCAAAAGCCCCAGATTTGCTGCTGATGGGCGGCATTCATAAAGTACAGACAGATGGAGCTACTGACGGTGTTGCTCACACTCCTGGCAGCTGGCCTTACTAACACCTGAACTTTGGATGCTTGACATTTATAAGCAGCTAGACTTCTGTGTGTCAGCTGCTGTTCTGCCTTCTTATCTGTGACAGTACTTATTGCACAGCAGTGAGGGCCACATCTTCACTGCATGCATCATTTAGCCTCTCTCTGAGTAAATCCTGGTCAATACACCACTTGTCTGTGGTGTCTTAATGCTCCACGCTTGCCACAAACTGGAGGTCTTTTGATTACAAATAAGTGGTTTGATTTCAAGGAGTTGAAGGAGAACTCGGCCTGCTCTTCAGATGCGACTACTCCTAAAATGCAATGATGTGTGTGTGTATGTGTGACTTCAGACTGGTCCGGCCCAGCCTCTCACTGCTATGCATGCCCCTGCACTGTTACATAGTGTAAGAAAGAATCAAAAAATACTGAAGAAAGGAAGCTGAGGGAAACGAACATGGATATAAATGGAGCACATCAGCAAGTAATAAGAAAATTGAAATAGCTGAGCAGGCCGATGAGTAGACAGCACAGCATTCTTCATTGACCAACAGAAAAAGCGTCCGTTTAGCCCACTTTGTGTCAGGAAAGGTTAGGTAAACCTCATGTGTGAGAAAACGAACCAAAACCCCTTGCTAACTGATGAACTTCAGGAGGCAGCAGAGGTACATACTGTAACTGTCCCGAGTCCCACTGGTACTGGGGTCCTGTTAGAGAGCATGTTTATGCAGTTAGAAGGTTTGAGTAAGAGATGTTCGTGACCAGGGTATCAAACAAGAATGAAGTGATGCTTGATGGGATTGTAATTCACACTTCTTTCTCCTACACAGGGTGCATGGAGTTGGGATCAGTGAGGAAGAGAAGTGGAACCTGAAGTTGCTGGAGGAGGAGCTGAACAGATCAGGGAGACGGTTAGAGATTAATGTATGAGAGGAGCAGTTTTGTGATTTAAAGTGATGTTCCAGTGCCGGTACACACCATCTCACTTCCTCAGATACCCTACTGAAGGTTTCCCTTTATCTTTTTCTTTTACTTTTATTGTTTTTAGGTTGTGACACAGAGTTGACCTCAGACCCAAACCATCACTCCTTTCTGATAGTTTCCATCCCAGGGCCTTAAAGCTCAATGCCGACCTGAGTACTGATAGAGCAGTGTAGATAGCGCCACCCAGTGTCAGGCCTCCTCTTTACAGGATACATCTATGAAGATAATTGGCAAGCACTCAGTCTTGCAAACTTGACACAGGAGTGTGAGGTGATGACAAGACATCACTTGGTCCTGCTGTCCATTATTATTGTGTCCAATCTCCCTGCGTCACGGGAAGGTGTGGCTCGCTGCCTCATCAGTACAACTAAATAACAGAAAAGGCACAAATGTCTGCGCCATCAGGGTAACAAGGACTTTGTGCGTGTTTCCACATTAAAAGTAACAAATAACCCAAATATGAACCACTTTCTGCTCGGATTTTGTTTTTATTTTTCCATCAATGCACAGACACTGTTAGGATCCTTTTTTTCTGTAAATTAGGTTCAGATTGCTTTTACTGTGAACCAGAAAGTGTTAACATCAGAATCACATTGTTTTGGCCATGTATGCACACTTATTTTTTATGATTCTTGCCAAATTTCCCTCTTGAGGACAAATAAATATATATCCTTTAGTGCCTGTTTCATCTATTTATCTATCATATAGTGCCTGTACTATCTGTCCATCCACATATCAAACATACAATGTCTTCCCTATCTATCTATACATCCATCCCATATCAATCATATAGTGCCTTTCTTATCCATCCGTCCATCCGCATATCAATCATATAGTGCCTTTCCCATATATTCATCCATTTATCCATCATATAGTGCCTTTCTTATCTATCACCTTTCCTCTATCTAGTTATCCTTCAGTCATATTATGCCTTTCATATGTATCCATCCCTCTTATAGTGCCTTTACTATCTTATCACATAATTCTGCCCAGGGTTTGTTTCCTGCCTTGTGCCCTGTGTTAGCTGGGATTGGCTCCAGCAGACCCCTGTGACCCTGTTGTTAGGATATAGCGTGTTGGATAATGGATGGATGGAGGCTAGAGGTGAGTTTCACTTGTGGTTTCCTATTTGTCAGGCAGGAACAGAAAGCTACAGGGATGATTATGTTAAAAGCGGAGCTGAAGTCTACAACCAAAATCCTTGCATAGGTCCCAGGGTCATCGAGATGCTACAGGATGTAGTGCAGACCCCCTGCTGGCTGCATCATTAACTAATCCATTTGTTCATTAGACAAATTTGGGGTCCAACAGGAGAACTGCAGTGATCTCCAAGTGAGCCAACGGCAGTCTCTCCGAGGTTTTCATGATCTCAGATATCTGAGCAGCAGGCCTATTCACATTCAGTCCAATTACTGTGGATTGTTTTGAGGGATTGGTATGATTGTGGCCTGTTTACAGTTTCACCCTACAGTATGTAAAGATGGGGACCAGTTGATCAGCACAGATTTTTCAAGCAGGAAGGTGAGACGCACCATCCGTCCCTGCTGCTTTCTTGGAGTTTTGTCTTTTTGGAGAAGCTGGGGCCAACGTGCTTGTGACAAACTTTTTAAATTTTATTCATTAAAGTTCACTTTGAGATATTAAGGAGCTTCAACTTACACTTAAAAGCACTGAACCGGTGCTTTCCGATCCTACCACTTCTCTGCGTGTTGGTGGTTCTCGCTTGAAATTTGAACACTTGGAGCAGACATCCTACTCAAACGATTGTGTCACACCCCAGTATGCTGACCGATGTCTGTCAGTCTTTGCCAGTGGTAGGATGTTCAGCATAGCTTTCTAACCAGTCAGAGACAAGGCTTGCAACCATTCACAACAAATCGGAGGGTCCTTCACAGTCCAGTAGAGACAACCTGGGTGCCGGACAAACGTCAAGCCATGGCAGTTTTGATCTGTGTAAACTAGTGATGGCGGAAGGGATTGATGTGAAGGACTCAATCATTTTAAATAAAAGTATCAGAAGGTGTTTTGAAGCTTTAGACACTCGCCTCTCTAATGACATGTCCTGGCTGTTTGTATTCAAGTTACAGACATTGACAATAGAGAGAAGCCACCAGAGTAATGGCGATCCTTCTCATACTCCCATTAACTCTCTCAGTGGCAGTTCAAATCCGTGTTTGGTAGAATGTGAGTCATCAACAAGACGTAAAAGTTGTTTTGATCATCATGACAGCCAGGAGTTAATACTGTGGTGATGTTTTTTAAAAAAAAAAAAAATTCAGCCGTGAATGTCAGTATCGGGCGGCTTTGTATCCGCGAAACCAATTTACCCGAACTATTCTCTAACATTTCAGTTATTATTTACTGCTCTGATGATGATCTGTCTGATCATAAAATAGGCCATTATGATAGCAATTGACACAAAGAATTCATCATTAATTGTAGAGTTGCAGTATTTGAGGGCTCCTCTAGAGCGCCTCTTTCTCTTGCACGATTTTGGCTCAAAAACTAATCGGCACATCGTCCTCTCATAACAGGCTTAAGTTTTGAGTTTGGTATTTTTCCGACCATCCCCAAGAAACTGTAACACACACAGGCACACACCCATCATCGAGATATGAGTGTTTTCGGTGTCAGGGAACCCTAAAACATCGAGATCCACAGAAAACCGAAGATCAGAATTTTTGACGCATCTAAAGCTTTCGCTCCTCCATAGACGACGGGTTAGGGTGAGGGAGGGCACAAAGCAACAAAATGAGCGTCCCTCCATTCATCTTGCGCTCTATGCTGCCATCTAGTGGGTTTAATCAAACCCAAACGTCCATCCATCCATTCTCCAACCCGCTGAATCTGAATACAGGGTCACGGGGGTCTGCTGGAGCCAATCCCAGCCAACACAGGGCACAAGGCAGGAACCAATCCTGGGCAGGGTGCCAACCCACCGCAGGACACACACAAACACACCAAGCACACACTAGGGCCAATTTAGAATCGCCAATCCACCTAACCTGCATGTCTTTGGATTGTGGGAGGAAACCCACGCAGACACGGGGAGAACATGCAAACTCCACACGCAGGGAGGACCCGGGAAGCGAACCCGGATCTCCTAACTGCGAGGCAGCAGCGCTACCACTGCGCCACCGTGCCGCCCCAAACCCAAACACTCGGGGCAAAATCATTTAACACTTAACAGTGGTGTCCACCTTCTACCACCTGATGTTGACAGCAGCCTTAAATGTGTTCAGCTGGAACTAAGTCACTAACAGCATTAATTTTTTTTTTTTTTTTTTAGAAAATATAATTTTAGCGCATACAGTACTTGTTAGGGTGGACTGTAATGTGCAGGGAAAATAACACACTATTATGTTTGATATATTTGGGGTTGCACAAGTTCTATGCCAAATTATTTTATTATTATTATTATTATTTTACTACATACAGTATGCCTCTCACATAAATTGAGGCCTAACAAATCAGGACTGTGTAATTGATCCCTGCTCTTCATTTTTAACTCCGTGCTGCACATACAGTGGATTCAGAAGGTCTTCAGACTCCTTCACTTCTAACACATTCTGCTTGTTGCAGCTTTGTGCTTAAAATCTTTTTAGGTTAACTTCCCAAACCCAAACGATAGACCAACACTCAATAGTGAGATAAGAGGATTTCACTCATTTTTGGAGGTTTATTAACAATATAAAAAAAGCTGAAATATCACACCAACACAAGCATTCAGATCCCTTGCTCTGGGTGTAGTTTAAGCCCCTTGGCTGGTGATTCCATCCCAGTGTCTTCTTGGGCTTGACAAGCTTCCCACACCTGGAGTTGGAGATTTTGTCCCACCTCCCCCAACCTCCCCCTGTCTGCATGTTGTGTGACGTTTGTTGGTGGGCAGCTATTTTCAGGTCTCCTCGGAGATGTTCTGTTATGTCCAAAACATTCTCTGAGTTGAAGCCACCTCTGTGAGGTCTAAGCTTTGTGCTTGGAGTCGTCGTCCTGTTGCAAGGTGAACCTTCAGTCCAGTTTGAGGTGTGGAGTGCCCTGGGCAGCTTTTCATTAAGAATATACAATATAGACATTGTTCTGTTCATCTCTCCATCAACCCTGTCGAGTCTCCCAGACACTGGCACTGAACATCAACCCCACTGCATGATATTGCTTCCACCATGCTTCACTACTGAAATGGTATTGCACAGCTGATGGTGCACTGCCTCGTTTCTTCCAGACATGACCATAATCTCGGTTTAATCAGAGCAGTGATTCTTGTGTTTCTCTCTCTCTCTCTCCACCTGAGAGTCCTTTATGTGCTTTTTTTCAAACTGCAAGCAGACCACCTGTCTGGCCACTCTGACTGGTAGAGTGTTGCAGTGATGTTTCTCCTTCTGGAAATTTCTCCCATTTTCACACAAGTTCACTGGAGCTCTGTGAAAGTGACCATCGGCTTCATGGTCACCTCTCTTACTAAGATCCTTATTCCATTTACGAGTTACTAGGAGGCTGTGCCCCCTGCTAACTTTGCTCACCAATCTCCAGGCGGGCGCTATGCACTAGCCTCTTCACAGCTCTGCCACTTGCGTATGGGGAAGTGGATGTACAATTTAAACAGATTGTTATTTTCTTGGGAATTGTTACATATGCATAATAGAACTAACTATTTTACATCACAGAGAGTAATTAACCATAGTAAAACATAATAAATTGAAAAAAAATTGAGCTTCATGTTGCGTTAGAGGTTGTCGTTGCGTTATACGTTTTTGTTCTGTTTGGCTTTAAAATTAACACGCAAATACTTTTTAAACACTTTTTCTGAAAAATTTACAACAACAACAACATTTACTTATATAGCACATTTTCATACAAAAAAATGTAGCTCAAAGTGCTTTACAAAATGAAGAATAGAAAAATAGAAGACACACAATAAAAAATAAAAATAAAAATGTAATAATAATAAAATAAAAATTAATAAAAAAAATGAAAAACTTTAGTAAAAACAATATTTGGAATTAACTTTTCATCAATAGCACCTTGAATTTTGATTCCGTGTTTGGACTTGCATCGTGACAACGCAACGTATAACTGCCCGTGCGTGAGTATCGTTTCTTTCCCTCTAATAAATAAACCAACATTTTTGAATGTTTGTCCCTGTGATTTGTTAATTTTCATAGCAAAAGTTATTCCAACGGGAAACTGTAAATGTTTTAATACGAATGGCATATCAAGATCTCTTTTGGTGTCTGTTAGCCCCTTAAGATGTACTACATTACCTTTCTTCTTGCCTGTTAAAATTTTACATGTCAGAATTCTTCGACCAATTTTTAATAAAACTAATCTTGTCCTATTGCATAGCCCATCACTCAGACATAAATTACGCAATAACATTACGATAAATCCTTCTTTCAACAGTAAGGTGGAAGACCGGATGGTGTTAACAGTTGTAGATATTCTATGGGATATTGTAAGTTGATGTCTTCATGTTCCGCATGATCACCACCAACTGTTTCAGCATAGTCTATTGATATGCATTTAACCAATTTGCCATGTAACCAATCGACAATTTTCACGTTCATTTATTTGACTTCATTGTTTCTCACAGTGCTAGGATTGCTTGTGTACTCATTTCTTCTGTTGATAACCCTTCAGGATGAAATTCTTCAATAAGATTTGGACATAATACATCTTTTATTGGGAACTTAAAGGAAAATGTAAAATTTTATAAGAGCACAGGAACTGTGTCTGTCTAAAGAATTCACATGAATGTTAACCGGAAATGGTTGAGAGGAGAGCGGGACTTGAAGAAATCTCATAACCGAAGTCTCATCGCGTCTCAAGATTTTCATTTATAATAGAGAGATGTAGACCACGGTGCTCTTGGAAACCTACAGTGCCGCAGGGATATGGAGATTATATATATATATATATATATATATATATATATATATATATAAATATATATATATATATATATATATATATATATATATATATATAAATATATATATATATATAAATATATATATATATATATATATATATATATATATATATATATATATATATATATATATATATATATATATATATATATATATATATATATATATATATATATATATATATATATATATATATATATATATATATATATATATATATATATATATATATATAAATATATATATATATATATATATATATATATATTATATATATATATATATATATATATATATAAATTATATATATTTATATATATATATATATATATATTAATATATATATATATATATATATATATATATATATATATATATATATATATATATATATATATATATATATATATATATATATATATATATATATATATATATATATATATATATATATATATATATATATATATATATATATATATATATATATATATAAATATATATATATATATATATATATATATATATATATATATATATATATATATATATATATAAATAAATAAGACTTGCCCAGATCTGTGCCTCGACATAACTGCAGGTAGTTCCTTCAACCCCCTGCTTGGCTCCACTGTCAACTCTTGTATAGACAGGTGAGTCCTAATAATGTCCAGTGTGGACACCAGGGTTCACTGTTGCCCCTTAAACCCAACATCCAGACTTGCAAGACACAGGGTAAAAGCACCAAGAAGTACTTTTAATTGTTTTCTTCTTGCACATTGCTCCACATACACCACAGCCACAATAACACAATCAACTAATCCAATAATCACAATATTCCTTTTTTTCTCCTCCACACCTCCCAGCAAGCTTTGTCCACCTCCACCCGACTCTGGCTCGCTTGCTGGGTCTTCAGCAGTCCTTTTAAATAGTCCTTGACCTGGAAGTGCTTCTGTTCAAGCAACTGAACTCCAAGTCCCAGGATGCCCTGCAGGAATCCAGGGCTACACTCCAGGGGAGCTGCCATCTAACATCCTGGGGAAGGCACTGTCCAAAAGTCATTGCCTTTCCCCATTCTACCACTTCAGGTGCATCCCGGCTGGCAGCTCTCTCCCACCAGTCGATTGAACTGACCACAGTTGGACTCTAAACAAGGCGTAGAATCACATTGGATATTGGACGTTTGATGAAAGGAACTATTTAATTTAGACCATTTTCACCCAAGGCTGCAATATAAAAAATTGTGTAAATAATGAAAAGGGGTCTCACTATTTTCAGAATCCACTGTACATAATTTCATTATTGAATAAAATGCTTTCACTTTTTCTGATTGATCAATCAACATATCTGCCAACAAATGAATTGTTAAAGTAGTCATTAATTGCTGCCGTATACCTTTAGAGCCAAACAACCTCAGAAGTTCTTGTGATTTATAAAGATTTGCCATTTTGGTTTGATGCCTTTTGCTTTGCCTTTAGAGCTGAAGCTCCTCCGCTGTTCCTTTTATGTACAAGGAGGTGCCGCTTGTTTGGCTTTTACTTATAATAAAATGCCATTTTCCTTTTTTTTTTTTATTCCATTGCAACCAAAAGCTTGTACAGGATCATTCAGAAACACCTTGGACACTTGCAATAACTTTTATTTTATCAAAGACCATTGTGTGCTTTATTTTATATCTTCAGTTTGTCTTACGCAGTATACAATAAAAATACAAAAACGTTTTTTTTTCTTCATATCTTCCTTTTTTCCTCTCACGCTGTTTGCACTTATGTATCATGTAAGCATCATGTGTGTTGCACCAGTTCCATTCGAGAAGGCTGGCAGACAAGGGGACACCGTCTCTCCGAAGCTCATCACGGCGTGACATGAGATGGTAACAATAGGGGACATCACCTGGGACGGAGGCGTGCGGATAAACAGCGACTAGCAGACCCACTTCCGATTTGCAGACATTGTACATGTTTCAGAAAGCAATAGACAATTACACTGAATACTTCAGATTACAGAGGATCAGCGGTTGATTTGAATCAACCGTAGGAAAACAAAGCAGACGCGGTCAGAAGATGTAGGTCCCGGTCGCTTACTATCGGAAACAATGAAATAGAAGAGGTGCCCGACTACATTTATCTTGAATAGGAGGTCTCGCAGAGAATAAGAGGAAGGTGTTTAATTCAATCGAGGATGTGTTAAAAGCAAAAATAAACGGGACCACTCGGTCCGATTTCTTCAACAGCACAGTTTTACCCACGATGATATGTGCACGCATCTGGAATGAGGAGATCAGGGAGAGAACTGCAGTTAAAGACGAGATCGCGCAGAACAGGCCGAGTGCAAACTCAGATGGGCGGGACACTTCGCACGACTAACCGATGAGTGGTGGACGCGTGAAGTTCTACGTGAGCGGAAGGCCCCCCACTAAGATGGGAAGACCACAGACATAGAATTATTAGACGCCGCATGACCAGCAGCATCGTACGTCAACGTCGCCGCCATATTGCGAGTGGCACTCCTGTGAAGTGAAGTAATGAATAATGTGCTGCTTGGGATTGTACAAACCGCTGTACGCTCCAAACCAGATCCCGGGGGATAACATTTCATAGGTAAGGCTGAACAATTGTTTTGGTTATATTTGGCCATTAGAATATCCCGTTTTATAATCTTAGCACTCAAGGTCACCTTACAATAAAATTAAACAGTAACATTAAAACAAGAGAATGATAAATCAAAAAGCAATAATTAGCAAACAAACAAAGATAAATGGCAGTAACACTGCAAAATTCACAATTGGTGTACCAGTTTGAAAAGATAAGTTTTGAGGGCAGTTTTAAAATGTGTTATTGAATCGAGCTGACGAATATGAGCCGGAAGAGAATTCCCGAGTTGAGCACTAAGAGAGACGCTCGAGCTCCCATAGCACTGAGTCTGATGTGCGGTACAGAAAGTCGAGCTGTAGATGAGGATCTGAGTGAGCGAGAGGAGTACAAGTCTGTAGGAGATCAGTGAGGTTGTGGAGAGATTTAAATGTCCACAGCGGTATTTAGTATTGTATTCTGTAGTTAACAAGGGAGCCAGTGAAGTTGAGCGAGAAGGTGTAATATGTTCAGTTGATTTAGAACAGCAGGTTATTATCCTGGCAGCAGAATTTGAAGAAGTTGTAAGCGATGGATACGTTTTTGTGGGATGCCAGATAGAACAGCATTACAGTAATCTATATGTGAGGTGACTCGGGCATTAACCAATACTTCAGTACTGTGTTGCGTAAGAACAGGACAAAGTCTGGAAATGTTTCGGAGATGGAAGGCGGCAGTCCGAGAAATGTTACTTATATGGGAGGAATTATTTAATTATTTGTTCTGTGTATTGTATTGTATTGACCCCTTCTGTTTGACACCCACTGCACACCCAACCTACCTGGTAAGTGTTCTCTCTTTGAACTGCCTTTCCCAAGGCAGTTCTTCCATTTTTTCCCAATAAGGTGTTTTGTTTTTTTTTTCCTTATCTTCTAAGAGAGTCAAGGCTATGGGGCTTTGTCAAAGGGCAGTCCATTGCGGCACTACTTGTGTGATTTTGGGCTATACAAAAATACATTGTATTGCATATGAATAATTGCATGTAAACGATTCGCCAAAATCTGTTGTATGTAAGCGATATTGTTTTAAACGTTATTGTTTTTTCATCCGAAAACCCGTTTTCTACGTCTACCTGTATTAGTTTAAATGGCACTTTTTGGCATATGATGGGGACGTGCTGACGTATCGTGTCGACGGGGCAACACAGTGAATGCGGCGTCTATCTAAATACGTCTATGGGGAAGACAAGACATAAAAAACAGATGGGACCTACATGGAGAAAGATGGCAAGAGCAAGTGGGTGCAATGCTGTGACCAGCAGAGTCAAACTGACACCCGAGAGTCTGGTCGATCAAAGTAACTTTGATACATCATAGCATGTAGCACTAGTGTTGCCAGATTAGAAATATGGGACACTCTTAAAATCTCTCTCTGTATTACTATGTATACATGTCCCCTACACACCCAGACCAATATATTATGTAAAAGTATACATAACTTAAAAACATAAAGCAAGGATTTTAATGGGTTATGAGGAAAACAAAAGTAAAATCATCTGAAAATGACTTAATACAAGCTAAAAAAAATTCTGTACAATTGAATTCATTTGAAAATATTTATTTAATACAGACAACAGAGAAATATTATTATTTAATAGAGGCTGTTAGAAAAAAAAGTGAGCTGTGTCGAGATGTAACAACACACTTTGTTGACAGTCGCTGTATGTTGCAATGCTGATCCAGAACTGCAGAGCAGCGCGGCTGGAGAGCAAAATGGTAAAAGAGTGTCGCTGTCCTCAGCCAACCGTACCAACTGAACAAGTGGCAAACGGGCAGCAAACACGAGTTTTCTTCTTTTTTTATATTTATTTTATTAATTTTATTGGATTCCATACAAAACAATCAAGTTTTTACAAAAAGAAAAATTGAGTTAAGAACAGATCGATCCCCACCCCTGAGAGAGAGAGAGAGCAAGCCAAACGGCATGAAATTTAAGGCTTGTAAAAATACCTAAATTAATAAATTCTCTGTGCTTTATGAACTTATTTTAAAATATTACTGATTAGATCCTGACATGTTTTGAAAAAAGTCTGTACGGATCCTCTAACTGAGTATTTGATTTTTTCCAATTTCAAATAGTATAACACATCGGTTTCCCACTGACTTGAAAGAGGAGAGTTTGGGTTCTTCCAGTTTAGCAGAATAAGTCTGCGTGCCAACAGTGTAGTGAATGCAATCACAATTTGTTTGTCTTTCTCCACTTTAAGACCCTCTGGAAGAACCCCAAACACAGCTGTTAATGGGTTAGGAGGGATTGTGACACCAAGACTGTCTGAGAGGTAATTAAAAATGTTTGTCCAGAATATGTTAATTTGGTGCAGGCCCAGAACATGTGACCTAGTGAGGCTGGGGCTTGGTTGCAACGTTTGCAGGTTGGTTGAAAACACAAGTTTTCTTGTTACATTTGGGTTATTTTCATCAAGAGAATCTGAGAAAAGAAAGTATAATTACTTATAAAGTTACAACTAAGTACTGTAAGAAGGTAGTAAAAATATATTTTTATTACAAAATATGAATGAACTACATACGGGACATTTGGGTGTCCCTGAAAGGTCAGTACGGGACAGGGGACGAAATTATCCAATGTGGGACATGTTCCATATATATAAGGGACATCTGGCAACCCTATGTAGCACCGTTCATAACTGTAATGACTGGGAAGCTGAACTGTTGCTGAATCAGGGCCAGGGTGCTACTGAGGGTTAAGGGTTAGGGGATGGTTGGAGAACACGCAACTCAATGTTACTTGTGTCATGCAATTCATGTTAGTTATAAAGTTGTATGCTAACATTTTCTTTGTTTATACTGTACACTGATTTTTCAGCAATTATTTAACAATGTTTTTTGCAAATTTTAGAATGTGTGGGTGCAGATTCAAGTCAAGCTTACTGTCTTATCTACTCAACATCATTAAATTCTTACTTACATGTCTATTCTGAACAGCCAATAATCTCTTCTCACTATATATAAAATCCACGCCCGTCTGTCTGTCTGTCTGCTTTTCACAAGAGAACTACTTAATGGATTTAAGTCTTTTTTTTTCTCTATATATATATTTTGCAACTTCTAAGTCAGGGGTGTCCAGCTTCAGTCCTGGAGGGCCACAGTGGCTACAGGTTTTCATTCTAAGCATCTTCTGAACTAGGTGACCAGTTTTTGCTGTGGATTAACTTCCTTTGGCTTAGTTTTAATTACGTAGGCCCCTCAGTTGTTTCTTTCTCCTTAAGTAGCAGGCACACAAAAATGAGACACAAAATGAGCAGCCACATGACCAGCTAACTACAGTATCTGAAAATAAAGAACGGTGAAAGGTCTCTCACTAAGGTTGGTCAGTTGAGGTCCCACAAAATGTTACGACGGTGTTCTTAGACAAAACAGAAAAGCAACAGTTCTGGAATTGCCTGCTGTGGCAGAACGAGAGCAGCAATAAGCCACTAAATTAAATAATGAGTTTAATTAACAACAGGAATTGGACTCTTATTAAGAACCTGGTTGGTGTTTCAAGCCTTGATTTAGCAGGTCCTCTGTCGACTCGTTTCGCATCTCATTTCTGTTTGGCTGCCATTTAATGAAGAAAGGAATTAATTTAGAGGGCTGAATCCTTAAAAAATGGCTATTAAAATGAAACGGAAAAGAGTTAATTAGCAGTGATTAGTTAAAGGGCTAGAATGAAAACCTGCAGCCACTGCGGCCCTCCAGGACTGGAGTTGGACACCCTTGATCGAAGTACTATAGCTTAGTTGCGCGAATCTGAGAGGGATGCTCCATTCAAGTTGGGCTACGTCTCGCCACATGTTGGAGTGCACCTTCGTTCCACTTAGCTAGCGATTAACTGTTTATTCAACAGCCGTTATCATCTAGAGATTGTTAGCTACGTGTGTTTTAGAAAGTAGCTGTTCGTTGGCAGAGATATTACAGTCACGTGCTCTTCTCCCCACGCGGCGGATGCTCTCCCATTACAGGTAAACGCAATCCGATACAGTAGCAATGTTTGACGTTGGAAAGGACCTACCTGCTGTATTGTATTTTTGGCGAAAAAAATTCACTTTTGCTGTCTAGTCTGTTGTACTGACTCCATCTGTACGCAAGGGGTGGTGTATCAGGCACACTTTCATTTCTTTGGAATAATTGATTTAAGCTTTATAAACTGATTGTTTTTGTTTGTTTCATAGTTGCTCTTTACAGGGCATCAGTTAAGGCTGAAGTGCAGTGATCTGCACATGTAATTAATTTCTCTCAGGCCAGGAAGCTCCGAGCAGGGCCGGATTAAGACGAAATTGGGCCTGATGCTGCTAACTTTCAAGGTGAAAAATTTACTACGTGGCACTTACCGAACAATAATAAAGTTTCAAGAATTCCCATGATATTGCCAAAAAAAACGCAGCTAAATTACTAAGTAAACTGTTTAACATAAAATTGATAGCATTAACTTGAAATCTTCGGTTAACAATAAAAACGACAACATTATAGTTACATCACAGCGCAAAAAACAATAGTAACTGTATAATAAGTAACGCTGTGTCTAGGCGTCCGAAAGTCGGACTCCAACTTTCATTTTTAGAATTATTTTGAGGTTAATATAGCAAAGGAAAACTGTTCAGCTTCCAGAAACTTCTCGTCTGTTTTCATCTGGGCCTATTGTAGGAATGGGCCTAATGCTGCAGCATCAATAGCACCACCTTAATCCGGCCCTGCCTCTGAGAAGTAGTCAGCTGCAGTCAGGACAGTTTTAGGCCTCCGACAGATCCAAGCACTTCAGACCCTATGAGGCCTTGGCACCACTTTGTCTTCAGGTGAGAAACGCATTTATTTTTAGCACTCGTATAACTGTACACTTAAATAATTTACTATTTGGATTAAGTAAACACTTCTAATGCAATGTGTTGCCTTACCTAGAAAACTGATTCATTGTATTTTTTCACACCAAAAAAAAAATAAAATGACATTGACTTTTGAAAACATACTATACACACATATACCTACATACATACATGTATCTCTCAAAAGTGAGTACATTCATCACATTTTTGTAAATATTTTATTCTATCTTTTCATGGGACAGCACTGAAGATATGACACTTTGATACAATGTGAAGTACTCCGTGTACAGCTTGTAACGTTGCAAATGTGCTGTCCCCTCAAAATAACTCGACACACAGCCATTAATGCCTAAACTGCTGGCATCAAAAGTGAGTACACCTCTAAGTGAAGAATGTCCAAATTGTGCCCAAAGTGTGTGGCCACCATTATTTTCCAGCACTACCTTAACTCTCTTGGGCCTGAGGTTCACACGAGCTTCACAGGTTGCCACTGAAATCCTCTTCCACTCCTCCATGATGACATCACGGTGCTGGTAGATGTTAAAGACCTTGTGCTCCTCCACCTTCCATTTGAGGATGCCCCACAGATGCTCAATAGTGTTTAAGTCTGGAGACCTGCTTGGCCAGTCCAGCACCTTTACCCTCAGTTTCTTTAGCAAGGCAGTGGTCGTCTTGGAGGTGTGTTTGGGGTTGTTATCATGTTGGAATACAGCCCTGCAGCCCAGTTTCTGAAGGGAGGGGATCATGCTCTGCTTCAGTATGTCACAGTACATGTTGGCATTCATGGTTCCCTCAATGAACTGTAGCTCCCCAGTGCCGGCAGCACTCATGCAGCCCCAAACCACGACACTCCCACCACCATGCTTGACTGTAGGCAAGACACACTTGCCTTTGTACTCCTCACCTGGTTGCCGCCACACACACTTGACATCATCTGAACCAAATAAGTTTATCTTGGTCTCATCAGACATGGTTCCAGTAATCCATGTCCTTAGTCTGCTCGTCTTTCTTGTGCATCATCTTTAGAAGAGGCTTCCTTCTGGGACGACAGCCATGCAGACCAATTTATTGCAGTGTGCGGTGTATGGTCTGAGTAATAACATGCTGACCCCCAACCCCTTCAACCTCTGCAGTAATGCTGGCGCACTCGTACGTCTATTTTTAAAAGACAACCTCTGGATGTGATGCTGAGCACATGCACTCAACTTCTTTGGTCGACCATGGCGAGGCCTGTTCTGAGTGGAACCTGTCCTGTTAAACCGCTTTATGGTCTTGGCCACCGTGCTGCAGCTCAGTTTCAGGGTGTTGGCAATCTTCTTATAGCCACGGCCATCTTTAGGTAGAGCAACAATTCTTTTTTCCACATCCTAGGAGAGTTCTTTGCCATGAGGTACTATGTTGAACTTCCAGTGACCAGTGTGAAAGTGATAACACCACATTTAACACACCTGAGACCTTGTAACACTAATGAGTCACATGACACCGGGAAGGGAAAATGGCTAATTGGGCACACTTTGGACATTTGTCACTTAGGAGTGTACTCACTTTTGTTGCCAGTGGTTTAGACATTAATGGCTGTGTGTTGAGTTATTTTGAGGGGGCAGCAAGTTTACACTGTTATACAAGCTGTACACTAACCACTTTACATTGTATCAAAGTGTCATATCTTCAGTGCTGTCCCATGAAAAGATGTAATAAAATATTTACAAAAATGTGAGGGGTGTACTCACTTTGAGATACTGTATATATGAATGTGTACGTTTTCATTCAACATATCTTAGAGAGATATATACAGTACACAGATAGTATGAAACCAATGGCAAAAGACATTCATTTTGTGGTTTATATGTTTAATAAATGCTGAATACACAGGCCTCAAAACTAACGAGTCCACTGGTTTGTGAACGGGGACATGTAATATAGGCATCACTACCCCAAAGAAAAAAGGGGAGAAGCTCCCACCGTATGGGCCTCAGAATATCTCTGGGCACTGAATCGGTCAGAGGTTTCAGACTGCCTGGGCTGCAGCTGGAATCTTTTGGGACCTCCTGAAGACTCACAATCCAACAGTTTGGCCGGATTGTTGTAGGTTAGTTGATGTGCCCACAGCAGTATTCTCGTTATGGTGGCCAGTATGTGGAGATCTCAGATTCCAAAGCTGAAAGTCAAGACAAGGGTCAATAGTTGGTTTAAAAAAAAAAAAAAAAGAAATGGAAGAACACCTGGAAAATGCAAAGTGTTATAGCTGGGCAATGGGAGACACCTTCATAAAGGAAGTGACGTCTGAACAGGATGTCGAGGTTTACATTCACACAACATGTTCATTAACTAAGCCATGCACAGAAGCAATTAAAAATGTTAAATTCAACAGTTTTTTTTGATAGGATAAGTCAAGTGACGTTCTGCTCAAACTATATAATGCACTAGTAAGACTGCATGTGGAGTATTGTGGTCACCACGGTACAAGAAAGACAATGCATTTGGTTGCAGTATCAGCAGCTGTGCAGAGGACGGCAACCAAATGCATCATGGGACTTAAGGACTTGACCTACTGTAACAGACTCCGAGAATTAAACCGGTTTAGTCTGAGCAGAGAAGACGGCGAGGGGACCTCATGCAGGTATTTAAAGGAGATCCAACAGGATGCTTTCGGGTTAAGGGTGAATCACATACTCCAGGACAGCAGTGGGAATGAAGGGGAGCTGAAATTAAGACTGAAAGCAGGAAGCAATTCTTTACACAAAGAGTTGTGAGACTCAAACAAACTACTGAACCATGGAGTTGAAGCAGAAACCTGGACAACCTTTGAGAAGAATATGGATGAGGTATCAGGACAGGTTATTTATTAGCTAAACAAATGGCTTGAGGGACTGAATGGTCTCCTCTCATTTAGCAGATTTCTTATTTTCTAAGACCGACCCTCACAGAAGGTCCAGAAAGAGCCTTTACTTATTTAGATCTGTAACAGGCTCCAATCTAAACAGATTGTAACAGATGACTCCCGATTTTAAAAGGGCTCTTGCTGCATACAACACCACAGACTAAGTGCAGATTTTCTTCATTTACTGGTAGACCGCCTACCATAGGTTAAAGATTCCAGGTTTTTCTCTATACAGGTGCCGGTCATAAAATTAGAATATCATGACAAAGTTGATTTATTTCAGTAATTCCATTCAAAAAGGGAAACTTGTATATTAGATTCATTCATTACACACAGACTGATGTATTTCAGATGTTTATTTCTTTTAATTTTGATGATTATAACTGACAACTAATGAAAGTCCCAAATTCAGTATCTCGGAAAATTAGAATATCAATAAAGACCAATGCAAAAAAAGGATTTTTAGAAATGTTGGCCAACTGAAAGGTATGAACATGAAAAGTATGAGCATGTACAACACTCAATATTTAGTTGGGGCTCCTTTGGCCTGGATTACTGCAGCAAGGCGGCGTGGCATGGAGTCGATCAGTCTGTGGCACTGCTCAGGTGTAAGGAGAGCCCATGTTGCTCTGATAGTGGCCTTCAGCTCTTCTGAATTGTTGTGTCTGGCATATTGCACCTTCCTCTTCACAATACCCCATAGATTTTCTATGGGGTTATGGTCAGGCGAGTTTGCTGGCCAATCAAGAACAGGGATACCATGGTCCTTAAACCAGGTACTGGTAGCTTTGGCACTGTGCAGGTGCCAGGTCCTGTTGGAAAATGAAATCTGCATCTCCATAAAGTTTGTCAGCAGCAGGAAGCATGAAGTGCTCTAAAACTTCCTGGTAGACAGCTGCGTTGACCTTGGACCTCAGAAAACACAATGGACCAACACCAGCAGATGACATGGCACCCCAAACCATCACTGACTGTGGAAACTTTACACTGGACCTCAAGCAACGTGGATTCTGTGCCTCTCCTCTCTTCCTCCAGACTCTGGGACCTTGATTTCCAAAGGAAATGTAAAATCTACTTTCATCAGAGAACATAACTTTGGACCACTCAGCAGCAGTCCAGTCCAGACGCTTCTGACGCTGTCTCTTGTTCAAGAGTGGCTTGACACAAGGAATGTGACAGCTGAAACCCATGTCTTGCATACGTCTGTGTGTGGTGGTTCTTGAAGCACTGACTCCAGCTGCAGTCCACTCTTTGTGAATCTCCCCCACAGTTTTGAATGGGTTTTGTTTCACAATCCTCTCCAGGGTGCGGTTATCCCTATTGCTTGTACACTTTTTCTACCACATCTTGTCCTTCCCTTCGCCTCTCTATTAATGTGCTTGGACACAGAGCTCTGTGAACAGCCAGCCTCTTTAGCAATGACCTTTTGTGTCTTGCCCTCCTTGTGCAAGGTGTCAATGGTCGTCTTTTGGACAACTGTCAAGTCAGCAGTCTTCCCCATGATTGTGTAGCCTACAGAACTCGACTGAGAGACCATTTAAAGGCTTTTGCAGGTGTTTTGAGTTAATTAGCTGATTACAGTGAGTGTGGCACCAGGTGTCTTCAATATTGAACCTTTTCATAATATTCTAATTTTGGGACTTCCATTAGTTGTCAGTTATAATCATCAAAATTAAAAGAAATAAACATTTGAAATACATCAGTCTGTGTGTAATGAATGAATCTAATATACAAGTTTCACTTTTTGAATGGAATTACTGAAATAAATCAACTTTGTCATGATATTCTAATTTTATGATCGGCACCTGTATATTAAGTTTTTTAAAGCACAAAAAAAAACTAACCATAAAGTGCCATTAAACAACCAGGACAGTTAAAAGTGTAGCAGCCGATTTTCAAAATTCCCGTTTTCCAGCCGTCTAGGGGCTAAATAAAAGCCGTACAAGTGCTGAACATTTCATTTTCAAAACAACAGTAGATGAATCCCATTAGTAATAAAAAGCATTAAAGAGTCATAAAAGACTTTAGATATTGAATTAGTTTGTCAACTTTATTAAATCGCAAGGAGGAAAGTCAGAGGATGCATTTCTACTGTGACTTAAAAGTAGGATTATGATTTCTAAACTGAAGTGTCAACTGAAATGAATGAAATGTGCCTTAATCGTCGTCATCATAAAGCTATTCGCAACATTGTGACGCTTCATAATTATGTGGCATGAAGCAGACAAAGATACAGCTTATTGTTCAATTGCTATTGAGTTTAAATACAATAATAGTGTTGTAGTTTTAATGCAATGTTACCTAGTTTAAAATGCACTGCTTATTTAAACACAATTTTTTATTTCCAAAAGGACTCTACTGGGTAAGATCTTACTTTATGGCCACAAACCGTACGTTGTGCAAACAAGATGTGTACTTAACATGCATAAGTTCCTTTATCTCGTGGGAACAAGAGCAGTATGTTGTATGCACACTACGTATGATTACCTCAGTATGGCCACGTGTGTTTCTTGTTCCCTCAAAGAAAAGTACAGTAAGCCTCAGCACAGCTGGTTGTGGCGACCTTTTCACTCCACATAGACCGGTGAACATAATTGATAACTTGTACCTTAAACAAAGACATTGTTTGTGTTAGATCATACTTTACTACTTTATACAAATGCAGGAAATTAAAATATTGACCAGTGATCCACATTGACCATAATTACTGAGATATGCTACAGATTCATGGTTTTCTTCAATTGAATTTCATTAAATTCCATGACCAGTTAAAATAATAATTAAAAAAAAAATTCAATATATTGTATTAATTACTCTTATTAACCTCCTTAGCATTGCATGACATTTTTATTAAACCTCATCTTTCTACTGTCAGACATGCAAGGCTAAAAAAGTACAAAGTCAGAAGTGAAAAAAGTATAATATGAAGAGCACACTGCAAATGTGCGATTGACACAAGCATCACTTTCGGATTCATCACAATCGCTGTCCGTTTCAATTTCACTGCCCGAGGACAGATTCACGTCATCATCACTGCTGATGGGAGGCATTTCTAAGATGCCATTATGAGGCTAGGAGAAGGTGCATCTACACCGTTGCCAGTATACCCCAATGCTTACAAGAAGACGTGTCTACACCATGTTTACACAAGGCGCGTCTACACCATTGCCAGGATACCCTAATGCTTACAAGAAGACACATTTACATTGTTGACTAAGTAACGCTCAGCACTAACGCTTTTGCCATTTTTACAACCCAAGTAAACATTGAGTGTTGCGTGAGACGCGTCTAAACTGCTGCCCAAGTGTCACTCGGGCCTAATGCTTTTAGCACTGTTTTTTATAGCCAGAGTGACTTTCGTCTCTAAATGCTAAGGATGTTAATTAACAGACACCGCAAAAAAACAAGAATGATGTTTTAAGCTAGAGAGTGGCATAATGACCACTTAGCAGCAGTAAAAATGACCTCATTTCTATGAATGGCAGGAATGCAAAAGGCTCAGGGTACCTGTGCACTAACCAGTAAGCCTCACGTCTGCCCTACACAAAGACAGAATCTACAGTGGTAGAGGTATAAATTACCCAATCTCCGTGAATGGCAGGAACACAAAGGGGGCTGGACTCACATACCATAGCTGATTAGCCTCACATCCACCCTGCACACACTTCAGGATTTGATTTGTGTTACGGTGATGACTGGAAGTGCGGTGCTATTAGTGAGTGTGCCTCCCCTACTGGGATACCCGGCTGCAGTAGATAAGGCACCACCTACTCCAGAGAGAAGATGAAAATAAAACACAAAAACAACAATAATAAAAAAATAAGAACAGCAAATGCTAACTTGAATAGATAATAGAAAAAAAACAGTGAACAATCAACACAGATTAGGTTTATTACACTTCAATGAAGTAAAGATATACTTTAGAGGGGTAATTATTACATTAAATTACAGAATTACAGTTTAGCAAGAATTCTCAATGGTTTCCTTTGCCCTATTTGGTACCCAATTTTATCTTTAAAATGATCACTTATGTAAACTATGGAATTAACCACAATTGCAGTCAAGGCAGATTATTAACTCTCCAACATAACCGGGTGTACACCAGTTGTCTCATAATACATATTCATATTTCTAATGCACTCCAATAGACAAATTTACAATGTACAGAATAATTGTACTCACACATGTAACCAGCTTGCATTCAAACGACAATAATCCATCTTCAATATAACATGATAAAATGGCAAATACAAATCGGAAAGTTTGTGTTCAACTGAAGAATGCTCTGGACGGGAGTCCACTCGGTTACATTTAAATGCTCTCTCCTTAGAAAAACTAATAAGGACAGCTCAGAAATAAGTCACATACTTTGCAGTTCAGTGGAAGATAAAATAAGAGATGTGCAGAAATTCTTCAGTAATTTACCAAGAGACAATATATTGCTGCTCAAAGTTCACTCTTGTACACAAAAACACAACATTCACTTAATAAGTCACCTGTGCTTTCCTTGGTCACTACGACTGTAGATTAGACTCTGGTCGGCAGGGCTGGCTTCCAGTAGCAACAAAACCACTTCTGTCTGCTTGCAGGGAAGCAGACACCTCTTCCGTTACCACTCACATTAAAAGGAACGACGCAACACTGGCATCCAGGAACAGGGACACTCCTCTGACCCCCTTGAAGGCCCTTAGGTCTTGTTTGAACCCTGAGGCGGCCTTCTGCAAGTAACCAGAAATTTTTACAGCAGGGTGCACCCTAGCGTTTCAGTAAGTGGGCTCATAAAAAAAAAAACTCACAATATCAAGTGTGCACAACATACAGATAGTTTTGCACAATAAGGGTGTACTCACACTGGAAATTTGTTCCGACTGCCCGAGCCAGAACAATGAGTGGGGAAAGCCTGGGAACGACCTTACCAAATGAGGCGCAGAAGGCGCACTACGACGCTTTTTGTTCTGAATGATAGACGGCATTCTATTGGCTGTGCTAAAGTATCACCTCCATTGACAGCACACCTGATTGGTCTCTCTTATGAATTCATAACAGTTTGGTTGGTGCAACGATTAATGAGAAGTTGCTGGAAAACATAAAACGTACGCGATTTGGCCCAAAAAAAAAAAAAGTAGTGGGGCTAAAATAAAAGTAGCCGTGAATTAAATTTCCTCAAGTAAGGTATAAATACCCGAGTAACAAAGTAGTTGTACTCCGGTTACTTTATACCTCTGCTTTTTGTAGATTTCAATTATAAATAAGCCCATCTGGCATATTCTTTAGTCAGTCAATCTCGATTTGCTGCCTAGAAGTAGCAGACGACCACCTCCTCGTTATCTTCAAAGGACCACGGGACCGTGTCCAGTCCAATTAGTTTCATGTTCAAATTCTGCTTTGGTGGTCTTTTCTTGTTCTTCAGTACTGGACTAACACTGTCCACCTGGACTGTCACGATACTGGAGGTGGTCTTCTCTAAATCTGAAGATGTCACAATACCAGTATCACCAGCACCCTACACAAGTGGTGAGCCAGAGGGTTGGCACCTTTTTATTCTGAGAAGCAATTGGGGATCCTTTTCACACTCTAAGAAGAGAGTTTAGACTTGGTAAGATTTAGTACAGATCTTAAACAATGAAGCCCCCAGACTTCAGCATGTAGGAGGGTTCCATTCCACTCCTTCCTCCATTTCTTCGTTTTTCAGCCGCCCATTTGCTACTTCAAAGATTTCTCCTTCTCTCCTGAATGAACTTTAAAGTGGATCTTAAGACTGTTCAAATGTGCAAATCTTTTACCACATTCGGTACAGCAATATGGCTTCTCCCCAGTGTGGATTTTTGTATGGCTACGAAGATTGCTCACCGTTAAAAAATTTTTGCCACATTCAGAACAGGAATATGGCTTCTCTCCAGAGTGAATTCTCATGTGGCTCCGGAGATTGCTCATTGTCAAAAATTTCTTGCCACATTCCGAACAGGAATACGGCTTCTCTCCCGTGTGAATTTTAATGTGTCTCCAAAGGTGGTTTCTGCGACAGAATTGTTTGCCACATTCCAAACAGCAATACGGCTTCTCCCCCGTGTGGATCTTCGTGTGACTTTGAAGGTGGCTCCTCTCTGAAAACTCTCTGCCACATTCCAAGCAGCAGTACGGCTTCTCTCCCGTGTGAATTCTTACGTGGCTCTCGAGGTGGTTCCTTTGCAAAAACTTCCTGCCACATTCAAAACAAGAATAGAGCTTCTCTCCGGTGTGGATTCGAGTGTGTCTCAGGAGAGTGCACCTGTGGCTGAACTGTTTGCCACATTCAGAACAGCAGTGAGGTTTCTCTCCTGTATCAAGTACAAAAGGAAAAATACAAAAAATATTTTTCAATTCACTGTTTTATTGACATTAAATCACAACATTACATACTGTTAAAAAAATTGAAATTATGAACAACATTCTGTAAGCATAAGCAATCGTAAAATTGAAGTTTTATGTGCATAGCCACTCGACTTGTTCGTTTTCCCTTCAGCATGACAACTACAAACAATAAGATCATGATCACTGCAACCAAGAAGTGAAAAACAGTCAAATAAGCAAAATAACGTGGCGGGAGAGTCAGGCAACATGATTATTGATCAGAGTTTCTTAATTATATTTCATTGTGTCATCAAACCTAATTTAAACAAAATAGGTTTTTACTAGCGACTGGGAGCCCGATCGAATCAGGCTACAACTTCTACGTTTGTGAAATCCATACTTTCTCTGCAAAGAATTATTTGTTTTCTTAAGTCCTTGAAATTTTGTTATCATGGCACTGATTTGTGCTTAAAATAGACGTTTTCGGCCAATGTAATGAAGAGCTTCCTGTTTAAATGGGGCTGTGAGACGTGAACTCAGGTCTTCGGCGCACCTTATTTGATTTTTTTCCAGCAAACAAATTTTCAAAACGAACCGTATTTTACGACTCTAATCAGAGTCGGGGTAATAATTATGTTGGTGTGGCGGATCATGGCCTGCCAATCCCCGACTGCTGCATGGTTGATTAACGTCAACCACAATTCGTCCTCAATAATATCTGTGTGATTGCACATGGCAATCCCGTGCCGCTGAGCATTTTCACACTGCAAGGCATGGGCTGCTCGATTTCTTTCAACCTGTGCTGCATTTGCAGCTGCTCGAGCTTCTTCAGTCGCTTGTGCACGGCTGGCACGATTTCTTTCAGCGTTAGTAGCATTGTGTAGTGCACATTCTTCATCTGTCCTTTGTGTCCAATTTGCATGATTTGTTTCAGTGTTAGTTGCATTTGTAGCCGCACGGTGCTAATCCATTTGTTGTGCACGTTGTGTACATCTGGTCGCATTAGCAAGTCTACGTTCCCCATCAGTCATGTGACTTAGTTTCCTATGCATCCTTTCCGCAGCCGCTGGTCTTCTGGCGGTGTTGCGATCGTCACTCATTTTAGATCTGAGATTGGCTAAAATTTAAACAATTTACATCATTAGCTCCTGATAGCCAACTTGCCAATTGGAGACAACATGTGGATGGATGTTGAGGCCTACCATCAAACTTAATGACTCTTTGCTTGACATAATGGGAAAAATCAAAAGAAAATCAGCCAAGACCTCCGATTCATTCTTGTGAACAATTTCCAAACACCTGAAGGTCCCACCGTCATGTGTACAAACAAGAATATAAAAAAGCATAAACAGCATGGAACTACACAGCCATCTTACCACTTAGGAAGGAAATGCATTCTGTCTACTAGAGAAGAATGTACAGTACTTTAGCACGAAAAGTACAGCAGCAAAAAGACCTCGTGAAGATGCCAGAGGAAATAGGTAGATGTGTCAATCTTCACGTTGAAATGAGTCCATCATTCAACCCGCTATATCCTAACTACAGGGTCACGGGGGTCTGCCGGAGCCAATCCCAGCCAACACAGGGTGCAAGGCAGGAAACAAACCCCGGGCAGGGCGCCAGCCCACCGCAGGGCACACACACCAAGCACACACTAGGGACAATTTAGGATGGCCAATGCACCTCCAATATCAATAGAACTTGAAAGGCTGCTCAGCAAGGGAAAAGCCACTGCTCCACAGCCACCATAATAAAAGCCAGCTTACAGTTTGCATTGGCACATGGGGACAAAGATCTTGCCTTCTGGAGAAATGTCCTCTGGTTTGATGAATCCAAGATCAAACTATTTGGTTACAATGGCCATTGTTATGTTTAGAGCAAAAAGGGCAAGCCAAAGCACACCATCCCTACAGTCAAAAAAAGGAGGGCATGAGCATCATGTTCTGGAGGTGCTTTGCTAAAGAAGGGACTGGTGCACTTCACAAAATAGATGGCATCATTAGGAAGGAAAATGATGGAGATACACTGCAGCAACATCTCAAGAGCCCAGCAAGGAAGTTGAAGCTCAGTCGCAAATGAGTCTTCCAAATGGACAAGGACCCCAAGCACACCTTCAGAGTTGTGGCAAAATGACTTAAGAACAGCAAGATCAAGGTATTGGAGTGGCCATCACAAAGCCCCGACGTCAGTTTGATTTACATTAGAGTGCAGAACTGAAAAAGCGTGTGGGAGCAAAGACGCCTATAAACGTGTCTCAGTTACACCAGTTCTGTCTGGAGGAATGGGCCAAAATTCTAGCAACTTATTGTAAGAAGCTTGTGGAAGGCGACCCAAAACGTTTGGCTCAAGTTAAACAATTTCAAGGCAATGCTACCAAATATGAACAAAGGTGTATGTCAACTTGTGACCCACTGGAACTGTGATACGGTCAAAAAAAAAAAAAAGTGAAATACTCTGAGGTCTGTGAACGCTGTGCAGGGAAAGAGCAATTTTTTCCCAACAAAGTATTTGTCTTAAACAATATGCAAAATTTATATATTTTTTTTTTTTTTTAAATGTAAAAATCTGTGGAGGGGTTAAAAAGCGAGTTTTACAGAATTCACCCCAGGTTTATAGAAACGTCGGTCTTCAACTGTTAATGGGGTGTCCAATACATCATTGGAAACGTACCACAAGCTGAATCCTCAATTACTACTTTACTATTCTGAATATGCAATGCCGGCAACAGCCCAATCCTGACCTTTAATGGTCCGTTTATGTTATCAAGCATGCCGATATTCAACAAGGTATCCAAAGCAAACATTAATGAAGCCATCACATTTTATTTATCAAAATACAAGGCTCCAGTTCTTCGACTTCTTGTGTGTAAAGATTTAAAAGAATATCAACACCCAGGGCAACTTATACCATTCCTCCCAATTTTTTTCTTTTTAAAAACAAAGCTGCATTTCATTTTATATTATTCCTAATGTCAGACAAAAACTGAAATGGATCTGAAACAAGTGTTGTTTTATGCAACCACAAATGACTTGGAGGTACATGTGAGCGTAAAAGTTTATTATAGGAATTCACACTGAAAAGCAAAGGCTTGATGCCACTTTCTTTAAACGAGTGCGATTTTGTTGGAATATTTTTTTCCAAGAACGGGGACACCATTGCTCAAGGACTGAGGCAAGACTCAACACCACAGCATGTGTGCTCTCATCTGAACACTTCTTAAGCTTGACGCATTTTAATTATTAATACAGTTCATCTGTTTACATACTTGAACAACAGATCTTAAATGACAGTCATACAAGATTAAGAAGTTAAGATTTTATTTATTTACTAGCTATCTTCTGTGCCTTCGCCCACGTATTTGTGAAACAGGACAGTGAGGAGGGTCTGGCCCAGCTCTCTACTCCCGACATCACTCTTCCCCCTCCCCTCGGCCCACAGCCTCTGTCTCGGATTAGCGTGAATATATTGCTCCTGCAAGTGAACTATGATTCTTAGAGCAATGAGAGAAGTCGCAAAATCAACTGGAATGTTCAAGCAAATTAAGAGAGGAAAAAAAAAAAAAAAACTCGATCTAAATCTGTTAAGTAGTTCTCTCGTTCGCTAACTAAGCGGAGTTAAGGTTACGCCCTGAGGCAGACGCGTGAGCGACGAGGGCCCCGCAGCCCGATGAGTCTCTCTTGGATTCGCGCTAATAAATCGGAACCACAAGCAAACTATGATACTTCGCGCTATGATAGAAGTCGCAAAATCAAGCTGTCACTTTCAGCCAACACCATTTGTGTTGTAGTTATTGAATTGACGTGAGAGATCAGCTTTACATGAAAATGCAGTGAATTTGGGTACTAAAGTGATCTTTGAATTATCCCAAGGTGAGCTACCGCAAAGGGAAGGGAGATCACGTGAAATTGTGAAATTTTCCTCCGACAAGCTTGTATTTCCCACACTTCCGAAAACGCACGACCACCATGTAAGAGGTGCCAACTGGCCTTGCTGGGTTCTTGTTGGTTCTCTTAAATTTTAAGAGCTCATGGCCGACATTATCCTGTAACAGCACTGCAACAAAATATTGAAAGGCTGCACTCCACAGCTACAGTTTTTCATGAGTTTGTGATACAGGAGAGGCTAAAATCGTGACAAAACCTACCAATAAATCAATTATATATGCAGTTACTAAAAAATAAACAAACAAAGGCAATAAGGATTAAATTACCAATTATTTACAAGAACTAAAGCAGGAAAAAAATATAACAAAAAAGCTTAGATTCTGTTTACAGAATATAAGAAGACAAACTAAAAATTAGACCAAGGTACTGTGAAGAGAAATTAGAAAAGGAAGTAAGCAGAAAAAAAGAATGACAACTGACAAAGTTAAGAAACCGTCATTGTCGGTGATTCGGGCTTAGTTGAAGATGAGACCGCATTGTTAAAAGGAATCAATGGGGGAAATCTGGGGAGTTCCAAACACCTTCTTACAGCTGTACTTTTGTATAGCACTCTTTGCCATGGACAGACTTAGAATATTTACACACATTTACAATTCTAATACTAGAAAAGCAAATCGCTAAACCTTGCAATGTTAATATTTATTTTGTACTTACCTTCTCCAGATTTAGATTTAAGTGGTGGCTCATCTTCCTGAGTTCTAACAGATGGAATTTCCTCAGTCCTTTGTGTGTCAGACTGTAATAATTCAGACTTCACAACGACAGAAGGCTCTGGAGATGAAGAGAATCTGCTTTGAGAAGAGTCTAACCCGGTCACTGCTCCATCTTGATAGCCATAATGAAGGTGGTCTTCCTGGACCCTCTCCACACTCTCGTGTTTGTACATCGCATTGCTGACCCACCTCTCTTCGGCCTCTTCTTTAATGCTCACCGTCTCCAGTTCATAATCCTCAACCTTAATGTGAAGACTCTCCTGTTTAGGGTGGACAAACTCCCATTCACAGTCCTCCTCCTTAACCTTTATGGTCCTTTTCTCCAGGGCATTCATGTCAGTCTCACACATCTCTTCTTTCACATCCATCCAGAGGCTGCAGTAGACGACAGCTTTTTCTTTTTCTCTGCAGAAAGAACAGAATTTCATTCTAAGAGCATCATCTACATTAAAGACGTTTGAATTTCATTTTAGAACACCCTCACAGTTAAGGGTTGCAACAAGTCACAGAGTTCAGAAAACAAAGACTAGAACTGACAGAAACTCCTCACTCTTCATACCAAATTGTCACGTGAAAAACAAACTTGGAAATGGAGTGAAAGTCCAAAAGGTTGAAAGAAGAAGAACAACAACAACAAGACGGAGAAGAAGAACAAGAACAACAAGACGAAGAACAACAACATCAACAAAAAGAAGAACCACCACCTCACGTAGCTGTGGGTCAGCAGTATTGCCTACTTGGGTTAAACAGTTCCCAGCATTGCGTTATCAGTTAGGCTGAAGAACATTTATGCAAGAAACGTCATAGGATTGTGTTAAGAAACTGATGCATGTCAGGAAAGGGGAGCCGAGAGGAACTTACCTTTGTTAGAACACACAGCCTGCAACAGGTATGGGAGGTATTTTCTGCAAAAAAGGAAATGAAAATGAAAATTATAAAATCAATACACAAAAATGCTGCAAAAATTAAAATGAAAAAGGCCCATCTGCAATTTAATTTTCAACCTGAATCGCGATGTAGCAGCAAAAATGAAATGTAAAACACAAATAAGCACTGGCGCCCCCTGCTGCTTATTCAATTTTCACTTTCCACTTTGCATTTTCAAGTTCTCAAAATGCAAATAGCGCGGGCCAATGGGCGAGATAAGACTTCAACATGTGACAAAATCATTTTTGGAAGGTACTGGCAGCTTCTAATAAGTGGTGTGCAAGAGAGTTAATAGAGTTGGCAGGCAGTTTGTGATAGGCAGTAGGACTTTGGGGACTTTCAAAACTCAACTTGATGTTATTTTAGAAGAATTAAGTGGATAGGACTGGTGAGCTTTGTTGGGCTGAATGGCCTGTTCTCGTCCAGATTGTTATACTGTTGTAACATAAAAGACATGTGGATGACTGATTGCAGAGAATGAATTGCACCTAAAGAAACAAGTTTCCAAAACAAGTGAACGAGGAAGGGACTATAGAATGGAATTAAAGGTAAACAAGACCAAAGAAATGATCATCTCTACGACAGCAGGAAAAACGTGAGATACTGGCCAAAGGAATGAAACGAAGCAGGTTACAAAGTATAAATACTTGGGAAGCTGCGTAACAGAAACTGGCAAACGTACAAAAGAAGCAAAAACACAAACAGAAATGGTCAAAGGTGCATTTTGGAAGCATAAACGATGAATGAAAGGAAATGTAAAACTTGATCTGAAAATGAAATTGCTAAAGAGTTAACATTTTCTCAATTTTGGGCTAAAGGTGCGAAACATGGATACAAACTAAAGATGAGAGAAGGGAAAATAGATGCTTTCAGACTGAAGAATTCTAAAAATAAGCCGGAGAAACAAGGTAACTGACAAAGAGGTACTGCTCTGAATGAAAACGAAGAAATGCCCACTAATAGATTTAACATAAAATAGGATGGATGGCATGGTGGCACAATGGTAGCGCTGCTGCTGCTTTGCAGGAAGGAGACCTCGTTTCACGTCTCTGGGTTGCCTCTGGGTGATGCGGTTTCCTCCCTCTGGCCAAAAACATTCAGGTTAGGTGAACTGACTACACTAAATTAGCCCAAGTGTGTATTGGGTGTATGTGTGTGTTCACCCTGTAATGGACTGGCATCCTGTCCAGGGTTTGTTCCTGCCTTGTACCCTACGCTACCTGGGATAGGCTCTAGTACCCCCACGGCCCTGTTTAGGACCAAGCAGGTTAGAAATGGCTATTTGATTATATAATTGAATATACTAAATGACTTCTGTCCTTGTTAACTGTTAGTTTTTGCCTTTACCGCTCTTAGGAAGCATTTTAACTAAAGCCTCTTGATCTGTGACCCAGTCCCGCTGTTACTTTAGCAAAAGGACAAGTATTGATAAGAAAATCAGTACAATCTAGTGGAGCAGAATCCCGACTCCTAGGGTCTTGTGTCATCAGTAACTAGACAGGACATGAGACGATAAACCAATCATGTGCTTCTGTATTTAAGAAGCTTTACCAGCATCTGTAAATCAGTCATCTCTTTCCACGGAGTGAGTGACATCATGTGTGCATCTATAAAGGTATTCTTGCCATTCTGAACTGGATTCGTGAATCTGATTTTGACACTAGCATGGCTGCTCACCTACTACTACGTGGGGTTTTGCTGTTTCTTTAAAGCAGCCAGACATATTCCATGAATGAATGAATTAAATTAATTAAAAAAATGTTCTCTAACCCCCTTAATCTAATTATTTGCTAATATAAACTGCTTGTGTCAACAGCCATACAAGAAATGTTAATCTAACCCAGGGGTCCTCAATCAGGGTCCTGGAGGGCCGCAGTCGCTACTGGTTTTTGATTCTAACCCCAGGGTCCTCAATCAGGGTCCTGGAGGACCGCAGTTGCTACTGGTTTTCATTCTAACCCCGGAATTCTCAATCAGGGTCCTGGAGGGCCGCAGTGGCTACGGGTTTTCATTCCAGTCAGTGTCCTAATTACAACTCGGTCCTTGCTGACAATGATAATTGGTGTTTAACTCTACGCCTTGTTAGTGCCAAAGTTTAGTTACTTTGTAGCTCAGAGGTCCTCAATGACAGTCCTGGAGGTCTGCTATGGCTGCAGGCTTTCACTTTAACCAATTTCTTCATTAGAATTCTTTTATTTACTACTAAAGCAATACGTTTTTGGACTTAATTTTAGTTCTCTTGCCTATTACCATTCAGAAACCTTAATTGCCTATTTTAGAAGCTGCATTTAAGTTGTAATTGTTGCCGGTTTTCTTAACCAGACATTAGTTAATAATGAGATGCAGATAACCCATAAACCAGCAGCTCATGTGCTTACCATGAAGTATCTGTGATAAGAAATGTTTCGAAATGAATGAGAGGGGAATTGGAAGGACCATTAAGTTTAAATCTGTTCTGGTCTACTAAACACATGGATAATGTTCTCAGAGGAGGACACTCTGCAGTGCCATTTAAATTGCTCTTGGATGAATGCAAGCATTAACAAGCCAAACAGTTCAATACCAAGTTTCATTATCAGCGTGGACTGCTTTCTAATTAGGAAACTAGTTGGAGTAACACCTGCAGCCACTGCGGCCCTCCAGGACCGTCACCGAGGACCCCTGATCTAACATTTTGAAAACTCATGGACTTAGCATCCAGCTCACCTTCATGGTCCAGTACAACACAAACAAAAAAAAAAAAATACAAATCCTTGGGATGTGGTAAAGAGAAAACCAGAGCACCAGTATACGGCAGGAGCCAACTATGCACCATCATAGTGTGCACAACCACACAAAGCCAAGTTAAATTTGCCAGCCCACCAAACCTGGCATGAAAGGGAGGTGGGGAAAAAAAAAATGAACTGGGTACACGAGGCAACTGCACACAGGCCAAGGTTCAAGTTCAGTTTGCTGGAACAACATGAACCACAAATCTCTATTAACTTCACTACGCAGGGCTCGACATTAATGGTTTAAGACAACTGGAAACCAGTTCTCGGCGGAGGGCAACCATTTTAGTGATGCACCAAGTTTTTTTAAGCAGTGGATCAAAATTCGATAGCTTGGCAAATAATTTGCTACTTGGTTTTACGATTAAAATAAAGGGTAAGCTACACTCATGCATACTGCACTTCACTGGCTTTCAAAAAAAAAAATATATATATATGAGTGCAATGACCAACCAATGGTGCACAAAACAGAAATATTACAATTGTCCTTCAGTTCTGTGGTCTGTCAGAGTGAGCGGTTTGAAACCACCTGGCAGACAAAACGTGAAGGGCTGAGAATTCCCACAGACGCCCTGGCTGCTGTGTGGAGGGAAGTTAAAGTACGCGAAGATGAAAGAAAAATGAACTGCAACGTGTGCGGTTAACAAGTTAGCTGGAATGGAAATTAAAGATAAGACGTTTGGCTACAAATTTGATGAGACAAGTAAGATTATTCTGCTGTGTGGTGCAATTGGACAATGTGGACAAAATTGTTGGTACCCTTCAGTCAATGAAAGAAAAACTCACAATGGTCACAGAAATAACTTTAATCTGACAAAAGTAATAATAAATAAAAATTCTATGAAATTTAACTAATAAAAGTCAGACATTGCTTTTCAACCATGCTTCAACAGAATTAATAAAAAAATAAACTCATGAAACAGGCCTGGACAAAAATGATGGTACCCCTAGAAAAGACTGAAAATAATGTGACCAATAATGTGATTAATAATGTTAATCCAAGGTGTGTCCACTAATTAGCATCACAGGTGTCTACAATCTTGTAATCAGTCAGTGGACCTATATATAGGGCTCCAGGTAGTCACTGTGTTGTTTGGTGACATGGTGTGTACCACACTCAACATGGACCAGAGGAAGCGAAGGAAAGAGTTGTCTCAGGAGATTAGAAAGAAAATTATAGACAAGCATGTCAAAGGTAAAGGCTATAAGACCATCTCAAAGCAGCTTGATGTTCCTGTGACTACAGTTGCACATATTATTCAGAAATTTAAGATCCATGGGACTGTAGCCAACCTCCCTGGACGTGGCCGCAGGAGGAAAATTGATGACAAATCAAAGAGACGGATAATACGAATGGTAACAAAAGAGCCCAGAAAAACTTCTAAAGAGATCCAAGGTGAACTTCAAGCTCAAGGAACATCAGTGTCAGATCGCACCATCCGTCGTCGTTTGAGCCAAAGTGGACTTCATGGGAGACGACCAAGGAGGACACCATTGTTGAAAACAAATCATAAAAAAGCCAGACTGGAATTTGCCAAACTACATGTGGACAAGCCACAAAGATTCTGGGAGAATGTCCTATGGACAGATGAGACAAAATTGAACTTTTGCCAAGGCACATCAGCTCTATGTTCACAGACGGAAAAATGAAGCATATCAAGAAAAGAACACTGTCCCTTCTGTGAAACATGGAGGAGGCTCTGTTATGTTCTGGGGCTGCTTTGCTGCATCTGGCACAGGGTGTCTTGAATCTGTGCAGGGTACAATGAAATCTCAAGACTATCAAGGGATTCTAGAGAGAAATGTGCTGGCCAGTGTCAGAAAGCTTGGTCTCAGTCGCAGGTCATGGGTCTTGCAACAGGACAATGACCCAAAACACACAGCTAAAAACACCCAAGAATGGCTAAGAGGAAAACATTGGACTATTCTAAAGTGGCCTTCTATGAGCCCTGACCTCAATCCTATTGAGCATCTTTGGAAAGAGCTGAAACATGCCGTCTGGAAAAGGCACCCTTCAAACCTGAGACAACTGGAGCAGTTTGCTCATGAGGAGTGGGCCAAAATACCTGCTGAGAAGTGCAGAAGTCTCATTGACAGTTACAGGAATCGTTTGATTGCAGTGATTGCCTCAAAAGGTTGTGCAACAAAATATTAAGTTAGGGGTACCATCATTTTTGTCCAGGCCTGTTTCATGAGTTTATTTTTTTAAATAATTCTGTTGAAGCATGGTTGAAAATCAATGTCTGACTTTCATTGGTTAAATTTCATAGAATTTTTATTTATTATTACTTTTGTCAGATTAAAAGTTATTTCTGTGACCATTGTGAGTTTTTCTTTCATTGACTGAAGGGTACCAACAGTTTTGTCCACGTGTTCTTTCTTGTTGTTTAAGGTCCAATTGCACCACACAGCAGAATAATCTTACTTGTCTCATCAAATTTGTAGCCAAACGTCTTATCTTTAATTTCCAACAATTTTGTCCACGTGTGTATGACTACATACGAGTAAAAACCACATTCTGCAGATATTTTTGTTCATTTCTTTATGATTGTTTCTGGAGTGTACTGCAATGTTAGTAAAATTCAAACAACAATATGTTACTAGTAATTTTTTTTTTTTTTTGAATAAAAGATACAAAGGCCAATATTTTAGAAACCTAACACAGGAACAGGCAAGAGAAAATCCTGAATATTTTAGAAAATAAACTTAAAGCAGAAGGTGAGCTGGCAGAAGTGAGGCACACAAGCGCCTTTGGAGTAAATGCCACCAAGTCCTCCCTTTGCACTTCATTCTGAGACACTGGAGGAGTTTCACACTCGGAGCAGTTCTGCGACTTCACAACTGCAAACCCACCTCAGCCAGATGTGAACCTGCACTGACAGACCACTAAGGGAAATTTCTTCACTACTGCGGCAGCAGAAAAAGGTATTCTTATTTTTTCTGCAGCATACAAGAGTATAGAGAGCAAAAAAAGAGGTTTGGTGCAGCTTTAATTTATTTGATGAGAACAGAAAAAGACCGCCAGTCAAAAGGAACGTTCTAGTTATTTGGTACACTGTATTAATCCCAGAGTGGAAATTGTCTTTTCACGCGATCTTTGGAGGTCAGAGTGCAGGGTCAGCCATTGTGCAGCACCCCTGGGACAATTTTCAGGTTAAAGGCCTTTGCAAGTTTACTTGACATTATTCTATTTATTTTACATTAAAATGTACACAGGACTGGTATACATTTTTGTTTACATGATGTTTGCTATACAGAATGTTTGTGTGTATAATAAATTAATTAAAATATAGAACATTGCACGGTGTTAAAAATATTTAAATGATTGATAATTTGTTGTAAGCTGTTATGCCAGAGCGGTTCTTCAAATTGATGTCAAATGGTTCTCAAAAATCCCCATCTAAACAAAGGTTCCGGAAAGAACCCTTTATTTATTCAGATCTGCAACAGGTTCCACACAGCGAATAAGCATGGATCAATGGCAACAGATTTGTGAAATACTAGTGGGTATGGATAGTCCATTTTTTTCTTAATCTGTTATTATCCTGCAGCCTACCATACATTAAAAAGATTTCAGCTTTTTCTACATATCAGGAAGTTTTTCAAAGCACAAAAAAAAAAAAAAAAATCATATGCAGGGAACCCTTCCCAGAATGAAATGGTGCTCTGACCAGCGATAGTTCTATGAGGAACCACACAGCCCAGTGAACAACCATAGAGTGCCATTAAAGAACCAGGGTTTTTAAGAGTGCAGTTGTGATCTGGGGCTTTATGCTTTCAAGAAGGCAAAACACAGCCAGAAGTAGGAAAACGATTTCATTTTGTTACGTTCAGGATGGCTTACTGAAGCCGACTCTGATACTTTAGGCTTGTACAAGTAGTTTATTTTTATCTGCTATTGTACAGTAGCAGATAAAACAAACTAAAAAGAATTGGCTTTGGGCAATTAAGCTTTTAAACATGTTCTCATGCCACCGTTTCATAATTAAGTTGATATACTGTACAATTGCATTGCAACTTAAATGGTCTAAATATAAAGCGGTTAATACTGGCAAACCGTTATTTTCAGTTTTGACAGCCAGAAGCTGACGCCTGGTTACTACGCCTTTTAAAAGTTAGCGTTGAGCTCTGCTAATACTCACTAGCAGGAGTTACGGTTTAACTTTTAGTGCCGAAACGTGCGATTTTACCACAATTGATATTGGTGAAAAGAAAATGAATCGACAGGTCCATACATAAAAAGTATGCTATTTAGATCGGATTAAGTAGGTTTCAGAATGTTAGGCAGCGTTTCTTTATAAATACGCATCTACAGATCATGACGGCCAAACCTTACCAGTTAACTTTCAGAGGTGTAAGATTGAGAGATAGTGTGACACTACAATTCCCCTCTCTCTATTGTATATACACGCAAACCCTGAAAGAAAAATCTATTTGTATTCGTTCACAGGCACGTATCCACCCCGACTCTTCTCTCATCCGGTCACTTTCAACTAGGCACCTCAGAACAGACGGAGAACTGAAGGCAGAAAACCAAGAGAAAAGGCGCCTCGTCGATTCGAGAAGGACGCGGCTGAAGGAATAAACAGAAAGAAAGGAACGGGAGGAAGCGTCGTGTGTGCACTTCGAGGTCGAAACAGGCCTCTACAACGTACGGTGAACCACAGATGCTAATTGATAACAAAGCCACGGGAACCACAGCGGAATTCACTCGAGCAAAGTCCGCCGGAGTGTTGACGGAATCGAACGCGCTGCTCGCCTCTCATTCAAGTCGCGTCCAGTAACTGAGTAGAGCGAATGAAAACTCACACATCCATAACTGTCGTATACATACCCTCGGCACTTACTGTACCCGCTGTCGGTCTCTCGGTGATGGAATTCTTCCTAAAAACGTTCGGACTCCTGTCTCACTTGTAAACATTTGAATTTATTTCCGCTGTCCAGTGCAAAAAAAATAAAATAAGTTGAGCTGCAAACCCACCACTCACGGTCCTTAGTACTTCACTTACCTATGATTCAAAAAGATTAACTGACAAAAATACAGATAACTTCTCTTGCCTGCGGTTAAGATTTAAGCCGGCTCGTTCACAACGACCAGTGTAGTTTACTCCCTTTATTTTTCGTCGCTTTTGATGACGTCACAAAGCACGTTGCGTTTGATTCCGTTTACGTGTACGCGCACACGACTACATGAACGTGCGCGCAACTGCCCGTCTTTTCTTCTCGGTCCTCCCTTGAAACGGAGAATGAAAGATTAAGAAAACTAATTTGCAAAGTGACGTAGGTGCTATAAAAGCGCAATCCGTGTGAATATTGTATTTTGTCTTAAACATAAAGCTGTCTTTTGGTGAAAAGTTTGTAATGATTCAAATCCCGATATAAGATAGCCTACGGTTGGTGCCTAAAACTGAAAACTTTCATTTCTTTTACGTGGATTGTCTATATTCACCCGTGGGCGGCGGTAAGCGAAGCCACTAACATCATCCCCAAAGTGATGCTCGAATCTCGGTCGCCCGTCTTTTCGAGTTTTATTTTGGACGGTTTTAACCAGTGTTCACAGAACAAAGCGTTTCGTAATTTTTACCAGAATGGCACTTGTCCAACCCGTCACAAAAACGTGGCAGATCGGCACGGGAAAATCCAAGGCGCATACGAATTGAGTGCTGAACCTCCGTTGGGTTCGTCAGTTCACAACCTATTAATGCCAATCTAAAAAACAGCCTTCAAAAAAGAGAAATTCTGGAAATTATAGGATAAAGTGTGATGAATCTGTTGAGTGCTTGCCTGGTTGTTTTGAATGCACTGACTGGTCCGAGTTTGTGCCGACACTGATGAACTGACAAGCACTTTAAGCAAATATATACAAATTTTGAGAGGACGTCATACTCCTTAAATTAGTCGAAATAAACCCAAACAAAAAGACGTGGATTTCCAGAGATTTAAAAGAATTGATAAACAGAAAAAACAGGGCATTTCAACATCCTTCCATCCATCCATCCATTATCCAACCCGCTATATCCTAACTACAGGGTCACGGGGGTCTGCTGGAGCCAATCCCAGCCAACACAAGGCACAAGGCAAGACACAAAACCCCGGGCAGGGCGCCAGCCCACCCCAGCATTTCAACATGAAACATTAAATAGACAAAAAGGATGAAATGTGAAATCAAGAGGGCAGCGCTGAAGCTTAAGGACAGAATAGAGAGAATAAAATTGTGGACTGATAAAGAGGGCTCATAGTGGAATGGCTGGTATTTACGCTCAAATGCAATAATCGAGTTGAACAAACAGGAGTTTAAACTGAGTATCAGCCAGCTCAAAAATTCAAAGCATTCTATTCAAGATTTGAGACACAGCAATTTGTTACAAGAAAGTTCTCAAAACTGAGGACTGGGGGCAGGAGACAACCCTTCTTTGACCAGAACGATCTCAAAAGAGTCCTTGAAGAAACTAAAATTAAAAAAAGAACAAAGTATAAGTGGATGTCTGCTTCACTCCTGTGCAGAGCTGCTCTCTCCAATATGACACAGCATATCTGAGATATCTCAGGATTTAGAGACAGGAAAATGGTTTATTTCATTAGAAAAAACAAGATACTCAAAAGCCAGTGGCCTTAACTTCTCATATTGTGAAATCCTTTGAGAAGTTAACTTCTCAAGAGAAGTTTTGACAACACAACTACTTAACAAAACCCAGGCCTATCTGGACCCACAGGGGTGAGCAAAGAGGGTAACTTATAGGATACCACAGCAACACTTCTGAATTTACTATACAAACACTTGGAAGGACTAAAAACACACACAGGATTGATGTTTATTGATTTCTTATCCACTCAGCTTTACATTTTAATTGACAAACTGATTGATCAATTGGGTGTGAACCCTAATTTGCTGGGGTGGATTCTGGACTTGTCACAGAACAGAAAGAGTGAGTGTTAAAGGTGGTTTTGTCTGATAGTTTAAATATGTGTATGGGTACACAGCAGGACGACTGCCTATCATGTCTTTTGTTTATTTTTATAGAAATAACTGCAGGAGTTCACACAAGGCCAGACATATCCTGAAATCTGCAGATGACTCCCTCATTGTAAGTCTTCTACAAGAAAACGGGGGGCAGCTATGGATCTGTTCAATGGTGTGATCACTCTTTTTTACTGCTGAATATTTTTAAGACCAAGAATATGGCTGTAGACTTTAGGTGCTCCCCTCCTTCCACTGTCTCCACTGTAAGTAGAACACTACAAATATCTTTGACAACAGGCTAAACTTTGATTTTTGACACGGAACAAATTTCTAAGAAGGGAAAGACAGTGGAAGTCTTTCTTAGGAAACTCAATTGTTTAAAAGTGGACAAAAACATCATGACACTTTTTCATAAGTCTTTTGTTGAATCTGTTGTTACATTTGATCTTAAATGATGGTTTGGCCACCTCAGCATTAATAATATAAACCATATTATATTAACAATGTTGTAAAAACCAGTAGTAGTAGTAGTGGTCGTGTTGTAAAAATCAGTAGTAAAATGTTTGGCTTACAAAAGACCCCATTACTGAGCTGTATTACAAACAAGGTAGATAAAGGCCAAATCAGTTCTGTCAGTTTTTCTAACTAGGAAAAGAAAATCCGAGCACATTTCTCCAGTTTTAATGTCACTACACTGGTTATCTGTGTCATTCAGAATGGACTTTAAAATTCTGCTTATGGTTTATAAAGCCTTAAATAATCTCGCCCCATCTTATATATGAGAATGTCTGACACGTTATATTCCAAATCGTAACCTCAGATCCTCAAATGAGGGTCTCCTTAGAATTCCAAGAACAAAACTTAAAAGAAGTGGTGAGGCGGCCTTATGCTGCTATGCACCAAAAATCTGGAATAGCCTGCCAATAGGAATTCACCAGGCTGATACAGTAGAGCACTTTAAAACACTGCTGAAAACACATTACTTTAACATGGCCTTCTCATAACGCCACTGTAATTAAAATCCTGATACTCTGTATATCCAACTCATTATAATAACTATTCATGGTGGCTCTAAAATCTGTACTAACCTCTACTCTTTCTTCGGTTTCCTTTTCCGGTATCCTTTTGGTGGTGGCGCATCTACTCAAAGCATGGATGGATTAAAAGCCAGAAGTCTGTATGACCATCAACATCAAGGTGACTCCGTGAGAACCCTAACTACAAAGAGGACTATTTAATTTATGTTAGGTAGAATGCCCAGAGAGGAATGGGTGGTCTCGTGGCCTGGAACCCCTGCAGATTTTATTTTTTCTTATTTTAATTTCTTATGTTGTCTTTTATTTTTCTTTTCTTCATTATGTAAAGCACTTTGAGCTACTTTTTGTATGAAAATGTGCTATATAAATAAATGTTGTTGTTGTCAGACAGTGGCCATCCTCTTTCTCCTAAATTTCAGCTGTTGCCATCAGGCTGCAGGTTTAAGCAACAGATTTCAAAACTCTTTCATTCCTACATCTATAAATATTTTGAATTCTGTTACTTATAGGAATGCTGCCGATTTCTGAATTATTATTTTGTGTACTACTGAAGGTAAATATTATTTTTTATATTAATAATGAGTATATATGTATATTATATATATATATTGTGGTCCCGGCGGGGCTGGAGCCGTCCGGGACGCCAGGAGGATGTGAGGAGGGCTTGTGCCTCCTCCAGACCGTGAGGCGTCCGTCCTGGTTCTGTTGGGGCCACGGGTCGAGGGCATGGAAGCCCTACCCTGTAGGGGCGTGGTCACCGCCAGGCGGAGCCCCAATGCCGGTTTATCCCGTACGGTCCTCGGCTGGGGCTGGAGCCTGGCGGGCGCTGAGGACCGGAGGAGGGCGAGTGCCTCCTCCAGACCGAGTGGGGGCGGCCATCCTGGTTATGCAGGGGGCCTCGGGTACAGGGCTTGGAAGCCCAGCCCTGTAGGGACCCGTGGCCACCGCCAGGCGGCGCCCAGTGCCTGTTTATTCGGGAGCCCGGCACTTCCGCCACACCAGGAAGTGCCGGGGAAGACGACAGGGGCGCCGGGCGGCTTCGGTGCGCAGCCGGCATTTCCGCCACACGGGGGTGTGTCCGCGGGAGATTGCCGGGGAGCAGCTGGAGCCCATCCGGGTTCCTATAAAAGGGGCCGCCTCCCTCCAGTCGTTGACAAGAGTCGGGTGGAAGAGTGGCAACGTCTGGAGGAGGAAGGAGGAGGTGGGAAGAAAAGAAAAGAAAGAAAGAAAGAAAGAGAGAGAGAGAGAAAAGGAAAAGAAGAAAAGAGAAGGCATTGGATTGGCCTGGACTAAGGAGTTGGGGTTGGTGAGCGAATTGTGAAAAGATAATGGAAAATAAACCTGTGTTTGTGGGTGACATCAACGTGTCTGCCTGTCTGTGTCCGGGGCGAGGTTCACAATGGCGCCCAACGTGGGGCCCTCTGTCTGTGCCAAGACGGGGACCCCAAAATAAAAATTTTGTGAACGGCCCGGAGCAGCAGGCAACCCCGCACCGGTTTCGAGGGTGCGAAGTGCTCACGGCTCCCGAAAGACGCGAAATTCCCCAGATCGCCACCGGAATGCGGTCGGATGCCTACCTGGTGCGGCAAAACTTCAGTGGACGTTGCAGGGGTACAGCGGTCTCCTGTGTGGCTGCTGCCCATGAAGACGTCCTGGACGGCGTGGCGTATGTGAAGTCCATGCCGGGGCGGGTGCCTCGGTCAGAAGGAATCCGGGACGTAAGGTCCCTGCTTGCCGACGGTCGGCCCGGGAGGGCACATCAGAACTCGCGTTTAGCAGGCAGGAGCTTCCCGGGTCCAAACGGAGGGCAATCGCACGCCGATCCGCGGCGCTTTGTGGTCACCACGACGGCGAAAGAATCTGCCATGGAGAAGGCACTGCAACCCGAAGAGCCGGAATGGCGTCGCACCAGGAGGAGAGGAGCCAAGATGGCCGCGGACCGGAAATTCTTCCCTGAGACGGGCACGGGATTGGACGGGGTGTCTTGTGTGCCCGCCAATGATTGTATAGAGGCGGGACCAGGGAACGTCCATCTCGTGCCAAGGAGAGACCCGATTGGGCTGGAGAAGCCTCACAGGAAGCAGGCGGCGAAGACTGACAAGCAGGTAGGTCAATCGTCAACTGACTTTCTGTGCTTGTCAATGTTGCAGGTGCTAGGTGCCATCCAGGCTGAACTGCTAAGTCTGAAGGAGACGGCGGGCGCGTCAGTGACGTCAGAAAGGCGCGACGCTGAAATCTTTGGACGGACTGGTACCGCGGAGACGGTAAGTGGAATCGACTCCGTACAGCATAAAGGAAAGCCCACCGAACTCGGCCGTGATCCGAATGAACGGTATCAAGTAGGGGGCTGTCCGACACTGCAGGCGTCGGTGAATTCTGTATGCAAGGGGAGGGGAGTGAAAGCGAAAGGGTTAGCAGGACACGGGCTGATGAGTGCCCTGGGTCCTAGCGCCCGATCCCCAAGCCTGCAACAGTCTCCGTCGCTCTATAGGGACGCAAACCGGACAGGGTCTGTACCTTTCCCATAGGCAGACTCAAGCCGTTATAGCGTCCCAAAATAAAAAGGGGAATCGAGGGGTGAGTGCCGATTTCCCCGATAGGCAAGGTCGTCCTCTGTGCGGGCAGAGGAGATCCCCTGGGCGGCTGGGCGAGAGCGGTGCCGCGCACAACGAGCGGACGGGCATGGAACCTGCGACGGAGGACTTCAGCAGGCAAGTCAGGGGCTGTCGGAAGGGGGCGGGAGCACTGCCGGTACGGAGACCGGCAGGGCACTCGGGGTGAGTGTCCTGGCAGTGCTTCTGGCCCTCTTTTTCCTTTTTCCACAGGCACGAAGCCCCGACGAGCGCTGGGGACGACGTCGTCAGGGACCTGCCCTCCTGAAATGGGCCGCTCCGAGAGCTCCACGCCGGGAGGCCAATAGTGTCCCGGCTGCGGGGAACAGCGGGGGCGAGAGCGGCGCAGACCATGGGGGCACGTTTGCGCCGGAGGGGGTGCCGAAGACGGATGTCCCAGGGTGCCGTGTTGGGCCCTGGGGACATAGTAGGACCCTCACCGGGGACGTGCTGCCCTTTCGGGTTGTGCCGTTCGGACCCACGTGTCCTCGCTAGCGGTGGGGCACTGTGGTCCCCGGCGGGCTGGAGCCCGTCCGGGACGCCAGGAGGATGTGAGGAGGGCTTGTGCCTCCTCCAGACCGTGAGGCGTCCGTCCTGGTTCTGTTGGGGCCACGGGTCGAGGGCATGGAAGCCCTACCCTGTAGGGGCCCGTGGTCACCGCCAGGCGGAGCCCCAATGCCGGTTTATCCCATACGGTCCTCGGCTGGGGCTGGAGCCTGGCGGGCGCTTTGGAGGACCGGAGGAGGCGAGTGCCTCCTCCAGACCGAGTGGGGCGGCCGTCCTGGTTATGCAGGGGCCTCGGGTACAGGGCTTGGAAGCCCAGCCCTGTAGGGACCCGTGGCCACCGCCAGGCGGCGCCCCAGTGCCTGTTTATTCCGGGAGCCGGGGAAGACGACAGGGGCGCCCGGACGGCTTCCGTGCGCAGCCGGCATTTCCGCCACACGGGGGTGTGTCGCGGGAGATTGCCGGGGAGCAGCTGGAGCCCATCCGGTTCCTATATAGGACGCCTCCCTCCAGTCGTTGACAAGAGTCGGGTGGAAGAGTGGCAACGTCTGGAGGAGGAAGGAGGCGGTGGGAAGAAAAGAAAAGAAAGAAAGAAAGAGAGAGAGAGAAAAGGAAAAGAAGAAAAGAGAAGGCATTGGATTGGCCTGGACTAAGGAGTTGGGGTTGGTGAGCGAATTGTGAAAAGATAATGGAAAATAAACCTGTGTTTGTGGGTGACATCAACGTGTCTGCCTGTCTGTGTCCGGGGCGAGGTTCACAATATATATATATATATATATATATATATGGTAATACTGGTTGTGTCTTGGATTTCTTTCTTGTGTCTGTGCAAAGGTGTCTCATGTTTTCTACTTTCTTGCTACAAGCAAACTTCCTTCTGAGACAAATAATTCAACCTAACTTCTACTGCAGTATGTCTTGGCAACTTCCTTAGTACCTTATGATTTATTTTTATACCTCAATTAAAGACTAGTATTTATAAATTCCATCTGTGTTCACATTTTTCATGACACACTTTTGATCAAGATTGATACTTTCATTAGATGTTAGCTCCCCATTAGTGGAGGCTGCTTTGGCACACTTATTCCGGCCTAAATGCCATCCTGATGTCATCAGAAAATTGTTTTCCCCTAGAGAAGCTGCTCATTCAGTTGCCGCCTGTTCGAGACGTACTGTTTTGGGTATCTTTGAAGCAGAGGCAAGTGACTATCTGAGGTTCTGATTCATTTAGAGAGCTGATATTGAATACGTGGCTGAGATTACTCAGGAGGATGCTTAATGGGTTTAATTCCAGACAGAACAGTAGAGGTGACAATAAGTCCTGTTGAAATATTGCACTTTTTCTTCTGGTTTTAGGATCGTGATCCATTCTTTTGTTGTGATGAAGCTGCAGTGTTGTTTTTCCAGTAAGGCATGGTTCTTGAAATGACATTTATCAGAGTGGAATGGATTTTCCAAAGACTCAGACATTTCATGATCCAGATTTGAGTTATGCTGTTAGAAGCTTTTTTTGTTTTGTAATTAACCCATGCCACCCCAAGGTTTCTGCCTTTCTTGCAGCATTTGATTCTCTCCAGCGTGAGCTCTTCTGTGCCTCTGGAGGCTGTTTGTGTAGGTGAATTGTTTACCACATTCAGAGCAACAGCATGGCTTCTCCCCAGTGTGAACTCTTGTGTGGATCAGAAGTGCACTCTTTTGTGAAAATTGTTTGCCACATTCAGAACAATGGTATGGCTTCTCTCCAGTGTGAACTCTTGTGTGGTTCTGAAGGCTGCTAGAGCAGGTAAATCCTTTACCACATTCTGAACAAGAATATGTCTTTTCTCCTGTGTGAATTCTTCTGTGCTTCTGAAGGTTGCTGCTGGTGGTGAATTACTTGCCACATTCAGAACAACAGTATGTCTTCTCTCCCGTATGCATTCTTCTATGGACTTGAAGGCTACCATGGGTAGTGAACTGTTTGCCACATTCAGAGCAACATGGCTTCATTCCAGTGTGAATTTTTCTGTGGACGAAAAGGTTTGTGGCAGTAGTACATTGTTTGTTACATTCAGAACAACAATATGGCTTCTCTCCAGTATGAGTCCTTATGTGGTCCTGAAGGCTGCTAGTGCACGTGAATCTTTTACCACATTCAGAACAGCAATATGGCTTCTCTCCAGTGTGAATTCTTCGGTGGTACCGAAGGCCGTTGCAGGTTCTGAATTGTTTTCCACAAGCAGAACAATATGGCTTCTCTCCATTGTGAATTTGCCTGTGGTATGGAAGACCATAGCTGGTGGTGAATTCTTTGCCACATTCTGAACAATAATGTTTCCTCTCTCCAGTGTGAACTTTTTTGTGGTCCTGAAGCCTGCTAGTGCAGTTAAATCCTTTACCACATTCTAAACAGCAATATGGCTTCTCTCCTGAGTGAATTCTTGTGTGTCTCTGAAAGCTGCTCAATTGTGTGAATCGGTTGCCACAATCTGAACAACAATATGGCTTTTCTCCAGTGTGAATTTTTCTATGCCTCTTAAGAGTGCTCATTCGTGGGAATCGTTTGCCACATTCCAAACAATAAAATGGCTTCTGCAGTGTTTCACTCTGTTTACACCTTTTCCCGTGTTCCTGTTGGACTGTGGTGGAGTCTGAAAGGATATTCAGAGTGGTGGTCTCGCCTACCATTCTTAATTTCATAATCGGCAGAGAATCATCTGACAAACAGGCTAATATCACACTCTCTAATCCAGATGTCAGTTTCTTTACATCCGTTTCCTTTGTTATCTGCTGTGATAGGCATTGAAGAGATGTCTGAGCCAGTGAGGATAAGAAGGAGCTGTCATTGTCTTGTAAAGCTGCAGGGGTAAAAAAAGAAATAAATGTGACTTTAAAAGAGATCTGTCAAAGTCAGTCCATGTACTTACAAAAATCTCTCAAATTCATTTTAGCGATTTTCATTTGATTACAGTCTAAGTGCAAAAGAAAAAAAAAAACATTGAAAGCACAGAGTCACAGAATTATTTTATTTGCTAGCCATCCTCCATTAATATATTTAAGTGAAACTTAAGAAATTCACATAATTTACTAAAGCATGTTATGTGAGAAACATGAGGAGGCAGAAAATCATACAATAGTTTAACATGAAGAGTCTCCCAATGTAGGAATTTCATATTGTGAGTTATAACTTTTTACAGAATGAGAACCATTCATGTAGTCATGGAGGAGAGAGAAGAATAACAAGAGGATCAGGTACAAGGGCAGGCACAGGTATACAGTCAGGGGTGTTTGTTCATTAAGGGCCACTGGGGGGGGTCACACCCAAAGTGGATGATGTGCAGAATAAGTAAGAAGTTAAATGACTGAGAGAAGATTATTAAAATGTAATTATAAAACTGTGTTATTGAGAATATTCTTAAAGCTCAACAGAGTCCTGTTGCAGAAAGCTATATACAGTTAGGTCCATGAATATTTGGACAGAGACAACTTTTTTCTAATTTTGGTTCTGTACATTACCACAATGAATTTCAAATGAAACAACTCAGATGCAGTTAAAGTGCAGACTTTCAGCTTTAATTCAGTGGGTTGAACAAAAACGATTGAATAAATATTGTGAGGCAACTAAAGCATTTTTTAACACAATCCCTTCATTTCAGCTCAAAAGTAATTGGACAAATTAAATAACTGGAAATAAAATGTTCATTTCTAATACTTGGTTGAAAACCCTTTGCTGGCAATGATAGCCTGAAGTCTTGAACTCGTGGACTTCACCAGATGCTGGGTTTCCTCCTTTTTAATGCTCTGTAAGGTCTTTACTGCAGCGGCTTTACTTTCAGTTGCTGTTTGTTTGTGGGCCTTTCTGTCTGAAGTTTAGTCTTCAACAAGTGAAATGCCTGCTCAGTTGGGTTAAGATCAGGTGACTGATTTGGCCATTCAAGAATTTTCCACTTCTTTGCTGTAATAAACTCCTGGGTTGCTTTGGCTGTATGTTTTGGGTCATTGTCCATCTGTATCATGAAATGCCCGCCGTCCAATCAATTTGACTGCATTTAGCTGGATTTGAACAGACAGTATGTCTCTGAACACCTCAGACTTCATTCTGCTGCTTCTGTCCTGTGTCACATCATCAATAAACACTAGTGTCCCAGTGCCACTGGCAGCCATGCACGCCCAAGCCATCACACTACCTCCACCGTGTTTTACTGATGACGTGGTATGCTTTGGATAATGAGCTGTTCCACGCCTTCTCCATACTTTTTCTTGCCATCATTCTGGTAGAGGTTGATCTTGGTTTCATCTGTCCAAAGAATGTTTTTCCAGAACTGTGCTGGCTTTTTTTGATGTTCTGTAGCAAAGTACAATCTAGCCTTTCTATTCTTGAGGCTTATGAGTGGCTTGTACCTTGCAGTGCACCCTCTGTATTTACTTTCATGCAGTCTTCTCTTGATGGTAGACTTGGATATCGATACGCTGACCCCCTGGAGAGTGTTGTTCACTTGCTTGGCTGTTGTGAAGGGGTTTCTCTTCACCATGGAAATGATTCTGCGATCATCCACCACTGTTGTCTTCCGTGGACGTCCAGGTCTTGTTGCATTGCTGAGTTCACCAGTGCTTGCTTTCTTTCTCAGGATGTACCAAACTGTAGATTTTGTCACTCGTAATATTGTAGCAATTTCTCGGATTGTTTTTTTTCTGTTTTTGCAGCTTAAGGACGGCTTCTTTCACCTGCATGGAGAGCTCCTTTGACCGCATGTTGTCTGTTTTACAGCAAAAGCACCACACCTCAAATCAACTCCAGGCCTTTTATCTGCTAAATTGATGACGTAACGACGGACTTGGACACACCTGCCCATGAAATAGCCTTTGAGTCAATTGTCCAATTACTTTTGAGCCCCTGAAATGAAGGGATTGTCTTAAAAAAATGCTTTAGTTGCCTCACATTTTTATGCAATCGTTTTGTTCACTCCACTGAATTAAAGCTGAAAGTCTGCACTTCAACTGCATCTGAGTTGTTTCATTTAAAATTCATTGTGGTAACGTAGAGAACCAAAATTAGAAAAAAGTTGTCTCTGTCCAAATATTTATGGACTGTAAGACATGTAGGAATTCATTTTGGTTCCTGCTCCCCAACGGTTTGCCAAACACTTGCTAGCCCATAATTCTTTTCTCCATATGATGGGTAGCACTGCTATCGGTCGACCCCATAGGCTCCCGTTCAATTTATGTGTGGTATGCAGCCTGCATGCTCTTCCTGTGTTCTTCTTGCTTGTTATTTTTCACCTCAAACCCAGTAGATCTAAACATGAGATATTTTCTTTCAATTTGGGGAATTATTAGATGATAGACTCTACTATCTATGGGTGGTTGTGAGGCTTTTATTTTATTTAATGTCTAATTGTTCTGTTTTGTCAGACAATGATATTGGAGGGTTTTATGATGCTTTGGGGGTCACATTTATAAAACCTTAGTTGGATTTGAGAGTGCACATAGCAACAAACAGGAAAATGCATACAGCAAATAAAAAAATAAATAATCTGATACTTAAACCAGTTGCATGCACATTTTTAAGCAATTTACCCTTTTTAAAATCACAATCACCTTGTAGGATGAGAACAGGCATCCCAGTCGGGAAGGAGGATGGTTTATTACCCAGATGGGATGGATTGGCTGGCTGAAGGAAAAGAGAACTTTGTGCCCAGCCAGTATAAAATAATGGAGGGACCAGCAGAAGCCATAAGTTAAGAGCAGCTCTATTCCCCCACACACCAGGTGGCAGTAGTCCTCTTGTGGCAGCCCACAGGGCTGCTTGGCAGTGGGAGTCCAGGAGTGCAGCCCTGCCAGGGTCCCTGGTGCTGCCAGAGAGTGCTCTAGGGAGAGGATATCCCTACTTTTTTATGGTCTGGAAGTGCTTCCAGGGAGACATGGTGTGGCACCAGAAGCATTCTCAGGTCTAGCTTAATCAGGAGCCTGCTGCCTCATATCAATGAGTCAGAGTCGGGAGGCCACAGGCAACACTCAACAAGAGGACGAGAGGAGGAAAGAATTGTTGTATATTGTGGGTAATCTTTGGAAGATGATTGTTGAATAGGTGCTGTGGATAAATAAATATCTTTTATTTTATCTCAGTAATGTGCTGGGTAATACTGTGTCTTGGGTTTGGGGCTCAGTGGTGCCATCTAGTGGCTACAATGTGAATACACCTTGATCACTGCCTGGTTGTCATTTTAAAACCACCACATATGGGCTATGCTAATGAACCTCATACATATGCAGTCACAATGCTGCAGACCTCATTGGCTGGGAGAGGAGCCTCATCCAAGAGACACGAGACACCACTACACGCATTTGAGGTGTCCTATGGTGCACTCCATAACTGAGCACTCAAGAGCAACTGAGCTCTGGGAGTCGAGGAAAGGTGTAAAGAGCCAGTGTCTGAGTGGGCAGCCACCATTTCCTGGCACATAATGACATGACTGCTGTTACAGTGAATATTATAAGCAACACTGAGGGTTCTGTCAGTTATGTTACCAACAAGCCAGCCATCACGTACAGCAACTTCAAATAAGTCACCCCCCAAATCTACTTTGCCTCAAAATAACAGACTCATAGGTTGGTCCAGCCAACTGAGCCAAGGCTTTTATCAGTTTCATCTTGGCGTCACAGATTAATAGAAAGTCACTGCTTACGGTTAACAAAAGCAGCAGCATTCTCATTAGATGCCATTTTGTTCTGTCCTGCTTTACGTCTATTGCAGGAGGACAACAGCGTTGGATTTTTAAAAAAAATGGTTATGTCTTCAGCTCATTTCAGATTTATTGTCACATCTAAACAACACAATGATATTTGTGAGGGACAGTTGTACGTTACTGTGCTGATTGTACACTTGCTGGCCTAATTCCTCAGCTAGAAAGAACACAGCCACACCAGAGAGTAGATAAACACCCTTTTCCAGCTTGCTTCAAGTACTTTAATAGATGTGTATGCGGGGTATCTAAACAGAAATAAACGAATATGATAAGTGCACAAATAAAAATTAAATACATATATGAACATAACTAAATGTCAGAGTGACATAGTATTCAGGAAGAGCAATGTAAAACTAAACATCAATTACTTAACTTTACGTATTGTTTAATCAAACCAGTAGGTGGCACTATTGACCAGAATAAAAGGTACACCGTAATGCGCAAGACGGCAATCTTTTACCAAAATAAATAAATAACATTTACATTTAATACTGCCAAAATCAATACATTTTAATGTCCTGGAGCGAAGTAAAGTACAGCGCATCTCTCCCCAAAGGTCAACAGTGCAAACTTAACAATATGTTAATTTGCAAACAGCAAACATAGCCATAACAGCACTTTTTTATACTTGTACTGAATATCAACATAAGTTGCAACATTAGCTAAGATATTAAGTTACATTGAACACTGCAAAAAAGAAACAACTTACTTGTCAGTAATGCACAACACACAGTTACAAAAGGTAGCAGCAAAGTATAACTTGGAAAAAACGCAAACAAGCAAGCAGAGACAGCGAGCACGTTACAATTCAGGAATAAAACGCCGTGCATGCGCAATAGTCTTGTGGGGGCGTGTCCTTGCCTAGGTTCAGCATAAAGCAGGGAATTTTGTGCAATATTCGTATCTGCACGCTTGACTGACATCCACCACACTGCCACTGACCTAGTCAAGCGGACCAAGTCTCACTCTGTTGTTCATGTAAAATATAACATCACGAACAACAACAGGTAATGATGAGCAGAACAGCAGAGTTTTCCCAATGCAGTTTTCAACATGAACTGCTAAATTTGCTTCATATGTGATTTTTGCAGCCATGAAACTCGTTAAAAAGACACATTTTTTTGAGATTTTAAAATTTTTTTCAGAACGGAAAGAAAGGAAAAACTGTAAACTCTTTGTAGACCCTTTCTCAGAAAATGGTCTGTAGTACTAGGGTCTTGTACCGTGTTAGCCATGATAAATGTAGTGACAAGTCAAGTAAAATGACCCCCTTTATTGGCTAACTAAAAAGATTACAATATGCAAGCTTTCGAGGCAACTCAGGCCCCTTCTTCAGGCAAGACGTAATACAGAAACTGAAGTTCCCTGTTTTTATAGCCACACACCAGGATAAGAAACAGTTATCTTATCCAAAGATCTTGACCATACATTGTTCTTCTCTCTCTTGTTAAATTAATCTTAGCCTGAATGAACCTATTCATTTCTTACATTTAAGATTTTTCATTTAAAGATTTACCAGTGTTGTTTCTTGTCCTAGTGTGTGTCCTATTGTAATGAAGAAGGGGCCTATGTTGCTCTAGAAAGCTTGCATATTGTAATCATTTTTAGTTAGCCAATAAAAGGTGTCATTTCATTTGACTTGTCAGAAAAGGGTCCAAATGAAGAGAAATGGGGAAAACGCATCATTTGGAAATGTAATATGATGAAATACTCTGACAATAAGACAAATAGGCAGGGATGCCCTGTTCCTTGCAAACCCTGACACAACTTGGACACTGGGCATCTCTCAAGATACCAACCTAAAAGTAAAAATCAGTGAATATTTATTTACAATAAGTGCAATTAAAGCCCAAAATACAAAACAAAAATCCATACTGTGTCATTTAATATCATACACAGTCCCAGTGACAAAACTAAATAACTATAAACATAGCAAATTATTTAAAAATGTTAATGTACTGTTTTTATTCACCAAATCAGTCCTTCGTCTTAATTTGTTCAATGACTCTACTCGTGGCTATGGCTATTCCTTTCTGAGAATTTCCAAAATGATGACCCCTCATTTAAACTGTGGCACACTACACACCTTCATTACTGGCACATGTGGTGTTATGGGTCCACAGCTCGTTGAGCAAAGGCCATTCATTTTAAATCACCGCACCCGAGGCGGCTTCGTGAGGGGCGATGTTAGCGAGCCGCGGGGCAGTCGTCGATGTGGGCGTTTCTCACCGTGTGCACAGGTGAGGAACTGCCCACATTCGTGATTGCTCCCGTGGCTAATGCTACAGCTCTGATGGCCCCTCAAGTTTTAAAAGAAGCGCGAGTCGGTTTTGGGGGAAGAAAAAGAAACGATCGGGGGTGAAAAAAAGAATTGATCGGAGAAAAAAGAAAAAGGAAAGAAAGGAAAAGAGGACGGAGGTTACAGGGAGCGAGGAAGCAGGCGGTGCGTGCGTGTGGTGAGCGCACGATCGAGGGCAGCTGTAGGGAAGATGGGTGTTAGGCCAACACCCAGACGTTTGAGTTGATATTGCTCCCGCTGAGTGACCAGGTAGCGGGAGTGCCTAGAGGAAAGCGACGAGCCGCAGAAGGCCGCGGAAAGGCAGCGGAAGTCGGGAGGCTTGGTGGTGGAGTCCCCAGTGTGTGCGTCCTGGTCATTGGTGGACATCAAGTCTCGGGGACTGGGATGAAGCCAGGGATCAGGAGGTCTCCAGTCTCGCGAAAGTGTAGAGGAGGGCAGCTGCAGAGAGCGTCTTGCCTGCTGCTTGGCCCAAACGGGATAAGCAGGTGAGACGCTACCAGAAAAGCACCGGATTTGTTATTGTTTTAAAGACTGCTTCCTAAAGAAGATTTTAACCTTTCGTTTTAAAGGATTGTTTTTTTTTCTATTTATTGTTATATTAACCTCCACGTTCTTTTAATGGATTATTTAATTATTGAATGGACTGCACTTTATGAACACTTTTTTTAATAAAAGCACTTTTGCACTTTTTACCTTCCCCTTGCTGGAATTATTTGCCTCCATTGACTAGCTCACTCGGTAACATTATCGACGGTGTTGGGTTCAAGGGTTCCCAAACAGCCATGGGAGCGTGGAGCCAGAACCCACATCGTCACAGCACAACAACGTATTTTGTATGGCATTACCCCCCCAGATCTGAACTTCAACTTAGTCCAACAAGTGTTCTGCTTAGCATGCTGTTAATCTGACTGCATTCATACTGAAATGTTTACTTGGTCTAATTGTAATCAATGCCAGGCATGTTAGGGTTTCTGCTATCATAAAAAATGTGTTTAATACTAAACATGCGAGGAAGAAACCTCCAAGGAAGACAGGAACAGTTTAATCAATCAGTCTTTATTCAGACACTGGTGAGTACATGGATTCATGCGTTGCAAGGCAGAACAGCACAGATTCCCCTTTTTGGTCGGCTTTATATATTTTTTCCTCCCTCTCCTTCCCCCTATTTATCAAAAAAGCATAATATCACTTATCTAGGCATTTCATCTTATATTGCGCAAATCAGCCATCCGTTTCTGTTTTGTGTACGTGTCATATGGGGTCCTAAAGAAGGAGAGGTCATCTTTCCGGTGTCTAACAGGCGCGTTCATAAAAAAAGGAAGCTGTCCTATAGGCCAGTTTACTGCACCCTGCCTTATCACAAACACCTGTACGAATAACCTGCCGTTAGAGCAAAACAGCTTTGCCAGCTTTTAACCCTTAGTAGCTTGCAAGCAGTTATTTTTTTCTTTCACACATGAGATGAATGGTTTAACTTGTCAGCACAAAATGCACAGATGGATTTCAGTGATAAAGAAAAGGCTGCGCATATCAGGTCAATCCCATCAACCCAGAGCCCTCAGCCTAACTTCTTGTCTTTTAGCACCTACCTTCTCCAGAAGGAGTTGAACCCGCTGCATTGCCAGCCCTATTTATGTCAGATTCCAAGGACTCCATCTTCACATGGAGAGAATTCTGCTGTAAGGAGCACTGGCTTCTCAGTGTGGATCCTGATCTAGACGCCTCGGCATCTGGATAAAAGCACTGCCATTCAGACTCAAATTTGAGGTCTTCCTCCTTTATAACGTTGGCAGTTTTACTTTTCTGCCCATCAATGCTGTTAAACATTAGCTCAGAGTCTACTGTAAAGTCTACAGGACCATGATCACAATCCTCCTCTTCCTCCTTCTTCACGCAGGCATTTCCCTGTCCATGATGTATTGACCCCTCTTTACAGTCCTCTTCCTTAACACCCATGCCAGGCTTCAAGAGGAGGTCCAAGTGCTGTGTGGGATTTGCCTCTTCCTTGCCATTACACACTTCTGAGAACCCCTCTTCACATTTGTGTTTCACATGTTGAGATCCCTGCACAGCTGGGCACACCTTCTCCATATCGAACAACTGGAGATAGTGGCCTTCTTGTTATCTGTAGACAGAATAGAGTAGAGTGGGTGAGAAGTGCAACGAGAATCACCTTGAACACATTGCAGTCAACTCCTTTATTCATCCCTAAAAGCTCATTAGTGCACGACTCCTCTTGAGCATTGGTGCTTGTAAGAACCATTTGCTAGTTATTTAAGTTACTACTCACTTTGCTCGCCCACCCCTGTGTTTGGTTTACCGGATATACAGTTTAAAGAGATTGTTATTTTCACGGGAATTGTTACATATGCATTATTTTCACTTTTAAAAACTTTTGTAAAAACAATACTTGTCCTTTATTTCCTGCCCTGGGCGTGGTTATATCTTTTTCTTGCAGGATGTATAACGCTGCTCGCATTCTGAAGGGGGGACGGCTGAATGCACGCTATGGATATGCCATCAGATCATCTGCCGTCTTTCTGCTGCTGGCGAGCTGCCTGTTCTGCTTGTCGCATGTCATTGTTTTAAAAGCTGGGAGCACATGATGCGTGTCTGCCAACAGCAATCTAACAACTGCTAGGTTAGATATCCGTGGACTTGTTTTAAATGATGGTTCACTGCCTTGCCTCACGTGACGTTGTAAAAACAATACTTGTCCTTTATTTCCTGCCCCGGGCGTGGTTATATGTCTTTCTCGCAGGATGTATAAAAAGGGGGGCAGCGTCGATCATTTTAAAGCCTGGGCAGCCGCTGTCCTTTTTGCCACTTCGTGTCTCTGCTGCTTGCGTTGTGATCACTTCTTCGTGATCATAAATATACACCTGAACGAACTGTGTTTTCTTTGAAATTAAACCTGTCGTTGCTTTAACTGTTGCGGGACCACAGATTCTCATAGCATATGGTCCATTATTGTGTAAATCTACATTTTGTGCATTGATTGATGCAAACGCGAAAATACTTTGTTTTCTGCTCTTTGCCTTTTATTTCTGACCTCGCTTAGTCTTGCTAGTTTTTCAATTATACTTGGTCCTGATGATTAATTTCCTTTTGTTTGCGCTAATGCGATCTTTACTATCTTTTTTTTTTTTTGATACTGTAGCGACTGACATAATAAAAAGTGTCACAAAAGTTTTACTTGAACAATCACCAACTTTGTAACCCCAAACACAACTTGCTAGCACCCTCTCCAACCCCTCATCCCCCAGGTCTCGCGCTGAGAAGATTACGTCTCATCCCCTGCTTTTCCTTTCCAGGATTTTTTTATAATAGAGATATAAATGTTTGCCTAAATATTAGTGCATAGTCTATGGGATGTTCCTACAACCCCCATAAGTTGAATTGAATTGGTATATTTTAGCTATTTCTAGCCTCTCTAACTATACATTACACTCAGTTAGTGACCCGCTTTGCCAAGTGTAAGGCATTGAGGGCATGCGGTTTTAAACTGTGCCTAACGTACCAAGGAACATGAAAGACAGTGAGCTCTATTGAATGTGCAGCGCCATACGTTTAAAGCATACAGAAGAAGAAGTAAAGCATCCTTAAGTATAGAAACAACTAAAGTTTGAGAAGAAAAGTTAAGAGAAGATACATTTTTTCTAATATTTTGCCTTGTATTCTACGTGTGTAACAACCTTTTTTCTTTATTCTTGTGTGGACTATTTGCTTTGAATTTTTAAAACAAACTTAAGAACTGAGAGATTTCTTTCAGCATGTGTTTTGCCCATGCTTGAATCCGCCTTACGCACCCGCAGCTACAGTGCTTTTGCAAGAAAGTTCTGGTGGCTGAGGCCACACAGACCTGAGAGAGAGACAGACTGACAGCAGAGGAAAGGACCCTGGCTTGAATCTTCTGACAGTGTTGGGTAAAGTAGCGGCAGATGGTTTTACCAAGTGAGTGGTGTGAGGTGAAGCTGGCAGTGTGAATGTGCAGGCAGTGGCCGAGGCAAAGGAAAGGTCCTTGGAGGTGCCTGGGATGGAGTGGTGGAAGACCTGATTGATCGCTGAAGAAGGACATGAATTCCAGAAAACTTCGCACAAGGAGTTGAGTGAGGGACACTGCGTGTGACAACGTGTTAGACTACAAGCACCAGTAATGATAAAATGTTAGCCAAATAATGCTGTTAAAAAACTTCACAAAATGAAGCTCTATCAACACATTACTTTGTCATAAAGTACAATCAGCAAAGGACAAGATTAACAGATATCTCAGCATTAACAACAAAGTAAAAATGGAAAGGAATATTTATAAATTACTGAATTTATAAATTGCTAAATCATATTGTACAGAAGTGATCAATATAAATGATGATGATGATGACTGCACCAAAATAGAGAGCTGTACAATGTGTCACTTTAAAGGGCTCTCATCTTCAAGCCCCAAAGCAGAACTGAGAAGCTGCAGATGAATCCGAGCACACCTGAGCAAAAGGTATGGAGAGAACACGGGGGGGTCCAGGAGCCGGAAACAGGACAGCAGTGCCAGGCACAAACTCCAAACAGAAAGATTTTTCTAGATAAGAAATGCATTGAGAGTATCCTGGAAAAACTTTATTATAAGTACTAAGCTGTGGTTGCTGTAAATATCCATGTCATAACAGAAAGGAATACACATTTTTGCAAGATTCAGCTATTTTAAAAGAAGACCAACAATATGCTTCACCTCACTGTGTCGGGTCCTTCCATGACTGGGCCTCAAAAAGTCGTCTCGAAGCACTGTTATTGATATTATTGATGGCCAGATGTGAAGTGCTGTCTCTGTGCTGTAGACAAATACACAATAATCACTGTAAAAATGGCACACTTATAAGATACAGTCTTTCACGACCTTGATAAAAATATTTCAAATTTGATTTTAAATCGCTACAACTCTGCAGTACGCATCATATTGGGGGCTTCAGTAAGTGTCCACCAAGAAGAAGCAATGAAAAATGGAGGACAACATGCATGTATAGGTAAAAGTAATTTGTATTATCATATATTAGCAAGCGTGACTCAGCACACGCTATACAATTTGCGAACTGGCTGGTGCTGCTTTTTGCTTTTTCTGCCTTTGTCTCTTCTTCAGTATGCCACAGACATTGCACAATACGGACTGCTTATTGGCCTTGTGAATGTAGTCTTGACAAGCAGGTGGCCTTGGCTCTGTCAAGACTGTAAGGCATTGAGAGAGAGAGAAAGAGAGAGATAGACTGACTATGTGACTGACAGACAGATATTTTATGTGTCCCCCAGGGGGGATTTGGCCATGTAAAACATAACAGCACAGAATGTAATAGGATAGATTCAGCTCCAGCACAATCCCTCCACCTCATGACTTACAGTGGTGTGAAAAACTATTTGCCCCCTTCCTGATTTCTTATTCTTTTGCATGTTTGTCACACAAAATGTTTCTGATCATCAAACACATTTAACCATTAGTCAAATATAACACAAGTAAACACAAAATGCAGTTTTTAAATGATGGTTTTTATTATTTAGGGAGAAAAAAAATCCAAACCTACATGGCCCTGTGTGAAAAAGTAATTGCCCCTTGTTAAAAATAACCTAACTGTGGTGTATCACACCTGAGTTCAATTTCCCGTAGCCACCCCCAGGCCTGATTACTGCCACACCTGTTTCAATCAAGAAATCACTTACATAGGAGCTGCCTGACACAGAGAAGTAGACCAAAAGCACCTCAAAAGCTAGACATCATGCCAAGATCCAAAGAAATTCAGGAACAAATGAGAACAGAAGTAATTGAGATCTATCAGTCTGGTAAAGGTTATAAAGCCATTTCTAAAGCTTTGGGACTCCAGCAAACCACAGTGAGAGCCATTATCCACAAATGGCAAAAACATGGAACAGTGGTGAACCTTCCCAGGAGTGGCCGGCCGACCAAAATTACCCCAAGAGCGCAGAGACGACTCATCCGAGAGGTCACAAAGACCCCAGGACAACGTCTAAAGAACTGCAGGCCTCACTTGCCTGAATTAAGGTCAGTGTTCACGACTCCACCATAAGAAAGAGACTGGGCAAAAATGGTCTGCATGGCAGATTTCCAAGACGCAAACCACTGTTAAGCAAAAGAACATTAGGGCTCGTCTCAATTTTGCTAAGAAACATCTCAATGATTGCCAAGACTTTTGGGAAAATACCTTGTGGACTGATGAGACAAAAGTTGAACTTTTTGGAAGGCAAATGTCCCGTTACATCTGGCGTAAAAGGAACACAGCATTTCAGAAAAAGAACATCATACCAACAGTAAAATATGGTGGTGGTAGTGTGATGATCTGGGGTTGTTTTGCTGCTTCAGGACCTGGAAGGCTTGCTGTGATAGATGGAACCATGAATTCTACTGTCTGCCAAAAAATCCTGAAGGAGAATGTCCGGCCATCTGTTCGTCAACTCAAGCTGAAGCGATCTTGGGTGCTGCAACAGGACAATGACCCAAAACACACCAGCAAATCCACCTCTGAATGGCTGAAGAAAAACAAAATGAAGACTTTGGAGTGGCCTAGTCAAAGTCCTGACCTGAATCCAATTGAGATGCTATGGCATGACCTTAAAAAGGCGGTTCATGCTAGAAAACCCTCAAATAAAGCTGAATTACAACAATTCTGCAAAGATGAGTGGGCCAAAATTCCTCCAGAGGGCTGTAAAAGACTCATTGCAAGTTATCGCAAACGCTTGATTGCAGTTATTGCTGCTAAGGGTGGCCCAACCAGTTATTAGGTTCAGGGGGCAATTACTTTTTCACACAGGGCCATGTAGGTTTGGATTTTTTTTCTCCCTAAATAATAAAACCATCATTTAAAAACTGCATTTTGTGTTTACTTGTGTTATATTTGACTAATGGTTAAATGTGTTTGATGATCAGAAACATTTTGTGTGACAAACATGCAAAACAATAAGAAATCAGGATGGGGGCAAATAGTTTTTCACACCACTGTACATGCATCTTGACTTCACTTAAGGCTGTGACATTCTATTAAAGCTCAAGTGATCCGTGATGCCATGATGAGACCAAGAAACGTTGCGGTTCAGTGGCCTGAGTCAACCCATAATTCATTTATTTTGAGGCAAAGTAATGATGATTAGAACAGCCCCTTGTCACGATGCGGGTTCAGCTTCACGCTCCCACTTCCCTTTTGGGAGCCTTCTCGAACTGAAGCACCATCGATAATGTAACTGGATGAGCAGGACAATGAGGACACCAAACGAAAGTAAAGGGAAAGGTGCAAAAGTATTAAAGTGCTTTTATTACAAATAGCAAAACCAGTCTAAAGAAAATCCCAAAATAAGTGCAGTGCAATTAAAATGTCCATAAATAAATAATCCTTTAAAACACATGGAAATGTGGAGGTTAAAATTCAATAAATAATTCCATTAAAAACGAGATTAAAATACTGGCTGGAAGCAATCCTTTTAAAAACAAAACCCGGTGCCTTCCTCAACTGGCGGTTCCCCTGCTTCTTCCATCCAGGTCATGCACCAGTGGAGTCACCCTATCTGCAGCTGACCTTCTCCAAGTCTGGTTGCCTTCCATGCTCTGGCTCCTTACAGCATCACTACCTGGACCGAGACTTGGGTTCCACGGCCAGGGCACCCATGCTGGGGTTCTGATCCCAAATCTCTGACTCTCACTGCCTTCCACGGTGAGCCAACCACCTTCCGGCCACTCCTGCTCCTCTCAGAACGCTCAGCATGAGCGACCCAATCGCTCTTCCCCCGGGTGTCGGCCAAACACCCCGCTAAGGCTCACTACCCAGCTGCCTGTCCTTCTAACAGCGAGCCTGCTCTCACTCGCTCACACACACTGGCTCCTTTGCTTCCTGTTCTCCATATTAAACTCAGCCCTTTTCTTTCCCCTCTGCACTTGCACTCCTACTATATGTCATGGGGACGTGGCACAGGTGTGGCGATTAGCAGTTCCCAGCATCAATTACGGATGCGGACGATTCCTCACCTGTGCACATAAGCAAGGAAACGCCTGCAGGACGTTGCATCCGAGAACTGCTGTGGCCACACTACCCCCCTCTAAAAGCCACAAGTGTGGCGATTAGTTATTTAAAACTGGCCTTTTATTCTGAGCCACGGACCCGCTATACCACACCCCTACCCACCAACTGACAGCTGTATATAATGCACTAGCATGGTAGTTTTGCACTAAGCCATATATTGAGTGGTTTACCCCGACTCCTCTGCAGCTCTCTCAGTCTGCCACATCTGTATGCGCGAACATAATGCCACATAATAAGTCGAGATTGGTCCATCTGCAGAACTCCACAATTCAGTAGCTCTGCTGGACAGCCAATTGGATTGCAGGTTTTTATCACTTGGCTTACTTAACCCCTAAACGTAACCATAGTGTAACCAGGTGTATCACTGATGTATAATATAAAGTGACAGCCTTCTCAATGGACTGGAGCTCTGGAGGTCGGGAGCTGGAATCGTTTGAAAAAGTCATCTCTGATCACAGATATCATCCACAGATTGAAATCAGAGAACATAAAGCATGTGCCTTTCCCCCCACATCACATTACACTCACACTCACCCGGTGGTAATTCGCCTAAGATCAGGAGTGGTGCAGCTGGTAGAGCTCACTGCACTCACAGCAGCAGTAACATGTTGCCATTCTTCATATTTCTAATTCACGTTTAGGCCACCAAATAAAGGTCCTTTGTGTGCCTCTGCATCAGAGATGAGAACTTCTGTCTCTCACTACTTAAAGTTTTTACCTTTCTTCTCTTGTTGCCATTGTCTCACCTGTTCAAGACTGAACAGCACACTCCATATATGGCCTTTTCATGTGGCAATCAGGCCGGGTTCAAGTCACTCTCACATACACATGATTGGGATTGGTAAAGGCAAACTCCATAGAAATGTGTGTACGCCAGGTTTTATAAATGGCATTTTGTTTGCTGTACAGATTTTCCTTTTTTTAGTGTATGCAAATTTTTACACTCAATTTCATGCAAAGCTTTATAAATGTGACCCCTAGCAGGCAGAAATACCCTGTCTGACTCTAAACAGGTGCATTGAGGATGGGTCCATTCATAATGTTGCATCTGTGCCACAATGTTTTCCGAAATGTACTATACAGGTAATAAAATGAGTAATTCCAAATACCATATACTGTATACCTATGTCTCTGTTTTTTTTTTTGTCAGTGTGGCTTTGACATCATGGATCATAAGGTGCATACTAATTCAGCATGAGCAGGAACACTCAATAAAACTGAACAAATAAAAATTAAGTGACGGTGAGATACAAAGAAGGCAGATTCACCAGCGTCCGTGTGTCAGCTTTTATTCCCCCAGATCGGAGAATGTCCATTTCCATTGCCTCAAAACACCACTCACATCTCCAGTTACTCCTAGTTTCAAATAAAAAGTAACAGCGTCAGATCCCTAGGACAGTAGTATGCATTGTGATCGTGACTGAGAGAACAAAAGTAAAAAAAAAAAAGGTAACTTTTACAAGTCCTATAAATGTACACCGTCTGTTACAGATGCAAACCAAATGTATGTGTGTACTGTATATAATGACAACAACAACAGCAGCTCACTACTGAAAATGGCAAATACAGGAGACAGTCAGGATCAAACCAGGGACTCTTGATCACAAGTCAGCAAATCTTACCGCTACGCCACAGAAGCTGTTGTATTGTCCTTGAACCTTTTGTGAAAGTGTTTATTTGATCTTTGGACCTAAGGCTTCACACATTATATAGTTTATGTCTACATTTTGTCATTTATTACTAAAATATTCAAAAAGTTTCTGTTTTAATAACTTGTTTACACAGATTACTGTAGAAACAGCACACACATGAAATGCATGTGTTCCAAATAACAATCTATTATTTCCACTCTAAAACTCCAGCACTTCACTCGCGGTGGGGGTAGGCTGCTTGCTGTTCGTCTTTATCGGCACATTTGCAGGACAAAAGAGGCTGATGGAGAGGTGCGAAGGGACTTAAGGTGGGCCGGATTTACAAGCTTTTCCGTTGGCTCTGGTAATTCTAGTGTTAAAGGATGTGGTCGTGGTAATTCCTGGCCGGTCCACAAGATGGCGGTGTTTATTAACTCTTCCTTCTGCTGTCAGCCGTCTAGACCCACCTCTTCCTGCCTGTACCTAACTGGCCGTGTCAACATCTTGGAGTAGTCATTTTAAGCCTCGCGTCTATGAAGACGTCTTTTTGCGTTTTCTCTGCGCGTTTATTTTCAATTATACGGCGTTTGCCTGCAGATGGCCCAAATCTTTATAATTGTTTGTTTTTCTTTGCTAAAGCTAATTCACACTTGGAACTTACTGAAATAAAATGTTCACCATTTTATCCAGGTGATCTAATTTTCACATAAAAACTGTTTTATTGTGCATTCTTATCTATTTGCCACTTATAAGGTGTCTTCCACTTCTATTATCTCTCACAACTAACACAGCATATTATTTGAGCATACTGATTTTTTTTTTCAGGAATACAGACAGACGTTTCAAGGTTAGAGATTGGAACTGGCTAATCTTGGGGCTGGGGAATGGAGATCATCACCAGGGTTGCCAAGTCCCTAAACAATGCAGAGCCCATGGACAGCTTAAATATAGGAAAATGTGCCCCCAGAAAATTGCCCAATACCTGAAGTACACAAAATGACACACCTGGAAAGCAAGAAGCAACATCAAAATGAAAAGGTTAGATACTGTACATACCATCAAACTCTGAGGAGTAAGTAGGGCTGGGGTCCTCCTCAGAAATAAATAGATAGTGATAGATGGTGTGATGGTATAGACCCAATGGGAGAAGGGTGTCCCCCTCAGAAATTTTTATAACAGTGAACATACAGTCAAAGTAAAAAGTATGTGAACCCTTTGGAATGATCTAGTTTACTGCATGAATTGCTCATAAAAAGTGATCTGATCTTCATCGAAGTCACAGGTACTGATCTACACAATGAGCTTAAGCAAATGACACACAAATCATTCTCCTCTTTCATGTCTTTATGTTACAAATGCATTCAACATTCACAGTGGTAATGAAAAAAGTAAGTGAACCTTGGGATTTAATAACTGGTTGACCCTCCTCTGGCAGCAATGACCTCAACCAGGTGCTTCCTGTAACTGCAGATCAGACCTGCACATCGTGTGGGGAGAATTTGAGCCTATTCTTCCCTGCAGAACTGCCTTAACTCTTCCATATTTTTGGTTGTCTTCTGTGTATGGCTGTCTCTCTTCAAGTCATTCCACAGCATCACAATAGGATTGAGATCTGGGTGCTGACCGGGCCACTCCAAAAGGCACAGTTTGTTCTTCTGAAGCCATTGTGTTGTGGATTTGCTGCTATGTTTGGGGTCATTGTCCTGTTGCATCACCCATCCTCTTAAATGGACTCCAGGTGTGTTAAATTTGGACTGCAATAAGCTTTTTAAAAAGTCATTAGCTTAGGGTTCACTTACTTTTTCCAACCTTCAGTTTCATAGTTCAAATGATTTAATCAATACAGTCAAAAATTCTCTGAAAATCTGTGTATCTTTAGTTATAGGAGATGGTGTTTGTTCATTATTGTGACTGACATGAAGATACGACTATGTTTTATATGGGAATTAGACATAAATAGAGAGAATTCCTAGGGGTTCACATACTTTTTACTTTGACTGTATACAAGTGTAAATAGCAGTGTGGGGGGCAGATGGATGAAAAACGTTAAAAATATGTTGAGGGGGATTGAAAAATAGCCCAAAATAACATTTTTTTTTTTAATTAGTCCAAAAAATTGCAACCCACAAAAAGCCCATTTATCCCCTCGGATTGGGGTCGAGAAAAGGAAGAGCACTATTTAAAATAATCATACATGGAATGGATTATACAACAGGATAGGCAAATGTGAAAAGCACTATATAACCTCTCTCTCTCTATATATCTATCTATCTATCTCTATATATATATATATATATATATATATATATATATATATATATATATATATATATATATATATATCTATATATATATCTATATCTATCTATCTATCTATATATATAGATATATATATATAGATATAGATATATATATATAGATATAGATATATATATATATATTATAGATAGATAGATAGAGTGAGAGGAAAGGTTCTATATAACAGATATGAAAGGCACTAAACAAATGCCTAATAGCGCCAGAGTGGGGAGATCATTATACAGCACCATATTCATCGCTAATTATAGTACTGGAGGGTGATGGCATGTTGCATGTGGTTTAGCACCTGCAAATCAGAGTTTCACAGGACTTAAGAAAGTAAAGACCCTATAAACCTGCTATACAAGATTTATAGTACAACAGCAAAGATAAATTTGTAAAAGTTAAAGAACAAAGGATCGCATCTACTGCGACAGCAGAGGAATACACTGGTTTTAATGGTTTATCTTTCTGTCTGTTGAAGGTTTTTGAACAGACGTCTTGGGTACAGCTAGTGATGTATTCTTATAAGGCTGTCCTCCTCTTCCAAATTATCCGTGGTTACTTCGTGTAAAGAAAACCTTTCTAAACTTTGTGTCTAATCCTCCCTCAACATGATTCTCACTTAGTGTTATTAAGTAATGTATTGGGATTTAACAGCTTGGACCCACTGCAATAATTCCTAAAAAGACCATCTAAAAGGATCAGACAGACTGCAGTGACCCCACACCGATAACGCTTCTCTCCGTCCCCTTAGTCGAGGTTTAGCACGTCTAGGTCAGTCGCACTCCTGCTGTACAACTGACTTGCACTGCACCATCACTGATGGTCCATCAGCACGTCCCCCACAAAGACAAGGTGAATACGGGACATTTGCGTGGTCATGTGCACTACTGCAAGTAGAAAAGTGCCTACAAAGAACTTGGTGCTGATAAAAGTGAACATTTTGTTAAAAATTCATTTTATGTACACCTCTTTACTGACATCTCTTAAAGTCACAGCACTAAGCCACAAAGAAACAAGCGGAATAGACAACAACGTCGTTCAAAACAGAAGCAGCGTGAGTGGCTGTGTGCGGGAGCATGTTGATGGACAGCACAGAGCATGCGTGAACTCGAAAGGCGGAACGCCGCGCCCAGTTATGTGAGGTACCGCAGAACAAGAAAGCGAGCAAAATCGGGCCTGAATGCGCCTGCGTTCACGTGCCAGAAGGGATGTAACGAGTTTTCAATTTGCAAAACAAAGTGGTCCGAGTCTGGCAATTCAGAAGAAACACCGGGTCGTGACTTTAATATTCCGTCAATAACAGAAAACAAAATAAAGAATAACACTGTCAGGTAGAAATTGATATTGTGGTCGATCTGTATATGGAGTGATGCGATCCGCGTTTAGGTTGCTCTTTATTTTCTCGAACTTTACGTCTCCTTTTTTCGTGCAGACTAAGCTGCAGAGCAACAGCGACCTCGCGCTTCCCCCGAAAAGTTACGGACCACCACGGAAAACAACCGTGAAACGGACGGGTTGGGACTAGTCTGGAGGACACGAACAGGGGTGAATCATACGGCAGGTGTAGGACACACATCCAGTAAGTACCGCGGCGCCAAAGACTGGGAAGGCACCGCGGACTGACTAAAGAAAGTAACCCTGAGCTCCAGCGAACGTCCGTCTTCAAGAAAACCGTCACCGCACCGAGCTCAAAATTCGCCACAATCAGGCGGACAATCACGAAACAGAAATGTCCAGGAGTAGCGCCAAGGGCCAGGATGTTTTAAAAAGATTAAAAAATGGGAATTTGAAGAGCGCTGTCTGAGGCACACCGATGAAACTCTTTGACGACTTGCGCCTCCGATGACAGCCCAGTCCTTTATTTTTCTCAGGATATCCTACCTCTGTATGGCGTAAGTACGTACCTCTCCTCTTTGTCAGATCTTATGTTCCAATCGAATATCCAGCAGTATTTCCATGTGGTCCCGATGTTGTTTTCTCTTCCCGTGACAGCAGTGGTAACATATAAAGTCTCACTGTACAAGGTCCTTCGTCTTAACCCCGCCCCTTCTAACAGCGCCGCCCTCGACTCCTCTTTCATTCTCTCTCTGTGATTCCAAGCAGTCTTAACGGGCTTTACATGACAAACGCCCACTTGTGCCAAAGCAGAGACGGTTTGATTTTTTTTATATGCTTTCTTAATCCTCAAAGGGAAATTGCCTTTTTCGCATGACCTTTGGGGTTCAGAGCACACGGTCAATGGCAAGTCAAATGACTTGTCAGAGATGAATGAGCATAAAGAAAAGTGCAGAAGACAAAAATAATGCAAAAATTAAATTTGAAGAGAACATATTACTGATGTATACCATTTACTAAACACACTTATCCAGAGAATGGTTGTGAGGCAGCTGGAGCCAACCCCAGGAATCAACAGGCAAAAAGCAGGTCAAACCACTGGTTAGGACACCACTTTATCACAGGTTAACAAATACACCCACTAGAGACCATTTAAAAGCAAAGATTGTCCTAACCTGCATGTCTATTGACTGTGAGAATTAACCAGACCACCCAGAGGAAACCCACTTAGACATGGGAAGAACATGCTGGGAGCACCTGGGACTTGAATCTCCTTGTAGTGAGGCACCACTTTGCTGCTGTTATATATTCAAATATACCTTAGCCTAACTGTTCAATCAATAAAAGTATCAAACTTAGACCATCCATGTAATTTTGCTCCCAGTTTGTTTCTTTCTCTCACTCTCTCTGCCTGGCTGCTCTCTCTGCTGTCTAGTTCTCCTCTCCTGTAAGAAGTGCCAGTTCTCCATTGTTGTCCAGTATTGTGGACTCTGGGCTCACTTCTGAAGATGCCATGAAGCTGGAGTCCCTCACTGCCCCATATTTGGGGTGCTGCTGTTAAGGCTCCACCTGTCCTAAGCCGCAGTGCTCACAACGTCGCTCTTGTCTGGGTTTCCATGTTTGATGGTGATGGCCACAGTTTCTGCAGTGACAACTCTGTTGTATATTGGCTCAGTATGTGCCAGTCATTGGAATCTTTTATTGTGAACAATTATAATGCCAAGGCATTCCAGTATAATTTGCTGCTGTATTTTTTTGTCGCCATTAGGTGATGCAAAGATTTGTGCTTTCATCTGCAGCTTTACTTATATTGATGCCCACAGTCTTTCTCTTGTTACTGGTGTGGTTCAGTGCTCTGAGGGACTGTGCCAGGGAGGTGATGTGACCTGCCTTCATATGTGACATCTTGCAGTGGGACAAGGCCCAGTTCAGTCTTGCAACTGTTGTTGTTGGCTCTCCTGTGCAGCTGGAGGACAAGTCTACCATGAGTTTGCTCTCCCGCCTCCTATAGTCTGCTAGGTTATTGGGCCCCACATCTTACCTTCCTACAAGAGGATTGGTGGGATGATATGAACTCTTTTTTAATTTTACCAGAAAGTAATCGATGGCTGGCAAGAAGCTTCCTGAAGCAACAAAGGTCAGCCCCAGATCTATGGATGTATGTTCCATTGGGGTAATATTCAGGGCAAACTGGCATTTCTGGAAGACCAACATTTTGGTTTTGTTCAAGTTAACAGCAAGAACACAGATTCTGCAGTTTTTCTAGGAAATCCAGGGTTTGATGAGGAGAGCAGGAGGAGACCAGTATCCTTCTCATAATGTGTGCTTTCGACTTTCCATTATGTATTCAAATCTCACATTTTTACTTCCTACATGTAATACTTTACATTTGCTGACATTAAATTTCATCTGCCACAAATCTGCACAAGCCAGTATGCTGTCCAAGTCTCTCTGTAATGATTTGATCTGCCAATCCACCTATCTTGGTATCATCAGCAAACCTAACCAGCTTGTTACTTATATTCTCATTCAAATCATTTATTTATATTAAAAATATCAGCTGCCCTAACACTGACCCCTGCTGGTCACCACTCTTAACATCAGCCAAGTCTTATGAGGTTCCTCACACCATCACCCTTTGCTTCCTGTGTCTGAGCCAATTCTGCAACCATCGACAAACATCACCTTGAACTCCCACTTCTCTTAGTTTGATGTCCAGCCTCTCATGTGGCACCTTATCAAATGCCTTCTAAGAGTCCAAATAATTAATATCATAAGCTCCACTTTGATTGTATCCTTTTGTTGCCTCCTCATAGAATTCCAGCATGTTAGTAAAACACGACCTCCCTCTTCTGAAGCCATCCTGACTTTTCAGTCAAACTCTTGTCCTTGCCATGTGCTGCTCAATCTTATCCTCAATAATTCTTTCTGTTAATTTTCCTGTTATGCATGGCACATTTACTGGCCTGTAGTTGCTTGGATCACTCTTTATATATAATGGCATAATATTTGATTTGTTGAGGTCCTTCAGAATTTCCCCAGTGCACAGTGACTTCCTAAAAATATGTGTCATGGGTTTATATTAAGAACTCGAGGGTAAATATTATCTGGGCCTGGTGATTTGTTTGATTTCAGTTTATTTAATCTGAGCAGCACTTCTCCCTCTACAATTTCCAAATCCCTCAGTACCTCCTCAGTAGTCCCATCTACCACTGGGAGGTTATCCATTTCCTCACTTGTGAAGAAAAATGTGTATTTAGAGCATCTGCTATTTCACTGTCTATATATTTTAATTACACTTTACTATTCCTGATACACTCCACATCTCCCTTGACTGTTCTTATATTATTATGACTAATATTATGGTAGCTTTCCCAGCTGGGAGGCCATAATGGAAGGACAGATGCTTCCCGGGGCCATATATTCCCCCTATATATAGGGTGGCAGCATCCATCTGGTGAAACTCTCATTTGTTCAATCACAGGGCTTATGGGGAACTGTAGTCCTGATGGGCAGCCTTGTTGGAGTACTTGGGTGCCACTAGAGGGAGCCTGCAGGGGATCACTACTGCTACTTTTTTGCATGCAGTGCTGTGCTGTGACACCAGCAGTACTCCCAGGTACAACATAAAAGCAGATGTAGAGGGAGTCAGAGTCAGCCGATGACACTAGCGAAGAAGTGGTGGCAGAAGGAGATGGAAGGTGACCAATTATGCATTATTATTGAGCTGGAATGACTGAACCCTGCAAAGAAATCATTGTACATTAAACTATCTTTTATCATTGTGTTTGGTTGAGTTGTATCCAGTGTTAGGGGCTTGGTGGACACCCCTTGTTTGATCATAGATGCTGTTTGATCTCATCCTCCCTACAAAATTAAATCCTGTGTGTAAATGAGTGTGTTCATAACTAGATCATGGTACACTGGTGAAATGCTGGGGTACAAGCCATGTCACTCCTATTAATATCAATAACCAAAATTACAACCATTTGGACTCAAAGGTTGACTTAAAAAATGAATACAATAAAATTATTGGGTGTATTTGGGGAGTCACGTGATGCTTCACCGTGCTGGCTCTTTGAGCTCCAACTCCTCACGCCAACAAAACACACTTTTCTACTTTTTTCCCACCTGACTTTTACTAGTAAATCGACATACTATTCCATATTTCTCACTGTCACCGAGAATAGATGTCGTCTTCAGACTGGAGACCCCATTCCTCGCCTACTAACTTGTCAAAGAAGCTGAAACATCCTTGAATGGAATCCAGTGCCAATATGGACTACTACTGGGACTCGATGAAACATCTCCTCTTGGAACACACCACCACGTTGAATACACTGCAATGCAGACCAACTTCACTGAAATACGGGGCGCCCTGAAAGGTATATTAAAGAGGAGCAGGCGGAACGGAGCAAGGATGTCGAGCCCTACAATCCATCCTGTTCCGTCACCACATGGAGATAAAGGCGCTGTTAAGGGGGTATGCTGACACCTAGTGGCAGACACTATATGAAACAGATGGTGAGACCTGCTAGAAGAGCAGTCAGAGTTTTTGGCTTGTGAGAACCGGCTCAGCGTAGTCTATATGCATAAACAGGCACTCCGTAAAAAGAACGACAAACTGATCGATCAAGAGGACATGACTCGAAGAGACAATTTAAGAACTGTCGGACCGAAAGAATGGGCTGAGAAAGACAGTCCGATTTACTTCCTCTCACAAATGTGGTTTCCCTGACATCTCAAACTTTGCCCCGGAGATCATTCGGGCTCGTCGTGTAGAACTCAATTATTATCTAACCCTATTCTTAATATATTGTCGTACCGTCCGTGCGGCGGGTAAAAAACTGGTCCACGACAAAGATATCCGCCAGGAAGCCTTTAATAATTAACTAAGCATTATCCAGAATTATTCATCCATACATTTGCATTGAATTTAATGAAATAGATGCTATTCAACAGGTCGTTGCTCTAGCTGAGAGTACGGAGAGCTTTTCGTGTGCGTCCATATATCAAGCCTGTGAGCAAACAACAACCAAAAAACCCGCGCTTATACTGTGCATGCCAACCAAGATAACTCACCACGTGACCAAATCACCCTGAACGTTAGAGCAGTTACAACAACGGCCCTGAACTTTTTCTGGTCACTACAATATAAACTAATCTTGAACTACAAATATATTTAACATATTTGCAAAATTAACTGAACATAAAAACGTTAATACAAAACTTGCCTCATACATTGTGTGGGTCCGCAAAGATTCTCTGATCTTTGTCTCACTTTCCTGCAGTCGCATGCCTCGGTAGGCCTACCCCCTCACTGTGGGACGCTGTCGGGATCGTGTCTGCACGCACATAAATGACACGTGTTGATGTCGAAGATAGATATACACACCTATGTATAAATATATGTGTGAATATCTTGAGTGTTGATTGTCGATGCCCAAATCGATATTTACAGACCTGAGTGCTTAAGAGCAGGACTAAGGGGCGGGATAAATGTTAAACAAATTCAACGTCAGCGAAATACATTCTTGCTATCACCGCCCGCGTAATGTGCTCCAGTCTACAGCATTAGACTTTTAGAATCAGCCTCAGGTAATATGGCCACTGGTACGGCTCACTTCCTCCCAAGCTGTCATAACTCCCCGAAGCCAGCTACGGTGGCCCCGAAGTACAGGGCAGAGAGAAAAAGAAAGAAAGAAAGTCAAATCGAATTCTGCAAAAGGAGGCAGCGTGGTTACACTCTGAAGTTCATGACGCGTGTTTGTATTTGTGTCTTTCAACTTGAAATCAAAGTCACTTGCGATCTCATAACCTGCAAGTCACGTCTTCACAGTTCATCGTGCGGCCAGTGAGCAGCTGCGGACCAAACCTGCGCTCCGCCATCAGCCACCACCTCACTGCATTGCGCGTTCCCGCTGATCCCAAAGCGCAGCACCGGACTAAACCAGTCGGGCATTACTGCGACTTAGCGGTCTGCTTACAGTCGAGGTTCAATCGTTGCTGCGATCTCAAAGTGTTCGTCGTTAACACAAGACGGGCTGTACAGTCCACGGTTATGTGCGCGCACTCGGGAGATTTAAGGGGCGCCGAGAAACGATCAAGGAGAACATCAGTGATGAAGACACCGATGAGACAGTGTCTGTGACCTGTGAAGTGTGGAGTATTATGGGAGGGCTTGGGAAAGAAAAGGTCCTGATTTTGTGGAGTTTTGTTGAATTGGTGCAAAAAAGAAGAACAAATAACACAGAAAGTCAGCTGAGCAAGAAGGAGCACTTGAGCTGGACGAGTGGCACAAATCTGTTAAGAACTTGAGCTGATGAATAATCGCCGATAACGCGTTAAAATGTCTGCGGTCAAAGTTTTTCACACAACCCGTAAATGCGTTAATTTTATCCAGTTAATGCGGTGGCCCTGAAGGGCAGGTGACAAAAATGTAAAGGTGTGTCTCGCACAATTAAAAAAAGGTGACACACACATTCAAACGAGTAACGAATAAGGTTTTATTTACTCGTATTTGAAAGAAAAGGAAATCCTTCAGGATACATTCAGTTACAGGACTGAAAGTAACAATTGTAAAGAGAATTGTGAAGATGAGTGTCCCATAAACGTTAGATTTTTAATTTAATTAGGCCTTACTTTTAAACGTTGCATTTTTTATTATAAGTCATTGCATCGCTTAAAAATGCCTAGTGCTGTGCAATATCCAGAACTGTTAGACAAATGGACACTCGGAGCAGATAGAAATCGTAAACGTTAGGGGGGATTTTCTTTCTCTTTTGCTACTGTACCTCACCACTGATACAACATCCGATCGAACGTAAAATCACCACTGAGCACAAACATTGGAAAGCAAATTGAGAAGGCCGACTTGCAATACGCTGTAGTCCCTGTGGTGTGTCGGTTAGAACACAGGAACTAATCCAACCATTTCAGGAACATTGCTTTGATGTTGAAATGCCAGAAATTCACAAGCAGTAAAACAAATGTACTGTACAGGTAGGTGAGTATGTGAGTGGTTGTAACAGGCAAACAGCAAAATAAGACATTTAGTAAATGTTATTCCACTATGCAATACACACATGTCCAATAGGTGGCACTATAGCTTCACACTTTCAACTATAAGGCGTTTGCAGTTACAAGTTCAATGTAGTAACGTAACTGGTTTATATCCATATTAATACACAACATCTCTTAAAAGATTTAATGTACTATCCCAATCATTTACAGGCTGAATCTACATTAAACAGAGTACATCCTCTACTTTACTGAACGGTATTAATGGGATCTACGGTAATAATATAAAATATTAACCTAACTACTGATTCAGTTATTTCTCTAACTGTTAACATTTAACTTCTAAATATGTATATAAGAACTTACATTTGACTTAAACTTTCTCTAGCGGCTCCAGTACTTCCGGCTTTCACGAAGTTCATCTCGCAAACTCACTGCACACTCCACGGTTTTCACGTAGCCATGCTTCAGCGCCTTAAAGGAACACGAGCCTTTTTTTTTTTACAACCACGTTAGATTACAAATACATTCCTTTAGTGCAAGGGTCCCCAACTCCGGTCATGGAGGGCCCCAGTGGCTGCAGGTTTTCATTTTAACTCTTTTCTTAATTAGTGCACTGTTTTTGCTGCTAATTAGCTTCTTTTGATTCAATTTCAATTGACTTGTTTTTTTAAAATTTTTTCCCCTAAATGTCTTCATTGTTCCTCTGAATTGCTTCATTTCTTTCCTTAAACAGAAATTAAATGTGATGCGAGTAAGCCAACTAAAGGCGCTTTTCCACTGCATAGTACGGTTCAGTACAGCTCACCTTGGTTCTGCTCAGTTCGGCTCGGTTTGCGTTTCGACTGCACTTTAGTACCGCTTTAGAGTGGGCGGGATTATTCACGTGTCGTTATAGTTGCGCCGCCTCTACTGCCGTGACACCGTGGAACTTTTACAACAACACGCAGACAACGACAACACTTTAGCTCGACGACGCGCAAGGGTAAGCATCTAAAAAAAGCACATCACTAGCTAACTTTTATCACTGTTGCAAAGCATAAAATGAACTTAACTGCCAGTGTAACATTAAAATGCTGATTCTGTATATTACAGATCTTCCACATTTTGCAAAAAAGTCGCCGCAACAGACCATCTGTTTGGACATTTAACCGTGCTTCAGAGTGGTGGGATGTGATTGTTCCCGGTTTTACAAACACTCAGTGGCTGGGGAACTTTCGAATGTCTGGAGAAACATTCATCCACTTATGCAACAAACTGCGTCCAGCGATGGAGAGACGGGACACAAACTTCCGCGTGTATAAAGAAAAGAATAGCCAGTGACGCAGTAATGACGATTTTCTCCGGCCAATCAGTGACCAGCAGTTTACACGTCACGTTTTGGTAACGGTTCGGCGCGCTTGGAACCTCGGCTGAGGTGGTACTAAAAAAAGGACCAGGTACTGTTCCCAGTGGAAAACCCCCCAAAAGTGAGCTGAACTGAACCGTGTCGTGCCGTACTATGCAGTGGAAAAGCGCCATGAGACCAACTAAGTCAGGACCTCAGACACCAACCAATTTCACGCCAACCGGTTGCTTAATTAAATGCGGATTCTTGTCGTTAATTAAACCCATTCTTTAATTTCATGGCTTGTTGCTGCTCTCATTATGCAATGGCTTACATTTCTGAAATTGTTGATTTTCTTTTTTCTAAGAGTACTGTCAAAATGTTTTGGGGACCTGAGCAGATCAACATCCTTGAGACCTTCATCTTTCTTTATTTTCAGATATTGTATGATGGACACACTTTGTTGGTCATGTTTTGGCTCATTTTGTATCTCATTATTGTTTGGCAACTAATTAAGGAAAAAGAAACAATTAAGGGGTCTAATTCTTCGAGAGCAAGTTGATTAAAATGAATTCAAAAGAAGTTAATTAGGAGCAAAAACAGGTCACTAATTAAGAAAAAGGGTTAGAATGAAAGGCCCTCCAGGACCCCTGCTTTAGTGATTGTTATTACGATAAAAATGGAGTTCAGAATCTTAACATACCGGAACAAAAATAAATAAATAAACAAACGGAGAGAACCCCAGCTTACTTTGGGGTCGGTATGTGTGTGTGTCTGTGTGTTTAATAAATTAACTCTTGCATGGAAAAAAAAAGAATGGATGGCTGCCTGTTTATGTACTCACTCGTGCACATACTGTACACCAATTTAATTTAAAACAGAATGCTATTAACTTTCCCTCACTCAGCACACCATTTCCTCTGTGGACTGACAGTCAAACCTTACCACTGACCAATCTTCGTTTTCCTTTTGTTTTGCCAAGGTGCTCATCCTTTTTGCACACTTTGAGTTGTCGTCACCCTTCTGAATGTGCGCACGTCACCTCGTTTGAATGTGTGCATCACGTTAATTGTAAGCGTCACTTTGTTTAATCCTTCTAAATTGTGTTTGTTACACCTTTACATTTTTTGTCACTTGCCCTTCAGGTGCAATGTAAATTAATTTGACCGCAAGACACACGTTGCTAATGAAACAGCACCACATTACCTGCAAGTCCATTAATAGTAATAGTAGGTCACCAGCACTCTATCGTTATTATTATATTATTATGACTTAGTATTTCATTGTTACGACTTATATTTATTACGACTTAGCATCTGATAATTATATGACTTATTACCTCATTATTACGAATAACTATCTCATTATCATTACTTAGTTTGTGTTAAATATCACCCTCTAGTGGGCATTTCCCAGAATTGCAGGGCTCTTTAGTATTTCAGGGTGTTATTGCAGACCGCAGTACCTATGAGGTCAGTCATGTAAAGCCCCAGCATCACGAAACGCCCTCAACATCAGTCACGTAGCACCCATCGAATTAGACTAGAATTAAAATTAAGGCCCCGTTACACTGTGGTTAAGATTAGGGTAGTAGGAGGATTATCTCAGTCAAAGGGCGTTTTGTGACTGACGTTGTGGCCATTACCTGATCAATGTCAAAGGTATTGCAAGCTGCAGCGAGACCCTTCTCTCCCAATCGGCACCAAGTGGAGTCAAGGCCACCTACCTGGAGCTCCAGTGTGGAGGCTCCAGGCTGCAGAGATGCACACTTGGTCTTGATCGAAGCAAGTCTGAATATCAGCTATATACAGCTATATACCCCTTCGAGAGGTGACTGAAGTAGCCGTCTCTTCTTATTGCGAATCCACATCTTACCAGAATTTCAGCAGATTCGACTCCTCATATAATATCAGCAGTACATACAAAACTCTAGCAGCCATCATTTGAAAATTATGGTGGGATAAAACTAAAAGTGTTTAGATAGATAGATAGATAGATAGATACTTTATTAATTCCAAGGGGAAATTCACATAATCCAGCAGCAGTATACTGATACAAAGAAACAATATTAAATTAAATAGTAATAAAAATGAAAAAAATAAAAATAAAATTAATGTTAGCATTTACTCCCCCGGGTGGAATTGAAGAGTCGCATAGTGTAGGGTAGGAACGATCTCCTCAGTCTGTCAGTGGAGCAGGACGGTGACAAAAGTCTGTCACTGAAGCTGCTCCTCTGTCTGGAGATGACGCTGTTCAGTGGATGCAGTGGATTCTTCATGATTGACAGGAGTTTGCTTAGTGCCTGTCGCTCTGCCACAGATGTTAAACTGTCCAACTTTAATCCTACAATAGAGCCTGCCTTCCTCACAAGTTTGTCCAGGTGTGAGGCGTCTTTCATCTTTATGCTGCCACCCCAGCACACCACCGCGTAGAAGAGGGCACTCACCACAACCGTCTGGTAGAACATCTGCAGCATCTTACTGTAGATGTTGAAGGATGCCAACCTTCTCAGAAAGTATAGTCTGCTCTGACCTTTCTTACATAGAGTATCAGTATTGGCAGTCCAGTCCAATTTGTCATCCAGCTGCACTCCCAGATATTTATAGGTCTGCACCCTCTGCACAGTCACCTCTGATGATCATGGGGTCCATGAGGGGCCTGGGCCTCCTAAAATCCACCACCAGCTCCTTGGTCTTGCTGGTGTAAGTGGTTTGAGTCGCACCATTTGACAAAGTCTTTGATTAGCTTTCTGTACTCCTCCTCCTGCCCACACCTGATGCAGCCCACAATAGCAGCATACAAGCATACCTGATAAAGTTTAATGTCAGGATCTATTAGCAGCTGATTTGAAATGTGTGGGGTCAGACTGGAGTCACAGGGACCACCCACCTCGTGACATCAGTCTGTCTGCACATGCGTCACATGGACACACACACACACACAGGCACACACACACAGCAGAACACAAACACTCAGACTGGGGAGCAACGCTCATCAGCCTCAATAATTACCTTCACTGCTATGACCTTAAGAATAAAATATCATATAGTATCACCATATTTTTTACTGTACTTTACATTTTTTTAATTATATATATATATATATATATATATATATATATATATATATATATATATATATATATATATATATACAGTATATATATATATATATAACTTTTCACTTATTAAAAAACTAGCTATGCTACACATCTCAGATGGGCTGAATTCTAAGTACTCAATGTAGATCTCAGTGTTAATGTTTGCAGTGCACCATCTGTTGGAATATGTTTTGAAATGCATGTAATAAATTGTCATTCTAACAGATGGTGTATCACAAATGTTTGCAGCAGTACAATGTATTACTACAGATGTTTTCAATGTGCCAAATTTAATGCACATGTCTCTGTTATATGCCATTTGTTATAGGAATCATAAAAGAAGTGTATATGTTTGTGATGTGTCATCTGTTGGAATGACAAATCCAATGCACATGTCTATGCAATATGCCATTCTATTTGCAGAGCCAAAGCACAACAAACTGCCGCAGGTCTGGACCAGCAGTTGTGCGCCAGCAGGGAGGTTTACAGGCCAGTATGGTTCACATTAATCACACTCACCCTAACATACATTCTGTCATAAAACTGCTGGCCAATATCAGTGGTGACGTCTGGTGCTGTGGCTCTGCAACTGGATGATATTGATTTGTATGGGGGTCATAAAAGCAGTGCTAATGTTTGTGAGGCACCATGCGTTGGAAAGACAAAGTGACTGGACAGATGCACAGACAGACACACAGACACTTGCCCTTTTATTAATTAAAGAGGATTAATCATAAACAAGAAGTCCTAAAATCTTCAGAACATACAAAACCTGAGATATGATCAGAGGAATTTACAAATCAAAAGTTATCAAATGAACAGATTTGACAAATAACGGCCGTCCTTCTGTTTTTTTTTTTTTTTGACCTTTTAAATTAATAAGGAATTCAGATTTTACAAACTGTGAAGCATTAGCAGGCTATTTATCTCTATGAATGTAACACCTTCATTCGCTTCTTCACACAGACTGATGTGAGGTGACATGCCACTCCTTGAGGGATCCTGAGGGAATTGCAAATTAATCCTGGGAATGTGTGTGTCAGTGGAAAGATAAAAGTGTCTCCAAGTGTCAAATCTGATTGTCACTTTGAACACCGACAGTGAAGGTGAAGTCAGTCAGCTGACTCGTCTCCTTGAGTTTGGGTGACAGTGTGAACAAGAAGGAGGAGGTGCAGTTTAATGTCTAACGTGACACCAAGTGACTCAGGAAAACACCAAACTCCGTCAGTATGGCCGAAATGTGACTGAGCGGTGAGTCCTCATCTTTAGACATTCACAGTGAATTCATTGATAGGTGACAGACCGCCTGAGTAACTAATAGAGGGGCAGACAATGTCTGTTCAGAGGCCAGCACTCCAGTCACTTCTGTCACTCTGTGCTCCTAAATAGTCACTGGAATGAGGCTCTTGATACTGAGACAGGCATGTGGGCCTGCTGGAGCAGCACTACTGAAAGGCGCTATATAGACTGACTTAACAGGTGACATTCAGTGACACTCAGCAGTTGTTGGGGTGTCAGCCCTCATACTTTGTATGAGACATCGGAATTTGATTTATTGTGTCAAATAATCTGTGAAGTCCGAAATACAAAGAAAGAGTCTGCTATGTGGAATAAGAATGGCGGGGGACAGTCACTGGGGTCAGTGTACACTTATTTGACTGAAAAGTGGGATTCGTGTTTAAAAAGTGGAAGGGGACCAAAACTACTGGGGGCAGGTCAGCGATACAAACAGTAGAGAGATAGACATGAAAGGCGTTATATAATATAGAGATATTAAAGTCACTATATACTGTAGGAGATGGGAAAGAAATGACATGATAGATGGATAGAGCAAAGTGAAAGACAGAATATGACATAAATATGAAAGGCACTATATAAGAGAAATATGAGAAGTGCACTAAAATAATAAATAATAGGAAAGACATTATAACAGTGAGAGAGAAAATGACAAATATGAAAAGGAGTTAAAGACAAATACAGTAGACAGATGTGAAGGGCACTATAATCGATTAATATTCATAAAAGGTGCTATATAATAGATAAAGGAGGAATGCAGTGTTGTTGTGGTGGTGAGGAGTTTGGACTTCAAAGCCTGAGGTTGTGAGTTCAAATCCCAGTATTGACACCAATGTGTGACCTGAGCAAGTCACTTCACCTGCCTGGGCTACAATTGGACAAAGAAAAGAAAAGGAAACAATGGAATCTCAGATAATGTAAGTCAACTTGGATAATAATGACAGTCAAATAATAATAAGAGATGACAGGAAACACACTACAGAAAGAAAGAGAGAAAATGACAGATGGGAGAGGCACAGTAACATACATACAGTAGGTACACGTGAAAGGCACTATATGATAGATGAAAAAATATATAAAATGATGAATTACAAGTTATTTGATTAATTTTTTCCATTGTAAAGTTTGACAGCAGATTGATTTTAAATGAATGATGTTGACTGTGACAATAAAAGTGTCATTTAATAAAGCCAGTGGTCAGTGTGAACTTGACAGTGACCTTATGGCGTTTATCATAATTCCAGAATTTTATTTTAAATCCCCACAGACTCTGTCCAATCAGAATAGCTCTTTACTATTAGTGTCTCGTCAGTGCAGCTCTTGATTGGTTCTTGGTAATTGTCTGTGTTGTGCTCCGCCCCCAGTTCCGTTACACACTCCCAGATTTCCTCACTCGTTTTCTTTTCTCTCCTTTCAGACTTCTGTCCACTCACACTGGACATCAACACGGCACACAGAGCCCTCCGTCTGTCTAAAGGGAACAAGAAAGTGATACGTGAGGGGACAGAGGCAGAATATCCTGATCATTCTGAGAGATTTGACTGCTGGTCTCAAGTTCTGTGCAGAGAGGCTCTGACTGGGATTCGCTGTTACTGGGAGGTGGAGTTCAGTGGATACTTCATGAGGATTGGAGTTTCATATAAAGGACTGAGCAGAAAAGGACAGGGCAAGGAGAGCCTCTTTGGATACAACGACAAGTCGTGGTGTTTGCAGTGGTCTCATTCCCAGTGCTTTGTGTATCACAATAGCCAGGAGACTGAAATCAGTGCCCGCTACAGCCCCAGAATAGGTGTGTATCTGGACTGGCCTGCTGGCTCTCTGTCATTTTATAGCGTCTCACACACAATGACCCTCCTGTACAGGTTCAACATCTCCTTCACTGAGCCCCTTTATCCAGGGATTTCTCTTGGTCTTCTCTCCAGTGTAACAATCAGCCATCTGACACCAGGTGACCACTGACCAGTACCCTCCACTGGTCACTTGATGTCCCCACAAGCTCAGGTGTCTTTGTGTTTGAGGTTTGGGATTAAAATTAATTTTACAGGATGGCTTGGGGGGGGCAGCACCTCTGTGAGTGAATTTTGTGATAAGAATGCTGGGCGAGTGCGGCTGTCAGGGTCTCCATTATTATTGGGTTTGAGCCAATCAGGTGTGTGTGTTATAATGAGGGGTGTTTACACCTTAGACCTACAAATACCAGAGTGACCACCAAGGGTCACTGTTGATTCACAAAGGTGAGATCACCAAGAATGGGGGGAAAAGAAGACATTGGAATGTTGTGAAGTGTCTGCTATGAGCCCTGAATTGAATCCAAGTCAACATCCATGGAAAGAGCTGAACGTCACAGCTGGGAGAAAAAGGCCGTCAGACGTCAAGAAGACTGGGCCGGGTGGGCAGTGAGGGTAGTAGAAGTCTCATCCAGAGCCACAGGAAGGGCTTGATGGTAGTTATTAACTCAAAATAATGAGCAACGATACAGGAGGTGAGGGCTCTGAATCACTTTGTATGAGACATCGGAATTTGATTTATTGTGTCAAATAATCTGTGAAGTCCGAAATACAAAGAAAGAGTCTGCTATGTGGAATAAGAATGGCGGATGAGACTTCTACTACCCTCACTGCCCACCCGGCCCAGTCTTCTTGACGTCTGACGGCCTTTTTCTCCCAGCTGTGACGTTCAGCTCTTTCCATGGATGTTGACTTGGATTCAATTCAGGGCTCATAGCAGACACTTCACAACATTCCAATGTCTTCTTTTCCCCCCATTCTTGGTGATCTCACCTTTGTGACATTCGCCCCCAAACACCTTGATGATCTCCTGATTTCATTCTGACCTTCACAGATTCAGCACTTCAACTTCAGACCATTAATGGCGTCGCTTTGTCTTCTGTGGACACAGAGCTGCTGTGACTCACTATAAAGTTCTCATTTCGTTTCTTCAGTCCAAAGGATCTCCAGCACTGTGGCTGAATAACACACAGTTTAGAAAACTCAAGTCTGTGTGTGTCCTTCAAAAGTGGGATCATCTACCATGGAGCCCACTGTCATTGACACAGTAACAGATGGTGTAACTTGACGCTGTTGTCCTTCGAGTCTCTCTTGATGTTTTCTTGTTTTTTCTCCTCCATGTAAACTCTCCTTCTGTTCAATCGGAGGTCTGCTTTACTCTGGTGGTCTCATCAGGGAGGTGGGCTACAGTGCTGCAGACCCTCAAACATTTTGAGAATATTAGCAGCTGTGCTCACAGGAATATGAAGCTTTTTGGAGGTGGTCTTGCAGTCTTCACCTTGACCACTCTGGCTGTGACCTTCTTCATCTTTTCCTCTTCTCTTGTCCTCATTCAGTGTGAGGCACACAATGACACAACACAGCAGAGTGAAGACTTGACTGAGTGATTGAAGACCCCGGTGACATGCAGCTTGAGATGTCACTACAATCCTGTGGGGTTTTTGAACTTCTAAGGACCCCCTCAATAATTTCCTCTGCCATTCCTATTTGTTTTAATGTTTAAAATTTGTGAAGTCGAGAACCCAAAGCAAAGTGTCTGCTCTGTAGAGTAAAGAATGGAGGATGACAAGGACTTTTGTCAGCTTTAACTTATTTCACACACAATTGTGCTTCATTTTTAAAACAAACACTTTTGGCTGTGTCTGTATATACAGTCGTGTGATAAAATAAGTGCACCCCATGACGTGGATTTTATTTTTTCTTTTCCTTTTTTAACATTTTTGGACATATCAAGACTCGAGTTAAACAGGCGGCTTTGGTGATTCACTGCCTGAATCTCTCTATCCCATAATGCACCAGTCACAGGAACCCAATCACTCTCAGCTTATCAGTCACATAACACTCAGACTTTCATATCATAAGCCTGTCCTGGTCTATTAAAACTTAAATGATTTTTATTGTGATGATCCATTCAGTCAAAGCGCAAACTCACATTTTAAAACGTCGTCTCTGCTCTGAGGTTCAGGAGGTTGGAGGGCAAAAACTGGAGCTCCATGACCTGAAAAGAAAAAGAAAAGAGAAGAAGAGTGGAAACAGTGAAGATGGAATTATGTGATCTTAGTTTAGTTCTTAAAACGTATTACAAATCGAGAGTAGTTAAAATAAAACATTTATAAAACAGACAAGGACTGGCAAATCAGACCAAATGTTGATTTGAATATTCATATTAAAAATAAATATACAGGGAGTCAGAGAGTATTGAGACCCCTTCACTTTCTGCACACTTTACTGTTTTGTTGATTTCATTTTAAATGGATTCATGTGCCTTTTGTGCTCATCAGTCTACTCTCAGTAACCCATAATGACAAAGTGAGCTCAGGTCTTCAGAAAGGTCTGCAAATTTATTATAATTCAGAAACTGAAACTTCTCCTTCCTAGAAGTATTCAGACACTTAATTCAGTTCTTTGTGGAAGACCCTTTGGCGGGCTTCATGACTAATATTCACTAGCAGCTTTACACTCCTGGATTTGGTCAGTTGATCCCATTCTTCCTGGCAGATCCTCTCAAACTCCGTTAGATTTCAAGGGAAGCGTCTGTGAACTGCCATCCTCATGTCTCTCCAGACACGTTCTGTGGGGTCTCAGTTTGGTCACTCAAGGACACTCAGACTTGTCACAAAGCCACTCCAGAGTTGTATTGGCTGTAGGCTTCAGGCCGTTGATCCATTGCCAGTCTGAGGTCACAGGTTTTCTTTAAGGTCTTCTCTGTATTTGACTGCACTTATCCTCCCCTCAATTCTGACCTGTCACTCTGTCCCAATTGCCTGATGCTGCCACCACCATTTTCACTGTAGAGATGGCATTAGACAGGTGGTGAGCAGTGCCTGGTCCTCTCCAGACATCCTGCTTGGACGTCTGTCTAAAGAGTTCAATGTTTTTCTCATCAGATCATTGAATCTTTCCCTTGATGCTTTCAGGCTGTCATTTGCCTTTTCTCTCAAGAGTATTTTCTGCCTGGCCACTACCATAAACGCCTGTGCTTCTGGGAACACTCGCAGCTTTACAAATGGCTTTATCCCCTTGCCCTGATCTTTGCCTCACCACTATTGGATCATGGAGGTTCTACAGAAGATCCCTTAGACTTCATGGCTTGTATTTTGTTCTGAAAAGCACATACAGTTGGGGACATCTTCAAGATCTGAGGAGGTAATAAATTCCATCCTGAATTGAGAAGGTGCTGCTCCTGCTAATGCCATCTCTTCATTGAGCTCACAGGCCAGTGACCTCACTTCCTTTGCCAGTTAATTAAGTTCAACCTCATCTGGTACACCAAGATAAAATCCCACCGGAAGTGGGTGTTCATTACGGATCCGTGACTGAGGAGTTCTGACGTAGTCCTCCAATTTGCTTATCTTCACCACCAAAATATGTCAAATAAAATGTTTTTAATCTGTAAAATCCTTTTAAATGTCAGCAAGAGACATGACTTCTGAGCAAACAACAGCAGGCATATAAAACATGAGAGCCCAGGGGGAGAACAGCTGAAAATGAATGAATGTGAACTTTTAATGTGGACTCCATCCAGCAGAATGTAATGGACCCCGAAGACAGCAGGAGCAGATTCAGATGTTATGATATTATAAAGTACTAACGCTGAGCTCAATTTAATTCCATTAACGTCTTCACTGTTCTCAAATAAACAATCCATTTGTGCACTAAGCCGACTTAATCATTTTAAAACACATTTCTGTTCATTAATCTTCAGTTGAGCAGACCAAAAGAAATAAAACGAATCCCAATATCAAATGAAAAAATTACTTATATACTTATGTTAGAATTTATATTTAAAAGTATAAGGAATATAATATTCAAACTTTAAATTCCAAAATATCTGATTACAAGCAGCAGTTTATTGTGAGCATTTGTTCTCACTCAGCTAATGACTGTGAAAGGCACTATATACTAAAATTTCCTTAACCACAAAGGATGGCAGATAAATGTTAAAGAGCAGGCCTTCTTCAGTGTCCTCTTATTGTCACTCTGGTCCTCCTAATGGACTTCAATCACAAACACAATGTCACCAGACACTGTAACTGATGGAGTCCATGTCATGATGTCCCACTGGCTGATCTTCTCTTTTTCAGACCTGACAGCTCCTTTTTCAGGCCCTCAGATGAGAAATCAGCAGTGACAGTGAAGCTCAGTGAGTCTCCATCAGCAGGAAGGACACAACGAGAGGAGAAAGTCTGAATCAGGGGAGAAGAGGGGATGAGATTTCAGAAAGGAGACTTTAAAAAGTAAATAATGTAAGAGGGGCACTTTTGAATTAAGGATCAGTGTGGTGGGCAGTCAGCTTGGTTTTAGATGGCGAGAACGCCTGTCATTGACATCTTGGTTATTCATGAGATAATATTTAGTGGAGTGTAGTGGAGCATCAGAGATTTTCGACCTTAACTATCAATGAGCTTTTCACACAGGACTCCATGAGCCGCGAATCAAGATAAAGGGATTGAGGGAGCAGGTGGGTCCAGAATTGACTTGGCACACAAAACAAGGCGTTGGGCTTTTTATTGTACTGAGACAAACTTAATTAAATGAAATGTAAAGACTAACACATGTAGGGAGAAAGCTCTTTAGTATGATTAGACATTTGAAGATCTGCAGGTCTAAAGTGAGACTTGCGAGTAAATCTTGGGAGCCTTTGTGTCTTTATCACCATCATCAGCTACACAAAGGAAAGAAAGCTAAGGGGAAGCTGAATTATATAGCAGTCACCATGTGTGGATCATAAACCAAGAAGAGAATCTCCCTAACATCTGTAAAACACAGTCAACATCAGGACTATTGTGTGTAGTGTGAGATATAAGCACATGAGAAGAACAAGAGACAAGACTGGGCTGTGGGGTCTGAGCTGTGAGGAAATGCTGAAGGATTTGAATCTCATCAGTTTAAGGATGGAGTCATTAGATGGTGGCCTGGCAGAAGAGTTGGCACTAACCTCATTTATTTGGAATTCTAAACATCCACGCATCAAAAGAGCGACCCTACAAAGACAAAAGGCAGAAGGCGGCATGGCTCTACCTAACTTCCAGTTTTATTACTGGGCGGCAAATATACAGTCGATAAGAACCTGAACACAAATAGAAAAACATACATAGGCTTGGACCACAATAGAAGTAAAATCCTGCAGTACTTCTTTGTATTCCTTGCTTTGTGCTCCAATAAACACACGTTATCGGCAATACACTAATAACCCAATTGTGCTCCACTCACTTAGAATCTGGAACCAATGTAGAAAGCATTTTAAGACGGAGAAGCTTCTTTCTGTGGCACCCTTGCAAGAGAACCACCTCTTTCAACCTTCACAAACATATGCAGTTTTTAATATCTGGAAAAAATTTGGAATTAACTTGCTTAGAGATCTTTATATAGACAACATCTTTGCATCCTATGAACAATTACATTCCAAATTTAACATTCCAGCTACAAATTTCTTTCACTATCTTCAAATCAGGAACTTTGTTAAACAGAACCTTCCAGATTTTCCTCATCTTGCACCCTCATCCACGCTGGAAAAAATATTGCTCAATCTCAAGGACTTAGACACCATCTCTGCAATATATAAAATCATTTTACAATCCCTTCCTTTCAAAGATCCAAGAGGACACTGGGAAAAAGATCTTTCAATTAATATATCAGAAAAGGAGTGGAAAGTAGCAATGCAGAGAATTCACTCGAGCTCCATATGCGCAAAGCATACAATTATACAACTCAAAATTATATATCGAGCACATCTGTCTCGACTAAAACTCTCCAAAATGTTTCCAGGGCATGATCCAACCTGCGAACGTTGCAACCAAGCCCCAGCCTCACTAGGTCACATGTTCTGGGCCTGCTCCAAATTAACATTATTCTGGACAAACATTTTTAATTACCTCTGAGATAGCCTTGGACTCACAATCCCTCCTAACCCATTAACAGCTGTGTTTGGGGTTCTTCCAGAGGGTCTTAAAGTGGAGAAAGACAAACAAATTGTGATTGCATTCACTACACTGTTGGCACGCAGACTGATTCTGATAAACTGGAAGAACCCAAACTCTCCTCTTTTAAGTCAGTGGGAAACGGATGTGTTATATTATTTAAAATTGGAAAAAATCAAATACTCAGTTAGAGGATCCGTACAGACTGTTTTCAAAACATGGCAGGATCTAATCAGTAATATTTTAAAATGATTTTATAAAGCACAGAGAATTTATTAATTTAGGTATTTTTACAAGCCTTAAATTTTACACCGTTTGACTTGCTCTCTCTCTCAGGGGTGGGGATCGATCTGTTCTTAACATAATTCTTTTTTTTGTAAAAACTTGATTGCTATGTATTGATTGTAATAAAATTAATAAATTAAAAAAAAAAAAAAAAAAAAAAAAAAAAGAAGAGTTGGCACTACCCTTTATTAGATGTCATCTTTAAAATTTAATTTCACACAAAATCCTGTACATTCATTTGTCTGTCATGAACATGAAGGCAGCAGCTGAGATTTTTTAAAACACAATATTGGAAATGTTAAGGAAATATGACAAGATGATGTCTGTTGGGCTGAATGGCCTGTCCTTCTCATGTTGTACAAACTCCTCAGATCTTTTAAATTTCATTATAAATGTTCTCAGGTCCCACACACCCCAGTCTGATCAGACTCCCTGTGAAGTGTCGCTCTCACCTGTAGGTAATAGAGATGGGCCTTGGTCTCTGAAAGCTCTTTCAGCTCAGCTTCTCTCCTCTTCAGCTCCTCTTTCTTTTTCTCCAGTTGCTCCATGACTCCTTCAGCCTTCTCCGTTTTTCTCTTTTCTTTTTCTTTGATCCTCTCAGTCAGTTTCCTGTCAGCTTCCTCAGTGCACCATATCAGAGCAGTGCAGCTCTTCTCATTTTCTTCCACATCTCTTTCCACATAAATCTGAATAAAAAGGATACATTTTTAGAATTGGGTCTCCTAATAAGAATAACCAATCACAAGATATGTTTGTTGGAATTTTGATACTTTGAAGGACGAATTGGTTGGAGTGATTGGTGGTACTTTAATCGTTGAAGGAAGGGCAGTTGGAGACCACCTCCCAAACAATATTTGTGTGCACAAGTGGAAAACCTCCCTGGTTGGGTGGATAGGCTTCTCGCCAGAGCAGGGAAGGAAGGATCCAGTTGTCCTTGTCAATGATGTCCATTTCTCAGTGAACAATTGTAAGAAATAGGATCAGACTACCAGTGCTGAAGGTCAAATTTCAAGACTTAGGTGTAAAGCTGTGGAGCAACAGTGACATAGTGGTTAGAAGGTCTGCCTAAGCCACACACCAGTCTAGATAAAACTGACGAGACTAAATAGATTAAATAGAAAATCACAAAAACATAAGGCACAGCCAAAAGAACACAAGAACTCACCAAACTCACACAGCATATATATAATGAAGCGCCAGGAACTGTGGGAGACCCTCCAGGTTTATAAGGTGGAAGGGCAGTTCCTGGCAGTAATTGGCAGGTGGCCCTGCCTCTTGGTGAGCCACACATAAACCGAATGGATCATAACACTGGCAGCTTAAAGACAGGATCAAATACAAAGAATAATGTGCATACTCAACAAAATCAACATTAACATACAGTGGACCCTTGACTTACGAACTCAATTTGTTCGCGAGGGCTGGTTGTAACTCAAGTTGGTTGTAAGTCAAGACTATTTTTCCCATAAGAAATAATGGAAATACCCATAATTCACTCCGAATCTCCCACAGCAACACTTACTTAACCTTTTCATAATAAAAAAAAGGGTTGTATAATGTGCATAATTTACCAAAAACACCAATAATTTTTCTAATGTACTAACCAAAAAGTTATAAAAAGTGCCTAGCCTACCAGAAACAACAATTTCACACTGTACTCACCATTTAATTTGACATTTAGTGTGAGTTTTTGTTAGTAGAGTTAAGTCCCCTTTAACCAGTGGATGGAATATCAGAGGACTTTAGGGCAGTGGTTCTCAACCTGTGGGGTGGGCTCCCCTAGTGGGGGCATGAAGTAACAAAAAGGGGGGCGCAAAGATGTGAAAAAAAGAAAACAAATCTGTTGAAATCAAAACAAATGAACTTAAACTACATTCTGATACTAGAACAATAAATATAGAGTTAGATAAATGTCGATAAAAGTTAAGTAGGTATAATAAAATATGCATCTGCATTTCAAAAAATGTTAAAGGGGGCGCGATTAAAACTGTTATGAAAACTCGGGTCACTCATACTTAAAGGTTGAGAAACGCTGCTTTAGGGTGATGCTGTCTGAATTTCTACTGAATAACACACGGGATTCTGTCAACAGTGAAATGCCATGAAGGACATCACAAAACGTCTTCTCTAACTCTCCCTTATCGTGTCCCTATACATTATCACCAGTGAAGCTCTGCTGCTCTTCAAGTTTTCATTTATTTATCCCCTCTTTGATATGAAGTGTTGTCTTCCTATTCCTTTCACCTTCATCTCCTCCATCGCCCTCCTCGTCTCCTTCAGTGTTTTCCCTCTCTCCTCAAGTCTCCTCTTGATGTCACTCAGTGTCACCCCCAGCTGTTTCTGTTTGGACACACAAGAGGACACGCGTGATCAGAACAGAATTCACGCTCACTTTGTGATTTCTTCTTCTCTTTCGGAGTCCTGATATTTTCACAGCACATTAGTTTTACATTTCAGGACACAACTTAGATTTGATTTAACAAACAGGAATGACAAAAAAGATTAAAAGATAAAGGGTTCATTTAATGAATTCAGGATTGAGTTTGGGCTTGAAGAGCGCGCCAAACACAGAAGACAGTTTGAAGGCACACTGGTGTGTGAGTTAGTTCTTGATATTTAGAAGACATCACATCGACAAACTGGGAAATGTGAAGTTCATGCAACACCAAAAATAATAGAAACTGGAGTGTGTAAGTAAAAAAAACTGGTGAAAGGCCAGGAGGACTTAAACACGTAATGTCAGCAATTATAGGATCTACAAGGCCATTTGATATCCTGAGTAAGACATGTGAGGACGTTGACTGTCATTGTCATTTTCTGGAGTCAAGTAAGATACATGAAATACACAAACGATTCTGTTGAATTGAAGAAGAAGACAACTTAAAGGAATTCTAAAACTCAAAAATTATATTTTTATATGTTACTTACCCCAGGTGTTTTATTTAGATGACTGAGATTATTCTTTAAATAAAATGTTTATTATTTTAATATTATATGGTTTCTCCAGAGCTTTCAAGACCACCCAGCCATCCCTGTTAAGGGGTCAGCTCAGAGATCTGCAGATGGGTGAGCCTGTGGTGTCCTGATGATGGACTATCTGTCAGGCAGAGCGCAGTTTGGGAGACTCAAGGACTGCGTGAGCAACACTGGCACAGCACAAGGAACAGGCCTGTCTGCTTTACTCTCCACTCTGTGCACCTTACACTGGAAATAACAAAATTGATCTTTTCTTGTATATCCAAGAATCACCCAAGGAGTGCCTCAATGGGCTTTAACAGGCCTTACTTTTGAGAGACCCCTACTCCAATGCCCTAAGAAGACAAGACAAAACTCCCAAATAAACCTTTTAGGGAAAGAAAATGGAGGAAATCTTGGAAGGGCAATTCAAAGGGAGACCCCCCCCTCTAGGTAGGCTGGGCGTGCAGTGAGTGTCAAACACAAGTAATCCTCTTCACAGAGCGAGATGGCCAATCCATCATGGCCTCCTCAGAAATTCAACACAACAGTACAAACTACAAGGAAAAATGCAAGAACAGATGAGACCACTCGCTAAATACAGAACTACCACATATGAGGACACAGATTTGTGCAAATACATCAAAACAAAATAGAACTTAAAGAACAAAAATGAGAAAAAGCAACATCTGACCATCAGCTCATTGTAGGACCAAAGCCAGATTGCAGAACAGAAGTCAGCCTCATAATGGCTTCTGTGATTTTCACTGTCACAGCTCTTGTCATCGTGTTGAACAAAGGCAGCTACAGACCCCAAAGGGTAGAAGAAAGCCGAGGTGTCTTATGAAGCCATGAAGCCTACCTGAAGAATCACAAACACCTGTGACGCCAAGTGTTCTCAACATTATGGTGCCCTGAAATGGTAGGACTATGTAAAAAAAAAGTGCTGAGTGACTGAAATGTCTGCAAATAAACTTAAATGAAAGTCAGTCATGTGCACTTTAATCATGATGTCTGAATTGTTGGATTTATAATGTGAAACTGTGGAAGCAGGGGTGTGAATCAAGGAGAAATGTGTCTTTGTCTTAAACATCATGGAGGTCACTGTATAACAGCAGGTCATGTCACTTGTAGACATTCACAGATGATTCTGCACTTATGGGGTGTGTTGATAAGGAGGATGAGACATGGGAGAGGAGTCAGCAACATCAGCAAAACCAACAAACCAGAGAGCCTCTGTGTCCGGGGTCACTATTCAGGGAGTGGATGAAGAGGTGGTCCACTCCTACACATACTTGGGGGTCCACATCAATGACAGGTTGGACTGAACTGTGAACACAAAGGAACTTGGGAAGAAAGGGCAGAGCAGACGCTTTTTCCTCAGGTGGCTGTGATCCTTCAATGTGGGTGCTGACAGCCTTCACATCTTTTATAACTCATAAGAACATTGCTGATAATGGAAATAATGAAAACTGAAATACTCCAAAGAATTTTATTAATACAAACTAAGACATCTCCACTACAGTACATAGCATAATCCATGCAAACACATTGAGACCAAACCCAGATTTACACCACAAAGTGCACCGATGCCGTCACTCAACTCTGTCAAGAGCTTATTCAGCATCCAAAAATATCAAAATGTCTGGAAACTCAGATACTGCAGAGGGAAAAATTAAATTACAAAACTACCAAACAGAAAATCCAGTGTGGAGGTCTCTGTTTCATATTCACGCTAGAATTTCAGAACTGTTAAGAATTCTGCTCAGTTTATAGCTGAAGTTCATAAATTCTCAAAAGTCCACACAAATCAGCTTTCACTTTCTCTGTCTGAGGCCCAGACATGGTGATGAATTATTTATCAACAATTTATCCACACACACTTGCTATAATAAAGAATCCATCAATTCGTCTAAGCTTCAATCCATCAGTCCATTATGTTAACCCTTTAATCAAGAGCAAAGTCACAGGGCAGTTGGAGCCTAAACCAGTAAACACTGGACAACACCTGGACAATGCACCAGTCCATCAGGAGGTGAATACACACACACACAAACACACACATACGCACACACACAAAGGCTAATTTAGCATCACCAACCCATCTGCTCTGCATGTCTTTGCTTTATGGGAGGAAACTGGAACACCGGAATAAAACCCAAGTGAACACGGGAGGAGCATGCAAACTTCCTTCAGGGGCCACCAAGGTAACAATGCCCAGTCAAAAAATATAATATGTTCATTCATAAGGATAACAGAAGATGCATTTTAATTCTTTTTCTGTCATATAGAAAAAGGCACATAACCTGTGACTTCTATTTCTCTAATTTTCATCTAAACAATTTCCAGAGAAACATCATTCATTCAGGACCGGCTTTTAAATGTTCTCGTCATACTTCTGGATTTTCAGAGCGTTAGATGATTAGTTCTTAGCTACTTATCAGGTTTTCAGAGCCTGCACTGTCATGGCGGTGTGGATTTGTGATGTCATGTGTGTGTGTGTGTGTGTGTGTAAGTCACGGCTCTAAACTGATACAAGTCCACTTTACAGTAGTTATCTTACTACTAATTTATGAAGAGATCCTTACAACAGCTAAAGTCTTCTCCTTAATCATGGTATTGCTTGGAATCTTTTGATCTTGTCTCACTTTCACAGTTAAAAAGAACTATTGACACCCTTAAACCAGCTCTCAGTCCTCTTGATATTGTACCACCACGCCTCATAGTGGAAGCCTTGATGATTTGGGTCCATCTTTACTAGCCATTATCAATAGATCTATTAATGAAGGAGTTGTGTCCTCATTTTTTTAAACAGGCTGCGGTCCGTCCCTGTCTAAAAAAGGCAGAATTAGATCCTGGAGTTTTAGCCAATTTTCGCCCGATTTCCCAATTGCCATTTCTGGCTAAAATATTAGGAAGAATTTTTTATAATCAATTGGTTGATCAACCTTAATTCCAATAATTTATTTGAGATCTACGACTCTGGCTTTAGGCGTTATCATGGTGTTGAGACAGCCCTCCTTGAAGTATTCAATGAGATCTCTCTTATTACTGACTCAGGTGGCGCTGCAGTCCTTGTGCTCCTGGACCTGTCCGCTGACTTTGACACTATTGACCATGAGATATTGCTGTTGCGGCTTGAACATCTTGTTGGGCTTAAAGGGGCTGCTCTTAACTGGTTCAGGTCATATCTAAATGGTAGACACTTTTCAGTGACTTTAAATTCCTCTTTTTCATCTACTGCTCCTCTTAAGTGTGGTGTTCCTCATGGATCCATTTAGGATGCTATCTTATTCTCTATATACCTTCACCCTATTGGAGCTATTTTTTTAGGAAATTTAACATTTCTTTTCACTGCTATGCTGATGATGCACAGGTTTATATTCCTGTCTGCAACTCTGCAATAAATCAACTCCACGACTGTCTTTCTGAACTAAGATCCTGGATAGCTAATAATTTTCTTGATCTGAATCAAAATAAAATGGAGGTGCTTATAGTGGGTCCATCAGCTAAAGCCCAAATTGGTCTTGGATTTCTTGGCTCTTTCTCTGTCTTTTGCAAACCTCAAGTCCGCAGTCTTGGTGTTTATCTTTGACAGTAACCTCTCTTTTGAGAAACAGATTAATTCTGTAGTCAAGAGTTGCTTTTTCCAGCTTCGTCTATTAGGTAAGATCAAGCCTTTTTTTTATTTTCTAGAGATCTTGAGAAAGCTACTCATGCTTTTACCTTTCCTCGCTTTGATTAGTGCAACTCGCTGTATTCTGGGATTAGCAAATCCCTGATATGCAAGTTACAATTGTTCCAGAATGCTGCTGCTCACTTTCTGGTTGGGGCAAGAAAGTCTGATTCTGTTTCTCCAATTCTAGCTTCTTTACACTGGCTGCCTGTCAGTTTTCAAATTGATTTTAAAATCTTGTTGCTATTTTTTAAATCATTACATGGGTCTGCTCCTGCCTAGTTATCTGAATTGTGTGTTTTACAAAAGCCACCCAGAGTGCTTAGATCTTCTGGTCAGGTGTCTCTTGTTGTCCCTCATCCCAAGTGTAAAACTAAGGGGGGCAGACAGGACTTTTACAGCTGCGGCCCCTCGCCTGTGGAACTCTTTACCTCGTCACATAAAGGAGTCGTCTACAACTGAACTGTTCAAAACGAGATTAAAGACTCATTTCTATTCACTTGCATTCCGTGATCTTCAGTAATACTGATGGTTTCCTCATTGTGATTATGTAACATTACTTCTATTTATTATTTATTTTATTTATGTTCATTTATGTTATTTCTATTTACGTTTTTCATGTTAATTGTATGTTTTTCTTTTATTCTATTATTGTAAAGCACTTTGGCCACGGCATTCCTATGTTGTTTTAAATGTGCTATAAAAATAAATTTGACATTGAAGCAGCACCAAAAGGTTTTATTTTCCTTCATAAATCAGAAAATGTCAGTAAAGAATGTGGTCCTGTAGTGAAGTGAATATGGCTGCTCAGAATGTCATTGAATTCACATCATTTGAGGCGCTGGTATTAGATTTTAAAACAGAATCAGTTACCTTTGTAGCACTAATTTACAATCCTCTTGAGCCACAAGGTCATCACACCTGACTGAACGTACCTGCTTTTTATCTGACCACACTATACATTCTCATTATGTGCTACTGATGGGTCATTTTTAATGATTACGAGTGTTCAGCTCCGATCCTGGAGATCTGCGGTGGCTGCTGGTTTTCCTTTCTGACACTTTCTTATTCAGTGACCAATTTCTGTTGTTTGTTGACTTCTTTTGCACTCATTTTAATTGAGTTATTTTTTAAGACTCAATCCTCTAAATTTCTTTATTTTTTTCTTATATTTAAGCCAAAAAAATGAGATGTAAGGCTAAGTAAGAGCCTCAAACTCCAACAAGTTTCTTAATTAAAAGCCGATTCTTCTAGTTAATTAAACTTCTTATTTAATTCTGTGGCTTGTTGCTGCTCTCATTCTACCACAGCAGACATTTACAAAACTGTTGATTTTCTTTCTTCTAAAAGCCCAAATGTTTTGTGGACCTGAGCAGATCAACATTACTGACACCTTCACCTTTCTTTATTGTCAGATATTATATGATGGACTCACTCAGGCTGCTGGTCATGTATTGCGTCATTTTGCATCCCATTATTGTTTGGCTGCTAATCAAGGAAAGAAGAAAACAATTGAGGGGTCTGAGTCTTAAACAGCAAGTCATTTAAAACTAAAGCAAAACAAGTTAATTAGTAGCAACAACTGCTCACTAATTTAGGAAAGAGTGAGAATGAAAACCTGCAGCCATTGTAGCCCTCCAGGACTGGAGCTGGACACCCCCAGCACAGATATTCAAATAGATAGATAGATAGATAGATAGATAGATAGATAGATAGATAGATAGATAGATAGATAGATAGATAGATAGATAGATAGAAAGGCACTATATATTGGATGGATATGAAAGGCACTATAAAATAGATTAAATACACGATAGATCGATAGATAGATAGATAGATAGATAGATAGATAGATAGATAGATAGATACTTTATTATACAAACTCCTTCACAAGTTAATGACACACCTGCTGGACTTGGTGGGGTTTAATCACATTGTTAAAGGTCAGAGTTCACCTCACAAGCATACATTACGGGGAATAATCAGTTCATTTAAATTCAAATGAGAATATATATACATTAATGCAACATTGAAAACTTTCAGCTGAAGTTATTGTAAGAATCTTAGACTTGGTTCTGTAGTGCAGTATTGATTGGTTGACATGTGACTAAAACGTGTGTCTTAAAAGGCCTGAGATCAGCAAACTCAATTTAATTAGAAACAGCCAGAGTCAAATGTGCACCTAAAACACACCTACCCTCCAGGTCACCACACTACAGACTGTCTCCATCCCTGTGGTGAAAGCATGGGGTACTGAATTACGTTTTTGAGGACACTGCGTGATGACTAACTACGCTTACACCAACCAACTGCTGCATCATCTTTTTAAGGACACCTCATGAGGGCTGGAAAGTCAAATATTTCTATGAGTAGCCCACATGCCATTCACACCTCTGCCAGGGGCCGTTCTGGTCTGCAGACTGTAGTTTGCCCACCAGCGCCTCAGATACTCAAAACAAAAACTGATTAGAGTACAAAGAACCTCAGTTCAGTGTGATGAGCTCACTTGGCTCACTCGACTGTCCGTGGATAAACAGGAGAGGCTCCTGTTCACTACTGTCCTTTGAAAATCAGGTTTACAAGATGGATGAATAGATTCTTCTGCTATACTGCATTTACAAAATCCTTAACTCGTGTCATTTAGATAATATCTATTGAAAACTAAACTCCACTCACCTCCTTTTCTTCTCTTTCTATCTCTAGCTTGACCATTTAATGACCCTTATGTTCAGTCACTCCACACATCATGCAGATACACGCGTCATCAGTTTCGCAAAATATTTCCAGACTTTTCTGATGTTTAGCACAGAGTTTCTCCTTTAGATTTCCATCTGGGTCAACCAGCTTGTGGTCCTTCAAGGCTGCTATTTGAAAGTGAGGCTGCAGGTGAGTCTGACAGTACGAGGCCAAGCAGGTCAGACACGACTGCACTGCTCTCAACTTCTTCCCAGTACAGGCATCACGCTCCAAATCTCCAGGGCCGGAATAATTCTGAGATGGAGGAGAACTGAGTTCTGTCTTCTTGAATTTCTTGGGGATTTCATTTAGCAGAGTTTTCCTTCGCAATGTAGGCCTTGTGGTGAAGTTCTTTCTGCACTGAGGACAGCTGAACAGTTGGCTCTGATCCCAGCAATCTGTGAGGCACTTCAGGCAGACCGCAGGGGATGGTGACGGGGTCAGTCAGGGTGTCCAGACACACCGAGCAGGTGAACTCGTTCTGTGATACAAGCAGCTGGGCTTCAGCCATCATCAGTCTGAGGATAGGCAGGTAGAGAGAAACAATCAGATAAACAAGGATGATGGGTTTTTAGCAGGTTTTTAAAGTGCTCCATCATATTAGCCTATCAGTAAGCTATTCCAGATTTTAGGTGCATAACAGCAGATGTCTGCCTCACCTCTTCTTTAAGTTTAGCTCTTGGAATTATAAGCAGACACTCATCTGAAGCTCTAAGGTTACTATTTGGAGTGTAAAGTGAGAGGCCTTCTGAAATATAAGATGGAGTGAGAATGATTTAAGGCTTTGTAAACCATAAGCAGTATTTTCAAGTCAATTCCGAAGGGCACAGGTAACCAGTGTAGTGACATCAAAACTGGTGTGATGTGCTTGGATTTTCTTTTCCTAGTTAAGATTCTGGCAGCTCCATTCTGCACTAGTGACTACCCATTAATGTCTTGCTTTGGTAGTCCTGAGTGGAGTGCGCTACAGTAATCTAGTCGACTAAAAACAAAAGTGTAAATTTATTTTTCAGCATATGTGATTTAAAATTGAGCTTGCGTAATGACTGCCTTTTCTAGGATTTTACTTATGAAAGGCAGGTGAGAAATAGGTCTAAAATGGTCAGAAACTGAGGAGTCGAGATTATTTATCTTGATCAGGGGTTTCACAAGAGCAGTCTTAAGAAAGTCTGGGAAGACCCCCATATCTAATGATGAGTTTACTATGTCAAGCATATTATCAATTAGCACACCGTATATTTCTTTGAAAAAACTTGTTGGTGTTGGGTCAAGGACGCGCAGGTGGATGGTCTCAGTTGAGAAATTATTTTGTATAAATCAAGTAAATCTATCATGGTGAATGAATATAAATCACTTAAAATGAAATTCTGGGATTTAATAGGATCAGTATTAGGGGGATGTACTGTATGATTTAAAATATCATTAATTTTATAATTAAAAAATATAGAAAAGGTCTCAACTTTCACTAGTAGTTTTTTCGAGGCATTCCAGTGAATGGGTTTAGCAAACAATCAACAGTAGAGAATAAAACTGTAGGATTACCAGGATTGTTATTTATAATTTTAGAGGAGTAGCACGGAGTCTTCAGACAGACTTGTTGTTGTATTGTGTTATTTTAGCCTTCAATATTTCACAGTGGACAATCAATTTAGTTTTTCTCCATTTACGCTCAGCTCTCCTTTTAAATTTCTTAACTGTCTTTTCAGGAGCGACTATGTCAGCGGCAACTCTCACTTTAACATTTAAATGTCCCACCTTACTGTTTACATTATTATCACTATTGTAGTAAGCACTACAAACTGACTGGTTGCATAAAATGTTAGTTAACTTTGAAAGAAGCCTTTTTTAACAATACACTTCTCATTAATTTTATCTATCAATATTTCCATATTAAATAATAACAGAAAATGGTCTGATAAAACGATATCCACGATCTGCCTCACTTCAACTTTTAATCCTTTAGTAATCTCTAAATCCAATGTGTGTCCCCCTTTGTGTGTTGGCTTGCTATCATGGTGGCTCAGATCAAAAGAGTGCAGGAGGTTCATGAATTTAGGCTACAGACCACCAACAATGACATCTCATACGTGCAAAATAATGGAGTGTACAGTTACTCAAGAAGAAGAAGAAGAGTGATGGATCTGATAATCAAAGTAGTCTGGAGAGGTAGAAGGACTACAGACTCTGGACTAACAGGACATTATGAGAGCACAGGTGAATAAAGAACTTCTTAAGTGCTGTGCTGTTTGATATTGAAAAGCCTATGAGTAATCTTTAAATCCAATGTGTGTCCCCTTTTGTGTGTTGGCTGGCTATCATGGTGGCTCAGATCAAAAGAGTGCAGAAGGTGCATGAATTCAAGCTACAGACCATCAACAATGACATCTCATACGTGTAAAATAATGGAGTGTACAGTTACTCGAGAAGAAGAAGAAGAAGAAGAAGAAGAAGAAGAAGAAGAAGAAGAAGAAGAAGAAGAGTGATGGATCTGATAATCGAAGTAGTTTGGAGAGGTAGAAGGACTACAGACTCTGGACTAACAGGACATTATGGAGCACAGGTGAATAAAGAACTTCTTAAGTGCTGTGTTGTTTGATTTTGAAAAGCCTATGATGGATCGTGAAAGGAAGGGCTTCAATCATTCAAATTACTGGGGGTCAAAGCTATTCAGAGTGGGGTTGATTTATTGGCAAAGGAATGAGCTATAAAATGGACCTCGGCCAGGCAGGGTCCTTAGCACATTACGGTGTAATGTCTTGATAAGTGATGATGTCTTTCCTCACATAGGAATAGAAGGAGCTGAATCTTTGTATGCTGCAGTGTCAAGATGATACCCTGACAGTCAAATCTATTCGGACCACATCAGGGCAGATATCTCCACGCCATATGCTAATTCATTCATTTGTAAAGACTGCACAGCTCAGTCAGGTGAGACGCAGCAGCCAATGACTCAGAGCTGCCATCGTCACACCAGAATCAGCCCATCACTGTGACAGACTTCAAGTCACAATTGTCCCAATTCCCTCTGCACCACTGGACACTGCAGATCTCACATTGTCATCTTTCACTCTCACAATGTGGTGCCTTAGGAACAGAGGAACGTGAATTAGAAACAGAGAGAAATTACAGAGTGATAGAAAGAAGAGAAAAAAGAGAGGAAAAAGACAAGAGGACAGAGAAAGGAGAAAATAACATCAAGTGAGATGAATGAAAGTGGGCCAGTACTTGTGTGACACAGTGACACACACACAGTCGCACCAGGAGAGGACATGAAGTGTCACAGATACTTGTCAGGACCACCAAGTCAATAAGAACACAAATTCACCTGTAAAAACTCCTCAGCGCTCAGAGGTTCAAACAACTGCAGGAGGACATTTGGAGCTTCAGGACCTGCACATGAAAAGAGCAGAATGGGGACAGTGAAGACGGCGTTTGACATCAGTGCATTCACTGGGCAGTAATTACTATAACAGGATGGTTCAAATGTGACACAAACTGACAAGCAGTGACCTGTTGAAGCCCACTAAAGCACCACTCAGTGCCCACCATACCCATTGCCACATCTTGTCAAAACACTGGACTCACTGGTGTTTAAAAACTTTTGGTAGACTCACCAGCTCTCACTTTATGTCTTGGCTGTTCCTCTTCATCACAGACAGTCTTCAGGTGCTCTTAGTCAGAGAAGTCAGCCATGAAGAGCCCACCAGGAATGAAAAGAACACAATGTGCTGAGTGTCTTTAAAGGCTTTATTGATCTTGTGCCTGGGGGGGTCTTCATATTTCTATCCCTCTGTGACTTTGTGTCCAAGCACAACCTTTCACAGAGTCTGACTCTCCAGAAGCTTCAGTCCTACATGAAGAGAAGAGCTGCAGGGTCACAGTGGCCAGCATTGGGGGTCTTTTCACAGGGGGTGCTTTCTAAGAAGCCCTCAACTCTTTGGTGAGGTGCCCTGTTGGTCACTTTACATGTGTGTACATAAGGGGTGTCTAACTCTGGTCCTGGGGGGTTACTGTGGCTGAAGGTTTTCATTCTAACCATCATCTTCATCAGTCACCAATGTCTGCTGTTCATTGACTTCTTTTCACTTATTTCAGTCTCCTTGATTTTTTGAACACAGTGGTAGTGTTGATATCTCACAATAAGGAGATCACAGGTTTTGTGCTTGGGGGTCCTCCCTGTGTGAAATATTATGAGATTTTTTTTTTCTGTTTTTTCATTTAACAAAATATGGACCAATGGTGAGTGAGGGGAGCTATTGAGGAGGGGGATGGGCTGGCATAGCTGGCCAGGGGGCACAGACCCCTTAATAATGATATACCAAAATTAAATGTGTGCCTTGTTTCTTGTGTATAACAATCTCATTTGCTGTTATGGTAATGATTTAGGGATTTAAAAGATTAAATATCAAATTAATCAGGTGGAATGTGTTCTTCCTTTGATTGTGAATGAACGGGGGTACACGGTAAATGTATTAGTGACTGGGATTGTGCTTCTGTTACTGGAAGATTGGTTAGGAATGGCGGAAACAGGATAACTTTCATTTAGATTTAAGGAAATGTTTTATTATTATACTGTGCTGTGACTAAGACGGCTTTGTGATGATCACCTCTCCGGACCTTGAAGATGTGTTCACGAGGGAGAGATGTTGCTGGTAAAGTCCGAGGCTTTTTGTGACAGCAGGTCCAGATGTGTTTATCCCACTGCTGTTTGCTGATTTCACTTGATTTCTGACAGAATTCCTTCAAATGTTTCATTGCTTTGTGAGGCTTCACTCTGTTCATCGCTAACTTCCTATACCTGTGCAGACTCTGACAGAAGCCCCTCTGGGTCAAATGGAAGTCTCCTGAATCAGGGAGTCCCACTCCCTGCAGTACCCCCAGGTGGCACCCAAGGACCCTGACAGGATTGTCCCTCCGGACTACGACTCCCACATATCCCTGCGGGTGTCCTTGCTGGGTTCACACCAGTGGAGTACTGCCATCTTTTATACTGGGGGAGGAACTGCTCTTGATACACTACCTCCTCCATTTCATCCATTAATCTCTTCTTTTGAGAAGGATATTGATTCAGCCCCATCCCGGCCATGCGATTCCACCCATACAGAACTCACACCCTTTACATGAAAGAACCACCAAAACTGTGACCCCCGGCTTTTTCAGCTGTTCTTCCATCATTACATGAGGATTTCCTGTGCAATAGTAGACACAGTTGTGCCAATTTACAACACCTGAAACTTTAAATTGAGCTTTCTTGGTACTCGTAATTTTATCATTGATGCCATTGCCTTGTCTTTCTTCATTCATAGCCATTTTGCAGAATTGTAAATGGCGATCATGATCATCCTTTAATAACCCATAAATCAATCTTGGCCAATACATTTCCAGCCTAAACATTGCATTAGACATTCTCATTTTCAGGGTTGTAAAAATAAGAAAGAAAGAAAGAAAGAAAGAAAGAAAGAAAGAAAGAAAGAAAGAAAGAAACTATACTAGTACCAATAACCACAAAGTCTGTTTGTGTTTTCTAAGAATAACAATAAATCATTTTAAGCCACATTAAATTTATAAATGGTAAACATTTTACAAATAATTATCTTTAAAACTACATACAATTTATTTGATTAAAACATGACCGAAAACAAAACAAAAGTCTCAAACAAAAGGACCAATAATGGGGGTGGTCTCACCAAGGTGACCAGAGTTCAGATCTCAAGTCCTCCCTGTCCAGAGAAAGTAGTGAGTGGGCTCACCTTGCGATGGGCTGGCGTCCTGTCCAGGGATTGTTCCTGCCTTGCACCTGACTCTTGCTAGCACAGTGCTCTATCATGACGCCTGTTAATTCTGTATTAGGCCTAATAATATGCCACACATGATTAGTTAGCTAAATGGAAAATTCCAGCTATAACGTCCACGTATTTGAGTGTATAGTAAGGTAACGGCGTATCTTAACATTACTGTTCTCATGAGGTATGTCTGAAACAGGGCGATGCTAATATGCTTTTTTTACTTTAAGTAAAATGTGACACTTATTTAGTAGCCTTTTGAAACAGTAACGTTTTCGGCAAGGTGCTTAGAAATGAATTACGTTAATTTAAAATGCTTAGATAGCATACGTCAGACAATAAAACGCATTTCTGGTTGTTCTAAGTAACAATCATTACTGTCCTGTCATTCTCACGGCGGCCGTCGCTTCAGTGACGCTGCCTTACAATAAGCGGGCAGTTCATCCTTGCAGTAGGCGTCCCATGAAAGACTATGTGGGCGTGTCGCAGTGTTATGGGCGTCCCGTGAATGACGTAGTAGATAACTATCGTGTGCTGAAGTTTCACTCTGTTTCCTCTTGAGAACCTCGTGCTCAGATTTCTTTACGGCAACAAGCTCAAGGAAAGGTGCAGAAGGTGAGACAAAGTCGAACGTGGGGATCGCGTACGGGTGCGAATACCAGCAGTGAGGAAGACCGCGATATGCGGAGAGGCTTTAGTTTTTAGGAGGTGCCTGACGCCGCGTGGTTAGCTTTTAAGTGTTGGGAATTGAGCGCTACGTGGAGGAGGCTGCACAGCAAATCGCACCTTCACGAGTTTATTGGATGACGGGGGTCGCACACTATTTTGCTAGTCCTACGTTTATTTTCCGGTCGGTGTTCTGTGAAATGTAAAGCTACATCTAACTTGGCGGAGGCGCGTTAAGCCGGGGTTGTTTCTGCTCTCTTTCGTGCTCCTGCACTTTCCGCGCCGTTTCTCCTTTTGATTTCGCGCATGCTCCGAAGAACTGTGCTGTTCGTCGTGCACGCGCTTGTTCAGCCGCTCACTTCCGCACGGCCCCGTCGTTCATTTCTGGTTTTTCTCGAGCACTGTGTTTTTTTATCCGTTTTATTTCCTAAAGCCGTCATCTGAAAACTTTATTAAACTGGCGACGAACGATGTAAATTTACACGGCGCGTTAAGGTTTTATTTCCAGCAGTTTGTCTCATACTGAGACCCATTAGAAATAATTTAAATGATCATTTTGGTGTTTTCTCAGTAGGAAAGATGCTCGTGCGGTTTCACTGTAACAGGACGACTTTGATTTGTTTAATGGGAGTTAAAATTAAAAAGCATTACACACGCTGCTGCAGCTAGAGGGATGCAGTAAAATCCCAAGCTGGCATGGTATTATAGTTTGTGATATTTGAAACGGTATTGTTTTATTTAATGTCCTTTTATCCTTTTCAACTACTTTCAGTATTTCTGTACACTTTTATACTTTAGCTTACTAGAGATGGCCGTGTTAAATGAAGAACAGGACTCAAGCCAATCGGGGCTGTTTGTGTCGGACCATATGAAGCCATCAAAAGGTGAAGGCCACTACTCGACTATTATGGGCTGGAGCTAAACTGTCTGTCCTCATTGTTTAAAGTGGCCTCAGGCACCTTGGTGAGCAGGGGGACTGGGAATGGGCCACAGTGTTTACAATAAGGGGACAAACCGACAGACGGCATTTACTGCAAGAATACAGGGCTTTGGAAATTAGGGGCGAGGGGTAAAATATTTTGTTAGTTTAGAATATGAAAAATTACCCGAAGAAGTTATTTTAAAATAGATTATGTAGCCAATTCACTTTGAAGTAGAAGAGCCTATTGAAATTTATTTTCTTTAAGTAAAGCGTGTTTGAGAAGCAATGCAGTTATGAGGAATATGTGAAAAAGCGTTATTTCAAATGGCAGGTACTTTTAAAGTGAACCAATTCTTTACATCCCAATTGACGTTACTTGCTATTAAGAATTGTTTTCTCGGAGAATGTCTGCTCTCAGTTTATACTAATGTACGTTAAAATACGCCCAATAATATTATAATTAGATTAATTACAGATAGTGGTGACTGTGGAAGCACCTTTTATTTATTTCTTTTATTCTCGTCTTCTCGACTTGGCTTGAATGTTGTTGTGCTGTGAACTTTTGTATGTAAGTTGATAAATATTTTGTATGTCTTTATTTGTTATTTAAACAGAGCAATGTGATATTAGGGTTTGATTGGTGAGAAGCTTTCATATTTAAAGACCCCCTCACCCCCCTGAGTCGTTAGGACTGACTGATCAATTTAATGGCCGAGTTGGTGAAGCACTTCAAACCAGTTCTGAGCATCAGATCAGCTTTGGCAAGAGTGACTGTGTTTGGACTGAGAGCCGAAAAACACAAAGAAAGCAACTGGCAGCCCCCACGAGAAAGCCAAACTACCACTTTAAGCAATGCATCTCAATGACTCCTCTCTTCCTAGTTGTCTCGACTTCGAGGCCACTTTCCCAGAATTCATTTTGCGAGTGACCTGCTTGGCTTCATGGGTTGTTGGCAGGTTTTGCACTGGATGCTGGGATATTGGCATGAAATGTTACATCAGGTCTGCTTTGGCTGCCCAGCCAGAGAGTCGGCCCTGTTTTTGACTTGAGTTGTCCCAGTTCAGGTGCACTGAGGGGATCATCTCTTTTCATGACTCTAGAAGGTTCTGTAGCAGTGGTCTGTAGATTCTCCATGTACATTTCTTGCTGTGTACATATTGCTCCAATGAGACTTATAAACTCCAGTCGTGCAGAGTCAAAGTGATTACGTCCTTCATGACAAACCTAAAAGTGTCCCTGTCCTGTTTAAGGGCATTTTACTTAACATCCATCCTGGGTATGACGTTAATCAGCAAGTTGGTCCGCCAGCTTGCTGCGAAAACTGGAGTGATGGTGGCAAACTGACAGTTCAGTGTGCTTCTGAGGTGTGACCTGCTGCACTCGGACCTCAATCTGGGGGGCTCGCCGTGTGGTGGGTGCGACAGCTCACTGTAATCCGCGCCTCCTCCCAACCTCTGCTCTCTTTACTTAACAGCATTAGCATTTCCGCTGGCACCACTTCTGTTTCAGTGCCACATCGTGCATGTCTCGCCAATCTTTGCAGGGATTTTCATTCGTTTGGTGGAATGCACAACTTTGCCACCTCCAAATATGAAAGCTCTGCTGCTTGAAATGTTTGAATTCAGCAGCTTTTTGACTTCATTCTGGTTAGGCTGACTACTAATGTCGTTGTCTAAGCATTTCTCTCCATAGACTCTGAGTGTGCAAGTAGAATCGATTACCGCTAATCCTGAAGATTCGACCAAAACACTAAATGTGTCTGAGTTTGATTGATTGATTGATTCATTTGTAAATGATGTCATGTTTCATTCTTCACGGTTCTCTCTATTGTCCAATCTCCTCTGTTATCACCTGTTCATTTATTTTTGCGCAGTCTTTAGCCCAGTGCTCTGATGATAATGCATTTTGATCTCCTACCATATTTGTCTAACAGATTATTGCCTGCCAATGGCGACTTGTTCTGGCTGTGTTGTTTCTGACTGAGTAAAATATGCAGTTTCCTGTGTGACGGTAATGCCCATTCTTACCGGACTTGACTTCACTACAATAATTCTCATTAGCGCCAATTCCATTGAAGGAAAAAAAGTAAGTGACATCCATGATGTTAATGGCAGCTGCCCTGGGTCTGTATCTAAACACGCCGTGTCCAACAGCTTAAAAGCTCGCACGGTATCAGGGACAGCCATGTCACATCACACTTATGGACCTCATCGTCGCAAGACTTGGCCTGCTCATTTGGTCATCTGAGTGACCCATGGAGCTGAAATTGCACGTGTCTTGGATCAACAGTAATAAGGGAGAGTTAAGATGACAAAGTTTGAACACTGCTGGATTATGACTTTGACTGTCTATTTCTCCCTAAATATAAGTTGCACAGAAATGGTTCTCGTGTCATTTTAAAACTCTTTTCCAGCTCTGCAGTTTGTGAAAATACTATGCTATCCCCAAAATGACCATGTTATGAGTGATTATAATATTAAATTTTTTATAACATTTTAATTTTATTAAAATCAAATAACATTCCATAAAAACAAGTTTAACAAAACTAGGTTTAAGACAAGTCGACCCCCGTCCATAAGAAAGAGAGCTTGGTCAGCAGAGTAAAACTCTAATAATAGTAAAAATATACGGAAATGAATAAAAAATAAATAGAATAAAAAAAAAGTAAAAAGAGGTGAGAGACTCTGCTTCCTCAATTTAAATGCTTATTCTAAAATTTAATTGATCAGATCCTGCCAGGTTTTGAAAAAGTTTGCACAGATCTTCTAAGCGCGAATTTGATTTTTTCAAATTTCAAGTACAGTACAATCCATCTTAACCGGCCACCTTGGAACTGGACCCATGGCCGGTTGCTGTTTTCGCCGGTTAATCCGACGCATACCTATTTTCATGTAGAAAAATATTTCTAAGGTGTGTACTGTACCTCTTTGACGTTCCTGAAGAAACCACATCCACAAGGCTTCATCCGCGATTTTGCACACGGTTTTTTTTCTCGTACAACGACTGGACAGTGTGGTGTAGCGGGTCCACAGCTCAAGTCAAAAAGGCCACTTTTTAAATAAATAATCGCCGGACTTGCGGCTTAGTAAGGGGGCGTGGTATGTGTGGCCGATCGTTCCCGGGGAATTTGTAATGCTGAAGAAAGCGGTCGCTCCAGTTGAGTGATAACGGAGCTGGAGTGGCCGGTATCGAAGACGACTGGCCGTCAAAAGGCAGCGGAAGTCGTGGAGGCTTTGGGCTGGTTTAGCCCCAGCATGAGCGCCCTGGCCACTGGGGAAAGAACCCAAGTCTCGGTCCAGTCCGACGTAGCTAGGGATCGGAGGGCTACCGGACCAGTATGGAAGGCAGCTGCACCTGCAGGTAGGGCGACTCTGTTGCGATGCCCGATGGGAGAAGCAGAGGAGCCGCCAGGTAGAAAAAAGAAGGCACCGTGCTTTGGATTTTAAGAGGCTGCTTCCAGCCCTTATTTTAACCTCGTTTGTGTTGTTTTTTTTACTAATGGATTTTAACCTCCACTAATTCACTCGTTTTGATGGATTATTTATTTAAATAAGACTTTTGATACAATGCACTATATTTTTTTAACACTGTTTTGTTGTTTGCTTTTAAAATACCTCTCGCCTTCCAGGAAAGAAGGAAGTGCATACGTATAATAACTCAGGATTAAAATATATACAGTGTGTGTGTATATATACATATATATATACATATATATATATATACACTCACCTAAAGGATTATTAGGACCACCACACTAATACGGTGTTTGACCCCCTTTTGCCTTCAGAACTGCCTTAATTCTACGTGGCATTGATTCAACAAGGTGCTGAAAGCATTCTTTAGAAATGTTGGCCCATATTAATAGGATAGCATCTAGCAGTTGATGGAGATTTGTGGGATGCACATCCAGGGCATGAAGCTCCTGTTCCACCACATCCCAAAGATGCTCTATTGGGTTGAGATCTGGTGACTGTGGGGGCCATTTTAGTACAGTGAACTCATTGTCATGTTCAAGAAATCAATTTGAAATGATTCGAGCTTTGTGACATGGTGCATTATCCTGCTGGAAGTAGCCATCAGAGGATGGGTACATGGTGGTCATGAAGGGATGGACATGGTCAGAAACAATGCTCAGGTAGCCCGTGGCATTTAAATGATGCCCAATTGGCACTAAGGGGCCTAAAGAGTGCCAAGAAAACACCCCCCACACCATTACACCACCACCACCAGTCTGCACAGTGGTAACAAGGCATGATGGATCCATGTTCTCATTCTGTTTACGCCAAATTCTGACTCTACCATTTGAATGTCTCAACAGAAATCGAGACTCATCAGACCAGGCAACATTTTTCCAGTCTTCAACTGTCCAATTTTGGTGAGCTCATGCAAATTGTAGCCTCTTTTTCCTATTTGTAGTGGAGATGAGTGGTACCCGGTGGGGTCTTCTGCTGTTGTAGCCCATCCGCCTCAAGGTTGTGCGTGTTGTGGCTTCACAAATGCTTTGCTGCATACCTCGGTTGTAACGAGTGGTTATTTCAGTCAAAGTTGCTCTTCTATCAGCTTGAACCAGTCGGCCCATTCTCCTCTGACCTCTAGCATCAACAAGGCATTTTCGCCCACAGGACTGCCGCATACTGGATGTTTTTCCCTTATCACACCATTCTTTGTAAACCCTAGAAAGGGTTGTGCGTGAAAATCCCAGTAACTGAGCAGATTGTGAAATACTCAGACCGGCCCGTCTGGCACCAACAACCATGCCACGCTCAAAATTGCTTAAATCACCTTTCTTTCCCATTCTGACATTCAGTTTGGAGTTCAGGAGATTGTCTTGACCAGGACCACACCCCTAAATGCATTGAAGCAACTGCCATGTGATTGGTTGATTAGATAATTGCATTAACGAGAAATTGAACAGGTGTTCCTAATAATCCTTTAGGTGAGTGTATATATATATATATATATATACTTTATTTTAACAGGCCGGTTAATACGAGGCCAGTTAAGAGGGATTGTACTGTAGTATATAACGTCAGTTACCCACTGACTTAAAAGAATTGAGTTAGACTTATCTTGCTCAACTGGAAGGATTCTAAGTACCAATAATGAAGTATAAAGACAATGACAGTTTGTTTGTCCTTCTCCACTTTAAGCCCCTTTGTTAGCCCACCAAACACAGCTGTTAGTGGATTAGACGGGATTGTGACACCAAGTTGGCTGAAAGGCATTTAAAAATTTTGGTCCAGAATGATGTTAATTTGGCGCAGGCCCAAAACATGTGGAACTCGATTGCAGGTTGGATCTTGCTCTGGAAACATTTTTGAACAATTTTTTAATGAGAGATATTCACTCGATGTATAATTTGAATAAGTTAAGCTGTATGCTTTGCGCATATGGAGCTCGAGTGAATTCTCTGCATTGCTACCTTCCATTCCTTTTCTGAGATGCTGAGTGAAAGATCCTTTTCCCACTGTCCTCTTAAATCTTTGAAAGAGGACTGTAAAATGGTTTTATACATTATATAAATGCTGTCTGAGTTCTCAAGACTGGTCAAAATCTGAATATGCTTCATAGATACGATCCCTTTTCTCCTTTAAAAACAGAGCATCAAGCTGTGACGCGGAAGCGCGTCCCCATAGCAACTTGCTGCTGAAACCTGTACAACTCTGAGTGTCCAGCGGCAGAAAACACAACAGGGAAAAAAACTGAGAACGAAGGCTTTTCAATTGGAGAACTTCTCGTCAGTCGTTAGCGTGTGAAGGGAGGGGGTCACTGTGTTACTGCAGTACCTAATTCAACGGCTGTCTCCTTACAAATACACTGTGTGCACAATTATTAGGCTAGTGAGTATTTTGACCATATCATCATTTTTAATGCGTATATTCCAACTCCAAGCTGTATTAACTTGAATGCTTATTGGATTTACGCACGTCAGGTGATGTGTATTTGTGTAATGAGGGAGGGTGTGGCCTAAGGAGATCAACACCCTATATCAAGGTGTGCTGAATTATTAGGCAGCTAGTTTTCCTCAGGCAAAATGGGCCAAAAAAGAGATTTAACTGACTCTGAAAAGTCAAAAATTGTAAAAGTCTTTCAGAGGGATGCAGCACTTTTGGAATTGCTAAGATATTGGTGTGTGATCACAGAACCATCAAACATTTTGTTGCAAATAGTCAACAGGGTCGCAAGAAACGTGTTGAGAACAAAAGATGCAAATTAGCTGCCAAAGATTTGAGAAGAATCAAACGTGAAGCTACCAGGAACCCATTATCCTCCAGTACTTTCATATTCCAGAGCTGCAACCTACCTGGAGTGCCCAGAAGTACAAGGTGTTCAGTGCTCAAAGACATGGCCAAGGTAAGGAGGGCTGAAACCCAACCACCACTGAACAAGAAACATAAGTTGAAACGTCAAAACTGGGCCAAGAAATATCTGAAGACAGATTTTTTCAAAGGTTTTATGGACCGATGAGATGAGAGTGACTCTTGATGGACCAGATGGATGGACCTGTGGATCAGTAATGGGCACAGAGCTCCACTCCAACGTGGAGGTGGGGTACTGGTATGAGCTGGTATTTTTAAAGATGAGCTAGTTGGACCTTTTGCATTGAAGATGAACTCAAAATCAACTCCCAAACCTACTGCCAGTTTTTCAAAGACACTTTCTTCAAACAGTGATACAGGAAAAAGACCATGATTTTTATGCAGGCCAATGCTCCATCACTTGCATCGAAGTTCTCACTGCGTGGCCAGCCAGTAAAGGCCTTAAAGATGAAGGAATAATGACATGGCCCCCCTTCCTCATCTGACCTAAACCCTATCGAGAACTTGTGGGCACTTCTTAAACGCTAGATTTACGGGGGAGAAAAACAATACACCTCTCTGAAGAGTGTCTGGGAGGCTGTAGTCACTGCTCCACAAAAAGCTGATCGTCAACAGATCAAGAAACTGACAGACTCCATGAATGGAAAGGCTTATGACTGTTATTGGAAAGAAGGGTGGCTATATTGCTCATTGATTGATTTTTTGAAATGTCAGAGATGTTTATTTGTAAATTTTGAGGTGTTTGTTTATTATTCTCACTATAACAGATGAAAATAAACAAGTGGGATGGGAAAATTTTCATTTTTCCTTTAGTTGCATAATAAATCTGCACACTAATAGTTGCCTAATTGTGCGCACATATGTATTCCCCTGATGATGTTCACACTCACATTTCTGTTGTGAAACATTTAGGTTTCAGGTTTATTAACATTTTGGATTGACTGATAGCACTGTGTTTGTTCCATATTAAAATTAATCCTCAAAAATATAACTTGCCTAATAATTCTGCACTCCCTGTATAGATGCGAGCTCCATTCCAGATGCCGTTTTTGGTACCTTGATCAGTCGCTTGATCAGGAATTTGGGATTTGACAGGCATTGGGGGGGGTTTAAGTTTTCTAAGTCATTGAGTTTTGTTGGTTTAACTTTTTTTTTATTTTATTTCTGAGATCATAGATGTAGGAAAGGGCTATTGGTTTGATGTTATTGTCTCTACTGAGTAGGGTTAGGTTTAGTTTGGTTGTGAAGCCTTTGGGTAATTGAAAAAAAAAAAACAGAATACGGTTGTGTCGTCCTACAGAGAAAAAAATGATAGCGTCTTTATAAGGTATGGGACATTGGCCGCTAGGGGGTCGTTTAACTGAATTGGGATTACAGAGGTGTGCAAGGGCTGCTTGTGGGGAGAATAACAGTCTCCTGTTAGTCAGTTCAGGCTCCTGATTGTCTGGAGGTTGGAGGAGCTCAAAAAGACTGCGTTAGAGCCTTCATTTTTAGTAAATGGTTGGGCAGTTTTTTTTTTCCTAGAAAGGGAAAGTTGCCTTTGAAGGTAAGCCATATTTTGATTTGATTTGATTTTTTTTTCTATCATTTTTTTTGAAAATGTGTGTGTTGCTGAAGTTTATGGGATAATTAATTAATTTTTTGGTTTTCCTTTGTAATATTTTTCTGTGTGAGTGTGGACACTACATATATTCCTGTCCCAGAACTTTCCTTGCCAAAGGATTGATATAATAAACAGATGTTTTACTTTTTTCTTCCTGCCATAATTCTTTTGTTTTGACTCTGCTGGTGTCAACTTCCGGTCCTGGTCGTCACAAACTAAAAGGTTACCTACTCCCGCCCGTAAGGTGGCTTGTGACACAAGCCTTTCTGTTAGAGTAGTTGCACCTTCATCTTTGTTCAGATCTTCTGCTCAAATTGACATCACAATGCTGTCCCTGTAGGTGACAGTCCAACTCCAACTACGTGGTTTTTATTTCTAAACTCAGTAACCCGTGTCCATATTAAATCTTCATTTTTCAGCTCTCGTATGCCTTTCTCTTGTCAAATGCAGACAGGATTCTATAAATAGCAGCCATCCTCTACTACAAATGTTAAACTTAAATAACAACACAACACTTTGATGTTAGCCACAATCTTTTAATTCTTCTCTCCCATTAAACACACCCGTCATGAGTAACCTTCTACAAACCCCGTATGTCCTTCTCCCAGTCAGGATGCAGTCCCGTAATCTCACAAATAGGAGCACATAAGATATAGAATATAACAACTTAACAGAATGAAGCTCCCGGTGCGCAGTTCAAGTCCAGCGAGGATATCCAACAAAGACCTAAATATGACGGCTTTAATAGACCTGCCATTGCTGTGTTCAAACACAATGGTGCCATGTAGATAAAGTGTTGTCATTTGTACATGGTGGGGCTGAAATGTATGCAAATCACCTTTAATGAAGGTCTGCAATGCACTTTGACCTCCTTTGTGTCCCAGAGGAGGAAATCAAGAACATTGTGTTTTTGACCCAAACCTTATGGAGATCACTGTAACCCTGAAGTGTGCTCATTATTTTTACTGACTTTATGAAGTCAATTCTACCACTTTTATTTTCACAGGGCTTTCCCATTTCACATGGCCATACACTGAGGTTTCTAATGGCCTCCAGCTCAGGGCTGTCCATGTGAGAAGGGAATCTGAGAAGAGAAGGGCAGACACCTAAAGAGAGAGAAGAGTTTCCCACAGAACATGGCCTCTACCAAAGAAGATGGCGTGGATGAAAGAGCGGTGGACATTAAAGAGGAGGACTGTGAGCGGCTCACACCAGAGGATGTGTGTGTGAAGCTGGAGGATCACGAAGAAAAAATTTCAGTTTTTAAAGAGGAGGAGTGCAAGGAGGCGACTGCTGCCATTAAAGCTGAGGATTTGAATGATTTCTCTGCTGGTCTTGAACTTCAAAAGCATGAAACTGAGGATATTTTCAAGCAAGATGCCTGTGAAGAATCTCCATCCAGTTTACAGCCCTGGTCCACTAATACGGGACGTCTTGCTACGCAGGAGAATTCTGCAGAGCTGAAATCGGAGTTATCGGAGTCTGAAGAGAAAATCACTGAAGGAAATGGGAGAGAAGGCGAAGAGTCACCTGGGAGTGTTGGAATAAGTAAGTAATGTGGTTAAATATAAAAGAAAGAGAGCGTTTATAAATTCTAACAGTGGTTGCTTTGATGTTTTTAGAAGACTGAAATGAGAGTGGAAGATCAGGTTAATTGAACTTTGATGAAGACAACAAACAATAGGTTACTTAATAAATAATAAATTAGAAAAACTTGGGTGAATAAGGAAAAATCTAGTGTTCAGCGCATGACTTGGTCATCATGAAGCTGTGACATATGTTAGGCCAACAGCGCATTATGTTTAATGAAAATATCAAAAGTCATATTTTGTTAGACATGTATATTTCTTAAATTGTACAGTAGTTAAGGCAGAAATGTCCACAAAAAGAAATAAATAAGTAAAAATAAAATCCTTACCCCTGTGCACTAAATAAGAGTGAATTTGCTCACGCCAGTTCACACCTAATATGTGCCACTTCTTTCTAATGGTAATCTCGTGCACTTTGACGTTAACAGTGGCAAGAGCTACCTGTACAAGCCATGATGACATTCAGGGGGTCTCAGGGTCTTCTTTCAGCATCTCGTGTTCTGCTCTCGGCCTGAACTTGCTGGGGAAGCATGGCCTGGACAAGTTGGCAGTGGTGTGAAATCTTCACTTGGAGATGATCTCGGGCCCTTCCGTCTCTCACAGTCACATTGGGTCAATTTGGAGCCGCCACTCCACTTCGCCTGCATGTTTCTGGGGAAGAAGCACAATAACCAGAAACACCATTCAGTAACCCTATGTAGAACAACTGTGGACAGGATTTGACCACTGGACACCTGAACAATAAAGCAGCTGTGCCCCCATAGACACAGGCGGATATATTTGTATGTTTATTGTTTAGGCCAGATTAGGTTCTAGAGGATGTAAATACAGGCAGTCCCTGAGTTAGGTATGAGATAGGGACTGTAGGTTTCTACTTAAGTTGAATTTGTATGCAAGTCGGAACAGGTACATTATTTTAATAAATGCTATTGTTGACCTACTGTAACCAAGTGCTCTGCCAGTGAATGATGGAGTTTCACCTCTTTCTGACCTTTTTTATTATTTCTATTTTATTTTCAATGGTGATGGTTTTTCTCTTCTTTACTACATCACCAGCACTTGCTTCAGATTTGTGTTTCAGAGACATTCTTAAAGGGTGAAGACAAAAGGTTAAGATGAGCTCTTCTGCACAGCACTGTCCACGCTATCACAGCAGGAAGGCACCCATCGTCAACACGTCTGATGTATAGGGTGGTCCAGATATAATTATGCAATTTTTGTTACGCTATAACTTATTCGGTTTATTACATAGAAAATCACCTGAAAAATCCTGGACCATCGAGAAGTGTGCGAACTGACGACATGAAGAATCGTCTTCGCACCAAACTGTAATCGTCCACACATAAATCAAAGTCATCCAGACGATCTGGATCTGCATAATTAGATCTGGGACACCCTGTACTGACGAGAGACTACTTCCTGCTATGTGTGTAACAGTACAAGCAGTCTTGCTATTGAGAATGAATGGGGGCAGCGAGGGGCGGTTCATCACCAGCCCACCACAGTCACCTCCACTACAGCAACACCACCGCCCCCATTCAACAGGCAGCCATCCGAGGCACACTACAATGCTACCCCCCGCCGCCTCATTCACCCTCAATGGCCTCTGTTCAGGCACAACCGGATCACCGCTTGCAGCATTACCAGCCGCCCACCTAGAACGAAAGGGGCAGCCATGTGTGGTGGGCAGGCAGTGAAACCTGGAGCCGCCCGAGGGACAATACACTGCACGAGCAGTGAAATCACCCCCGTCCAGCCACCGCTTGCAGCGTCCCCAGACTGAAGATGACGGAGCAGCAGTTACTGAGGCGCATGCGTCACAGCTGTGGCCCCGTTCGTATGTCGGATGTCCGTAACCTGGGGACTACCTGTATCATCACATACATTACAATTAAGAAGAGAAAACCCAAATTCAGACACATTATTGGGTAGGAAAGCTCTGATCGGAGGCTTTAGAGCTGATATTGATCACTCATTCCATTCCATTGGGATCTTCTGATATCAATAATACGTTTTTTTGTTTTCAAAATAATAAATGTATTTTTAGCCATGCATAAACTTCACCTTCCATAATAAAGTGCTACAGCATACACTGTGTGCACAATTATTAG